>NC_134362.1:152962784-154162784 GCF_048569485.1 Anomaloglossus baeobatrachus
GATTGTCCATATAGTGGACATCCCCTTCAGACAGAGAAGTTTGTGATGTGCACTACTTTACCTTGTATGTAAACTTGACATATCCTGACTAGTGATGGGTGGACCTGGACTGTACTGTAAAATTCCAGATCTGCGTGGTTTTAAAAGTATCCGGGTGTTGGACCCGAGCCCAGAGTTCTCAGGGAACTCCGTCTAATGATCCCGTTCCGGTACTCGGAATAAAGAAAAAATAATAAAGCAAGTGGCGCTATACTTATTGAGCCTCAAGCGCGGCAGTAACTGCTCCTGCGACCAGCCATTCACTTCCAGGGCTGCGCATTAGATTCACACATACGCACTGCTTCCCCACCCATTGGTGTCTGTGATTGGTTGCAGTCAGACGGGCCCCCACCCTGAGTGACAGCCTGTCTGACACGTCTAATCACAAACTTGGTCTGTGGGTATATTGTACAATTAAAATCAATAAATAAAAATATATTGGCGTAGGGTCCCCTCATGTTATAATACCCAGCCCAGAGAAAGCCCACGGCTACAGGCTACAGCCCCCAGCCATGCGCTTATCTTGGCTGTGTATGAAAATAAGAGGAACCACATGCAGTTTTTTTAAATTATTTAAATGATACGGTAGTGATGTGGGGTTTTTTTTTTGCCAGGAGGTGTAGATTAGGGTGCAGGAATATAGTGTAAAAATTTCAGCACCAAATCTGCATCGCTTGGCAAAAAAAATGCACAAAAATAGTTTTGATGCCATTTCGGTGCAGTTTTCTTCCAGGATGTGCAAGTTTGGTGCTGAATTGTCTGCACAAAATTTCAGCACCAAATATGCACCTTCCGGCAGAAAACTGCACACAAACAGCATCAAAACCATTTTTGTGCATTTTTTTTGCATCATACCACATCATACCACATGCGGTAGTGAAGCGTTTTTTTGCCAGGAGGTGTAGATTCAGTGCAGGAATATGGGGAAAAATTTCAGCAACAAATCTGCAAGAAAATGCACAAAAATGGTTTTGCAGCTGTGACCGCAACATATCTGAATGATGTCACCACTGATTGCACAGCTTATTCATTCTCTGCCTGAACCTCACAGTGGGCAGCCATGCTTTATGGTGATATTAGCTTCAGATGTACCAGAGCTGAATCGTCGTGGGCACTCATGTGGATTACATTGGACCTGCAGGGTTGTTCTGAGGGTTAATAAAATGGTGAAAGAGGGATTTTTTGTCTTTAATTCCAAATAAAGGATGTTTTTGGGTGTTTGTGTTTATCTCTTTTCACTTTCAGATTAGTAATTGGAGGTTCTTATAGACACATCCAATTACTAATCTAGGGCTTAGTGGCAACTGGGAGCTGACATTAATTCCTTATATTACCTTGATTGTCACCACACCAGGGTAATTGGGAAGAAGAGGATAATATGCTGGAAAAGAAGAAAGAAAAACTGGGCACTGCTTATAAGCGCAAATTCTCCATGGTGTCACCAGGAAAATAGATAAAATAAATGCTGATATATTTACCTTATCCGGCGGTATCTGGTAGATCGAAGCCTTAACGCTGCTGACTGTCAGTGCTCACTCTGAAAAGCAGAGATCCAAGTCCATGTCAATGAAAGGAGCAGAGTGCACTCACCATAGCTATGCAGCTTATTTTATTTTATTCAAACAAAATACATGGCAGGCAGGAGGAGAGTGTAGAGGGGGCACAGAGGATGACAGCTCTGTTTCGCACCAGATCCACCTGTGCTAATTTGGTGCTGACATTTTTACACCATATTCCTGCACCCAATCTACACTTCCTGGCAAAAAAGTATCACTACCACATGCGACATGATGCAGTAGTGATGTGGGGGTTTTTTTGTCTGGAGGTGTAGATTGGGTGCAGAAATATGGTGTAAAAATGTAATCACCAAATCTGCATCCCTTGGCAAAACAAATGCACCAAAATGGTTTTGATGCCATTGCGGTGCAGTTTTCTTCCAGGATGTGCAAATTTGGTGCTGAAATGTCTGCACAAGATTTCAGTACCAAATGTGCACCTCCTGGCATAAAACTGCACAAACAGCATGAAAACCATTTTTTTTCATTTTTTTTGCCAAGAGATACAGATTTGGTGCTGACATTTGTACACCATATTCCTGCAGCCAATCTACACCTAATGGCAAAAAAAACCACATAACTACTTCCTCGTACCACATGCGGTAATGATGCAGTTTATTTGCCAGGAGGTGTAGATTCAGTGCAGGAATATGGTGAAATAATTTCAGCTCCAAATCTGCATCTCTTGCAAAAAATGCACAAAAATGATTTTGATGCCGTTTCACTGCAGTTTTCTTCCAGGATGTTTACATTTGGTGCTGAAATGTGTGCACCAGATTGCAGCACCAAATGTACACTTCCTGCCAGAAAACTACACCCAAACGGCATGAAAAATGTTTTTAAGCATTTCTTTGCCATGAGATGCAGATCTTGGGCTGAAATTTATACACTATATTACTGAACCCAACTTACACCTCCTGGCAAAAAAATAACCGTATCACTACCGCATCATACGGCATGCAGTAGTGATGCAGATTTTTGCCAGGAGGGGAAGATTGAGTGCATGAATATGGTGTAAAAAGTTCAGTACAAAATCTCTATTGCTTGGCAAAAAAAACCCACAGTTTTCTGCCAGGAGATGAAGGTCTGAGAACTCAGTAAGAGTTCATTGAGGTCACCTGGGGTCAGGATACCTTTGATTACAGGTTAAGGACTATGGGAACCTACAGCTGTGACTGCAACTTACCTGAGTGACATCCCCACTGATTGCGCAGCTCATTCATTCTCTGCCTGAACCTCAGAGCAGACACTGTGAGCGTCAGATGTACCAGAGTTGAATCGTCGTGGTCGCTCACGTGGATTATGTTGGTCCAGAAGGGGTGTTGTGAGGGTTAATAAAATAGTGAAAGAGGGATTTTTTGTCCTTTATTTTAAATAAAGGATTTTTTTGTGGTGTTTGTGTTTATTTCTATTCCTCTTCAGATTAGTAATGGGAGGGTCTCATAGACACATCTCATTAATAACCTATAGCTTAATCGCAGCTGGGAGCTGACATTGGCCCCTTATATTACCTTAATTGCCACCGCACCAGTGCAACTGGGAAGAGCAGGGTAAAATGCTGGAATTGTCACATCTAATGGTTGCGAGCGACAATTCTGAGCAGCTGCAATCTGCTATTTTTAGGTTGGGGGGTTCAATAAACATGGTTCTCCCTATCATGAGAGTACCAGCCCCCAACTGTAAGTCTTTAGCATGACCAAGTATCAAAATTTGGGAGACCACATGCTAATTATTTATTTAAATAATTAAAAAAAAGCTGCATGTTGTGCCTTTTATTTTAATACACAGGCAAGATGAGCGCACGGCTGGGGGCTGCAGCCTGTTGCCATGGGCTTTATCTGTGCTAGGTATCATAACATGAGGGGACCCTATGCCAATTTTTTATTTATTTATTTTTACTGTAGGATAGATGCACATAATGCCTGTGATTGTAAGTAGTCAGATACTGTCACTTTGGGGATGGGACGTGTCTGACTGTAACCAATCATAGATACCAGTGGACGGGGAAAGCAGTGCATCTTCATGAGCCTAATGTGTGGCCCCGGAAGTGAATGGGCGGTTGCGGGAGCAGTTAAATCCGCACCGGAGCTTTGGTAAGTATAGTGACGCCTCCTCCTATACTCTTATCCCTTCCACCACTATTTTTAATAGCCAGATTCTGGTCTCCTTAGACTTATATGACTAATGGTGTCTGGCCAGATATCTGGGATCAATTCCAGGCCAGACTCGAATTTGTTTTACATCTGGTTAGTCCCGCTGATACCGGATAGCTGTAAGTTCACCCATTACTATTCTTGACACATATTATTTTAAATCAATATAAAAATATGTTAAGCCATTGCTCAAATTATGTGTCCCTAAGTGTTTTTTATGCAATTTTCCAAAAATGCAGTAAAATCAATGGAGGTTTTTACCATTTCTCCAGAAAATTATTGCAAAAAACACATCCCAAAGCATTATGTGTACACACCTTGAGATTGTAATTATGTACATGATCACGGTAGTTAAACAACTACATACAAAGTCTGATCTGACAGGCTGACCATACTTCCTATGCGCACTGAACAATTGTTTTGGGGCCTAGACAGGCATTGTTCTTGGCAACATGTCCTGTTCCCAAAGGATGATGAGTAGTGATGAGCGGACCTGTGGAAGTTCAGGATCAAGGGGTTAGATAAAGTTCTGTTCTGAACAAAAACTTGACCAGAACCCCATTGGAAGTCATTGATTGGGCAGATTGGCTCTCCACACACATACAGACAGCCAAAAACAGAGCATTTCTTGGGGGAGGGAGGGCTGGGTTTTATTTGTTGCACACTACATCCGTAATGTTGTTTTTACCCTCAATGTGAGCCATTCAGAAACTACTATAATAATAATATGGAAAGGTCCCACCCAGGGGTGGGATTCAGCCAGTTCTGTCCGGTTCTGGAGAACCAGTTGTTAAAAAAGCAGCTGGTTCCCCGAACCGACAAGAAACAGCTGCGGTGATCTGGTTCCCTGTATTCATTTGTGTTAGTGTCTCTTTAAGACACTGACACAAATGAATCCTCGTACCTCCGCGCCGCACTTCCGGGTATAGTGGAGCCTGTCGGCTCCCTGACCCGGCGTGCAGTGACGTGCTGACGCTGCAGAGAGGTCATGGCAGCGTGGAGAGGTAGCTCCTCCTACTGCCGTCTGTCAGCGTCAGTGTGCAGAGTGCCGCGGAGGACGGAAGACAGAGGAGAGGCCACCGGTGCTTGGAGCAGGTAAGCGCTCAGTGAGCCGAAGATGCAGGGAGCAGGGAGAGGAGCCGCATAAGATGGCAGCTATATGTGGCTATATGTGGAGAGGCCACATAAGATGGGAGCGCTATATGGGGAGAGGGGCCACATAAGATGGTAGCTATATGGGCAGAGGCCACATAAGATGGGAGCTATATGGGGAGAGGAGGCCACATTAGATGGGAGCTATAAGGGAAAAGGAGCCATATGGGACAGGATCTGCAGGGGAAAAGAAGCACATGGGATGAGATCTGCAGGGGAAAGAGGCCATAATGGGATGAGATCTGCAGGGGAAAGAGGCCATAATGGGATGGGATCTGCTGGGGAAAGAGGCCATAATGGGATGGGATCTGAAAGGGAAAGAGGCCATAATGGGATGGGATCTGCAGGGTGAAAGAGGCCATGATGGGATAGGATCTGCAGGGGGAAAGAGGCCATAATGGGATGGGATCTGCAGGGGGAAAGAGGCCATAATGGGACAGGATCTGCAGGGGAAAAGGAGCAAATGGGATGAGATATGCAGGGGAAAGAGGCCATAATGGGATGAGATCTGCAGGGGAAAGAGGCCATAATGGGATGGGATCTGCTGGGGAAAGAGGCCATAATGGGATGGGATCGGAAAGGGAAAGAGGCCATAATGGGATGGAATCTGCAGGGGGCAAGAAACCACATGGGATGGGATCTGTAGGGGAAAAGGAGCCACATGGGATGAGATCTCTAGGGGGAAGGAGCCACATGGGATGGGATCTGTATGGGGAAGGTCGGCCATTCCAATTTTAGCAGGGCTCCTTTAGTAATAATTTTTAAAAGTTGTAGAAAAACCATTTAATACAATATGACTGGAGCAACTGGTGCTGGACAGGAGAGTGAAGGTATAGGAGGGGAAGGAGATTTTACTTTAAATTACTTGTATTTTTTCGTTGGGGAAACTGCGTGAAAATGGGTGTGGCTAACAAAATGGGTGTGGTTACAGAATGGGTGTGGTTTTCAAATAGGCGGGGTTTACAGAGAACCTGTTGTAAAAATTTGAATCCCACCCTTGGTCTCACCGGTATCTCTTTTGTTGAACACCCTGGTGATGAGAGGATCACAGAGGGGAAGGCGTCTGCCTCTGCACAAGAGGTGTTTTACCCTTGGCTCTACAATCCAGAAAAGCTCCCCTGCTGAGTTTAATATTACGAAAAGTGTAGGAAGACTGGAGCCTGCCTTCAACAGATCTCAACTTGAGGTGTTTGTGGTAGCTAGGTATTCAATAGCTCCCCTTCTGTGATCCTCTGATCGCCAGGGTGTTGAACAAAAGGGATACCGGTGAGACCTTTCCATATTATTTGCCTTACATTTGAAGGTTTTTTGTCAGCCTCTGCTGTTTTATATTGTTAGCAGGCTTTTGGTGTGTTTCTCTGATATAGGTAACATGACCTTTTGTTATATTACTAACCCTTTAAATATCGGATCATCACCTGATGTGTATTTGTCTGTGAATTTTCCCCTGATTTTAAAGTACTATTAAAAGTTATATTTTAATGTTTACCCTGCTAGTTCACATTCCATTCCATTTGGGTTACAGTTCCTGCTATTGCTATAGACTTAAGGGTGCTTTACACACTGCGATATCGCTAACAATTTATCGTCAGGGTCATGGTGTTTGTGACGCACATCCGGTGTCATTAGAAACATTGAAGTGTGTAACACTTACGAGCAACCTTAAACGATCGCAAAAGAGACAAAAATCGTTGGTTTTGGAGAGGTCGTCCAAAAAACAAAAATCGTTGTCTCGTACGTAGCGATGTTGTTCGTCGTTCCTGAGGCATCACACATCGCTATGTGTGACACCACAGGAGCGACGAACATCTCCTTACCTGCCTCCACCGGCAATGCGGAAGAAAGGAGGAGGGCAAGATGTTACGTCCCGCTCATCTCCACCCCTCCGCTTCTATTGGCCGGCCGCTTAGAGACATCGCGGTGACGTCACTGTGACACCAAACGCACCTCCCCCTTAAGGGAGAGATTGTTCGACGGTCACAGCGACGTCGCTGCACAGGTACGAGCGCGTGATGCTGCTGCAGCGATCACCACATATCACTCGTACGACGGGGGCGGGTGCTTTCACGCTCGACATCGCTAGCAATCGCTAGCGATGTCGCAGCGTGTAAAGCACCCTTTAGATACTGAAACACCTTCTTCCTAAAGAGTCTTCTTTACTTGGTTGGATTTTGTGAAGGGATTTTTCTCCACCGTGAAAAGGATTGTCCAAACATCCACTACTGTAGTCTTCTGTGGACATCCAGGACTTTTTGAGTTCCCAAGCTCATCAGTGCACTTTTTTCTGCAGAATGTACCAGACTGTTGATTTGGAAACATAACATTTCTGCTATCTCTCTGATGGATTTCTTCATTTTTCCAGCCAAATGATAGTCTATTTCTCTTTCATTGATAGCTTCTTTTTTTTCATGCTTCCAAATGGAAATGCCCCAGCTGGAATCAGCTCCATACCATTCACGTGCTTAATTGATGATGTATTCATGATGAGCAGCACATGCAGCTCTGTAAAGAGGTTTTGATATAATTGTCCAATTACTTTTGGTCCCTTGAAAACAAGGCAGCTACATATTAAAAAAGATTTAAATAAGATTTTATAAAAAAAGAAGTAATTCCTAAACCCTTCCTCCAATTCGGATCTGAATACCCTCAAACTTAAGCTGTGAGTCTACACTTGAAGCCCATACTGATTATATAACTTTATCTTGAATATGTTTTGGTAAACAATTAAAATGCCAAAACTTGTGTCACTGTCCAAATATTTCTGGACCTAACTGTATATGTTTTTTCTTTACTCAGTAACGAGAAAATGAAGTAGAACATCTTAATTTGTGACCGATCAGCAAAAAGTAAATATGGTAAGTAGTTCACGTACCTCCTTCTGCAGCCAAACCAGAAGAGGAGGATACAGATGCTTGGGAAGCGTTAATAGACTAGAGAGAAGGGAGACAGTTGTTTGTAAAGGACTAACCTTTTCAAGGTAAGACGCATACAGCTGCTTGTAAAGGGTTACACTATGGAATGAGACCAACTGCTCAAAAGTCTCTACCTGCATTTAGAGAGTCAGCAGTAAGGTAGACGCAGGAGCTGAGATTGATAGGATTTATCTTTCTTGAATGTCTGTAGCTAGTAAGAAACTCATCAGTAAAGCATCAGCTCCTCCTTCTACTCTAGCCGCTTCATAATACTCAAAATAATGAATGTTGCTGTTAGGGGGCAGAAACACACAGGAAAGAGCAACTGTGAGTCTATGTCCTAAACTATGTTTAGCTGCCTTTAAAATGTCCCATTTTCATTAATGTATGTAGCCCAACTGCTTGAAATGGGAAAAACAAAATAAAAAATAATAAAATAAATAAAAATTAAATATATGTTTTTTTAGTAAACATAAAACTAAAGCACTACCAATATTTATTGGACTTACCCCCTGCACAACTCTTGTTCAGCTTTATTGGGTCATGATGCACTCCAGAGTCAGGATACAGGGTATGGTTGTGCACACATTTCCAGGAGCAAATGTAAGGGGTGGACGGACCCCTAGTGTGGAGAAGACGTTTTTCCCCCCCTGAAGACGCCACAGGAGTATGGTGGCACATTGTACCATGTTATGTGTTATGTACGGTTCTTCCCCCCCTAGGTGCCAGTGTAGTGAGTGGTTCCCCTGGTAACAGTGACAGGGAAGGAAGGGGCAGGGCAGCATAGGAGGGAAGAGAAGGGGGGTTGGGCTCTGAATGCAGGGCAGTGTGCTGTGAGATGTAACATGGGAGAGAGCTGAGGAGAAGTGCCGGGGCAGAGTGCAGGAGTGGGTGCTGTGGCAGTGGAGCGGAGAAGTTGGAGCTAATCCGGAGCCGGTAGTGAGTACTGGAGCCGTCCCCTAGTTCAATACAAATCCCTGGGAAAGGGCTGGACTAAAATCGGGATAGGAGTACCACTGCTAGGGGGATAACAATTGGCCCCTGCAGGCAAAGGAAAGTGCCCGTAGAGAAAAAGGAAACCGTTTTTGTAGAAAAGGACTTGTAACTTGTAACGTACTAAAGTAAGCCTGCTGCAAACAGAAAGATGGAAGCTTTGTTTAATAAAACGGTGTTTGGTTTACCCGCTGCCTGCAATTGTCTCTTTCCTGAAAGTGAAGAAGGAGCTGGAGAGCACAGAAAGAACGCTGTCATGAATGGGCCCCATGCATCCACACTCTGCTCCAACAACACACCTGCTTTGCAAGTGACGGCCGGGCCGGGGTTCAGCCTGCGGCCCACAAGGCGAGGGGACTCGACTACACCCCCTGAGGCGCCCCCTGCCCCCGTTACACAAGTGCATGAGGACTGAGGAGGCTGCCTGGCCTATTTATATAAGCATGCTTGAACTGGCCCACTGGAGAGCTGGAGAATCCCTGGTGGGCCTCTCTGCAGGAGTAAGCAACTTATTTCCCAGTATGAACAGTTTTTGGCCCAACACATTTGATTCACTATGTACAGACAAAATAAACATCTCATCATTCATTCATTCATTCATTCATTCATTCATTCATTCATTCAACAACCTACCTAATTTATCATTATATAGAAGCAAAGGTAAATTTGTGAAAGAAGGTAATGTAATATTGGCATGTAGCTAAATAATGGGCCCTTACAGGTAATGTCACTGGTTGGCTCTTGCCTCTCTTATCCGACCGACACGGTATACGAGTCTATAATTCAGAATGAGCATTCATAGTCCAAATAGACCAACAATCACCCTCTGATTGAGCAATATGCATGTTTGTTGTGTGTGATGACACGTTCGTTGGGTGTGATTATTTTTAAGATAGCTTAAAAATCGTTAATGGCATCATATCGTTCTGTGTAAAATCACGATGCGTTGCAAACAACATGATAGTAAATGGGCTCAGGACAATCATATCTTTCTGTTCTGTGTATAATGCAGCACAAGGTTTGTCAGCCATCACAACATGACTGCGTGGCACACAGTGACAACTAAGGCATTGTCTATATTTAGAACCTGGGTTGAGCAGAAGACTCCAAAGAGACTGCTGCGCATGACTTGAGAAGGGGAAATATTGAGGCTCCAAAGACCTGATTATGGGCTGTGAGGGAGGCAGGGCATTAATAGTCACCTCACTGCTCATATGTCCTGCCAGTGCCTCTACTTTTCTCATTCCCCTGGCACATATATTCTCTTTAGCCTTCTTTACTCCAGTTCCTGTCTTCCAACTCAACAAGGCCATTAATTGACATCATTGATGTCATTGTAATCTTGCGATTTTGTAACATACTGTACAACAGAAGGCTGCACAGTCTAACATCCGAGATATTTCCTGATCCAGAAGATGAAACCCGGAGCGAAGATTCTGCAGAAAATGCATGCAACTAGGAAAGGTGAAAAAAGAAGGCCTGATACTGTGGGGTGTGGAACAGATGGGCGATGAGGTGAGTATTAGATTTATATTTTCACTAAAACGATAGCCGGCTTCAGCTGAACTGGGACTCATTATACACAAGGTGTTTCTGTAAAGAAGTTCTCTTGAAAGAATAAGGATAAAATCTCCTACACAGGACCCCTCCCATTGTTAGGGTGAACAATAGCTGTGTTCCCGAGTTGCCTGCTCCTGGCCTAATGGATATGGATCAAGTGCATGCGTGAAAGAATTGACATCAGACAAAAAGTCAGATGTTAGTCTCTCCTTAATCAGAGAATGGCACAGCTTAATTTTAGCAGAACACCTGTTTTTATAAACAAGTAAAAGGGGGTGTGGTTAGCTGTACTGTGAGACTGCTCAGATGTGTCCATTAGTGGTGGGTCGGTCAGTGGGTTGGACAGTGGGTTGGTCCATGGGTCGGCCAGTGGGTTAGTCCATGGATTGCTCAATGGATTTGTCCTCTTCTCCCATCTGGACATTCCTTGCATTCCTTGCATACCAGGGCAGGGTGTGGAGAATAGGAAATGGCAGCCATTATTAGATCTGTGTCATGTGTTTGTATCTGAACAAACTATTTAAGGTAAAATAATACGTTTCATCGGTCATTTCTCACAATCCCCTACGGCTCAAGGTTAATTAAGTATTTGATCCTATAGCCCTCCTTAACACAATAACCAAGTCGGAGAGCAATGGTTACTGAAGGTATGATGCATAGGTTGGCAGAGAGTTGGTAGAGAAGTAGATATGTTTGGAGAATATCTTATTAAGAAATCTCCAAGTATGTTATTTCTACTATGAACTAACAGAGTAGTAGCTTCCATGGAGAAAACTGTAAATGTAGTACTCTGTGATTATAGGTTTAATTTGCCAGTCTCTATGGTACCCAATAATATACGGCATGGCAAACTTCTATATATCTTTGTACTGCATTAAGGACAACTGGGGGATATATTTGGACATATAGACTATTATTGTGAAATGTCACTACTTCTTAAAAATCAATAATATTGTATTATTACAGGTATAGATAAGCTAAGAGAGAACCTTGCTGAACATTGACATTGCACTCTGTAGGGAAGAGAAAGAGAGGATCCCATTGTCCGTAAAAGCTTATAGTCTAGAGCAGGGGTGGGCAATTAATTTTCCCATGGGGCCGCATGAGAAATTGGGATTGGTTTAGAGGGCCGGACTAATATAATTACCTCAGTTCTACCCAATATACTACATCACTACACCTGTAATATACTACATCACTACACCCCTATATACTACACCTGTATTATACTACACTCCCTCCATATACCTGTAATATACTACACCCCCATATACACCTGTATTATACTACACCACTATATAATACACCTCCGATATACTACATCATTACACCCCTATATACTACACCTGTAATATAGTACACCCCCATATAGTACACCTGTAATATACTACACCTGTAATATACTACACCTCCATATAGCACACCTGTAATATACTACACCTCCATATGGCACACCTGTAATATACTACACCTCCATATAGCACACCTGTAATATACTACACCTCCATATAGCACACCTGTAATATACTACACCTCCATATAGCACACCTGTAATATACTACGCCTCCATATAGCACACCTGTAATATACTACGCCTCCATATAGCACACCTGTAATATACTACGCCTCCATATAGCACACCTGTAATATACTATACCTCCATATAGCACACCTGTAATATACTACACCTCTATATAGCACACCTGTAATATACTACGCCTCCATATAGCACACCTGTAATATACTACGCCTCCATATAGCACACCTGTAATATACTACGCCTCCATATAGCACACCTGTAATATACTACGCCTCCATATAGCACACCTGTAATATACTACGCCTCCATATAGCACACCTGTAATATACTACGCCTCCATATAGCACACCTGTAATATACTACGCCTCCATATAGCACACCTGTAATATACTACACCTCCATATAGTACACCTGTAATATACTACATCACTATACCCCCATATACTACACCACTATATACACCTCCATATAGCACACCTGTAATATACTACACCCCCATATGTCACACATCCTGCTCCCCATACAGCCTGCATCCCCATATCACACACACTACACCCCCATATTTCACACACCCTGCCCACATATCTCACCCTGCCTGTACCCCAACTTACCACTCTCAAACACTCTGCAGCCCTTTACATCCTTCTGTCAGTCTGCAGCCCTCATATGCAACTCCATCTTCCCTCATATGCACTCACCCTGCAGCCCCCTTCCCCCTCATGTCCCCTCTTTTCTCATTACCAGTCATCATGTGTACACATCTCCTTCAGGATTCAGTATCTTGCTTTCTGCCTGGCATCCTGTGTCTCCTCCCACACAGTCACATGGGCGTGACATCATCGCAGGTCCTGCAAGATGAATTATTCCTCTGCTGTGCTCCTTCTCCTGCAGGGCGGGCGGGAACTTTTAAAATGACACACGCAGCGCAGTACTGACAACGTCAGAGCGCGCGCGTGTGTCACTGACAATTAGTGCCGGCTGGGAACAGAGGAGAGACTCCTGCGTTCCGCTGCCTGCACTGACTGTGCGGCGGACCTGCACAGGATCTCTCCCTGCTCGGCATGCTGCAGCCCGGCTCCACTGCACCGGCTGAAGACAGGCAGGCCGGTCACAGAGAGCAGGCGGGCCGGATGTGGCCCGCGGGCCGCCCCTTGCCCAGGTCTGGTCTAGAGGATATAGAAAATGACTGACTTTCAAACTGTGTTCCATGGGAACCACTGACAGGTGATGTCCAAAGTACTGACCACCACTGTACAAGGTATAATAATCTGTAAGATGTCATTATAAGGAGGCCCATGTGTCAACGCAAAATGGCATCAACCCACACTCTGATGCTTCAGCAGTGTAGAAAATGGTGACTGTCAAGTTTGTTTTCGTGAACCTCGAATAGAATCTAAAAATTTTCGAATTAACTTGATCCTCCTCAGATTGATTCGCTCATCTCTAATTTACAGCATACACTCAAATTTGAGATCAAAATGTGGCGCCCCTGAGGCTCTGGTCGGCACAGGGTTCTGCACCTCAGTGGTGGCCTCTTTACTTGCTTGGGATTGACCGGAGCCCATGACGGAAGAGACCAGCACCTGGGTGCAGCTTTAAATCAGTAAGTAAAAAGAACCTGCAACCGCAGTTGCCGATTCAGACTCTGATTACCGGCGTCATCGTCCCGCACTTCCAAGGGACTGACATCCCCCATTATCTACCCAGAACCTGCTCCACCTGTGGGGGGCAACACCATCCCGGCTGCCATAACACTTGCCCTGGCGAGGAATTCTGCAGAGGCGGCTACTCCCTGGCTGCATAAAACAGGTGGTGTCATGACAAACTTTCCCCAATCACCCCGCTTTCCCTTCATTTACTGCATGCCTCGGGGCAACGGCACTGGGCAAGGCCACCCGTGACATCGCCTGACCCGACCCGCAACGGTCCGTCAACGAGTAGGTTAACCGCCTGCCCAGTGTGGTGCTGCAAAAGGCATATCAACAAACTCAAGGAGATAAATCATCTCATGGTCTGGATATTTGTACAAACACAACAGCATTCAAAATCTATAACGACTGTCTATGAATAAAATGACTAACAATAAAAATAATCCAATATTTAAGGATAAATATTTATCCGAAAACATAAATATTTAACCGATTAAAGTAAAAACAATATATATATTTTGGCGATTGGTTTTGGCATTTTGTTACCAGCAGTAAAATATGTTGAAGTAACGTTAAGTTTTAAAAAGTGTTAAACGATAAAGTAGGAGTCAACATATAAAGGTGATTACAATACTGTACCAGACATATCTGTATTATGTGGGGATGTTTGAACTCTGTGAGAATCCCTCAATAGTAATTATTATGCCAAGCACCCCATTGGTACAATTACACTAAACCCCTAATTAACATCCACGAGATTAGATTCCCCACATGTTAAGTCTGTAGGAGCAAGGTTGAGTGAAGCATTTTAAACAGTTTCAAAACATTGTATTGTCTTCATTACAATCTTTATACTTCAGTAAAGATGGGTTTTGTATAAAATGCACTTAAAATAATCCAGCACTGTCACTAAATATAGGAGTGAGAAGGTAATTGTAGTGTCTTTGTGAGATGAAACCTAGGTTATTTTTTTCCGAGGTGACATTAGACAGTTAACGTAAGAAGACTGTACATTTGACTAATCCATTATGTAACATTAGTCTGTTCCTTCAGTGTATTTTTACTCTTGTAGATGGTGCTAAGTCAGTGTATCTGAAAACGTCTCAAAAGAGGCTTGGCAGGAAAACCCCTTGTCAGATATAGACTTTTTCCTTGGTATCCAGGGCACAACATTATTTTGTCAAATGCAATGCATGTCAAGAGGATCATTAAAGTTACTTGCAATTTTCCAATGTTTTATCATCTAAAATTAATATAATAACACATGTATATATCCTGTCAGTGTCGGACTGGCTACCGGAGGAACCGCCAGTGATACCAGGCCTGGCTGCAGTTACCTGCATTGAACTCCGGAGCTCTCACCTGAGCTCCGGAGTGCCTAGCCTGAACTCAGGGTTTGCAGGACTGAACTGCGAGCGCCAACTGACTCCCCGGCGATTGCGGTTCAGTTCATGTTACAGCTGCGGACAGGCCAGGCTGAACTCAGGAGCTCAGGTAAGAGCTACGGAGTTCATCCCAGCCTGTCCGCAGCTGTCATGAACTGAACCGCAATTGCCAGGGAATTAGTTGGCACTCGCAGTTCAGTCCTGATAACCCTGAGTTCAGTCCAGGCTGCACTCCGGAGCTCAGGTGAGAGCTCCAGAGTTCAATGCAGCTAGGCCTGGTATTATTGGCGGCTACTCCAGTAGCCAGTCCGATTCTCTATCCTGTGCTTCTCTGGCAATATAAAAATTGCCTCTTCACTTAGAAAGAGGACTGTAACTCTAGCGCACCTATTGGAAGTAACAATCCTAAAAGTCAATATTGACCCTTTAATGAGCCTAGCCCTTTGATTTAGGATAAAAGCCAAACCAGAATCTGAAATTGCAGACAAAAGTGTTTCAGGATGTTGCCCTCATCATTGCAAAGCAAGGGATCTAATTTAGCTGTATGAGAGTCCTCTGACTCAGATCTAAAGAGTAATGTTTTTCCTTGTGGAAAATGATAACTCAGGTCTGACACGCCATTTTAAGCAGGCTTATAAGCCATGCAATGCTCCTTATTGAAATTAAATATGAAAATTGGTTCTTTAGGGAGGAAGTGGACTTGAACTTTGGCCCCATCTATTGGAAGTAGTAATCCTAAAAGTTAAAAGTGACCCTTTAATGATCCTTGCCATATGACTTAGGATAAAAGCAAATCAGAATCTCAATTTGCAGACAGGTACATGATATACAAATCAAGCTTCCCAAGAAGAAATATATCTTCTTGGACCCAGGTCATAGGGTCTTATATAGCCAATTCAGATTTAATTCTTTGCACTGACTAGGGGCAATACCCTCAAACACTGTGCCTGCAAATTGAAATTCTGGTTTTGTATTAGTTTTTTATATTTTTTTAATTTAATTAGTGAAAACAATGTTAGAAATGTATAAAAAAAATGGTGCTTTTTTCTGTATATTTTTTTCGAGAACCGTAATGTTCTCATTTTTCTGGATTTGCAGCTGTGTGATAGCTTATTTTTTCACCGTAAACTTCCATTTTTACTTATATCACTTTTGGTTACATGTGATGCTTTGATCATCTCTTATTGCAATATTGCAGCAGCCCAAAAGAAGTAATAGGGCTTTTTTAATTTTATTTTATTAAGCTGTTTACCAACCAGATTAATTTATTTTATATTTTGATAGATCGGACATTTATGAATGCGGCGATACCAAATATGTATTTAAATTTGTTTAATTATTTATTTTCAATAGGGCAAAAGGGGAGAGGTTTGAACTTTTGTGTTTTGTTTTCATATTTTTTATTTTTTTCACTTTTTATTGTATTTACTAGTTCCCTTAGGCACTTGAAACTGTGATCGTCCAATCACTTGTGCTGTACAGAGCAGTGTATCAGCATTAGAATCAGCACCGCTCTGTTCAGTAGAAATCACAATGTCCTATGAATATCTGCTTGCAGCCAGCGTTCACAGGAAGTTCATCATGACAGACACAGGGGTCATAAGTAGTTGTGAGTGGACCCGGACTGTAAACATCCGGATCTGCGCGGTTTCAGCGCTATCTCCGGGCCGGACCCGGAGTGGTGTGTTGGAGTAATAAAGTGGTGAAGGAGGAGGCTGTGTGTGTACTTTATTCTAATTAAAGGATTTCTCTGTGTCTTGTTTATTTACTGTAATTTACAGGTTTGTGATGCGGGTGTCTCACAGACGCCCGTGCAATCACAAACCTAGGGTTTAGTAGCAGCCGTATGCTGTTATTAACCCCTGCTATTACCTTGATTGCCACCGCACCAGGGCAATCAAGATGAGCCAATAACGCCCCGGAATCGCCACATCTAATAGATGCGGCTATACTGGGTGGCTGCGGGCTGAGAATATACCAGCCCCCCGCCGGCGTTATTTTGGCTGTGGATGAAAATTGAGGGGGACTGCATGTCATTTTTATAAAAACTTATTTATTTAAATTAAAAAAAACAAAAAAAAATGCATGCGGTTTATCTTAGGCAGCAGTCACACTTGCGAGTGACTCCCACAAGTCTGACATCGCAGCACAGCCGCACACACATCTGACAGGAGCGTGCATGTGATTCTAGGTACATACACGCTCATGTTCAGACAGTGACAGACTGTGCCTTGTGATGTCAGACCCTCACGAGTCTGACTTTGCATCACCCACAAACACTTCTGACAGGAGCGTGCAAGTCTTTCTAGATACATGCACACTCATGTTCAGAGCGTGGCAGGGTGAGCCGTGTGATGTCATGTCAAACCCACACGAGTCTGACATTGCATCGCCCGCACACTTTCAAGGGCTCTTGTACACTTGCGTACCGCTTCCGATGCGACAGCATCGGAAGCAATATGCAAATGACCCTCTGCTGCGGGTGTCAGCCGAGGGTCATGTGACTGTGATGCAATCTTGCAATCGCATCACAGGAGCAGAGAAGATAGAAGGAGCACTTTCTCCCCATCTCCTCTGCTGTCTGTCTCCGCGTGCATCGGTGCGATACCCTCGCATGACACACAGCTCACGCTGGCAGAACGGGATCTTCTCCACTTGCGTTTACAAATTCACAGCGACACTCGGCTACAAATGTGATTCGAGTGTCCTGCATGGGGTCTGCATACGGTGTGTGTTTTTTTCCTCACATAGCATCCGTATGACATGCGAGCGTCCTGCGAATGCTATGTGAGTGTTTATGCATACCGCGTCAGACTGGCTACCGGAGGAATCTCCAGTAATACCAGGCCTGGCTGCGTTTACCTGTGTGATGCCCTGGACTAGCCAGGTTGTCACAGGTAGGCCCCGCATAACACCTTTCCCCCTAAAAAGGTAACAGCAGCCAACCACATTAAAACCTAGTCACCTCCCTCAAAGCTTAATGGACACACCAGGGGGCGGAGCCAGGCAGTTGACCACGCCCACCAAGGAGTCCAGAGGGCCTGAGGCAGGAAACAGTGGTCAGTCAAGTTGAATAGTCAAGTTGAGTTGTCAGTGGAGTTGGGAGGAGTAGAGTGCAGCAGGCCAGTGGTGACACGTCTGCAGTGAAAAACTGACAGGTGTGAGGGTCGTAGCCTGCACACCTTGGCTAGGAGGCAGGTGGTGGCCTGGCCTGCAGGAGCCGGGAAGACGGCCAGGTGGAACCGTAAAGGACAGGGACAGGGTAGTGGCCCTCAAGTACCGAACCGGGGAACCGACTGGAAACCTGAGCACCAAGGGGGTACTCAGACCCAGAACGAGGCCCAGAAGCCACTGGACCGCATCGAATTTATTGATTGAGGTCTGGACCTTAGGTCCTTTCTCATCTCAAGTCCCGACAGAAGGCAACAGCCCACCGAGGGGGATAGAAAGCCACCCCACAGGCAGAGAGATCCCACGGGCCAGCGCCTGCGGGCAAACGGACTCCACCGACACATACACAGCCGGGGAGAGGACTCCTGTTGCTGAGGCACAGGCAGTCTACACAAACATAACAAGGTGCAGGAGAAAGGCCAAGACCACCAACCCGGGTGGGGGACAAGACGCAGCCGGCTGCGGGCACTGACCACCATCAACTTTGTTTACCAGAGACTTGCGTATGTCAATAATCGTGAGTACAACAGTGCCATCTGGTCGCGCACCGCCCTGCACCGCTTAACCACTACTCTCCCCAAGCGGGCCCCGGGGCCACCATCCCTGCCAACAGAGGGGTTAACATTTTGCTGCACGACCATCTCCCCCAAGTTCCCCCGTAACTGCCGCGGTGGTGTCTACACCTTCACCACGTCCCGTGGGTGGCATCACAAACTCAAACACGGCTCCGGCCGTACACCTACCTAACCACCCCCATCGAGATCGCCAGAAACCCCTTGCAGAGCGACGTGACCCCCGGGTCCGGAGGCGCTCGAGCCACCCACCAAATGAGCCTGAACCCGAGCGGCTCGGCTGCAGCCGAGCGCGAGGCGGTACACCTGCACTGAACCACGGATCTGTCACCTGAGCTCCAGAAATCAGCCCGGTCTGTCTGCAGCTGTGCTGAACTGAACAGCAATCGCCGGGGAATCAATCACTCGGCGCTCGCTGTTCAGGCTGCACTCTGGAGCTCGGGTAACAGCTCTGGAGTTCAGTGCAGGTAACCGCGGCCAGGCCTGGTATTACTGGAGATTCCTCCGGTAGCCAGTCTGATGCGGTATGCAAGTGTTAAGGATCCGTGTGACATGCGTATGCCATCTGTATGACATGTGCATGCCACCTGGATTCTTATTTTTTTCTCGCTCTCATAGCCTTGCATGGGGGTGCGAGAGCTGAGACTCGGTGAAATCACAGCTTGCGATTTCACCGAGAGCACGAGACGTGCCATAAAACATTTAGCAAGAGGACACAGCCTCATTGATTAACACTGGTGCGAGTGAGATCTGATTTTCTATCTGATCGCAATCGCACATAAAAATCGCAAGTGGAGAAGAGCCCTACACCGGACCAAGTATCATGCGAGAGTCCCTGCTAGAGGTCAGTGAGAGCTGACCTCTGCTGCGGGGAGCGAGCCGGCACTGAGGAGGGGAGGGGCTGGAGCTGTGGAAGAGAGAATCTCACAGCCCAGCCTGTCATAGCCGCTCAGTCCGTGTGTACACTCAGAGATCGCAGCCGTGCTTTATGGCTGTTAGCTGTGAGATGTAGCAGAGCCAGATGTGTCGCCGTGGGACGTGTGTATTACGCTGGGGCTGCAGAGTGTTGGGGTAATAAAGTGTTGAACGAGACTGCATTTGTACTTTATTCTAAATAAAGGATTTTTTCTCTGTGTGTTTATTTACATTCATTTGCAGGTTTGTGATGCGGGTATCTCACAGACACCCGTGCGATAACAAACCTATTACCCCGACTGGCACCGCATCACGCCTCCGGAAAGAGGTAATGTACTGGTATTGCCACATGTAATACAGCAATACCGGGCGGCTGCAGGCTGAAATACCAGCCCCCGGCCGGCATTACCATGCCTGGGGCTGAAAACATTCCAAAGCATTACTGTTGGATCTCACAATAATAATACATTAAAAAAATATAATTATTAATAAATAACCCCAAATGAAACTCTAAAAATAAACGAAAACACGTCAGTAGTCAAAATGACTACATTCAGTAGTTCTAGTAGGAGTCCAGTAGTCCTAGTGTTAAAGCACTGAATGTTGGACTTATTTAGAGTAAACAGACAAAATCTTGTACATATGCTAAAATACGGAATTTATTTTGAATATTCTCTTTTTTCTTAGACTTTGTTGGATAACTGTGAAGATCAAGAACTCATTGGCAGCTGCTTTTCCTCTTTTTTTTGTTACATGTTTAGAGTTGTCGATCATGTTTTGAAGGATTCCATCTCAACTCTTTCTTTGATCATTACTTAGGGGTACTTTGCACGCTGAGACATCGCTAGCCAATGCTAGTGATGCCAAGCGCGATAGTACCCGCCCCCGTCGCACATGCGATATCTTGTGATAGCTGCCGTAGCGAACATTATCGCTACGGCAGCTTCACACGCACTTACCTGCCTTGCGACGTCGCTCTGGCCGGCAACCCGCCTCCTTCCTAGGGGGGCAGGTCATGCGGCATCAAAGAGACGTCACACGGCAGGCGTCCAATAGAAGCGGAGGGGCGGAGATGAGCGGGACGTAAACTTCCCGCCCACCTCCTTCCTTCCGCATAGCCGGTGGACGCAGGTAAGTAGATGTTCCTCACTCCTGCAGCTTCACAAACAGCGATGCGTGCTGCCGCAGGAACGAGGAACAACATCATATCTCCTATTGGTGCGACATTATGGAAATGTCCAACGCTACACAGATCACCGAAAAAAATCAAAAGAAGGAGCCAGCACGATTTCCATACTGTATTTGTTGATAAAATAGAGATACAAATACAGTATAGAAATCGTGCTGGCTCCTTCTTTTGATTTTTTTTGGCAGGTGGTTAGCCTCCACCAGGCCGTGCACCCTATTTTGGTTGTTCTATCTGTAAACTGGTTTAGCTATTGGTGACTGTTCACACACAGCCACCGGTCCTGTCCACAGGCTATTTAATCTTAGCAGCAGTTGCCTGGGCCTGTCCCGCCCACAGCTGTGACTAAGTCACAGGTACGGGAATGAAAAGCACCAGGTAAGTGCTGCCTCAAGCAGTTCTGCAGTAGATGTGTGAGGCCATATGGCACCCCAAACAAAATATAATATTTAGTGTAGGACTGCCCCATGGGATTTGCTGTGACGTTGGCGAGGTGGCTCAAAATATTGCAATGTTTTGCCAAAAATCTCTATTTTATGAACAGATACAGTATAGAAATCATGCTGGCTCCTTCTTTTGATTTTTTTTTGGCAGGTGGTTAGCCTCCACCAGGCCGTGGACCCTATTTTGGTTGTTCTATCTGTAAACTGGTTTAGCTATTGGTGACTGTTCCCACACAGCCACCGGTCCTGTCCACAGGCTTTTTAATCTTAGCAGCAGTTGCCTGGGCCTGTCCCGCCCACAGCTGTGACTCAGTCACAGGTACGGGAATGAAAAGCACCAGGTAAGTGCTGCCTCAAGCAGTTCTGCATTTGATGTGTGAGGCCATATGGCACCCCAAACAAAATATAATATTTAGTGTAGGACTGCCCCATGGGATTTGCCGTGACATTGGCGGGGTGTCTCAAAATATTGCAATGTTTTGCCAAAAATCTCTATTTTATCAACAAATACAGTATAGAAATCATGCTGGCTCCTTCTTTTGACTTTCGATTTGACCCCGACGATATCGCAGTAGCGATGTCACAGCGTGCAAAGTACCCCTTAGAGTTGTTTTATATTATTTCCTATGTGTTTCTTGTATGTAATTTTTGCTATTAAGTGATCACAACAAGTGATGCATTGCATGTTTTGAGCATGGTTATTAATACCATGGAATGTTACTCTGATAAATCTTATATAGATGTTCTACATCTTTATTTTGAAAATACTGGCAACACAGAGATATCACCAACTTAACTAACATTATCAACATACTGTATACATCCTAGAAACTAACACTGCGACCCCCTGCTGTCTGCAACATTTATAGTTCTTACAGGGTTAGTCTCAGTATGTATATTCAGGAGTCCACCCCTCCCCTGACTCCTAGTTTCCTAGTAGTAGCTTGTAGGGGTGTGGTTCCTAATGATTCACAATTCAGACCCATGTGATTGTAGCACCCAGGGGGAAGGGGTTGTCAGGCATGGGGAGTCTCGTACCTAAATCACTTGTCACCAGGCTGCTGTGATGGTTTGGTATGTTGCGGTGGCCTGCCCGGTTTTGTGCCTCGAGGTGTACACCAATAAAGTAGGATGATGATGGGGTTTGTAGTAGGATGATTGTTGAAATGCCACCTGTTGTATGCGACCAGTGATCAGCCGCCGCTGCTGTCGCCGTCCTCTGGGATGGATGGTTGTGGCAGCCAGAGATGGTATCACTCCCCAAAGGTAGAGCAGGCGCCGGGGAGGATGATAGGGGGAGTAGTGATGGCGAGAGCCTTTGGCGCCAAGGTGCGCGGTGCCCATGCTGATAATAAGAGTCTGAGTCGGTTGCTGTGATTCCAGGTGTCTTTATTCAATCTTTGTGTCACTCGCTCAGGCAGTACCGTTCAGCCGCTGTGATGGGCCCCATCGACCTCAGATAAGTTAGAGGAAGTCACCGGTGTATGAAAAGAAGAAAGTCCTTTTTCAGAGTTTCCCTTCCACAGATGATGAACCTGGGCTGAGTGCTCCACTCCAAGCTGCAGGCCCTGTGAAGAGAAGAAAGTGATGTAGGTGTCGTGTTCCAGAACTGATGTCCCGGGTAGACTGTCTAGTGAGTGTGCGAGTTTGCTACTATTTCTACCCCAAGAGGAATGTGCCTCCCAGGAGTCTGTTCCAGTGACTGGGACAGTCAAAAGCTTCGTGTTGGCCAACCCCCTGCCTGCCCTAGTCCAACTCCCCAGAGATAAGGCTCCTAAGCTTTATGTAATTTGTGAATGTGGAACACCAGTGATTAACTCCCTCCTTACCCAGGGTGAATACCGCAGCTTAAATGAGCTGCAGTACTTTGTGGCGACTGGAGCCTCAGGGGAACCACATTATACCCTATGCAGATAACTTTGTCAGTGTCTCCCCTTTTTATACAATCTTACACAGTGCCACCTGGATTATCTCCATTAGGCTAGAGTGATATGGGACAATTTTTACCTCACTTGTCATCCGTGTGCTGTCCATATGCAATCCGCTTTTTTATTCAGAAGCTATTAATCTCTTACAGGACCTTTTACAGTTTCCCATCTTACAGAACTGTAATCTATCCATAAATATCAGATGTTATACTAATGGTCCATTTGGCATATGATTCTTCTCTCTCAGTACACCGATTTCGGAGTCAAATCGCAGCATGCCGTATCCAGCTGAGAGAAAAAGCAGATGTGCTCTTGGTCATTGAATAACATTAGTCCGAGTCAGCCCTCATCTTATTTATATGCTTGTGTGAGCGAGTCCTTAGCAGAACTATTTTTTTTCTTAAAAAAAAAGGTGAAAAATGAAAAACAAAATCTAATGCATTAATCAACTGACCTGTAGAAGAAAGTTCCCAGTTATCAGTAAAAGCAAAATTTGAGCAACTATATTAAACCTGTATTATTTTTTCTCCATTCCATCTCACACTTTTTCACATTTTCAGTACATTATGTGGTAAACTAATTGGCGTCGTTTAAAACTTGTATAAATTGGGCACACATATAGCTGGATACATTGGAAATACCTGTTGTTGTAGATCTCAAAAGACGTAGTTGAATGTAAATCTTTCATAAACCGTATTTTTCAATTTAGAAGATGCACCGGGTTATAAGACGCTCCCAAAAAAAAGGTAAAAAAAAAATAGGCTCGATCTTACAATCCAGTGGTCTCTTATGGGAGGGACAGCAGCTATGGCAGAGGGGGACCACAGGAGAAAGGGGAGAAAGGGGCAGTGTGGAGTAGGGCAATGCTGCAAGCGGTGTAGGTGGCGGGTAATCCAGATGCATTAAGGTAGGCAACGTCCAGAAACTGTCAATCGTGCAAGGTTCAAAGAAATGGCGGCTGGAGTCAGCGCATGCGCAGATTGAGCTATCGGCTCAATGACAAGCTTAGAACTCATCTGCAAATGCGCCACCTCAAGGGTGCCATTTTCCTTAAGTCCATTGCTGGGAGACCAATAGGCCAGAGGCGGCACGTACACAGATTGAATCTTGAGCCGAGAGCTCCATCAGCGCATGCGCCACCTGTGCATGCCATTATTTGAACCCAGCATAGCCAACATTTTCAGAATGCCCCTGCCTTACAGCCCACCACCGCATCAGCCTCAGCACAGCCCACCAATACACCGGCCCTAGCACAGCCGGCCACCGCCACACAGGCCCAAGTACAGCCCCTGCCTCCTGCGACCTCTCTCCACCATCTCCTGGTAAGGTGCATTCGGATTTTAAGATGCACTCCTCATTTTCCTCTCAATTTTTGGGGAGGAAAAGTGCTATAATACTGTAATTTTTTACTGGACTTGTTATTTTCTGGCATTCTTGTTATTCGAGTTTTTGCTAAATTTCACAAAACAAATACCCTACAGTCCGTGATGAGAACAGGATACAGTAGCGCACATCAAGATTCACGATATTTTTTAAATATCTCTTAGTAAATGAATGCCTTCCCTTGGGTAAATGAACATCCATATAGAATTTGCATATTTTTTGAAAAGCATGGATGGAAAAAAGGTGATAGAGGGAGAACAGAGGTGGGAAGAAACTTTGTATAGTTTTATTGGATGGTTAATTATACCTAAAAACACAAAGATCAAGTTCTTAAAATTGAGAGCCTTTTCAATTGATTATAATGGCAATTGAAAACAAGCAAACACAAGCTTCAATCCATAAACAAATATATAAATGAGAAAGGGAGTCAGCAGGATGTCTATATTTATGGATTGCTTACCTCTGCAATAACTCAGTAGATAATGTCCAACTGGTGCACACACATCCATGTTAAAGTTTTGTGTTCTAGCTACAAGAATTTGAGTGTAAAGAATATGTAGCATTTCAATGGTCACCATTTGTATAGAAATGTCTTTAAAAATATGAGAATTTTATTGTTTGTCAATTTATTCTCACAATTTGTTTTACAGTAAGTACACTGGACAAAAATATGAACGCAACGCGTGTTTTTGCTCCCATTTTTCGTGAACTGAACTCAAAGATCTAAGAAATTTTTTATGTACAAAAGGCCTTTTTCTCTTAATAATTGTTCACAAATTTGTCTAAATCTGTGTTAGGCCGGTGTCACACTTGCGATTGCCTTGCGTGTATCTCGCGTGAGTTTCGCGATGCATCACCCATCACGGACTCACACTCTCCTCACAGGAGCGGGTCGGCTGCATAGAGATGCATGCAACCCACCCTCTCCTGTGAACAGAGTGTGAGTCCGTGACGGGTGATGCACCACGAAACTCACTCGAGATACACGTGAGGCAATCGCAAGTGTGACACCGGCCTTAGTAAGCTCTTCTCCTAAGATAGTCCATCCACCATGCAGGTGTGGCATATCAACATGCTGAGAAGACATGAGTATTGCACAGGTGTGCCTTAAGGGTGCTTTACACACTGCAACATCGCTACCGATGTCGCTCGTGAGAGCACCCACCCCCGTCATTTGTGCATCACGGGCATATTGCTGCCCATGGCGCACAATATTGCTAGGACGCGTCACACATACTTACCTTCCTAGTGATGTCATTGTGGACGGTGAATAATCTCTTTTTTAAGGTGGAGGTTCGTGTGCCGTCATAGCGACGTCGCACATTGGCCCGCCAATGGAAGCGGTGGGGCGGAGAGCAGCCACATTAATGACACGCCCACCTTGTTTCCGGAGGATGTAGGTACGTTTTTGTAAGTAGTTCCAGGGGTGTCACACGTAGCGATGTGTGCTGCCTCAGGAACGATGAACAACCTGCGTCCAGCACTAGGAACAATATTTGGGAAAGGAAAGACATGTCAACGATCAACGATTAGGTGAGTATTTTTGATCGTTAGCGGTCGCTCGTAGGTGTCACACGCAACGACCTCGCAAACGAGGCTGGATGTGCGTCACGAATTCCATGACCCCAGCGATATCGCGTTAGCGATATCGTTGCGTGTAAAGTGGCCATTAGGCTGGCCACAATAAAAGGCCACTCTAAAATGTGCAGTTTTACAATATTGGGGGATCAGAAAACCAGTCTGTATCTCTTTGGGGTACTTTCCACGTTGCGACATCGCTACCACTATATCGTCGGGGTCACGTCGTTAGTGACGCACATCCGGCGCCGGTAGCAACATCACAATGTGCAAATCCTAGATGGAACAATGAACGAGCACAGAAGCATACAATATCGCTGATCTGTGTAACGTCGTTCATTTCCATAATGTCGGATCGACCGCAGGTACAATGTTGTTTGTCGCTCCTGCGGCGTCACACATCGCTGTGTGTAAACCCGCAGGAGCGACAAACATCTCCTTACCTGCGTCCTGACGGCAATGCGGAAGGGAGAAGGTGGGCGGGATGTTATGTCCCACTCATCTCCGCCCCTTCACTTCTATTGGCCGGCCGATTAGTGACGTCGCTGTGACGCCAAACGCACCTCCCCCTTGAAGGAGGGATTGTTCAGCAGTCACAGCGACGTCGCCAAGCACGTATGTGGGTGTGACGCTGCCATAGCGATAATGTTTGCTACGGCAGCAATCACCACATATCGCATGTGTGACGGGGGCTGGTGCTATCGTGCTGGACATCGCTAGCCGATGCTAGCAATGTTGCAACTGGCAAAGTACCCCTTAGGCTCAATTAAACAAAAAACTACAGGTTTAAAAAGCACAAAAGGGTCTTATCCAACAGAGTCCAACACCGCCATGACACCCAGTGAGTGCAAAGCCGAACACCGCACGACACTCAATAAATCCACCTCCCCAAGTGAGCATTAAAATCTCATTGGTAAAAATAAGTTGCCAAAACTAATGCATCTAACTTAAGGAAAATAAAGCTGAGGGAGGTTTAAATTTTGATATAAATAAATGGCTTCAAATAACAAATACAGCAGTTTTTTTGTTTTTCTGCGGACCACACAGAGAATACAGTATCACTGCTTACCATAAGAGAAAGTGTGATTTTGTTACAAGGTTACAGTTATAGAACATGATCCCACAGGATTTAATAATATCTCAAAGTGTGGACAGATTTAAGAGCAGATTTAAATATCTTCCTTGTAAAACACAATATACCGGTGATGGTATTAGAGGTGTTGATCTTGTGATCTAATCATTTGAGACAGTGGTCAAAAAACAAATATTATTATTCTTTTTTTACTTTTTGGCAAATTAAGTCTACACTGATGAGCAAAAGGGTAACAATGTTTTGATCTTTTGACTTTCAGGCTCCATATCTCTCCATCCACTATAGCTGCGAATATGAAACTACTTTAATTTTATAGACAATCATTTTGGCTATCTCATACATAAATTTGACTTGCAACTATTTAGCATATGATGAGTTATGAAGAATCTTGTCATGTCACTGCATTGATACTGTTTTGTTCCAAAAAAATATTTTTATTATTTTGTTAGTATCTTGTAAATCCACCTTGTGGATTTTAACACAGCCTGAATCCTTCTGACATGCTCTTGGTCAGATTTAAGCATGTCTCGACTGATATCTGATCCCAGGTCTCTTCTATATGTTCTTCCCACTGTTGTTGTATACTGGTCGTCTCACTTGGGTATGTATGCAGCTTTTTCTTCAACTCTATCCACCAGTGTTTGATTGGGTTGAGGTCTGGAGACTGTGGGGGTAATCCGGCACCTCTACTTCAATCTCATTGAGCCATTTCTTCACCAATCTCGATGTATGCTTTGGGTTGAAGTCCTGCTAGAACACTATGTCGTCCTTTTCATACCAAAAATACTCAAGTACATATGCATTGTACATGTTTTACTTTTAGTCTGGTGTAGTCTAGTCTAGGTTTTAGTCTAGCGACCTTAACTATTCATATGTATGCAGATGCAGTCATTGATTCTAAGTGTAGTTTTAACACAGGGGATTTTGCATCATTAACAGAGGTGATAGTGTGTCAATATATTTTGGTTTATAAAGTTTGAATATTTGTAACAAATATATACTATAAAAAAAGACCCCTAAGGTAAGTGATTAATTTATCCTGGAACATGTTGTTCCCATTGTGATATTTTATCATGAAGATTAAAGGTTGATTTTTATTTCAATTGTGAATGTGTTGCTGGATTTTCTTCTACTCCATGAACTTCCATTCTTTTTTGGAAGAGAAGCCCTTTTCATGCACAGCCACTTTATTGAAAATCTTCCTATGACTGCACATATAGGGTGAGCTGAAAAAACGTTTTCTTTCTCTCCAAAGTTCTTGAGTGTATGAAGTAACTTACCTTATAGGATACTCACATATAGCTCAGCACAGTGACCACCATTGATCCTGGTAAAGTATCAAAGGCATTTGGTTGTGAAACAACCTCATATCATCAGGCTTCCTCCATCGACCTTTTATATTATTATTATTATTATTATTCTCATTATTATATTGCCATTTATTCCATGGCGCTTTATATGTGAATGGGGGTACACATAATAGGGACAAGTACAATAATCATAAACGAAACAAGATACAGACTGGTACAGGAGGATAGAGGTCCCTGCCTGCGAGAGTTCACAGTCTACAAGGGATGGGTGAGGATACAGTAGGTGAGGGTAGGGCTGGTTGTTCGGCGCTATATCAGACAGAGGGTTATGGCAGGATGTAGGCTTGTCGGAAGAGATGGGTCTTCAGGTTCCTTTTGCAGCTTGTCAAGGTAGGCGAGAGTCTGATATATTGTGGCAGAGCATTCCAGAGTATGGGGGATGCACATACTCAATGTTACTTCAATTTCCCTATCCGTTAGCACCTTTTCCCCTTGTTTATTCCAGCCCCATTGGCATCCATCAGAGCCTAGTCTATTGACATTCGACTCAGCCCTCCAAATCACCTGTTTCCAATCTGCTACTGTCCACTTTGTATACTTTTTTGGAACCTCAAGCTGACCCCTCTTATGTTAATATTGAAGCAAAGGTTTCTTCACCTTTTTTGGACACCATTACAGACTAGTGTAACGTAACGTCAAAATATATATATATATATATATATATATATATATATATATATATTTTATACACTTTGTCTGAAAATGTTGTTTTAACCCCCAGTGAGAGAGTCATTCAGAGAATGAAAACTGCTCTCCTGGTGAAGCAAACCTGTCCTCATTGTTTCACGGATGACACATCCGAGCGCAAGCAAGACTCGGGTGAGCATCTCGAGAACCCAAGCACCCCAATGCTTGATCGATTACCAAGCAGTGCTGAGCGTGCTCGCCCATCATTACATATGACATTTAGAAACCAGGACATCTAATTATTGAAATATTTTTGAACCCCGTTAAGGACCGGGCAAATTGGTTTTATTTTTTTTTCTCTTTTGTTTTTTCCTCCTTTTATTCAAGAGCCATAAGTTTTCTATTTTTAAATCAATATAGCTGTGTGAGGTATTATTTTTTGTGGCATAAGTTGTACTTTTAAAGACTATTATTTCATCATATGATGTAAAGGCAAGAGGCAAAAAAAAAATTCCAAGTGTGGCAAAAATAGCAAAAGAAATGAAATTCTGCAATTTTTTCCCCCAGAGTTCCTTCTTACCATAAAACTGACCTAACAGTATTATTCTCCAATGGGATTACACAGTTACCAAACCAAACATGTATAGTTTTTGTTTTAAGTATTGAAAAAAATTCTGAAATTAGGGAAAAAAATCTTGTTTGTATCGTGACTTTACAAGAGCCATATAAAAGATAAAAAAAAAAATATGACATTTTTTAAGAGCTGTCACAGGACCAAGAGGTATTGGAATAAGGAATTTTCTTTATTCGAGAACATGCAATGCATTTCAAGGACCTTCTGTCCTCTTCACCAAACATACTTGATGAAGAGAAAAGAAGGTTCTTGAAAAACATTGTATGCTTTTAAATACAGAGAATTAAACATTAAAGGTTATGCATTAAATTGTGATCTCTTCATGGTGTATACCCTACAAACCCCAAGAGAATTACAATTGGCCCCACATCTATTTGGGCTATTTATAATATTGTTGCAATACAGCAGAGCTGTGAGAGCTGCAGTTGCTAACATGTTTGTAAGTAGACAAAGTTTTATTGTGCTGTTTTAGTTACATGTATAACATTGGTAACTTCCCCTTTTATTTTCTTTAAAATAATCTCTGGAGGCAGATTCTAATGCAGATAAGTGTCCAGCCTATAGCATGTGTCAGGGCCAGGCGGTCGGGCAGACCCAGGAGGTGGATCCACTGGGCCGAACTCTAAGATGGTGGTAAGGAGTCCGGTAGCTGAAGCACTATGGGCAGTAGAACAGTCCGTGCCAGTGAGTGTAACGAAGAAGTCCCTGGGACCACGGAGTCACAGATGGTAGTCCGGGTGACGTAGCTCAGGTTCGGAAGCCGAGGTGATGTCAGGCGGGGTCCGGAACCTTTGGAGCGAGATGACGGGTCACCGCAGGGATCCGAGATGGTACGGACTGTCAGATGGCAGACGGACAGCGTGCGGGGTTCGGGATTCAGCAGGACCGGATGGCGAGGCAGGATCAGCTCTAGAAGAGAGATACGTGAGTATGGCACGAAGACACAAGGAGACCTGACTCCTAGCTTGGAAAACACGAAGATCAGGCCCCGCCCTCTTGGACAATACACCCCTTTATACCCTGTACCTGTTTAGCCTCATTTCCTGTTAATGGACGCTGGCCCTTTAAGAAAGGGTCAGTGACCGCGCGCGCGCCCTAATGCGCATGCGCGCAGCCCGGGTGCCAGAAGCCAGGGAAGGAGGCTGAGAAGAGGACGCAGGGGAGCCGGCCAGGGCCTGGGAAGCCGTCGGGCGCCGCGATCGGAGACCAGGGGGCCTGGGAAGGACGGGCACCGGAGCCAAGGACCCGGGGAGCGTGGCAGGTGAGCCGGGGAGCGGGGCTGAGGACCCGGGGAGCGGAGCAGAGGACCCGGGGAGGGGAGCCAAGGACCCGGGGAGCGTGACAGTACCCCCCCCCCACGCCCCCCTCCCCGCAACCGGGACATGAAGGTACGGATCAGAGGAGTGCCCACGTTCTCCCTGGGCTCCCAGGACCTATCCTCAGGACCATACCCCTCCCAGTCCACCAGGAAGAACTGTCGACCTCGTACGGTCTTCATGGCCACGATATCCCTTACCGCATAGATGTCGTCATCGGCAATAGGTGGAGGAGCCGGACTGGCAGCAGCGGAGAAGGGACCAAGGACAACCGGCTTGAGCAGGGAGACGTGGAATGAGTTGGGTATCCTCATCGTGGCCGGGAGCTGTAGCTTGTAGGAGACCTCATTGATCTTGCAGAGGACCTTAAACGGCCCGATGTAGCGAGGGCCCAGCTTGTAGGAAGGTATCTTCAATCGGATGTACTGGGAAGCAAGCCAGACCAGGTCACCAGGAGAGAAACACGGAGGGTCCAGACGCCTCTTGTCAGCGTGTTTCTTCATCCGCTGGGAAGCGCGTCCAAGGGACGCCTTGACAGAGTCCCAAATGGTAGCGAAGTCACGGGCTACAGTATCAGCCGCAGGGACATCCGAAGAAGGGGATATAGGCAATGGAACGGAGGGCTGAAGTCCGTAAACGACATGGAAGGGAGATTTGGAGGACGACTCACTGATGTGGTGGTTATGTGAGAATTCAGCCCAAGGCAGAAGCGTGGACCAGTCGTCGTGATGGGTGTTGACATAGTGACGTAAGAAGGATGTCAAGATTTGATTGACCCTCTCCACTTGGCCATTAGACTGAGGATGGTATGCGGAAGAAAAGTCCAGAGTTACTCCCAGATGTTTGCAGAGCGCCCTCCAGAAGCGGGAGGTGAACTGAGTTCCTCTGTCGGACACGATGTGGGATGGAAAGCCATGCAAGCAGAAGATGTGATGTATATAGGCTTCCGCGAGTTCCTGAGCAGAGGGCAGTCCAGCCATGGGGATGAAGTGAGCCATTTTGGAGAACCGGTCCACCACGACCCATATGACTGTGTGTCCAGAGGATAATGGCAAGTCCGTAATAAAATCCATCGCTATGTGTTGCCACGGAACTGAGGGTATAGGCAGAGGCAGAAGACGGCCATAGGGCAGGTGTTTGGGCGTCTTGTTTCTGGCACAAGAGGAGCAGGCAGAGACAAAAGCAGCGACGTCCGTGCGAAGGGATGGCCACCAGTAATGGCGTACAATCGCACCCCATGTTCTCTTCTGGCCTGCATGACCGGCTGTTTTTGAGGCATGACCCCAGTGTAACACTTTTTGCCTGTCAGTCTCAGAGACATAGGTCTTTCCGGGCGGTATCTGGGCCAGGGTGACAGGGGCCACCGAAATGATCTTGCTAGGAGAGATGATGGGTTGGGTAGTCTCTTCCTCCTGCTCCATGGGCATGAAAGACCTAGACAAGGCATCAGCGCGTACGTTCTTGTCCGCGGGTCGGAAATGGAGCTGGAAGTCAAACCTGGCAAAGAATAGGGACCACCTGGCTTGCCGTGGGTTCAGTCGCTGAGCGGACCGCAGGTATTCCAGGTTCTTGTGGTCCGTGTAGATAATCACGGGGTACACTGCTCCTTCCAGGAGGTAGCGCCACTCCTCCAGAGCCAGTTTGACCGCCAATAGTTCTCGGTCACCGATGGTGTAATTACGTTCAGGCGCTGAGAAGCTCTTGGAGAAGAAACCGCACGTCACCATCTTGCCGGAGGAGGACTTCTGCATGAGCACTGCTCCGGCTCCCGAGGAGGAGGCATCCACCTCCAAGGTGAACTGGCGGTTTAACTCCGGACGGTGGAGTACAGGAGCGGAGGCAAATGCTCGCTTCAGTGAGCAAAACGCGGCGTCGGCCGCAGGTGACCAGTCCTTTGGATTAGCCTCCTTTTTGGTCAAAGCGGAGAGAGGAGCAGTCAGGGCAGAGAAGTGAGGGATAAACTGGCGGTAGTAGTTGGCGAATCCCAGGAACCGTTGGATTGCCTTCAGTCCAGAAGGGGGAGGCCAGTTGAGTATGGAGGAGACCTTCTTTGGATCCATCTGCAGTCCAGTGCCCGAGATGATGTATCCCAGGAAAGGGAGAGAAGACTGCTCAAAGACACACTTCTCATATTTGGCGTAGAGACGATTCTCTCTCAGTCTTTGTAAAACCAGCTGTACGTTCTCTCTGTGGGTCTGGAGGTCCGGAGAGAAGATAAGGATGTCATCCAGATAAACTACTACACAGATGTAGAGGAGGTCCCGGAATATGTCGTTCACCAATTCTTGGAAGACTGCTGGTGCGTTACACAGGCCGAAGGGCATCACGCAGTATTCATAATGCCCATCGCGAGTATTAAACGCGGTCTTCCATTCGTCCCCAGAGCGGATACGAACTAGGTTGTAGGCACCCCGAAGATCCAGCTTGGTGAACACACGGGCTCCTCTGAGCCGGTCGAACAATTCGGGGATGAGCGGCAGAGGGTACTTGTTTTTTACGGTGATCTGATTCAGACCCCGGTAGTCGATGCATGGGCGTAGGTCACCCTCTTTCTTCTTAACGAAGAAGAAGCCTGCTCCCGCAGGAGAGGAGGATCTCCGGATGAATCCCTTTGCCAGGCTTTCTGTGATGTAGGTAGACATGGCCCTGGTTTCGGCTGGAGACAACGGATATATCCGTCCTCGAGGCGGTGTTGTTCTTGGGAGCAGGTCGATGGCACAATCGTAGGGACGGTGTGGCGGAAGTACCTCAGACTCCTTCTTGTCAAAAACGTCTGCGAAGGACCAATAGGCCGAAGGCAGTTCCGGCAGGTTCTCTGGAACCGGAGGTCGTCGGATGGGTTGTATGGACTTCAGACACTTCTCATGACAAGCAGGACCCCATCGGGTGATTTCGCCAGTACCCCAGCTGACTGATGGTTCGTGTGTCCGCAACCAGGGAAGTCCCAGCAGGATTTGATGGGACATGTGTGGAAGGACGTAGAGAGCGATGTTCTCGGTGTGCAGGGCACCGATACGCAGTTCGACCGGACTGGTGACCCAGGAGATGGTATCAGAGAGGGGTCTCCCATCCACAGAGGCAATCACTAGGGGCTTCTCGAGTGGAGTAACAGGCAGCTGGTACTTGTCCACCGTGGCCTGCTGGATGAAATTGCCTGCTGCTCCAGAGTCGAGGTATGCCTCAGCCGTGAAGCGCGTCTCTCCCGTTGACACTTGCACAGTCCACATAACCGGGTCTGAGAGAGTCCCAGCACCTAGGGTGGCCTCTCCTACCAACCCTAGGCTTTGGAGTTTCCCGGCCTTTCCGGACAGGAGCGTAGGAGGTGTGTGTCCTCTCCGCAGTAAAAGCAGAGACCCTTGGCGAGCCGCTCTGCTCGACGTTGTTCAGACTGTCGTACTCGGTCGATCTGCATGGGCTCGTGGACGGGAATCCCAGCTGTTGATGACTGAGATACGGAGGGCTTCTGTGGAGGAGAGGAATGCCGTACCGGACGTCTCTCACGAGACAGCTCTTTGGAGCGCTCCTGAAAACGAATGTCCACTCGAGTTGCTAGGGCAATCAGGGCATCTAGGGTGGAGGGCACGTCACGACCCGCCAACTCATCTTTGATGCGACTCGAGAGTCCTTCCCAGAAGGCGGCTGTTAGGGCCTCATTATTCCACCCGAGTTCTGAAGCCAAAGTGCGGAAACGGATGGCGTATTGGCCCACCGTCAGTGTTCCTTGACGTAAGCGGAGGAGGGATGAAGCAGACGCAGAGGCGCGTCCCGGCTCGTCAAAGGTGCTGCGAAAGGCCTGCAGGAACTCTTGAAGATCCTTGGTCATAGGGTCCTCCTTCTCCCACAACGGGTTCATCCACGCCAGTGCCTCGCCCTCCAGGTGAGACATGATGAAGGCGACCTTGGCTTGGTCGGAGGCAAACAGATGTGGCAGCTGCGTGAAATGGAGGGAGCATTGGTTTATAAACCCCCTGCAGGACTTGGGATCTCCGGCGTACCGGGGTGGTGAGGCCAAACGCAGTCTGGAAGCATCCGAAGAAGCAGCCACGGGAGCGGGGGACGTGGCTTGACTAGTGGCGGCTTGGGATGTCGAAGACGTGACTGCCGCTTGTAGCGTGGTCAGGCGGGTGTCCACGGAAGTTATAAAGTTCAGCATGCGGGTCTGGACTTCACGCTGGCGTTGGAGTTCCTCTTGCAAGGCTGCTAGTGCTGCAGCGGGATCCATGGCCTGATCTTACTGTCAGGGCCAGGCGGTCGGGCAGACCCAGGAGGTGGATCCACTGGGCCGAACTCTAAGATGGTGGTAAGGAGTCCGGTAGCTGAAGCACTATGGGCAGTAGAACAGTCCGTGCCAGTGAGTGTAACGAAGAAGTCCCTGGGACCACGGAGTCACAGATGGTAGTCCGGGTGACGTAGCTCAGGTTCGGAAGCCGAGGTGATGTCAGGCGGGGTCCGGAACCTTTGGAGCGAGATGACGGGTCACCGCAGGGATCCGAGATGGTACGGACTGTCAGATGGCAGACGGACAGCGTGCGGGGTTCGGGATTCAGCAGGACCGGATGGCGAGGCAGGATCAGCTCTAGAAGAGAGATACGTGAGTATGGCACGAAGACACAAGGAGACCTGACTCCTAGCTTGGAAAACATGAAGATCAGGCCCCGCCCTCTTGGACAATACACCCCTTTATACCCTGTACCTGTTTAGCCTCATTTCCTGTTAATGGACGCTGGCCCTTTAAGAAAGGGTCAGTGACCGCGCGCGCGCCCTAATGCGCATGCGCGCAGCCCGGGTGCCAGAAGCCAGGGAAGGAGGCTGAGAAGAGGACGCAGGGGAGCCGGCCAGGGCCTGGGAAGCCGTCGGGCGCCGCGATCGGAGACCAGGGGGCCTGGGAAGGACGGGCACCGGAGCCAAGGACCCGGGGAGCGTGGCAGGTGAGCCGGGGAGCGGGGCTGAGGACCCGGGGAGCGGAGCAGAGGACCCGGGGAGGGGAGCCAAGGACCCGGGGAGCGTGACAGCATGGAACAGCTCATTTACATATAAGAAAATAGTGGATTTCTCTGGAATAAGATATTGGATCACGTATATCAAGGTATCATGTTATTCGGCGTCATATGTCCTGCATGTCCATATAGATGGCGTAGGAGAGTCCATTTCAAACTATTTTAAGATTTTTTTTGTGGGGAGATGGAAGCTGAAGCACTATGATAACTGTAGGTGTGTTTAGTCATGTACCGTGTCAGTTATAATTACATACAGTACTGCAGTGCTGAGATCACCAGAGCAGAGAGTGGCCATCACACATCACACCGGTAATGCCCCTCCTATATAAAACAAGCTCTGGAGACAGGTTTTTACTACCTCACCTAAGAGCAGCATGATGTAGGCAAATAGATTCTGAATGTAATGATGTATCACTTAGATTAGTGGCTGCAGCCATTCTGATACAGGGAAAGATTTTATTTTTTGTATGTAGCAGAGTTTAACAAGCTGCCCCCGCCTACACCAGGCTTTAAGTGTACATTTCCATAGACAGAAGCTTCTAATCACAGAGGTGGGAGGAATCACACTACAACTCACCTGCTACTCAGACCTACTAATGTTAAAGCTAAGAGGCTTAAACTAGCATTGCAGGTAAAGTAAAGTAGAATAGATAAGAGATGGCTGGCTGTAAACTGCATGTTAATTTTTACAGCATGCTAGCTTCAGATTACATAGCAAAAATGAACTGATAAAGTCCCTTCAACCTCTTTACAACACATGATGTACTAGGTACGTCATGGCTCATGTCAGGGTAATCCCTGCCGGCTGCTTTGGTAAGCTGGCAGTGAATGCCTCATATGTTAGCTGATTTGAACAGCTGACATGTGTGCCTCGCAGGTTTGGGTGGATCAACAATCCCTCCATGCATGTTAACCCCTTAGATCGTGCTGTCAAAATGTGACAGTGCGATGTAAATGCCCACAGCAGGGAACGCGTTTTTCACCACTGCCATAGGAGGCCCTGTGATGTGATCATGGGGAGCCGATGGTTTCCAGGGTAGCACAGGGTCATGTGATGACTCTTGTAGCTATCATAACTCACTTTTTCTTACAGCCGGCAGAGCACTGGCTGTTAGAGAAGAGCTGCATTTCTCCTATTCTAATCTGTACAGCTATGATCATGAGAAATGAACAACCAATCAGAATGCTAATCCTTAGGGTATGTGCACACGTTGCTTTTTTTTCCGTGCGGAAAAAAACGCACCCTCTGGCAGAGGGGAGAATTGTAAACAATGCTTTTTGAGAAACAACGCATCGAAAACGCATGCGTTTTTCATGCGTTTTTCATGCGTTTTTCATGCGTTTTTCATGCGTTTTTTTAGGTGCGTTTTTTAAGACTTGTCAGTGATAATAAAGTTGGTTGAACACAGACCTTTGGAAAAAAAAACCTGTGATGTCATTTCCTTCTCCACATTCTGTTTGGATAAATGGGAGGGCTTGGAATGGAAGGAGCACCATTTGAATTTTGGAAAAGTTGAAATAAACTTCGCGCACCAAGCCCCTTGGGTACCTATACGTCAGAAAACCCCCACAAGTGACCCCATTTTGGAATCTGCACCCATCAAGGATTTTATTCAGGAGTATATTAAGCATTTTGAATCCACAGCTACTTCACCCAAAATGTTGCTGTAGCAACAATATTCTCACTTTTAGGCCCGCTTCACACGTCAGTGAAAAACACTGACGTTTTTCACTGGCGTGTAAAACACGCACATGTCCCTCCGTGTGCCGTGAATCACGGCACACGTGGGTTGTCTAAGTGCAATCCGGGCTCCGTTCTCCGTGGCCCGTGATTGCACTTAGAGATTAACTCACCTGCACCCGCTCCCGCTCTCCATGGTGCTGATCGCTCCCGCGGTGCAGCGTCCGGCTGGCGCTGACCCCCGCAGCAGCTGCTTCCAGGTCGGCTGTGTTGCGCATCATGAATATGCACGACAATAATGAGCCGGCTCAGAAGCAGCAGGGAGAACGGGCTGCAGAGGACATCGCTGGAGCCGGGTGAGTTAAAATGTTTTTTATTTTAAAAGCACGTTTTTTTCTGGCACGTGTTTCACGGACCACACCACTGCGTGGTCCGTGGGACATCAGTGATGCCAGAAAAAAATGGACATGTCTCCGTGCGGCAATCACGCACACGCGGGTACGCCGCATGGAGACACGTGCAGTGAAAAATCACTGACGTGTGAGCAGACCCATTCATTATAATGTGTCCGCGTATGTCAGTGATTCTGGTACGTTTAAAAAATAGGACAAACGTCCAAGAATCACTGACGTGTGAAAGGGGCCTAAGGCTATGTGGCCATGATCCAGCGACACGGCATCTAGTACACAGTGCCAGCCTTCCTGCAGCTGCCCATGCCCACGATTTGGGTTCAGGCTGCTGTGGAGCTCTATGCTACCTGCAGAGAACACTCTCGTCTCCGCAGCATAAATTGACATGCTGAGGCTCGGGAAGCTGCGCTACCGGTCAGTTTATGCTGCGGAGAAAAGAAGCACAGTGGGCATGGGATCTCCAAAAATCCTTCCACTGTGCTTCTACTGCACAACGCAGCGTTATGGACGCAGGGAAAACACTCAGCGCCCATAACGCTGCAAACCCTGATTGTGGACACACAGCCTAAAAAGCGTCAATGGATGAAGGGATGTCAAATATATAGAACGTCCTACCCCCGCCTTGATATTCTAAGCTGGCACCTTTAGTACCTTTCATGTGGCACTAAAGGGTGCCTAGCTTAGTATTTATCCAATAAAAAAAAAAAAAAAAAAAATAAAAAAAATGGCGTGGGGTCCCCCCTATTTTTGATAGCCAGTCAGGGTAAAGCAGACAGCTGTAGCCTGCAAACCACAGCTGGCAGCTTCATCGTGGCTGGTGATCAATTTGGAGGGCTCCCCATGTTTTTTTTTTTATTTATAAATAAAGAATAAAAAAAAAAATAACGTGGGGTCCCCCCAAATTAGATCACCAGCCAAGGTGAAGCTGACAGCTGGGGTCTGGTATTCTCAGGGTGGGAAGAGCCATGGTTATTGGACTCTTCCCAGCCTAAAAATAGCAGGCCGCAGCCGCCCCAGAAGTGGCGCATCCATTAGATGCGCCAATCCTGGCGCTTCGCCCCAACTCATCCCGCGCCCTGGTGCGTTGGCTAACGGGGTAATAAATGGGGTTGATACCAGATGTGTAATGTCACCTGGCATCAAGCCCAGCAATTAGTGATGTCACGGCGTCTATCAGACACCCGACATAACTAATTGACAGTAAACAAAAGCAAAAAAAGACAACAAAAAAATTTTTATTAGAAAAAACACTCCCCAAATCATTCCCTTGTTCTCCAATTTAATAAAAAAAAATGGGTCCGCAGAAATCCATATGGATGTCCCACGTCGCCTCTGGACCTTCTAGAATATGGGGGCACGCTCAGGGAACGTACCCCCCATTTTCTAGGAGGGCAGACCCTCCATTTGAGGAGAGTGGGTGCAAAAATCTGCACCCACTCTCCCCGGGTCACAGCTGCAGAGTGCGAGCAGCCAGCACAGCTCACACTGAACACTGTGCTGGCTGTCAGCTGCTCTGCACATGTGACCGGCCGGCGTCTGCTGTGAAGGAGGAGGGGGCCGCGGGGGATCAGCGCTGCGACCGGACAGGTATGTATGACACCGGGGGGAATAGGGGTGAACGGGCAGGGCCTGGGGAACAGTTTTCTGTCGCATGTGTTATTGCACATGCGACAGAAATCATAGGAGCAGGGCGGCCGGTGCGCTACTGTGCGCGCGGCCATGTTGGATTTTCGGGAGGGGGGTCGGGGCGGGCACTTTGGCGACACCGGGGGCTTTGCCAGGAAGTGAGGTCAACAGGAAGCCTCTTGACCTCACTTCCAGGTAAATGCCTGCGTTCTGGCGTGCCGACAAAGGCCGCGGACCGCAACAAAAAAGCAGGTCCATGCGTTGTGGCTGCGTTCTGACCCACAGCATTGATTTCAATGGGGGAGAGAACGCAGCCACAACGCACAAAAGAAGTGACATGCTGCTTTTCTTTCCGCACCGATTTTTGGCATCCAAAACGCAGCGGAAAGAAACGCAGCATGTGCACTGATTTTTCAGCTTTCCCATACACTTTGCTGGGAAAGCTGAACGCATGCAATTTGCCACTGAAACGCTGCGGTTCAAAACGCAGCGTTTCCGCGGTAAAAAACGCATCGTGTGCACACAGCCTTACAGCCCTCAGAAGGACAAGTGAAATAAAAAAAGTTAAAAACGTTTTAAAAAAATAAAAAATACCTAAAAGTTCAAATCACCCACCCCATTCACCCCATTGAAAATTAAAGGGATAAAAACATTTAAAAAAAACACACATATTTCATATCTCTACGTTCAGAAATGCCCGATCTATCAAAATATAAAATCAATTAATCTGATTGGTAAACGGCGTAGTAGCAAAAAAATTCCAAACAACAAAATTACGTTATTTTGGCGTGCAAATTTTGCGCAAAATGCAATAAGTGATTGATCAAAATGTAGCAACCACTCAAAAATGGTACCATTAAAAACGTCAGCTCGAGAAGCAAAGAAGCTGCCAATTATTTTCTGATCCCAAAAACTGAGAGCGCTATGGGTTTTGGAAAATGGCACAAAAAAGTGTGCCACTTTTTTTGGACAAACTTCAGATTTGTTTTTCAACCCCTTAGATAAAAGTAAACCTATACATGTTTGGTCCACAAGATATGAAGATCAGCTCACCCTCTGTGGAATGTGTGTGTTCTTCCTGCTGCTTGGACAACAGGGCAGCCACCTGCAGGCAAGAAATAGGAGAATAAGGAAGCTTGTCCAGTGCTACGGCGTGAGCAAGTAGGGTAAGATTTCCAACTTTTCAAATAAAATGAACATTACAGGAATGGTCAGGCAAAAAACTCAATGATGGAGAAAAAATTGACAAACGACAACGCGTTTCGGCCAGCCGTTGTGGCCTTTGTCTACAGTATACATGTTTGGTGTCTACAAACCTGTACCAAGCTGGGACATCACACTGACACACCAGTTTTACCATATAGCCAACACAGTGAATAAAATATCCCAAAAACAATTGCGCAATTGCACTGTTTTTTTGCAATTTTTACTCACTTGGAATTTTTTTGCTGTTTTCCAGTACGCTGTAAGGTAACACTCAAGATTTCATTTAAAAGTAGAACTCTTTTCCCAAAAAACAAGCCTTTATATGGATGATTGACAGAAAAATAAAAAAGTTGCAGCTTTCGGAAAAAGGGGAGCAAAAAACCCCCCAGAGAAATGGAAAATTGCTGGGGTGGGGGGGAGGGGTTATGGAGATCTTTGTAAGGCCCATAGATCTTAACATTTGATTTATGTATAAGAAAAATGTGGATTTCTCTGAAATAAGACATCGGATCACATTTATCAAGGTATCATGTTATTCAGCTTCCTAAGACCTATATGTTCATATTGGAGAGTAATGGGTGCTTTACACGATGCAACATCGCATCGACCGCCCCCGTCGTTGGTGCGATATGTGGTGATCGCTGCCATAGCGAACATTATCGCTACGGCAGCGTCACACGCACGTACCTGTTCTGCGACGTCGCTGAAGACACCGAACAATCCCTCCTTCAAGGGGGAGGTGCGTTCGACGTCACAGTGACATCACAAAACGGCCACCCATTAGCAAAAGAGGGGCGTAGATGAGCGGCCGGAACATGCCGCCCACCTCCTTCTTTCCTCATTGCCGGTGGACGCAGGTAAGGAGATGTTCGTCATTCCTGTGGTGTCACACACAGCGATGTGTGATGCCGCAGGAACAAGGAACAACCAGTGGCATGCACCACCAATGATATTATGAAAAGGAGCAACGTGTCAACGATTAATGATTTTTGCCGTTTTTGTGATCGTTGATCGTCGCTCCTAGCTGTCACACGCTGCGATGTTGCTAACGACGCCGGATGTGCATCACAAACACCGTGACCCCGACGATATATCGTTAGCTATGTCGCAGCGTGTAAAGCACCCTTTAGGCTCGCTTCACATTAGCGCTATTTTACCAGAAAGCCGGATCCGGCACAAATACGTTTCAGCTCCATCCATTCCCATGGAATCGCGGCAAGATGTGGTCACATACGACGTACGCCACTGCATGTGACCGCATCTTGACGCAATTCAATTGTAAATGAATGGTGCTGAAACGCATTTGTGCCAGATCCGGCTTAGGTGAGCCTAAGGAGGGTTGCTCTTACTAATAGATTCCCTTTAAGTGCACAGGTAACATGAAAGGTGCTAGGCAAACTCAACTTTTAATTTATAGTGAAAAAGTTTGACATGTTTATAAAATTTTAGATTTATTTAATAATACAATTTCTTCACATTGTATATCCATGACCAAATATATGTCTATATCCTCCATAGAGGAGTTTTCCTTTAAATCCACTTGTCAGCTTTTATATTTACATCTATCATATGTTATTTCTGCCTTTTTATTGTTTATTTTAATGGCTTATAAATGACAGCTCATCTTGTAAGGTGAAGCATAAGGGGCAAATCTCAATACTTAGTGTTGCTGCAGCAACAGATGGTCTATGTCTGAAATTCTGAGACCTGAAAGATACAGTTACTTATTACATTTATGAAAGTTGCTGATATAGATATTCAGTAATATGCCCCAGAAAAGAAACAATGAGCAATCTTACCAGGGCTTGGGATTGTATTTCATTTGGGGACAGATGGTTTGTTAGACAGAGTCTGATAAAGAAATTAAATACTATTCATCTGTTTAGGAAAATGAGGATGGTTACCAGGGACATAAATATGATTGTGAGAATTTCAATAATTCTCTCAGAGTAGTGATTTCATACACAGTGAAAGCTTTTATTGTGGAACATGTTGTAAAAATGTGCCCCTGTCATGTTTCACTTTATGAGTCTTATATAAACAGTTTTTAATGATTATGGTTAGTGAGCTTAACAGTATTCAGAAAGACGTGTGTTGGAGCTCATACTGAACGTTATTTTCTACTTTATGATTCCACCATTCTGAACAGTCTATTAAGATAAAACAACATATGAAGAGGTTATATATGGACATGAGATAGCATTTGTTCTGGTCTACACACGATACCAGTCAAAAGTTTGGACACACCTGTTCAGGAAATTGTAGGAGGGGGTCAATTCACTCCCACTCCTACTATACAGTGCTGTGATGTAAATATGTTTAATGCTAAATGTATATTAGTGTGGCTGCTGGCGATGTAGCACAGCAACCGGCACCATCTAGCAGCTGATAGGTTATAGTGTTTCGTTGAACACTAAGCTTATTGCTAGTGTGCATTTTAGAGTAATGTACAATGTATGATACAAGATGTATAATATGTGTTAACTCAATGAGTTGTGTCAGGCGGGAGGCACAGTTCAGGGAGTTATAGGAAGTATGATGTGTAGAGTGTAATGTGTTTTATAGAAGGTCTTTTATTACAGGAAAGCTACCATGGAAAGCTTCAAAAGGAACCTGAAGACTCACATCTACTGACAAGCCTACAACCTACAATAACTCTCTGACCAGTACACCACTGCACAATCAGCTCTGTCCTCACCTACTGTACACACGAGGAAGAAAAGACGTGGATCCCAAATCCAAAATCCTACATTGATTTTGGGATGTGTGATCCATGTCTTTTCTTCCTAGTGTGTCATTTTTCCTCCCATTCGGTACAGGGGATTTTAATCAGCAGGAGACTGCAAGAGGGGTCTGCCTCTTTCTGCTCCCAGTTCACACTTGGGAGCCTGTGGAGGGTGAGTGCGCAGCTCCTTTCACAGGGTGCTGGTGCTGTGTGGTGGCCACTGAGGTGGTGGTTTTGTGTCAGTGGGGCCATGGGTGCTCTACCTTGCTGCATGGGTGTTGTGAGGCACCAGGTTGCCTACCCTGCTGGTGCACTGTCACTGCCGTGGTGGTTGGCACACAGCACCGCACTTTAAGGCTTAGATTACCCACTCAGAGGTTCGCTGTGACGTGGCAGTGGGCTTCATACAGTCTGAGCAGAATGTACAACTAAGAACCTCGTTCTAGTATTTAATTTTTGCCTAGCGGCTCTAGATCAATGTATGATTTTGTGATGTGCGATCCATGTCTTTTCTTCCTAGTGTGTCACCTCATCCAACTGTACCCTCACCCATTACCTGTAGACTGTGATGCCGCGTGGGCAGGGTCCTCTCTCCTCCTGTACCAGTCTGTTTTGTATTGTTAATGATTGTTCTACTTGTCCCTTTTATGTATACCTTTTTTCACTTGTAAAGCGCCATGGAATAAATGGTGCTGTAATAATAAATAATAATAATAATAATAATAATAATAATAATAATAATGTAATATGTAGTATAAGAATGTGGTAGATAAAGTTTAGTGCAACATAGGTACAAGTGTGCAGGAGGGGAAGTTAGTGGTAGATAATGTATGATAGAGTTTATCAATAGGAAATACTAACTGCAGGTTCAGCAGATTAGATATTACTACAGTGGTAGAGGGAGATAGCAAGACAAATAGGGCAGATCAGTCAGGTCAATTTAGTTTAGAAAAGATGCAGTAGTGTACTGCACAGGAGGTTCTGGGATCATAAGCTCTGGATCAGAGTTTGACCAGGCCTCAGGAGGTATTCTCCATTGTGTTCTACGGGCCCGGCTGCAAGAGATGGGGACTATAGATGTCAGAGTCAGCTGCTGGAGGAATGTTACCCAGGGTGAGGTCTGGACAGAAGTTTCTCTGTTGAACAGTGGCAGCAGGATGGTAACACAAGATATAGTAGCATGTCTGTCCTAGGAAGGTTATTGTGAATTTTTTTAAGAAGATTTAGAAAGTTTACTGTGAAGATGTCTCCTATGAAGAACAAATGCTGAATTAAAGAAATTAAAGTTTGTGTTCAAAAGCAATTGTTCTCTGATGTGTTTCCCAAGTACGATGTCTATGACAGTGACTGGTGACGGGGTGGCGGATGAACCATTGTAGATGCAAGAAAGTGTCGCACCCCCCAGCCGGGATGGAACACATGCACAACACCCATTTGATGGAGTCGAGGGGAGCGCTGCCGTCCATCATCTGCCTCCCCTCTTCACAATGATTTCATTGTTTTTATTTGTATCTACACATTGTAGACTCAAACTTAAAGCAGCAAAACCATGAAGGAATGTATATGGAAACAAGGAGGGACGAAACAAGTGTTATCAAACCAGAATACATGTCCCCCTTATATTATTTTAGCTTTTCATTTAATTCCTTTTCAAGTAATACATATGATGGGATATTCTACAATGGAACTGCATACTTTTTTCTTGTTTTCAATGGGATGGGTTTCTGTGTGTAAATATTTACAACTAAGTTATGGTTAAATACTTAAGAATATAGGACATACTATGTCCTTCATATGTCACCTCCCTGCATTTGTTGTGGGCTAGCCAGCTGGCCCTGCCTCTTTCCCGGCAGATGATGGCTGTGATATTCAGCCATTATCTGCCTCAAACAGAAGCGGGTGGAGCTTTGAGGTTACCTGTTAAATGTTGCTTTCATTTAATGCATGCCAGCAGGGGGGCATGCCATTTTAACCCCTCATTGATGCTTTTACAATGCCGATGAGTTGCCATGACTGCCCAGCCAAGGTTCTGCTGAAGACCCCTGTTTCTGTTACTATGGTACACCTGTGAAAACTATGGAGTTCATTGGAGATTGTGAGTTCTGCTATATACAACTATATTCTGGAATTGATGTATATAGCACAAACTATCAGATGATTACAGGTTCAATTCTCCTAAGGGGACTAACAAAGACAGTAGAATGTAAAGAAATATGTTTTGAAAAAATCTAAGAGTTCAATTCACCCCCCTTTTACCACATTATAAAGAAATTTAAAAAATACACATATTTGATATTGATGCATCATAAAAGTCAGATCTACCCAGATATAAAATAAATTAGTAAGATCAGTAAACAACGTAACGTGAAAACCCCCCAAAAAAGACAGAATTGCGGTTTTACGGCCACCGCTTAAACAGAAAAAAAATGTAATAACATCGCATATGCCCCAAAATGGTTTCATTGAATATATCGGCTCTGGGAACAAAAAAACAGCTCCATATTGCAAAAATGTAAAACGTTACAGTTCTCGGAAAATGGCAACATAATTGCAATTTTGTTTTACAAATTTCAGAATTTTTCTTCACCACTTAATACAAAAACTATGCATGCTTGGCATCTGCATAATTATACTGATCTGGAGAATGATATTACCAAGTAATTTGTTATCTTAAATGGAAAGCTGTAAATAAAAAAAAAAGTATTTGCATAGTTGAACTTTTTCATGCTTTTTTGCTACACTTGGATTTTTTTCCACACTTTCTAGTAGATGATATGATAAAATGGATGAAGCTATTCAAAAGTACAATTTGTCATGCTAAAAACAAGCCCTCTCATGGCTATACCGATGGAAAATATAAAAGTTATGGCTCTTGGAGGAAAAAAAATGAGAAAACATTAAGTGGATTTTTTGCCCGGCGTCATATAATATTAAATTGGAAAAATTACCCTAAGCCAGGGGTGGGCAATTAATTTTCCCATGGGGCTGCATAAGAGATTGGGATTGCTTTAGAGGGCCGGACTAATATAATTAACTCAGTTCTACCCAATACTGTATACAGTATATCTACTATCCCTTCATAAACAAAGTTAAAATTAAATAATACAAAGTAAGTGAAAGGGAACCAAACATCAGGTTTTTCGTCTATAAGGTGCAGCCAGTGCAGTACTGGCACTATCAGGCACAGTGTTTACATACCATCAGGGGGCATCTCGGGTTTTTAGGCAGTCAAATCCAACTTTATAAAGTTTGAAAATTCATGCACTTTTTGATTGACATGTGCACCTCTCTCCTAATATCTGGGTGGGTTATGCACTGCCCCCCACCGCCGCCTGTTCCTCCCTCTCTCTGGTTGTATTTAAATTTCCCTCTTCAGTAACATGATGTTGGAGTTGGCATCTGTGCATAGCGCTTATCTCCGGCGCCATGTTTCTAAAGCCCGCAGTACCGTGCATCCGTGTGCACGATAGGGCGGAGCATGCGCCCTCGCTTCTTCAGATTCCGTTGTGACCTCGGAAGCGCGCACAGTTACAACAGGACTGGAGATCAGCTGACAGGAGGACGCGATTAGCTGCAGCTATGCTACCAGCACAGCAGCCGCCTAGGAAACCGGGGCTCAGGGGAGGTGAGTTCACAATGCTGTGTGTGCGCCCCTGCATTGACCTGGGCTCACCTTCTGAATGCCAGGTCACCGCAGGAAAGCATTCACAGCTGTGTGTCTGTGCTATGTGTGTGCTATGTGTGTGTGTGTGTCTGTGCTATGTGTGTGATTCTGTGCAGTGTGTGTGTGTGTGTGTGCAGTGTGTGTGTGTGTGTGCGCACGCTGTGTCATGTGTGTGTGTGTGCGAACGCTGTGTGTGGTGTGTGCGCACGCTGTGTGGTGTGTGTGTGTGGTGTGTGTGTGTGCGCACGCTGTGTGGTGTGTGTGTGTGTGTGTGTGCACGCTGTGTGGTGTGTGTGTGTGTCCTGAATCCAGGCCTGGCATTACTAGAGTTTCCTCTGGTAGCCAGTCCGACGCTGCACTGAAGTGTGTAGGGTTTTTTTTTTCAGATGATATTGGATCCGAATTGGACAGCGCGGGATCCATGACCCAAGATTACTGCGGAGAGGGGTTCTTTATTTCAATAAAGATGGAGTCACTAATTGTGTTGTGTTTTATTTCTAATAAAAATATTTTTCTGTGTGTTGTGTTTTTTTTAATCTTTACTAGAAATTCATGGTGGCCATGTCTAATATTGGCGTGACACCATGAATTTCGGGCTTAGGGATAGCTGATAATACACACCTATCCCTAACCCCATTATTACCCAGTGAGCCACCCGGCACCAGGGCAGCTGGAAGAGTTGGATACAGCGCCAGAAGATGGCGCTTCTATGAAAGTGCCATTTTCTGGGGTGGCTGCAGACTGCAATTCGCAGCTGGGGTGCCCAGAAAGCTTGGGCACTCTGCACTGCGGATTTCAATCCCCAGCTGCCTAGTTGTACCTGGCTGGACTGAAAAATTGGGCGAAGCCCATGTCATTTTTTTTTAATTACTTCATGAAATTCATGAAATAAAAAATAAAAAGGGCTCCCCTATATTTTTTAGTTCACAGCCGGATACAAATAGGTAGCTGGGGGTTGGGGCAGCCCGTAGCTGCCTGCTGTACCTGGCTAGCATATAAAAATATGGTGAAGCCCACATCATTTTTGGGGGGGAGGGCAAAAAATCCTGCATACAGTCCTAGATGGAGGATGCTGAGCCTTGTAGTTCTGCTCCCCCTGCCTCTCCCTCCAGCATACAGTCCTCCATATGGTAAAGTGCCCCATATAGTCGTCCATATTCTCTAATGCACCTCATAGTCCTACATATATTATAAAGCTCACCGTAATACTAAGTGTCTGAAAACTACTACATGGGGGCAACAGAACCTATTCCAATCCCAAAAAACAAAACAATTAATTATTTTAAAATGTTTGTTTTTTAATTTAAATAAAGGTATTGAAATATTGAGTAAATATACTTGAGAACTTGAGAACTTGAGCAGCTTTACAGACAAATAACTCAATGGCTATGACAGCACGCTGCATCTTTTTTACCTGTGGTCACAGAAACACAGCTTCTGACCAAAAAAAATATTAAAGATCAAGATTTTGGCCGCGTTTTTGTTAATGCATTTATTCACTCCTTAACAAATCCATTTAATTATTTCCGTCCGTGCACTCATTTTGGTAATCCACACTGGCAGACGCAAATAGCCAGCAGCGATCAGCGCAAATGTGAGCTGATTTGTGCAGCTGACGTGTGCCTTGCAGGCGCGAGTGGATTCGCTATCCACCTGCACCTGTCAACCTTTTAAATAGCACTGTAAAAATCTCACAGCGCCATTTTAATGGTGATCGCTTTATTCGCATAATCACCAGCCTCCACTGGAAGTCACGTGATGGGATCACGTGGATCCGATGGTTGTCGTGTTAGCACTGGGTCTTGTGATTACTCCTGTAGCTCATGTGACGCATGTCCTATAACCAGCAGCCGAGTACTGCAGGTTACAGAAGATGAACATTTCACGTGATCTGAGCGGTGCTGCTCTGATAGGGAGAAAAGAATGAGTGATCAGACAAAAACGCACCCGTGGGAAAAAGCGCGGCAAAAAACGCATGCGTTTTTACCGCATTTTGGTGTGTTTTTTTTTGCTGCGTCTTTGCTCACTGCGTTTATATGTGTTTTTTAACAGTGAACAATGCCATTAAAGATTGTTAAAAAAAAAAAAAGAAAAAAGGTCTGATGTCATTTCCTTCAATATGTTCTTCATTCTCCACTAGTCTATGCAGGAGAGCAGACAGCTGCAGAAATACAAGGCTCAGCATGCTCCATCCAGGACTGTATGCTGGAGGGAGAGGTGGGGGAGCAGAACTACAAGGCTCAGCATACGCCATACTTTGTATGCTAGCCAGATACAGCAGGCAGCTACGGGCTGCCCCCAAACCCCAGCTGCCTATTTGTACCCGGCTGGGAACTAAAAAATATAGGGAAGCCCTTTTTTTTTAATTATTTCATGAATTTCATGAAATAATTAAAAAAAAAAAATGACATGGGCTTTGCCCATTTTTTGAGTCCAGCCAGGTACAACTAGGCAGCTGGGGATTGGAATATGCAGTGCAGAGTGCCAAAGCTTTCTGAGCACCCCCGCTGAGAATTGCAGTCCGCAGCCACCCCAGAAAATGGAGCTTTCATAGAAGCGCCATCTTCTGGCGCTGTATCCAACTCTTCCAGCTGCCCTGATGCCGGGTGGCTCACTGGGTAATAATGGGGTTAGGGCTAGGTGTGTAGTATCAGCTAGCCCTAAGCTCGAAATTCATGGTGTCGCACCAATATTAGACATGGCCACCATGAATTTCTAGTAAAGATAAAAAAAAAAAAAACACAGAAAAATATTTTTATTAGAAATAAAACACAACACAATTAGTGACTCCATCTTTATTGAAATAAAGAACCCCTCTCCGCAGTAATCCTGGGTCAGGGGTCCTGCGCCGTCCAATCCGGATCCAATATCATCTGAAAAAAAAAAAACAACTACACACTTCAGTGCAGAGTCGGACTGGCTACCGGAGGAAACTCCAGTAATGCCAGGCCTGGATTCAGGACACACACACACACACCACACAGCGTGCGCACACACACACACCATGCAGCGTGCGCACACACACACTACACAACGTGGACACACACTTACACACCACACAGCATGCGCACACACACACACACACACACCTTGCAGCGCACGCACACACACACACACCACACAGCGTGCACACATACACACACACTACACAACGTGCGCACACACACACACACCATACAGCGTGCGCACACACACACCACACAGCTTGCACATACACACACACCACACAGCATGCACACACACACACACACCACACAGCGTGGGCACACACACACATACACCACACAGCGTGCACGCACACACACACACCACACAGCGTGCATGCACACACACACACCACACAGCATGCGCGCACACCCACCCAACACACACTGCGCACACACATACTGCACACACACACTGCGCACACACACACTGCACACACGCACACACTGCACGCACACTGCACACACACACTGCACAGAATCACACACATAGGACACACACACACTGCACACACACATAGCACAGACACACAGCTGTGAGTGCTTTCCTGTGGTGACCTGGCATTCAGAAGGTGAGCCCAGGTCAATGCAGGGGCACACACACAGCATTGTAAACTCACCTCACCTGAGCCCCGGTGTCTTAGGCGGCTGCTGTGCTGGTAGCGTAGCTTCAGCTGATCGCGTCCTCCTGTTAGCTGATCTCCAGTCCTGTTGTAACCGTGCACGCTCCGGCGGTCACAACGGGATCTGAAGAAGCGAGGGCGCATGCGCCGCCCTCTCGTGCACACGGCTGCACGGTACTGCGGGCTTCAGAAACATGGCGCCCGAGATAAGTGCTATGCATTGAATTGCATATTGAATTGCATTAGCGCCGGATTGTGCCTGATGCCCTTGCATTTAATCCGGCGTGCTTCGGATCCAGCAAAATTTCTGTGTCCGGCTGCGAGAAAGGACGCACAAGGGAACATTTTTTGTCACTATTGTGTTGTAAAATAAAAGCCTATGAGCGCCGGATCTGTCGTAATGCGGCAAAAAAACACATTCCACCCACGTATCCAGGTTTTTTAACTGAGCATGCTCAGATGTGTAAATTCTTTTCTGGTTAGAAAATATATATCTCTCCGTCGATGTCGGTCTCTGTCTGTCAGTCTCTCTCTGTCGGTCAGTCTCTCTCTGTCTGTTGGTTGATCTCTCTCTCTCTGTCTCTCTGTCGATGTTTGTCGGTCGGTCTACCCCTCTCGCCCCCTCTCTCATACTCATCGATCATCGGCGAGGCGCTGCACAGCTGTCATAAAGCTCCCGCGGCTTCTCTTACTTTTGAAAATGCCGGCCGCTCATTATTCCACCTTGTATTCACTGCTTCCCCCGCCCACCGGTGCCTATGATTGGTTGCAGTCAGATGCACTCCCACGCTAAGTGACAGCTATATCACTGCAACCAATCACAGCTGCCGGTGGACGGTTCTAAATCTTGCAGTAAAATAAATTAAAAAAAGACACGGCATGCTGTCCCACCAATTTTGATACCAGCCGCGATAAAGCCACATGGCTGAGGGCTGGTATTCTCAGGATGGGGAGCCCCACATCATGGTGAGCCTCTCAGCCTAAAAATATCAGCTAGCAGCCACCCAAAAATAACGCATCCATTAGATGTGACAGTTCTGGGATTTTCCCCGACTCATCTCGAATTGCCCTGGTGCGGTGGCAATTGGGGTAATAAGGAGTTGATGGCAGCCCATAGCTGCCACTAAGTCCTGGCTTAGTGATGGAAGGTGTGTATGAGACACCCCCCATCAATAAACTGTAGTGAAAGTAAATAAACACAAATACTGAAAAATCCTTTACAGTATTTGAAATAAAAAACAAAAAAACACCCTCTTTCACCACTTTATTAATCCCCAAACACCCTACAGGTGCGGCGTAATCCACACGAAGTCCCACGACGCTTTCAGCTCTACTACATCAGAAGCTGACAGGAGCGGCCGTAGAACACCGCTGCTCGCTGTGAGCTCCACGGAGCAACTGAAGTCAGTCACGCTGTCTATTACACGCGGCCACTGCTGGATTCTCGGTACAAACTGCTACAACGGATTTGTTTTTTACTGGATCCGTTGCATCAGTTTTACCACAATCTGTGACGGATCCGTTGCATCAGGCACAAACTGGATTGTGCCTGGCGGCAAAAAACAGATGTGTGAAAGTAGGCTAAGTGGCATAGACATTACTGGGGTCAGCAAGTGGCATAGACATTACTGGCATCAGTGGGGGGCATACACATTACTGGGGTCCGTAAGTGGCATAGACATTACTGGGGTCAGTAGGGTGCACACACATTACTGGGGCCTGTAGAGCAGTGGTGGCCTGTGGGGTATACATACTGGCCCTGGGGACACTGAGTGTACAGGCTGGAAGCACGGAAGTATGCTGAGGGCAAAGGCTGGCAGTACTACAGGATGCTGAGGGCACAGGCTGGCAGCACTGCAGGATGCTGAGGGCACAGGCTGGCAGCACTGCAGGACACTGAGGGAACAGGCTGGTAGCACTGCAAGACATTGAGGGCACAGGTTGGCAGCACCGCAGGACACTGAGGGTACAGGCTGGCAGCAGGGTAGGACACTGAGGGCACAGGCTGGCAGCAGAGCAGGACACTGAGGGCACAGACTGGCAGCAGGGCAGGACGCTGAGAGCACAGGCTGGAAGCAGGGCAGGATGCTGAGGGCACAGGCTGGCAGCAGGACAGGACGCTGAGGGCACAGGCTGGCAGCACTGCAGGACACTGAGGGCACAGGCTGAAAGCACGGCAGGCAACTGAGAGCACAGGTTGGCAGCACGGCAGGATGCTGAGGGCACAGGCTGGCAGCACGGCATTATGCTGATGGGAAAGGCTAGCAGCACTGCAGGACGCTGGGGACCTAGGATGGCAGCACTGCAGGACGCTGGTGGCACAGGCTGGCAGGATGCTGGGGGCACAGGATGGAAGCACTGCAGGACGCTGGAAGCACAGGTCGGCAGCACTGCAGGACACTGGGGGCACAGGCTGGCAGGATGCTGGGGGCACAGGCTGGCAGGACTGCAGGACGCTGGGGACACAGGATGGCAGCACTGCAGGACGCTAGGGGCACAGGCTGGCAGGATGCTGGGGGCACAGGATGACAGCACTGCAGGATGCTGGGGGCACAGGCTGGCAGGACACTGCAGGCACAGGATGACAGCACTGCAGGATGCTGGGGGACAGGTTGGCAGGACGCTGGGGGCACAGGCTGGTAGGACGCTAGGGGCTTAGGCTGGCAGCACTGCAAGACACTGGGGACACTGGATGGCAGCATTGCAGGACACTGGGGGCACAGGCTGGCGGGATGCTGGGGGCACAGGATTGCAGCACTGCAGGATGCTGGTGGCACAGGCTGGCAGGATGCTGGGGGCACAGGATTGCAGCACAGCAGGACGCTGGGGGCACAGGATGGCAGCACTGCAGGACGCTGGGGGCAAAGGCTGGTAGGACGCTGGGGGCACAGGCTTGCAGGACACTAGGGGCTCAGGCTGGCAGCACTGCAAGATGCTGAAAACACTGGATGGCAGCACTGCAGGACGCTGGGGGCCCAGGCTGGCAGGATGCTGGGGGCCCAGGCTGGCAGCACTGCGGGACGCTGGGGGCACAGGCTGGCAGCACAGCAAGACGCTGGGGCACAGGTTGGCAGAACTGCAAGACGCTGAGGGCACAGGCTGGCAGCACGGCAGGCCACAGAGAGCACAGGCTGGGAGCATGGCAGGATGCTGAGGGCACAGGCTGGCAGCACGGCATTATGCTGAGGGCAAAGGCTGGCAGCACTGCAGGACGCTGGGGACACAGGCTAGCAGGACACTGGGAGCACAGGATGGTAGCACTGCAGGATGCGGGAGGCACAGGCTGGCAGCACTGCAGGATATTGGGGCACAGGCTGGCAGGATGCTGGAAGCACAGGTTGGCAGCACTGCAGAAAGCTGGGGGCACAGGAGGGCAGGATGCTGGGGGTGCAGGCTGGCAGGACTGCAGAATGCTGGGGACACTGGATGGCAGCACTGCAGGACGCTGGGGGCACAGGCTGGCAGGACGCTGGGGGCACAGGATGGCAGCACTGCATGACGCTGGGGACACAGGCTGGCAGGACGCTGGGGGCACAGGCTAGAAGGATGTTAGGGGCACAGGCTTGCAGCACTGCAAGATGCTGAGGACACTGGATGGCAGCCATGCAGGACGCTGGGGGAACAGGCTGACAGGACGCTGGGGGCACAGGCTGGCAGCACTGCGTGACACTGGGGGCACAGGTTGGCAGCACTGCAAGAAACTGGGGCACAGGCTGTCAGCACTGCAATACGCTGGGGGCACAGGCTGGCAGCACTGCAAGATGCTGAGGGCACAGGCTGGCAGCACTCTGGCAGCACTGCAGCAGCAGAGCCTTAGGACTCCTCTGGCTGCCTTCTCTGAGTACCCTGTGTGTCTGCTTCTTCTATTGCAGGTACAGGGGGACCAGAGAAGACACAAGTGCTGGACTCTCCCCTCCTGCAGGCACACTGCTCTCCCTGTACAGGCACACTGCACTATCCTTGCTGCTACTGGCTCACATTACCTCAGTTGCAGAGCAAACGTTTTTGAAGCTTCTGCTGTGGAATGAGCTGGTCACATGTGAGGGTCCTGGATAGAAGGGGCAGGCAAAGGGGGTGTGGCCAGCATCGGGAGAGCAGCAAGAGGGGACAAGGAAGGCATCAAGAAGTGTGCGTGTCCAGCATTGAGAGGGGGTGTGGATGACAGCTAAAGGGGCGTGGCCAGCAGCATAGATGCCATGGAAGGCATCAAGAGAGTTTGGCCAGCATCCAGAGGAGGTGTGACTGGCAGCAAGAGGGAGCGTGGCTGGCAGAGTGCAGGGATGTGGCAGTTGCTTATCACTGCACTGCAGGATACATAGCTCCCGGCTGTGAGAGCAGGGCTGAGGCATAGATCATGCCACGCCTCCAACTCTGAGCTAAGACGGGTGGGCCGGTCGCAGACAGTAGGCAGGCCGGATCCAGCCCGCGGGCTGCCCCTTGCCCAGGTCTGCCCTAAGCTGTATTAAAATATAACCTTTATTGGTAAGTATAAAAAAGTAAGGGATGATAAAAACTAGAACTAGTTTTTGTCATCCCTTACATTTTTATACTTAGCAATAAAGGTTATATTTTAATACAGCTTAGGGTATTTTTTCCAGAAAAACAAAAGCGCAAAAAAATAAAATTGCCCGGTCCTTAAGGAGTTAAATATCTAAGCACAAGATAAATTAAAGGAGTTGTTAATTGTCTAAAACAACATGGTTTTTGGTTTAACCCTTTCTTCATATACTATGGACACGCATCTTAAAGGGAATCTGTCACCATGTTTTTGCCTGTTAAAGTACAACAATAAATTACTCCAGAAAAGTAGACAAACAGCAGTGGTCAATTGGGCCTACAGTGTCCACTTTACGAATAATGATAGCTGTAAATGGTGCATTAAATCAAAAGTTGCAAGGACAAATCTTATGGACCACATTATCTGGAATGGCCATAAGTCTCCTGACCTGAACTCAACAACCTCATAAACTTGTTTAGGTCAGGAAAACCATGGCCAGTTTAGATGTCATGTTCTGTGCTCCGACCTTGAATGTCAGATGCGTGAAACAAGCCTTGGCCAAACCAACGCTTCCCAATTATTATTATCCACCTAAAGCAATGATGTGAAGAAAACATGAAACTTTAGAAGCTATACTCTATTTAAAAACTCTCTTTCACTGTTTTCAGGCTAAAATTACTGATGTACATGTATAATAAAGAATGATCCAATCAATTGATTTTATCTTCTTGGAAGCTGGATCACTCTCCTTGCTGTTTGGACTTTGTCGTGCTGGGCAGTGGCAGGATCTGTGCCTCCTTGGTTCCATCTCATTGGACTCTCACATCTGGGATGAACTGGTTCTGATTTATTTTTATTAGCTACAGAAACACCTGGAACCAGCAGGTACAATTGTTTCAAAGAAAACAGTAAGTAATTCACTCAATTTCCATGGCCTGTATGCACGCTCACCACGCAAAAATCCATTGCTGAAGAAAAAGCTTGTTCAAGTGCATTTAAAGTTTGCTCAGCAACATTTAGACAAGCCGAGAAAATACTGGGAAAATAAAATCTGGTCAGATGAGACCAAAATTGAACTTTTCGGATGCCATAATACACATCGTTTGGAGGCCAAAAGGCACTATATGGCACCTTAAGATAAACATAGCAACAGTAAAGTTTGGAAATTGGAACATCATGGTATGGGGCTGTTTTTCAGCATATGGCAGTGACAAACTTTATATATTGACAGAAGGATGGATGTAAAAATACATTTTTGGTACATACGTGAAATTAGGGTTGACATTTCATCAAGACAATTATCCTTAACACACAGCCAATGAAACTTTAAATTAGATTTCAGAGAAAGAAAATAAAGCTGGTAAAATGGCCTTGCAATCACCTGCACTGACTCAAATAGGACATTTATGGAAGGAACTAAAGCTCAAAGTTCATAAAATGAGCGCACGGGACTTTAAGGATGTGAAGAGTGTTTGGGCTAAAGAATGGGTCAAACTGAGTCAAAATTACACCCGATCAATACATGCAACTAGTTTCTCCATACTGGAGGCATCTTGAAGCTGTCATCACCAACAAAAGCTTTTGTACGAAGTGTTAAATATATTTCTGTGAGCGTATTCAATACTTTTTCCCTATGAGGTTTCTCATTATCACACATAAATTAATGTATCAACCGCTATACAACCCCTGGTAAAAAATTATGGAATCTCATGGCTCTGAGGATGTTCATTCAGTTGTTTACTTTTGTTTAAAAAAAAAGCAGATCGCAGACATGGCACAAAACTAAAGTAATTTCAAATGGCAACTTTCTGGCTTTAAGAAACACTAAAAAAAATATCATGAAAACATAATGTGCTAGCCAGTAATGGTTACTTTTCCAGACCAAACAGGGGGAAAAATTATGGAATCACTCAATTATGGAGAAAAATTATGGAATCACCCTGTAAATTTTCATTCTCAAAACTAACACCTATATCAAATAAGATCTGCTTGTTAGTCTGCATCTAAAAAGGAGTGCTCACACCTTGGAGAGCTGTTGCACCAAGAGGACTGACATAAATCATGGCTCCAACACGAGAGATGTCAATTGAAACAAAGGAGAGGATTATGAAACTCTTAAAAGAAGGTAAATCACCACGCAGTGTTGCAAAAGATGTTGGTCGTTCACAGTCAGCTGTGTCTAAAATCTGGACCAAATACAAACAACATGGGAAGGTTGTTAACACTAGAACTACTGAGGTAGTAAATTTGACTACTTTGCACCATGTATTTCTATATAGGTGTCACGAGTCCAGTAGTTCTAGTTTTAAAGGCAAACATACTGGTAGACAAAGGAAGACATCAAAGCGTCAAGACAGGAAACTTAAAGTAATATGTCTCCAAAACAGGAAATGCACAACAAAAAAAATGAGGAACAAATGGGAGGAACCTGGAGTAGAGTTGAGCGCAGTTCGTGGTTCGAGGTTCTCCAGTTCACGGCTCGAGTGATTTTGGGGCTGTTCTAAATAGAACTAGAACTCGAGCTTTTTGGCTTTTTGCTAAAGCTCGATAGTTCTAGATACGTTCAAGAACGGTTCTAGAAGCAAAAAGACCAGCTAATTCCTAGCTGGCTTTCCGCTGTAATAGTGTAAGTCACTCTGTGACTCACACTATTATGAAATTTCAGTGTATAGTGTGCGGGAACAGCGCATTCAGATCACTGCTGTATGGAATGGCGATCGCCATTTTTTTTTTTCCTTGTCTTCCTTTCCTAAGCGCGTGTAGTGGGGCGGGCCAGCATGTCAGCCAATCCCAGACACACACACAGCTAAGTGGACTTTTAGCCAGAGAAGCAACGGCATGTGTAATAGGATGTCCATGTCACATGTCCCTGCATTATAAAACTGGACATTTTCCTCCAGCACGCCATTATCTGCCTTCTGCGTCCTTGGTGTCAGTCATCACTGGCGCAGCTCCTATTGCCGATACTGCTGTGTACGCTCCGTACACAATGCTGTACAGCATAGGGATAGCACTTTCTATCAGTCCTTTTAAGGGCTCATACCGGCAGGGTCAGAGCCATAGGTGACAGGTCCGTGAAAACAGAGTTTAACAGCTACACAAGATGACAGCGTCTGTGTAGCTAAGGTCAGGGATTTCCTCGCTGCATTTCCCCATTAGGAGGGATAGAAAGGCAGGCTTACTTTCCTCTACCCAGAGACCCACAACCCTGCCACTGTACCCTCTTGTCCTTTGCACACTCAAACTCATTGTTACTAAGCCATTATACTAGCAAACACTGAGTGAACTTAGTGGCATCCTAAACGTGGCTGTTGGACTTCTGTATCGTCCCACAAGTGCAAAGATATTTGCAGCACCTCTGCCTGCATTGCACACTCAAACTCATTGTTACTAAGCCATTATACTAGCAAACACAGAGTGAACCTAGTGGCATCCTTAACGTGGCTGTTGGACTTCTGTATCGTCCCACAAGTGCAAAGATATTTGCAGCACCACTGCCTGCATTGCACACTCAAACTCATTGTTAATTAGCCATTATACTAACAAACACTGAGTGAACTTAGTGGCATCCTAAACGTGGCTGTTGGACTTCTGTATCGTCCCACAAGTGCAAAGATATTTGCAGCACCTCTGCCTGCATTGCACACTCAAACTCATTGTTACTAAGCCATTATACTAGCAAACACTGCTGCCAGTTTAAGGGCCGTAGTTGCATTGTCACTGATAATTATTGTTGTTTATTCTGCTGTTAATAAAGATAAACCACCGCTGCAATCTACACCACCTCTCAATTTTTACTACCACATTTTAAGTGCACAATATTGTCGCAATCAAAATGAGTGGCAAGATGACAGATGCTGGTGGAAATGGTAAGAGGCGTGCTTGAAAAGGAAAAAAAGGGTTTGTCCGTGGGGAAGGTGGCAAAGCTCCATTAACATCTGCTGAAGATAGACCATCTTCCAGCAAAAGTAAGATGTCTACTACTTACCGTGGACAATCCGATGTGCTCCCTTTTTTACGGACACGGACAACTGGAACAAAGGTAGATGATGGCCAAAAAAGGAAAATGCTTGAATTGATCTCAAGTGGTCCAACAAGTGCCCTCTCCGCCACCTCAACTACCGCATCCAAAAAACACCAGTTCTCTGAGTTGTCATCCCAATCAAACTTGCTTTCTCCCAGCTCTGAAGTCTCCATCCGCCCTGCACAGTATGGTGGAACTGAGATGGCTGAGACTGCAGAGCTGTTCAGTCACACTATAGCCTGGGAATCAGAGGTCTGCTCCCAAGCTACAGTGAGTACAGACCAGGAAATGGTCTGCAGTGATGCCCAGAACCTTTGTAACTCTGATTCAGGCCGTGAGGACCAAGTTTCTGAGCATAATGTTGACCCTTTTTCACCAACTGTAACACCTGTTGTTATAGACAATGAGGAACATACTGATGACGATGAGACGCAGATACCAGATTGGGATGACAACTTAAATATTCGGTCAGTGCAAAAAGAGGCTCGGTCTGAGGGGGAGGGGAGTGCAAACACAACAATTGATGAGGAAGTTCTAGATCCCACCTACTGTCAACCCACAGTCAGGCACTTGAGGAGGTCAACAGAGGTGGTAGAGGAGGATGCAACTGATGACGAAGTTACCTTGCGCCTTCCTGGACAGAGTCGGAGTACTGGTAGCACGTCTACAACTGCATCCTCAGCCACCACTCTGCCTCTGAGCACTAGTCGGGGTGGATCAACAGGTCACATGCCCTCTAAGCCTTGCCTAGCCTGGTCCTTTTTTGACATAGCAAAAGATCGCCCAAATTATGTGATCTGTAAAATTTGTCATGATTCTGTTAGTAGAGGTCAAAACCTCAGCAGTTTGACAACTTCTTCCATGAAGCGTCACATGAATAAATATCATATGTCCCGGTGGGAAGCTCACCGTGCTGCAATGCGGCCTAGCGGAGCGAACCATCCACTGCCTGCCCCTTCTAGTGCATCCGCGCGCTCTTCATCTTCTAGGACTGTGGGGACAGCTGTCACACCTGGTTTTCCACGCACAACTTCCACCACTGTAACCGCAACAGGCAGTTTGCTTGGTAGGTCGTCAGTTGGTTTGGAAGGGGAAACAAGTGCGTGTGTACAGCTCTCTCAGACATCGAAAGCACCAACGTTGGATGAAGTCAACATCATGTCTACACCTGCACTTTCCTCACAAAGCTGCATTTTTCCAGGGACACCCTACTCAACACCGTCTACACACAGCAGCCAGATCTCTGTCCCTCAGATGTGGACAAATAAAAGGCCATTTCCTGTGACCCATGACAAAGCTAAGAGGTTGACTTTATCCCTCTGTAAGCTCTTGGCTACCAAAATGCTGCCTTTCCGCCTAGTGGACACACAAGATTTTAGAGACCTTATGTCTGTCGCTGTGCCCCAGTACCAGATGCCCAGTCGCCACTACTTCTCTAAGAAAGGTGTGCCCACGCTACACCAGCATGTCGCACACAACATCACCGCTTCCTTGAGAAACTCTGTGTGTCAACGGGTGCATTTCACCACTGATACTTGGACCAGTAAGCATGGACAGGGACGTTACATGTCGCTGACTGGGCACTGGGTAACTATGGTGATAGATGGTGAAGGGTCTGCTGCACAAGTCTTGCCGTCCCCATGACTTGTGTCTCAATCCTCTGTCTGTCCAAGTTCCGCCACTGCTTCTGCCTCCTCCACCTCATCTGGGTCCTCCACCTCCGCCCCAAGCCTGCCTGGTTAGGCCACCAGCGTTCTCACTGCGCAGAAGGAATCACGCACCCCTCATTACTATGCTGGCAGCAGAGCGCAATGGCATCAGGTGGTCTTTAGCTTGACATGTCTTGGGAATAAGAGTCACACAGCGGCTGAGTTGTGGGCAGCTCTGGAGACTGAGTTTAATAAATGGTTGTCTCCACTCAACCTGCAGCCTAGTAAGGCCATGTGCGACAATGCTGCAAACCTGGGTGCGGCCCTTCGCCTGGGCAAGGTGACACACGTGCCTTGTATGGCTCACGTGTTGAACCTTGTTGTCCAGCAATTTTTAACACACTATCCTGTTCTAGATGGCCTTCTGACCAGGGCACGAAAACTGTCTGCTAACTTCCGCCGTTCCACCGCCGCAGCTGAGCGACTTGCATCGCTCCAGAAGTCTTTCGGCCTGCCGGTTCATCGCCTGAAATGCGATGTGCCGACATGCTGGAATTCGACTCTCCACATGTTACAGCGACTGTGGCAGCACCGCCGAGCCCTGGTGCAATACGTCATGACGTATAGCCTGGGCCAACGAGATGCAGAAGTGGGGCAGATCACCCTGATGGAGTGGTCTCAGATCAAGGACCTATGCACCCTTCTGCACAGTTTCGACATTGCGACGAATATGTTTAGCGCTGACAATGCCATTATCAGCATGACAATTCCAGTCATTTACATGCTGGAGCACACGCTAAACACTATTCGGAGTCAGGGGGTGGGACAACAGGAAGGGGAGGAACTACAGGAGGATTCATATGCGTAAGGGACAACAACATCACCAAGGTCCAGACGATCATCATCACCAACGCAGCAGGCATGGGACCATGGGGGACAGGGATCAACAAGGGCGCATGGTAGCAGGCGAAATGTTGAGGAAGGTGCAGGAGAACATGAAGAAATGGATGACGAACTGTCCATGGACATGGAAGACTCAGCGGATGAGGGAGACCTTGGTCAAATTTCAGTTGAAAGAGGTTGGGGAGAGATGTCAGAGGAAGAAAGAACGGTTAGCACCTCTATGCCACAAACACAGCGTGGACTTGGTCCGCATGGCCGCGCAAGACACATGAGAGCCTTCTTGCTGCACTACCTCCAACATGACCCTCATATTGTCAAAATTAGAAGTGATGATGACTACTGGCTTGCCACACTATTAGATCCCCGGTACAAGTCCAAATTTTGTGACATAATTCCAGCCATAGAAAGGGACGCACGTATGCTGGAGTATCAGCAGAAGCTGTTACTCGATCTTAGCTCGGCTTTTCCACCAAACAACCGTGCAGGTGCAGGAAGTGAATCTCCCAGTTGTAACTTGACAAACTTAGGACGGTCTCGTCATCTTCAACAGTCTACCCGTACCAGTAGCACCGTATCTGGTGCTGGTAACAGCAATTTTATGGAATCTTTTCATAATTTTTTTAGATCGTCCTTTGCAAGGCCACCAGAGACAACAAGTCTGACACATAGTCAACGGCTGGAGAGGATGATACAGGAGTATCTCCAAATGAACATTGATGCCATGACTTTGCAAATGGAGCTTTGCTCATTTTGGGCTTCAAATCTTGAAAAATGGCCAGAGCTCTCCAGTTACGCCTTGGAGATTATGTCGTGTCCAGCTGCCAGCGTTGTCTCTGAACGTGTCTTCAGTGCTGCTGGGTGTGTGCTGACAGATAAGCGCACGCGTCTGTCCAGTGACAATGTGGACCGACTAACGTTCATCAAAATGAACAAGTCATGGATCCACAAGGAATTTACTACCCCTGTGTCATCCTGGGGAGAGTAAATGCTTGTTGATTTGGAATGTGCTTGATGCAAATCAAAACATCCTGTTTGCAACTAGGGCACAAGTGCTGCCACTGATGGGGTGTCTGTGTGGCCCAATTTTTGGAAAAAAGGGAGACTCCGCTTGGAGTAACCCTTGCTTACAGTGTTTTTAAAAAGGAGCCAAGATGAACAAGTCATGGCTGACCCAGGGGAAGAAAAGTCCTCTGAGAGCCATGACTTGTTCATCTTGGTTCTTTTAGAAACACAGCGAGGGGACTCCAACCACAGTCTCCCTCGTTTCCACTAACTGGGCCACACACACCCCACTTGACTGGCATCGGTTGAGCCCCCTTTTGAAAAAGAAAAAGATGCTTTGCATGAAGCACTCTCAAAAATACGCGTGCCTTTCCCGTCCCCTGGCTGACCCAGGGGAAGAAAAGTCCTCTGAGAGCCATGACTTGTTCATCTTGGTTCTTTTAGAAACACAGCGAGGGGACTCCAACCACAGTCTCCCTCGTTTCCACTAACTGGGCCACACACACTCCACTTGACTGGCATCGGTTGAGCCCCCTTTTGAAAAAGAAAAAGATGCTTTGCATGAAGCAATCTCAAAAATATGCGTGCCTTTCCCTTCCCCTGGCTGACCCAGGGGAAGAAAAGTCCTCTGAGAGCCATGACTTGTTCATCTTGGTTCTTTTAGAAACACAGCGAGGGGACTCCAACCACAGTCTCCCTCGTTTCCACTAACTGGGCCACACACACCCCACTTGACTGTCATCGGTTGAGCCCCCTTTTGAAAAAGAAAAAGATGCTTTGCATGAAGCACTCTCAAAAATACGCGTGCCTTTCCCGTCCCTTGGCTGACCCAGGGGTTAGAAAAGTCCTCTGAGAGCCATGACTTGTTCATCTTGGTTCTTTTAGAAACACAGCGAGGGGACTCCAACCACAGTCTCCCTTGTTTCCACTAACTGGGCCACACACACCCCACTTGATTGGCATCGGTTGAGCCCCCTTTTGAAAAAGAAAAAGATGCTTTGCATGAAGCACTCTCAAAAATACGCGTGCCTTTCCCGTCCCCTGGCTGACCCAGGGGAAGAAAAGTCCTCTGAGAGCCATGACTTGTTCATCTTGGTTCTTTTAGAAACACAGCGAGGGGACTCCAACCACAGTCTCCCTCGTTTCCACTAACTGGGCCACACACACCCCACTTGACTGGCATCGGTTGAGCCCCCTTTTGAAAAAGAAAAAGATGCTTTGCATGAAGCACTCTCAAAAATACGCGTGCCTTTCCCGTCCCCTGGCTGACCCAGGGGAAGAAAAGTCCTCTGAGAGCCATGACTTGTTCATCTTGGTTCTTTTAGAAACACAGCGAGGGGACTCCAACCACAGTCTCCCTCGTTTCCACTAACTGGGCCACACACACCCCACTTGACTGGCATCGGTTGAGCCCCCTTTTGAAAAAGAAAAAGATGCTTTGCATGAAGCACTCTCAAAAATACGTGTTCCTTTCCCGTCCCCTGGCTGACCCAGGGGAAGAAAAGTCCTCTGAGAGCCATGTCCACATTGTCAGTGGACAGACACGTGTGCTTATCTGCCAGCAGACCCCCAGCAGCACTGAAGACAGGTTCCGAGAGAACGCTGGCTGCAGGACACGACAAGATCCCCAAGGCGTACGTGGCGAGCTCAGGCAATTTATCAAGATTGGAAGCCTAAAATGAGCAGGGCTCAAGTTGCACAATAATGGAATCAATGTTTCCTTGCATATACTCATATATCTGTGTGTCCTCCTCTTTTTCCTTGTCCAGCTGTTTTGTTTTCGCATGAGTATATGTCCTTGTCACTTTCCCATGTGTTTGTGTTGTGTTGTGAGTTGTTTGTCACCTTTTGGACACCTTTGAGGGTGTTTTCTAGGTGTTTTTATGTGTTTGTGATTGCCTGCCATTGTTTCCTATGCAGTTCGAGTTCGGTTCGTCGAACGTTCGACGAGCCGAACTCGAACGGGACCTCCGTTCGGCGAACCGACCTCGAGCCAAACTGGGACCGGTTCGCTCATCTCTACATGTCACACTCCATTCCTTGTTGTATCGCCCGTTCTTGTAGGGATTTAAGAACACAAGGAGTGACAAAAGTCACTGATGTGACAAGTGCCACCGAGGTATGGTACTGGTCTTGGTGAAAGACTCTCAACTCTAGGCCCGTTCACTGCTTCTTGGTCAGCTGCACCTGTGCGAGGATCTCCATCCGATTCCATCAACTCAGATCTAGACTTTCTCTTCAGCATACCTACCTCATTTGACAACACGAAAAAATCTACAACCTACATACACATCTAAAGACTCTTACCCTCTCCTGTTCTACCCATCTAGAGAGGCATTAATGCGTCACTGTCTCCTGTACCAATAGGAGGGAAGGGAGTGTCTCAAATTTAGACTACCTCATGGTGTACAAACCGCAGCATATCCAGTGTAGAATCGACCAACATCAGATTCTATCTATGAAAACAAAAACTAAAATATATACATTAGATCCTTCTTATAACTTTATCTCTGACCATAATACAGTTAGTGGTCATTTATACTTCACATGACTGTAAATACTAAATAAATAAACAAATAAACATATAAGACAAGGCTTTCCTATTTCAGTTAACAGATATACCTCATAGTAATCTAATAAACATAACCTGCGGGGGAAGGGTCAGCTTCAAAACCTATCATGCCTGCTGCGCCCTCTACTGTTGGAGAATATAATTAATACCTTTGTCCCCCCTTGTTTAATTGTTTATTTACCAATGTAACAAAATTCTGAGTTTTTATGCTGGCATTCCCTAAAAGAAAAAAATAAGACAGCAGGTAATAAATTAGCTACATACTAGAAACTAAAATTGGACAAATACTGAAAATAACGTATATCTTCCAACAATATACATTGCTGGGGAAATTTAAAACCTTACGATAAACAACACTGTATCCATATATACTGTATCCACAAGGAAAGAAAACCTTTGGTAGGAAAAATAACTGAGACATAATTAGGTGACAACCGTGACTGGGTGGCTAACCTGCAAAAAATATAAATTTGTTTAGGAAAAAATCATACAAATAGAAAAGGGGATAGGGTCACAAAATAAAAATATATTGTTCAAGTAAATCGCCACTAAAACACAAAACAACACAGAAATTAAATCGCACATCTCATGAAATCTAATCTTCCCTACAAAATTAATTGAATCATTCAGGAAACTAAAAAATGTGAAATCCTGAACTCTAAGGGTGGCTTTGCACGTTGCGACATCGCAAGCCGATGCTGCGATGTCGCACGCGATAGTCCCCGCCCCCGTCGCAGGTACGATATTGTGTGATAGCTGACGTAGCGAACATTATCGCTACGCCAGCTTCACATGCACTCACCTGCCCTGCGACCGTCGCTCTGGCCAGCGACCTGCCTCCTTCCTAAGGGGGCGGGTCATGCGGCGTCAGAGCGACGTCACACTGCAGGCGGCCAATAGCGGCGGAGGGGCGGAGATCAGCAGGATGTAAACATCCCACCCACCTCCTTCCTTCTGCATATCCTACGGAAGCCGCGGTGATGCCGGAAGGAGATGTTCCTCGCTCCTGCGACTTCACACACAGCGATGTGTGCTGCCGCAGGAGCGAGGAACAACATCGGACTGTCGCGTCAGCGTAATTATGGATTACGCCGATGCTGCACCGATGATACGATTATGACGATTTTGCGCTCATTAATCGTATCATCTAGGCTTTACACACTACGATTTCGCATGCGATGCCGGATGTGCGTCACTTTAAATTTGACCCCCACCAACATCGCACCTGCGATGTCGTAGTGTGCAAAGCCCGCCTAAGGGTTAAACCGAACTTACATCACTATTGGGAAAAAAAACACACATTCCATTCTTATCTCTAAGTAGTAGCCAGAGAAAGAAGGAAAAAAACCTCATCTTTTGTTTAAAACCTTGGACAAACTTCTCGCTCCGCTCCTCGGACACACTGCTTAATGCTCTTACAAATGGATATAATAGCTCCTGACATCAGTAGGGTAAGTCTCCCAAGATTTTGTAGATTAGCTAATACGGTACAAAGATATGTATTTACCTACCTCTATTCCATTTTATGATACAATGTTACTGGACTTCTAGAATACTAATTGATTTATGTGAATAGATACCTCTTACTATTTATCAATCCTGTAAAAATGTCACTTAATTATCTTTAACTTGCATTTATTGGATAGCTGAGTAAACAAATATACTGTTTTGTACTTATTCAAATGTGACCTCTGATCTGGGGGAGATATTGACGTCATATATACCAGAGAACACCTCCCACCGGGGATGGGTAGAGAGCTTTGGACAAAGAGCTATTGTGAGGGGCGTGGCGTATGAGGTGTACTGCCATCAGTGGGTGCAGCAAGATGGCCGCCACAGGAAGTTCCAGGCACCTGACTTCCGGGTGTAGCATCCATGTTGTGACTCCCTGGGTGTACTGGGAGTGGCTGGAACTACGTAGTGAACCAGGGGTGTTACTTTTAGTGCCTGTAAACCAGCATGCATTCCAGCATACAAAGGAGAGGCTAGATTAGTACCAGATATAATGACTCCTAAAGAAAAGCAATGAGTCGCAGCTAGAGAAAGATATTTGGTGATCCTGGAAACAGCAACAGGCAGTGAATGGGGTCTTTGTTCTCCAGTATACCCTCACTGGAGATCAATATGGTCTTCCGTACATGGACTGCAGCCTGCCATCTAGTGGTAGTCCAACTATTTTACACAATTTTTTTTGCAATCTTTCATATATTTTTCAGCTCCTAGGGCGACAGCGTTCTCAGCTCCTACTAAAAAAACACATTTCTTTTTGAACAAAGCATGCACAATGCTCTGATTGGACCGGCCGGCTCCAACCGGAATTCTTTCCCGCCTCGTTGTGAAGACTAACCCCATCACAACAGTGGCGCGCGTCTAATACGCAGGGGAATACGCTAATTCCAACACTTTCAACTGGAATCCTTTCCCGCCTCATTATGAAGACCTAACCCCTCATAACAGTGGCTCAGTTTGATTACTAAAACGCAGGGGATATGCTAATTCCATCATTTTAAGTTACCTGAACCCTTCCCCCACCTCACTTGGGTATAACTTTCCAAACAAGCAGTGGCGCGTGCTTATTAGTAAACAAACACAGGGGGGATACGCTGGTTCAAACACTTCTGTTCAAAAACAAACAATTGCAAATACTGAGAACGCAAAAACCAGTAAGTTTCTATTCTAATCCAAGCGATATAGCACTAGGCTTTCTTACAAATCACTACAGCTCCTTCATTTGCTTTTGCTACATAAATGCTGCAGCTACGTGGGTAATTGACCCCTCCTTCCTCTCCCCCTTTGGCTGCTCCTAAAGAATTCCTCTCTCTTAGTCCCCCACACACTAGCCCCCCTTTTTCCTCACTCCAAGCAGCTTCGTGCTTGGGCTATTTTGACCCCCCCTGCTTCCTTTGTTCTCAGTGAAGAAATGCAGGGACGTCCCTGGGCTCTATCAGACCCCCCTTTTCCTGCTGCTGCTGCTGCTGCTGCTACTGCTGCCTTTATGAAAAGCTGCACACTATTAGCACTTTGAGAACTAAGGGTACCTTCCCACTTAGCGATGCAGCAGCGATCCGACCAGCGATCTGACCTGGTCAGGATCGCTGCTGCATCGCTACATGGTCGCTGGTGAGCTGTCAAACAGGCAGATCTCACCAGCGACCAGTGAACAGCCCCCAGCCAGCAGCGACGTGCAAGCGACGCTGCGCTTGCACGGAGACGCCGTCTGGAAGCTGCGGAGACTGGTAACTAAGGTAAACATCGGGTATGGTTACCCGATGTTTACATTAGTTACCAGCGCACACCGCTTAGCTGTGTGAGCAGGGAGCAGGGAGCCGCGCACACTGAGCGCTGGCTCCTTGCTCTCCTAGCTGCTGTACACATCGGGTTAATTAACCCGATGTGTACAGCAGCTACATGTGCAGAGAGCCGGAGCCGGCAGCACAGGCAGCGTGAGAGCTGCAGAGGCTGGTAACTAAGGTAAATATCGGGTAACCACCTTGGTTACCTGATGTTTATCTTGGTTACAAGCTTACCTCAGCTGTCAGACGCCGGCTCCTGCTCCCTGCTCGCTTCATTTGTCGCTCTCTCGCTGTCACACACAGCGATCTGTGTGTCACAGCGGGAGAGCGGCTTTGAAGAAAACGAACCAGGGCTGTGTGTAACGAGCAGCGATCTCGCAGCAGGGGCCAGATCGCTGCTCATTGTCATACACAGCGAGATCGCTAATGAGGTCACTGCTGCGTCACAAAAAGCGTGACTCAGCAGCGATCTCGGCAGTGAGGTCGCTGTGTGTGAAGCACCCCTAAGTCAGAGCAAGGAATTTACAAGCTTTCTATGGAGCCAAAAACCCTTGTTCACAACTCAGCAATACAGTCAGTCAGATCATATGACCCACGGACCCTATGACCCTATGGGGTCTGGGTCCTTTTCTTTGTTCTAGACTACCGGTGAGAGATAGGCCCACGTTGAGGTCTACAACATCAATATCTCCCCCAGATCAGAGGTCAAACCTTTCGCCAAAGACCACCGAGTCACAGGTAAATCGTCATATGCAGTGTACATGAAACTCACCTGTGATTTTAAGAGTGATCAAATCTCATTGTCGGGGTCCCGGGTACTTCGAAATGGTCTCCTGGATCCGAGAGAGAAATTCAGCCAATCTTTCTTACTGTAATCTCAGCAGAGCCTCCACTGTTAAGGACATGACTCAACCGGTCACTCTTAGGATCTGACCGCTGTTTGAAATTATAATGTCATGAGTGCACGCGAGAATGAACGATAACAGACACTATATCGGTTATGGACCTTCTCCATGACAGACCCTGAGGCAACTGGTCTCTATTGTTTAAAACATTTCACAGCTCTTCAGAAGTGAAGGGTGTGGACAAAATACAGTCCAATCAAGTATCGTAGGTCGGGGCTTCAAGATATATAGAAATGTGCATATCCTCTTCGGATTGCTCAGTCCAGGCTCCAGGAATTTCTTTTGTTCATCATCTTAGGCGTTGTCCAGAATGTAGCACCCATCTTCAAGTTACATATACTGATATATACTGTGTTTAAGGAAAATCACTAAATATGCAATATACATATATACGTATTAGTAAAAAAACAAAGGCATTCATAAATATGTGCATTAGTTTACATCTACTGAACTATATACCTATGAAATGGCTGAATTAAGTATTTCTGGTTACTTAATTCTTATCCTCAACATAACCACAGCTATGCACACAGAATGTCTTTTTAGTAGATGCTGGAGAGACAAAAAGGTGAAAAGTTGGGTCTTTTCCCAATGGTAAGGAATAGAAAGCACAGGGAATTTCTCAAGTGGGGAATTTGTGTAATTCAAAAGTACTATGAAAGGTATATAGCTAGGCAATGTCTGCTGCAGACCCGTGTAAACTCAAAATGAATAAAGCAGGGGAAGAAGGGGTTAAATCCGCTCTGCCATGTATAGTATAGAAGGATCCAGGAATGATCAGTATCGGGATTTTATTCTTCTACTCATTTCAGAGTCTTCCTCCTTCTTCAGGACAAAATCACTGATGTACAGTAGTGATTTTGGCCTGAAGGAGCAAGACTGCAAAACGCTTAGAACAATAAAAACAACATACTGATCGTTCCTAGATCATTCTTTACTATACATGTACATCAGTCATTTTTGTTCGGAAGAAAGAGCAAGACTTTGAAATGTGTAGAGCAATAAAATCAAGATACTGATAGTTCCTGGATCATTCTTTACTATACATGTACATCAGTAATTTTTATCCTGAAAAAGGAGAAAGACTCCGAAATGCATAGAACAACAAAATCAAGATACTGATCATTCCTCGATCATTCTTTACTATACATGTACATCAGGGACATTCATTCTGAAGAAGGAGCAAGAGTCCAAAATGTGTAGAATAATGAAGTCAAAATACTGATTGTTCCTTGATCATTCTTTACTAAACATGTACATCAGTGATTTTTGTCATGAAGATGGGGCAAGACTCCAAAATGCATAGAACAGCAAAATCACTCTACTGTTTGTTCCTGGATTATTCTTTACTATACATGTAGAACAGTGATTTTTGTCCTGAAGAAGGAGAAAGACTGAAATGCATAGAACAATAAAATCAAGCTACTGATTGTTCCTTGATCATTCTTTAAAATCATGTACATCAGTAATTTTTGTCCTGAAGAAGGTATAAGACTCCAAAATGTATAGGACAATAAAATCAAGATACTAATTGTGTCTGGATCATTCTTTACTACACATGAACATCAGTAATTTTTGTCCTGAAGAAGGAGCAAGAGTCTGAAATGTGTAGAACAATAAAATCAAGATACTGATAGTTCCTGGATCATTCTTTACTACACCTGTACATCAAGGATTTTGATTCTGAAGAAGGAGCAAGACTCCAAAATGTGTAAAATGATAATATCAAGATACTGATTGTTCCTTAATCATTCTTTACTAAACATGTACATCAGTGATTTGTCCTGAAGAAGGGGCAAGACTCTGAATTGCATAAAAAAATAAAATCAAGATACTTTTTGTTCCTGGATCATTCTTTACTATACATGTATATCAGTGAATTTTGTCCTGAATAATGAGCAAGACTCTGAAATGCGTAGAACAATAAAATCAAGATACTGATCATTCCTTGATTATTCTTTACTATACATGTATATCAGTGAATTTTGTCCTGAATAATGAGCAAGACTCTGAAATGCGTAGAACAATAAAATCAAGCTACTGATTGTTCCTTGATCATTCTTTACTATCATGTACATCAGTAATTTTTGTCCTGAAGAAGGTATAAGACTCCAAAATGTATAGGACAATAAAATCAAGATTCTAATTGTGTCTGGATCATTCTTTACTACACATGAACATCAGTAATTTTTGTCCTGAAGAAGGAGCAAGAGTCTGAAATGTGTAGAACAATAAAATCAAGATACTGATTGTTCCTGGATCATTCTTTACTATACCTGTACATCAAGGATTTTGATTCTGAAGAAGGAGCAAGACTCCAAAATGTGTAAAATGATAATATCAAGATACTGATTGTTCCTTAATCATTCTTTACTAAACATGTACATCAGTGATTTTTGTCCTGAAGAAGGGGCAAGACTCTGAATTGCATAAAAAAATAAAATCAAGATACTTTTTGTTCCTGGATCATTCTTTACTATACATGTATATCAGTGAATTTTGTCCTGAATAATGAGCAAGACTCTGAAATGCGTAGAACAATAAAATCAAGATACTGATCATTCCTTGATTATTCTTTACTATACATGTACATCAGTGATTTTGTCCTGAAGAAGGGGCAAGACTCTGAATTGCATAAAAAAATAAAATCAAGATACTTTTTGTTCCTGGATCATTCTTTACTATACATGTATATCAGTGAATTTTGTCCTGAAGAATGAGCAAGACTCTGAAATGCGTAGAACAATAAAATCAAGCTACTGATTGTTCCTTGATCATTCTTTACTATCATGTACATCAGTAATTTTTGTCCTGAAGAAGGAATAAGACTCCAAAATGTATAGGACAATAAAATCAAGATACTAATTGTGTCTGGATCATTCTTTACTACACATGAACATCAGTAATTTTTGTCCTGAAGAAGGAGCAAGAGTCTGAAATGTGTAGAACAATAAAATCAAGATACTGATAGTTCCTGGATCATTCTTTACTACACCTGTACATCAAGGATTTTGATTCTGAAGAAGGAGCAAGACTCCAAAATGTGTAAAATGATAATATCAAGATACTGATTGTTCCTTAATCATTCTTTACTAAACATGTACATCAGTGATTTGTCCTGAAGAAGGGGCAAGACTCTGAATTGCATAAAAAAATAAAATCAAGATACTTTTTGTTCCTGGATCATTCTTTACTATACATGTATATCAGTGAATTTTGTCCTGAATAATGAGCAAGACTCTGAAATGCGTAGAACAATAAAATCAAGATACTGATCATTCCTTGATTATTCTTTACTATACATGTATATCAGTGAATTTTGTCCTGAATAATGAGCAAGACTCTGAAATGCGTAGAACAATAAAATCAAGCTACTGATTGTTCCTTGATCATTCTTTACTATCATGTACATCAGTAATTTTTGTCCTGAAGAAGGTATAAGACTCCAAAATGTATAGGACAATAAAATCAAGATTCTAATTGTGTCTGGATCATTCTTTACTACACATGAACATCAGTAATTTTTGTCCTGAAGAAGGAGCAAGAGTCTGAAATGTGTAGAACAATAAAATCAAGATACTGATTGTTCCTGGATCATTCTTTACTATACCTGTACATCAAGGATTTTGATTCTGAAGAAGGAGCAAGACTCCAAAATGTGTAAAATGATAATATCAAGATACTGATTGTTCCTTAATCATTCTTTACTAAACATGTACATCAGTGATTTGTCCTGAAGAAGGGGCAAGACTCTGAATTGCATAAAAAAATAAAATCAAGATACTTTTTGTTCCTGGATCATTCTTTACTATACATGTATATCAGTGAATTTTGTCCTGAATAATGAGCAAGACTCTGAAATGCGTAGAACAATAAAATCAAGATACTGATCATTCCTTGATTATTCTTTACTATACATGTATATCAGTGAATTTTGTCCTGAATAATGAGCAAGACTCTGAAATGCGTAGAACAATAAAATCAAGCTACTGATTGTTCCTTGATCATTCTTTACTATCATGTACATCAGTAATTTTTGTCCTGAAGAAGGTATAAGACTCCAAAATGTATAGGACAATAAAATCAAGATTCTAATTGTGTCTGGATCATTCTTTACTACACATGAACATCAGTAATTTTTGTCCTGAAGAAGGAGCAAGAGTCTGAAATGTGTAGAACAATAAAATCAAGATACTGATTGTTCCTGGATCATTCTTTACTATACCTGTACATCAAGGATTTTGATTCTGAAGAAGGAGCAAGACTCCAAAATGTGTAAAATGATAATATCAAGATACTGATTGTTCCTTAATCATTTTTTACTAAACATGTACATCAGTGATTTTTGTCCTGAAGAAGGGGCAAGACTCTGAATTGCATAAAAAAATAAAATCAAGATACTTTTTGTTCCTGGATCATTCTTTACTATACATGTATATCAGTGAATTTTGTCCTGAATAATGAGCAAGACTCTGAAATGCGTAGAACAATAAAATCAAGATACTGATCATTCCTTGATTATTCTTTACTATACATGTACATCAGTGATTTTGTCCTGAAGAAGGGGCAAGACTCTGAATTGCATAAAAAAATAAAATCAAGATACTTTTTGTTCCTGGATCATTCTTTACTATACATGTATATCAGTGAATTTTGTCCTGAAGAATGAGCAAGACTCTGAAATGCGTAGAACAATAAAATCAAGCTACTGATTGTTCCTTGATCATTCTTTACTATCATGTACATCAGTAATTTTTGTCCTGAAGAAGGAATAAAACTCCAAAATGTATAGGACAATAAAATCAAGATACTAATTGTGTCTGGATCATTCTTTACTACACATGAACATCAGTAATTTTTGTCCTGAAGAAGGAGCAAGAGTCTGAAATGTGTAGAACAATAAAATCAAGATACTGATAGTTCCTGGATCATTCTTTACTACACCTGTACATCAAGGATTTTGATTCTGAAGAAGGAGCAAGACTCCAAAATGTGTAAAATGATAATATCAAGATACTGATTGTTCCTTAATCATTCTTTACTAAACATGTACATCAGTGATTTGTCCTGAAGAAGGGGCAAGACTCTGAATTGCGTAAAAAAATAAAATCAAGTTACTTTTTGTTCCTGGATCATTCTTTATTATACATGTATATCAGTGAATTTTGTCATGAAGAAGGAGCAAGACTCTGAAATGCGTAGAACAATAAAATCAAGATACTGATCATTCCTTGATTATTCTTTACTATACATGTATATCAGCGAATTTTGTCCTGAATAATGAGCAAGACTCTGAAATGCGTAGAACAATAAAATCAAGCTACTGATTGTTCCTTGATCATTCTTTACTATCATGTACATCAGTAATTTTTGTCCTGAAGAAGGTATAAGACTCCAAAATGTATAGGACAATAAAATCAAGATTCTAATTGTGTCTGGATCATTCTTTACTACACATGAACATCAGTAATTTTTGTCCTGAAGAAGGAGCAAGAGTCTGAAATGTGTAGAACAATAAAATCAAGATACTGATTGTTCCTGGATCATTCTTTACTATACCTGTACATCAAGGATTTTGATTCTGAAGAAGGAGCAAGACTCCAAAATGTGTAAAATGATAATACCAAGATACTGATTGTTCCTTAATCATTCTTTACTAAACATGTACATCAGTGATTTTTGTCCTGAAGAAGGGGCAAGACTCTGAATTGCATAAAAAAATAAAATCAAGATACTTTTTGTTCCTGGATCATTCTTTACTATACATGTATATCAGTGAATTTTGTCCTGAATAATGAGCAAGACTCTGAAATGCGTAGAACAATAAAATCAAGATACTGATCATTCCTTGATTATTCTTTACTATACATGTACATCAGTGATTTTGTCCTGAAGAAGGGGCAAGACTCTGAATTGCATAAAAAAATAAAATCAAGATACTTTTTGTTCCTGGATGATTCTTTACTATACATGTATATCAGTGAATTTTGTCCTGAAGAATGAGCAAGACTCTGAAATGCGTAGAACAATAAAATCAAGCTACTGATTGTTCCTTGATCATTCTTTACTATCATATACATCAGTAATTTTTGTCCTGAAGAAGGAATAAGACTCCAAAATGTATAGGACAATAAAATCAAGATTCTAATTGTGTCTGGATCATTCTTTACTACACATGAACATCAGTAATTTTTGTCCTGAAGAAGGAGCAAGAGTCTGAAATGTGTAGAACAATAAAATCAAGATACTGATTGTTCCTGGATCATTCTTTACTATACCTGTACATCAAGGATTTTGATTCTGAAGAAGGAGCAAGACTCCAAAATGTGTAAAATGATAATATCAAGATACTTATTGTTCCTTAATCATTCTTTACTAAACATGTACATCAGTGATTTTGTCCTGAAGAAGGGGCAGAACTCTGAATTGCGTTAAAAAAATAAAATCAAGTTACTTTTTGTTTCTGGATCATTCTTTTTTATACATGTATATCAGTGAATTTTGTCCTAAAGAAGGAGCAAGACTCTGAAATGCGTAGAACAATAAAATCAAAATACTGATCATTCCTTGATTATTCTTTACTATACATGTACATCAGTGATTTTTGTCCTGAAGAAGGAGCAAGACTTTGAAACATGTAGAACAATAAAATCAGATACTGATTGTTCCTTGATCCTTCTTTACTATACATGGCAGCGCGGATTTAACTCCTTCTCTTGCTTTATTCATCTACATTATGTCTTATGAATGCCACATAATATATTTTTCTTCTAATTATTCTACCATTTCTATTAAATAATGCTTTCCTTTACTGAAACAATTAGAACAGAGCACAATGTTCTTTACACATACACTTTTCAACTATGTTTTACAGATAGATAATACCATACAAAGCATAATAATGATATTAATATTACAGTAATAATTTTCTGATCATATCTATGTTTCAATCTCATTTCTCTTTGTGCAACTTGCAATTAAATCATTGTTTTAGCCTAAGTTAAACAGTTGCATAGCATATTTTCTCTGTCACAGATACATTATTACTACTTGTCTTCAAAGCCCTGGGATAATTATACGCTATGGCTCTGCCGTTGCATGTATACTGGCTCGGCAGTTTGCAAGGATCCAGCGATCTACTACGTCTGCTGTTTTTATGACTGACATAGCAATACGCAGATTGTTCCGATATTTATGCTGTCTGTGGCTTAGCCAGATAATTAAAGGATATAAATTAATCAAGTGCAATTAATTAGAAACTTTATGTTCGCAGCAGTCCTCCTTTGCATGTATAATTTATATTTATTGATTTCCTGGCTTTCATTATCCTATGAGATAACAGCACAAATGCATTAGAGGAGAAAATGCACAATTAGCGCAAGGGTGAACTGTGGCATAATTGATAGATCAGAACATGTTTGGGGTAAATATAGAGGTTTGTTATCTGTCATAAGCAGTTAGAATGGATGAGCTGTGCGCCTGTGTTTTTTTCCATATCTCTGCTGATTAATGTGAGGTTTAAAGAGCTGTCTTAATGGAAACCTGATAGGGTAGCTGAATTTACATTTTAATCAGAGTATTTATGACAGAGAAATCCATTGGCACAGAAATGTCTTATACTATATAATATAATTTACAAGTATCTTTTACGCATTTTGCAGTGCAGAGGCGTAGAGAATATTGACTTGATTTGGAACGAGTGGCTCATTTGCAGTTAACCAGATCTTTAACTGTACATAATAGCTGCACAAATTAGATACATTTAATTTTTAATTTCTGCCTAATTATAGGGTTCTGGCTTCATGATGTATTTGTGAGTAACCATAAGTGAGTCATTTAATAAAGGGGGCAAATGAGAATTATCTTTGGGCCCACCGTGGAAGGAGTGTACAGTTTCACTTGTAACTTCTATTTAATAGGATCTGGAAATTATATCTGATTTCAATACTGGCTCCTTAAATAATAATAAAAGAATACTGTATCCTTACCCATCTCTTGTATACTGTGAGCCCTCATGGGCAGGGTCCTTTTTCCTCCTGTAGACTGTGAGCCCTCATGGGCAGGGACCTCTCTCCTCCTGTAGACTGTGAGCTGTCATGGACAGGGTCCTCTTTCCTCCTGTAGACTATGCGCCCTCACAGGCAGGGTCCTCTCTCCTCCTGTGGACTGTGATCCCTCACAGGAAGGGAACTCTCTCCTCCTGTAAACTGTGAGCCCTCGCGGGCAGGGTCATCTCTCCTCCTGTAGACTGTGAGCCTTCACAGGCAGGGTCCTCTCTCCTCCTGTAGACTGTGAACCCTCAAGGCAGGGTCCTCTCTCCTCCTGTAGACTGTGAGCCCTCACAGGCAGGGACCTCTCTCCTCCTGTGAACTGTGACCCCCCATGGGCAGGGTCCTCTCTCCTCCTGTAGACTGTGAGCCCTCGCGGGCAAGGACCTCTGTCCTCCTCTAGACTGTGAGCCCTCGTGGGCAGGGTCCTCTCTCCTCCTGTACCAGTCTGTGCCTTGTATTGTTTATGATTATTGTACTTGTCCCTATTATGTACACCCCTTTTCACATGTAAAGCACCATGGAATAAATGGTGCTATAATAATAAATAATAATAAGTTGAAAAAATGGGGGAACATCATGCTTTAATTTTTATCTTCCAATGAATTAAAGGCTTTTTTTTGCCAAGAACAAAGTTCATTTTATTTAATAAATTTTAGAATAATAAGTTTCACAATTGGATGTGCTTAAAAATAAGATTCCTGTGCTGAAATCATTTTATAACTGTGTCCCTGCAGTGTGCTGTGTAATGGCTGTGTCTCACTGTACAAGAACATGTATATACAAAGCACAATGAGATTAATGAGTACATGAAAAATTGCTATAAACATTAACTGACAATTCTTTATGAAAGAGCGCACAAGCCATCCCACTATGTTACGTTTACTGGGTCACCCTAGCCTAAAAATTGCAGCCTGCAGCCACCCTTAATTGTCGCATCCATTAGATGTGACAATTCCAGTATGTTCACCCATCACTATTAAAGACCTAAGGTACTTAGTTAGTGATTTTCGATCAAGAATGGCACAAGCAATCCAAGAACATCACTGTGTACCATTTAATATGGATGGTCACTAAACATTATTTTCTTACCTCTCCATACACTAAACAGTCTCATTTGAATGGAGAGTGAAAAGTGAACGAGGCACAACTCGTAAGTAAAACCTTGTGTGAGAAAGATGGGTTAATAAGAGTGATGAGCCGCAGAGTGGGTCATACCCGCCTATATGTAGTACAAATAAGAAAGAAATATAGGACCCTCAAAAATGTATTAAATTCATGTACAGGTGCGCAAACCCACTATGTGGCTAATATGCAGACATATCTATATATATATATATTTACATAGTGCGTCAGCACACTGCATTAATGAATACTTTGTGGCAGTACATCTTTAAGAGGTATGGCCCTCTCCAGGGCTCAGCACCCTTATTAACCCATCTTTCCCACAAAAGGTTTCAATTGTGAGCTATGCCTGGTTCACTTTTTACTCCCCAGTCAGATGAGGTTGTTTACCATATTCAGAGTTTAGACAATAGTTTTTAGGGAACATCCATATTAAAAGGTACAACTTGTTGTGGTGGGATCGCATGTGCGCTCCTTGATCAAAAATCTGCTAACTAGGTACCTTACATCTTTAATAGCGATGGCCAAATGTGTCAGGATTGTCACATCTAATGTATGAGACAATTCTGGGTGGCTACAGGGTGCTATTTTTAGGCTGGGGTGGCCCAATAACCTATGGGCCTCCCCAACATGAAAATACCAACCCCCAGATGTAGGCTTTATTATAACTGGGTATCAAAATTGGCGGGGACAATATGTTGTTTTTTTAAATTATTTATTTAAATAATTTTTTCAAAAACCGCATGGGGTCCCTCTTATTTTGATACACAGATATACACAAGATAAGCACAGGGCTGTAGGGGACAGCATGTAATCATCTGCTTTATCTGTACTGTATATCATAATCTAGAGGGACCCTATGCTATTTTTTTCATTCATTTATTTATACACCACTATACATATGCAGACAGCGTATGCAATTCCAAGCAATCAGAGATGCTGTCACACAGGGTGGGGGCACAGTCTGACTGCCACCAATCACAGATGTCAGGACTGCCAGTGGACAGGGCAAGCGGTGAATATATGAGGTTAATGAGCGACATAGAAAGTATTATTACTGCCTCGCGAGAGTCTGTTAAGTATAATCCTTGTTTTATTCTTATTTTCTTTCTTTTCCCTTTATTTTTTTGCACTTATCCAAATGGCTGTATTTGGATACTTACCAAGAGTTCTCAGAGAATTTCGGGCTCAGTATCAGTGCACGGGTAACAGGTAACCCACATGAATCCAGACTTTTACAGTCCGGGTTCGCCTATCACTAGTCTTTAACTTTTTTCAATATTTCATATTCATTAATTGCAGTGTGCTGCCACACCGTGTGTTTATATGTCTGTATATTGACCACATAGTGGAAATGTACACCGCTATGAACAGCAGAAATTCTGATCTCCCGTGAATACCAGCACTCAGCCGGCATTCACGGTAACTACGTTATCACAGTGAGAAGGGTCATCAGCTGACCTCCAGCTGTCATGATCACGTCACAGAGCTACCAAAGGAATGACGTTCTACTTACTGGCATGTGTTAAATCCCACTGTCAATTGATCAAATCTTTCATGAAAATTCAAAAAAGCTTTCTTTACTTTATTTGTTGATAGACCAAAGAAATTTAATTTAGAGGTTCCTAAGTAGCAAAACCAAAATTTAGCAAAACCAAATGTTTTTTTTTTTATTTTATTTGTATCTACAATGCATTAAGGAAAGCAGAAGGTCATAAAAAATACAGTAAGGGGAAATGCACTGAAGGAAAAGTGGCTCCTAGGCTGACCCTCAAGACCCTGCACTGTACCTTATCTTGAAGGTAGGCTCAATGGTAGCCAGGTTCGAGCCTCCAGCACGACCTTGACTCCTATCTGAGCCCTAATCTTACTCCCCCTCTCCTGCACCCTTTGGGGGGTGCAAGAAATCCAGTAACAAAACCCCACAGAAAAACACACGGATAAGGGAGAACAAAACCTTGTCCACACTGCAATCTAATACAAATTAGAGACATTATGTGTACAGGGGAATAAAGAATTGGGTAGGGAATAAACTCACAACAGGGGAGCATTCACACCACACAAAATAGCAACTGTAGTTCATCGTGAATGGAGTAACCACTGAGACCGGGATAGCTGAAGCTATCTTCAAAGATCTTCTTTTTAACTACTCAGCCTTAAATAAGAAGAGACTAGCTGTGGATGGTAATTAGAAACCAACCCAGCTCTCAGAAGAGTTGCACATGGCTCCAAAATAATTAACTCCTACATGACTGGGAGCAGTGAAACAACTCAGCCGATGCCCAGCAAAGTTGAGCACTAAAGAGAGACCAGGTTGTCTGTCGGACTCTGCAATGTGAACGGTTATGGTAGTAATCCGCATGTATGGATCCGCACAGCGCATGGCAATAACTAAACAAAAAAGATCAGATGGGATTTGATGCAGGTCAAAATACCAGCATTATAGTTATTTTAATTTCTATCCCGTTATGTCAATCAATTAATCAATCAATCAATCTATCTTTAGCAAGCAGATCTAGGTAATTGTTGGAGCAATTTCACGCTAGTAGTTTGGTCAGTATTTCTTATCTATATTTGTAAGTATTTGTAAGCCAAACTAGGACTGGTTCCAAAACACATAAAACGAACAATTCTTTTTATTAGACTTTTTCTCTGTATAGGTTCCACTATTGGTTTTAAATTACAATACTAATTAAAAATACATGTATAGCATATATTACTACACAAACATTACAGAATGTTTTACTTGCTTCCACACGCAAAAATCGAGGCAGTGAATAATAGTTTATATAGACATACTGTAGATCAGGATCTTAAAATCTAGATAGAAACACAAGGCTACTTTACACACTGCGATATCGGTCCCGATATCGCTAGTGTGGGTACCCGCCCCCATCTGTTGCGCGACACGGGCATATCGCTGCCCGTGCCGCACAACATCGCCCAGAGCCGTCACAAATACTTACCTGTCCGGCGACGTCGCTGTGACCGGCGAACCGCCTCCTTTCTAAGGGGGCGGTCCGTGCGGCGTCACAGCGACATCACTGAAGCGTCACTGAACCGCCGCCCAATAGCAGCGGAGGGGCGGAGATGAGCGGGACGTAACATCCCGCCCACCTCCTTCCTTCCGCATAGCAGCTGGAAGGCAGGTAAGGGGAGCTTCCTCGTTCCTGCGGCGTCACACGCAGCGATGTGTGCTGCCGCAGGAACGAGGAACAACTTCGTTACTGCTGCAGTAACGATTTTTAAGAATGGACCCCCATGTCGCCGATTAGCGATTTTGCACGTTTTTGCAACGATGCAAAATCGCTTATCGGTGTCTTACGCAACGGCATCGCTAATGCGGCCGTATGTGCGTCACAAATTCCGTGACCCCAACGACTCCGCATTAGCGATGTCGCAGTGTGTAAAGCCCCCTTAAGGCCTCGATTCATCAAAGTGATTACACCAGAATTCTGGCATAATCATTTTGGAAAGTCAAAAAGTTTTTGTACAACGCAGTTTTCACAAAAATGTTGCGAGTTTTATTATTTTCACATCTGTTTCGCCTAGCTCCATCAAAATGGCACAAATTCATGATGAGATGTGGCCCTTACACTATGCCACACCCTGACTGGCGTAAGATCTGTAGGAAGTAGAGATGGGCAGACTCGCAGATAAATGGGACTGGCAGATCTCACCAGGTTAACAAAAATCCCAGGATTGGTACCAATTATCTGGCCAGATGACAGTCCCAATATTAAGGCCACTTTACATATATCAATTTATCGTGCATTTGCATGTGCAATCGCACCTGCCCCCATCATTTGTGCTTTATGGGCAATTTGTTGCCTGTGTTGCACAAAGTCGGTAACCCCTGTCACACGTACTTACCTCCCAAACGACATCACTGTGGGCGGCGAACATCCTCTTCCTGAAGGGGGAGGGATGTTTGGAGTCACAGCGACCTCACACAGCGGCCGGCTAATAGAAGCGGAGGGGCGGAGATGAGCGGGACGTAAACATCCCGCTCACCTCCTTCCTTCCGCATTGCCGGCGGCTGCAGGTAGGCTGCAGTTCATCATTCCTGGGGTGTTACACGGAGCGATGTGTGCTGCCTTGGGAACGATGAACAACCGGAGCACAGAAGGACGTTCGATTTTTTTAAAATGAGCGACGTGTCAACGAGCAACGATAAGGTGAGTATTTTTGCTCGTTCACAGTCGCTCATTTGTGTTACACGCTACGATGTGTCAAACGAGGTCGGATGTGCATCACTAACGACGTGACCCCGACGGCATATATCGTAGCGTGTAAAGCGGCCTTAAGTCTACGGTAGAAGTGAGGCTGTCACACAGGCCAGGGGCACGTCTGACTGCAACCATTCACAGATGCTAGGACAGCCAGTGGGTGGAGGAAGCAGTGCATATGGATGAGTAGTAATTAGTGGCCCCAAAAGTGAATGAGCGGGGGTGGGAGCAGTTACAGCGGCGCCAAAAACTCTGTAAGTATGAAGCACTTGATCCATTCTTATTTTCTTTATTTCTTTCTTTATTTTTTATTTCCCAAGTCCCGGATTATTAGCTGCAATTCCCTGAGAATTCTAGGCCCGGCACTTGGGTACATTTGAAAGAGTGCGGATTTGGACTTTCACAGTCCGGGTCCACCCATCACCAGTAAGAAGGTGCACGGAACAAAAAAAAATACTACTTGTTGATATTCCTGTTTTATTATGAATTATGCACTTTTAATGACCCTGGAGCGTCTGACTCCAAAATACTTCCTCTTCAAGTCCAGTATGACATCACTGGTCTTGATAAATTGGGGTTATATGTGGGCACTGATATTATAATAATAAAATAAAAAGCAATAATCATCAAAAATATATACATCTGGACATTGTGGTGCTTAGTGCAGGGAGTGCACAATAATAGCCTTGGCATGTTTCACTGTAAATAAAAGAAAGGAGAACATCTAGTTTTTCAGGCGAGGAAAGCCATGGTCTTTATTTCAGCATGCAGGCAACGGATGACATGACCAGCACAGCACTACGCGTTTCAGGTGAAACAATCACCCTTAATCATGAATTAGTCATGATTAAGGGTGATTGTTTTACCTGAAACGCATAGCTTTCCTCGCCTGAAGAGCTGGATGTTTCTCCTTTCTTTTATTTGCAATATTGGGCTGTGGCAGTGCCTGTCCGTGCTCCAGGGGGAGGCCAGGAGTGAGCGTGTACACGGTGAGCTGATATACATAAATTATATTATGTTTCACTGTCCCACTAAAGCTTCATCAGGAGATAATTATAGAAAAGCAAAATGGGGCATATTTATCATGCAGTTCCAGCATGATGCTACAGTGCACAATGGAAGGCGTACATAGTTGTTCATCAAACATGAAGTTACATGATGAAATCACGTCACTAATTGTGAATGAAATCACATCGCTCGTTGTCACAGCAACATAGACACACTATGTACACCTACCAAAGAACCCGCAAAGTGCATTCCAATTTAGTTGATCCACTATCATAATAGTGTAATACATTTAGAAACTTTTATATACACATAAAATCATATTTAATTTTTTTACTAAAGGAAACTATTGCTATAATAAAAGGAAACAATTATTTTAATTTGTAGATGTAAAAAATACAGTATAAGTAAATTAATTAAAAAACTTTATCTAGCAAATGTTCATCCAGCCATACACTGTGTGCAGAATCCAATGCAGGGCCTTTATCAAGCCATTTAATTGGTGTGCAAGGGTACTACATTTACTCTAGATTGTTATGATGAGTGATCAGATGAATTACCAAGAATTAACATTCCGTGCCATTAAAATTAATTTAATCATAGTTACAATAAGGAAGAGGTTAGTTTCTTCAGGCCTACCAAATCTCATAGGTTATGGTATTTCTCATGAAAACACTCTGAAACAAAGTCTTACTAAGGGGATTGGCTTAGCTCGGTGGATACAAGGAATGGCTCTACTTAGTATACCTGTATGAATTCTATTTTGTACGATGTGTTAGAAATGCTTAAATGTATACATGATGCGCCTATATTCATTAATGCTATAAATAAACAGAAACTTCAGATTTCTTCAGGGAGTCTTAGGAATCACATCAGTATTTTTTTGATTTTGACCTACTTAATGAAATAAATCTTAGAAATCACAAAACTCCATTTCCACTAATATTCCACCTACCACACTATGAATTGCTTACATAATTTTTATTCATCTCCTTGCTACATTAAGAGAAAGTAATAACAAGGACAAGACAGCTGATATACTTCTGCTATGATCATTGAATTGTATGAATTGAATGGCTTTAAAAGAGATTGGTGCTGGAAATCTTTGTCTTCTTCTGTTACCTGTGGTTACCTCCAAGGAAATGTGTGCAGTTATACTTGCTTTTCATCAAGAGAGTTTTACAGGTAAGGACATAGGAGCAATATTACAAGTAGCAAAGTCAACCATTGATCATGTCATAAAAAAACATAAAAGAAAAAAGTTTAATTGCTGTGAAGAATGATTTGGGGCACCCAAGAAAATTCAGCACTTGACAGGACAATCTGCTAAAGAAGATATAGCTAAGGCATGAGTTCAACACCAGTGCAGAGCTTGGAGCAAGCAGGTGTCACTGTATCTGCACATAGTATGAGGCAAAGGCTTTTTGTGGCTGGTCAGGCTTGAAGAAGAGGAGAAAAGAAACCTCTTTCATGCAAGAAAAATGTCAAGGAAATAATGACATTCTTGAGGAAGTACAGGAATTGGTTTGCAGATGCCAATGGTAAAGTTAGATTTGCTTGTGAAACCCACTTAAGAATATTTAGGACATCTGTAAAAAATATTGTCCAGAAAAAAAAGGTTTGTGAGCACTACCATGAGTCCTGTGTCTTGCTAACATTAAACCATCAATAATGTGTGAGGGCTTTTCATTCATGGATGGGGCTCACTCACAAATTTGCCGAAGAACAATGCCAAGATTGGGAACTAAATATCATTTAAGACCAACGTCTCCCAACAGCCCAGAAGAAATTTAGTGGCAAACAATTATTTTGCCAGCATGAAGGAGGACATATCCCAAGTGATGTGATCAAGAAAACATTCAAATTTTGGCTCAATAGCCAAGAAACTCACCAAATCTAAATCCTATTGACAACCTGTTGTCAATCCTCAAAAATTGGGTGCCTAAACAAAAGCACAGAAATTGTGATAAACTCTAAGCACTGATAAAACAAGAATGGGTCATCAGTAAGGATTTGGCTCAGAAGTAGAGATGAGTGAACCTGAGGTTCGAGGTTTGAAGTTTGGGTTCGAACACAGACAAAAAAGCCCTAAGTTTGGATCCGAAGTTCAAGTGAGTTACGCGTGCAAACCACTCAAGTGAGCAAAGCTATGCTTGGATATGATTGATGCTCAGCCCTGTGAAAGGCATGTGCAGTGTTTGCAAGGCTCACACTGGGAGTAAAATCAGCGTGATCAGATGTAATGTGCATACACAAACAAAATTGAAAAACAAGCCCACCCTACCGGAAGTGTTCTGCGTATGGCTGGTTGCACAAACTGTCCAATAGCTGACTTCCATTGAGGTTTGGGTCATGTCAGCATCACAAACCAAACCTTATCTAAGGTTCAACTGTACCCTGTAAACCGAACCTCCAAAGATACATTGATCTTTACTCAGACGTTTATTCCCAGCTGTCTGAGTGAATTGCAGACATCGTGAAAATTAAGAGTCAACACTGTAAATATTGAATCTTTGCAAACATTTAATGTGTTCATTAATAAAAGTTAAAAACTTATGAAATGCTTATAATTGTACTACAGTTACTACATAAACATCTAAGAAAAATATCTAAAAACACTAAAGCAGAAAACTTTGTGAAAACCAAAATTTGGGTAAGTCTTAATACTTTTGGCTATGACAGTAGGTTAATGGGTTACACTTGATGAATAGATGTCATGCTAGAGACACCGGAAGTATGGTACATTACGCGACATACTACAACACAAGGAGTACACTGGGGACACTTGAACAATGGTGGGCCTTAGCGCTAGTGATGGGGGAAGATGGGACACCTTCTTCACTCAGCCAGTCCCTATTCAGGTTCCGTACCTGTCACCGAATAGGATACCTGAGACCCTGGTAGAATATGTAATAGAACTGGCTAGTAAGCTAGCAGGTGAGGGACGCTAGCCCCAATGCTACACTAATAAAACACCAAGGGAAAGAAAGCAGACAACAGACAGCTGCAGTCAGCAGCAGGAATGCAACCTACACGGCATTTTGCAGAGAGCTCCAAAAGCTTCTTCCCCCTCCAGGCCAAACATCCAAATGAATGTTAATAACTGGCACCCTCTACTTGAGAATGCTTGATAGCAAGGAATACTGACATTAACCCTCTCCTCTCCAAAGGAAAGGGAATACACTTAATCTGTAGAGTCTCAAGGCAAAGAGACTTTGACCCAGAGCCTAATCACTAATCTCTACAAAAGCGAGACGACCATAACAATTGCGATAGAAAATATCCAGCCAAAAGTCAGTTTTTCTGCATTAACAGATCTAATTTGTTGCAAAGTTGTATATAGATATTTACTATTTGTATCTTCAAAAAAAAATGAGAAGGCTTAAAGAAAAAACAAATCCTCCATGTTTCCATAATTTGAGAGAAAGATTGCATCAAGGTATTGTCTGGATGAAAAGTTACAATAGTTTGAACACCAAATAATTGTTTAGTTTATGAAGCATTCAAATGCTACACGTAATACTAGATGATCATGATATTTTATGGAGGTTTAAAAATTTAAATTTTAAGATTACAACTTCAGAAGAAGCTAGCCTTTAAGAAGCGAAAGACATGACATCCTTTTGAAAAGGAGACAAAGCAAATTGTGTGGGAAGAGAGAACGCAACTTGATCTATATGGTGTTTTGACAAAGAATGCAGTAAATGTTCAATACTGGACTTTTGCATACATTTAAGCTAATACACAGTGTCTTATTTCTATCGAGTAAATCACTATGTCTTCAGCATTTTCCATCTTGTATAGAAGTAAACTTTAGGATCAACTTGGAGGTTGAATCAATCTGCTATTTATTACCTTGAAATGTGACACGCCACTTAAGTGCCCTATTCCCTTATGGTTTAAGTTGAGTACTGCATTATGTCCAAACCATTAAGACACCAGAATTATTCATAGTGTATCTTTTAGACTTCAAGAATTTACTTTCATATAAAACACAATGTATCCATATGTTATTGCTTGAGAGGGTCTTTGAAATGGGCAGATAACTGAATAAGAAAGGTAGAGTACGTGGTTTGTTTTTTTCTTGATTTTCTCTTTATTGGGTTTACTTTTGGTTTTTGAATGTTTGGAAATCATTCTGTTGCAGTCTTTAAATCTATTTTAACGTGAGATTGTATACGTGAAGGCAATAAATAACAAATTATATCTGTATGTTACAAAATGATGAATGCAAAGTGCTATCATTTGTATCTTGTCAAGTGATGCCGGCAGAATGAAGTAATGGAATTAACTGAAGACTGGAACGAGAGGGGGTCCAGGTAACAAAGAAAAGAATCAATTTGAAGTCTTGTCTATATGTCTGCTTCTGACTTCTTTTGGCGATACTTACACTGGCTGTTCTCTTTTTTTGTCCCTTATTATTGTCTTTTTCAGGTGTGATACAAGGAAGGTAAGAAAATTTCAAATGAAAAAAAAGTTATTTTCTACATTCTGATTTATTCCTAACGTGTAAAGAATTTTATATTACTAAATCATTTTTATATGAAAATATATTTTTATATTAACTAATTTCATAATTTTTATAATTAGCCAAAACTTATTCTCCTTTGCCTTCCCAGCGATGTCTGAATATGTCAAGTATGTTTACCATGTACACTTTATGTTTGCACAGTTTTTAACTTTTCGCTAATATACATTTACATTTTTGAATATAGTGAAAAATTAAGAGAAAGTATTGCATGAGCAGAACAGCAATATTCCTTTGGAGCACATGGTTACTGGAAAGCCAAGGAGAGGCAATATTGGTAAGCATGCTGTATATTTTCTTCCTTCATTTGCAAGGGTTTCCTCTAGACACTCTCCTGTTTTTCATGGTCTAGCCAGTAGTAATGAAAATACATTACAATTGAAATTAGATTATAATTAATCATCACTGCAATAACAATCTCTTTATAATACTGGCTAAATATTGGTATTATAGATACAAACAATAAAAAAACTAGTGTGGGTATATATATATATATATATATATATATATATATATATATATATATATATATATATATATATATATATATATATTTATATATCACCATATCCTATCAAAAAGGTATGGATATTTGTTTTTTGGTTGAAATCCTGGAGAGACAATTTGTTTTTTGGCTGAAATTTTAGAGTGATCCTAAAATGCCCTCTAACCTTTTCAGGTAAATTTACTGTCATCTTCTCTAAACTTCTGAAAGCACATGTCCAAGTGCTCCGTGTTTCAGCTCTCTTTGAACAGCTTGTGGTTCTCTAACAAGGACCTCAATGCCAAAAATCACAGCCGGTATTTGATCTATGAATCGCCCAATAAATGTTGGGGTTCAATTGGAATTGGTGTTTAAACAGTCCTCCTCAACATGCTTTTCACATTTTGACATCATAAGACCAAGATGACAATTGATCAACAGTACCTCACTATTGTGAAGCCTCAAGCAGGATGTTCAGATTGAATTGGCCACTGAGCTTAGAGTGTTATCAGCAGGTTGCAACAGATATACAGAGAGACCAACTAGGGTTGTTTTCTCTGCTGTAATTGTGCTCTTTTCCACTCTTTGTAGTTAGGAAGTATGTGGCATTCCCTTCCAGCAGTTAAGTACCTTATCTTTCCACTTTGTATTCATATTTTCCTTTACCTCCTTTTGGGATCTTATTCTATCACAATACTCCTTCCTTATTTATTATTGCACTCTATACTTCCCTAGGTTCCTTAGGAGGTACTAGAAACTCTCACTGGGTTTTCAGGCAGCCATGTCTGAGTAGTCCCTTATTAGTCTGTGGTTAAGACTATTCCAACTCATAAAGGGGCCACAAGGAACAGCAGGGCCAAGAACCTTATTCTGTACATCAACTGGCTCTTTCAGTGATAGTTTCTTGGTGTTATAAAAAAGTTTTTAAATGGCTACTGCAAAATTTCTTGCTTACAGTGGAAACATCTATAAACACATTAATTTAATCGTATGTAAAACATAATTAAAATAGCCCAGACCTATGTGTTTTGAGCATGGACCACTCTCAGGCATAATGTTAGACCTATATTCCTTTGTGATTTGCTATGCAGTCATGACAACAGGCCTAATGTCATCCAGAGCACCCCAAACATGTTCAATGGGTTACATGTCCGGTGAGCCTGCTGACATGCAACAAATGGGATTTTTCAGCTTCCAGGAAATGTGTACAGATCCTTAGAAAATGGGGCCATGCATTATCATGATGCACCATGAGGTGATGGTCGTGGATGAAGGACACAACAATGGTCCTCAGGATCTCCTCACTGTACCTCTGTGCATTCAAAATGGAATCAGTAAAATTCACCCCAGTTCCTTGTCCATAACATATATGCCTGCCCATACCATAACCTCTCATTTCTCAACGTTAACATTAGCAAACCGCTCACCCACACAATATCTTATATGCAGCCTTACATCTGCACTGTACAGTGAAAACCAGGATTCATCCATGAAGAGAACACTTCTTCAATGTGCCAGACTCCATCGAATGTTAGTATGTGCCCATTCAAATTAGTTACGAGGCCGAACTGTAGTTAGGTAGAGACCCTGATGAGTACGACGATCTGCAGATTACCTTCCATGAGATGGTTTCTGACAGTTTGTGCAGAAATTCTTTGGTTATGCACCGATTGTTCCAGCAGCTGGTAGCTGGACCAAGATGATCTTGGAAGTGAAGATGCTGGATGTGGATATTCTTGGCTGGTGTGGTTACATGTGGTCTGCAGTTGTGAGGCTGGTTGGATGCTCTGCCAAATTCTCTCGAACACCTCTGCAGATGGCTTATTGTAAAGAAATGAACATTCAATTCATGGGCAACAGCTCTGGTGGATATTCCTACAGTCACCATAGCAATAATGTTAGGACCAGGAGGACGGGTAGGCCCAGGAGGTGGATCCACTGGACTGAGCACCCCACCGAGGGCAAGGTGCCCGGTAGCCAGAGCACTATGGGTAGCAGGACAGTCCATTCAGAGGAGTGGAGTGAAGAAGTCCCTGGGACCAGAGAGTCTCTGAAGGTAGTCCGGGTGACGAAGCTCAGGTTCGGAGGCTGGGATGATGTCAGGCAGAATCCGGAACCAGCTGAGCAAGGAGGTTGGTCACCACACGGATCCAGGGATCGGAGACGGTAGGGACTGATGAGATGGCGGGCAGTCACCGTTCAGAGTTCTGGAACCGTCAGGACCGGTTGGCGAGACAGGAGCGGCTCTACAAGATAGATAGGTAAGTACGGGACAAGGCACAGGGGGACCTGACTCCTAGCTTACTAAACACGAAGAACAGGCCCCACCCACATGGAAAGGAAACCCCTTTATACCCTGTACCTATGTGTGTAATATCCTGTCAGTGGACGCTGGCCCTTTAAGAAAGGGTCAATAACCGTGCGCGCGCCCTAACGCGCATGCGCGAGGCCCGGGTGCCAGAAACCAGGGGAGGAAGTGGTGCATTAGAAGCAGGAGTGCCCGGCAGAGGGCTCAGAGTCGCGGAAGGGTGCCGGGAGCGGGGACCAGTACGCCTGGGGGACGCAGGTGAGGGAGAGGAGGCAATGGGGCTGTGGAGCGGGGGACTGGGGAGCATGGCACGGGAGCTGGGGAGCATTGCACGGGAGCTGGGGAGCGTGACACGGGAGCGGGGGAGTGTGACACGGGAGCGGGGAAGCGTGGCAGGGGAGCTGGGAAGCGTGGCACGGGAGCTGGAGAGCGTGACAAATAGCATGATCCCTCATAATTTGCAACATCTATGATATTGTGCTATGTAATAAAACTGCACATTTTAGAGTGTCCTTTCCTATCATTGTCTTTTTCAAGGCATTTACTTTATGAACTATATGATTTTTAAATTTTATATTTCATAGATCAGGTGATTACAGATTTGGCAATACTAGTTACATGTACTTTTTTATTTTTTAACAAGGAAAAGTTTTTGTATAATATAAGATAATAATAATAATAAGTTTTTTTCTAATATTTTGAGAGTTTATTAACCTTTTTTTATATTTTTTAGTCCCATACAAATTATTGATCAGTCATATAATACAGTGCAATATTTTAAGCACTGAAGTGTGCTATGGGCACTGCAGTGTATATTATAACTGATCAACAGTTAGCTTGGGAAAAAAAATAAGGAAAAAATGTTTAATAAACTGTTTAAAAATATTAGTTAAAACAAAAACACAAAAAGGCATCCTATTTTTGTTTCTGAGTTTAGTTACCACATGTATATTATAATAAAGTGTATATAGTATATTGCATACATTGTACTGCTGTACCTAGAAACATATTTTGGTTTCTTATAATATGGGTACAACACATCACAAGGTTGGCATTCAATCCATATGAAACTATGCGGACTTGGTGTTTACGGTCAGTCCATTACACTAATAGATCTCCATTAAGGTGAAGCATTTTTACTGCACATTCATGAATTCTGTACATTCATGATGCCTTAAATAACATTACACAATTGACCAGTAGACAAGTGCAGCTAACTACATCTATCTTCCAAACAGCTGAATATATCACTGTGAAAATATGTCCAGTCTTACAGGCAGAAATTCTGCACACTTAAAATTAACGGTATGATGCCCTGGTAGACTGGAATCATGAGCTGAATTGCAGGATTTACAGTGTTTAGGATTTCTGCCATTCTAAATATTTTTTACATAAACTGATTAGATATAAATTTAAGCACTTTTCATCAATTTATCTCCTCTTTTGGCAATCACAATCTGTTATTGTCATATCTCCCCATGTACAACCTCCCGTGTCCCACGGAGGTCACACAAGAACTTTACTTTAAACTTTACTTTAAACCTATTACATATACCTACACCTACACCTATTATTATTACTTAGAGGTGTATGGGCCATTCTGATCCCATTTAGAAAAGTGATGATATATATATATATATATATATATATATATATATATATATATACAGATAGGTAGATAGATATAGATATGTATGTATATATATATATATATATTTTTTTTTTTTTTTAAATTAACAAAATAAGCAATTATTATTATTTGCTTGCACGCTACTGACATCTGCGTTACAGTGATTCTTTTTTTTCAGTTTTAGTGATTATGTGTAGTTATATATAACTGAACAAAGGGGCATGAATAATGTTATGTATCTCATGTCTATACAGTCAGACTTTCATCCACAGACATTACAGATATATTTTTTTTCTATGAAATGTTATATTTTAATGAAAAACTGCAAGAAGTTACCCATAAGTTTAAGTTACTGTGTGGCACTTTCACAGTAATTTCATAAAAATGGCAAAAAAAAAGGGTTTGATTATGGAGGGAAAATATGATACTTTTTGGACAAATTGTAAAAATTATCCTGGATATGAAAGGGTAAACATCATCTATACAGGTTGTATTTGTAAGATATTGTACACCTTTTTGTAGCTTCTTTAAAACCACTTGTAGAAAAATGGAAAATATATATATATATATATATATATATATATATATATATATATATTGGTATGTGCATTTTTTCTTTTTTAGTTTTCTTTAAAACCTTGTTTTCCCAGCAAGTCCTACAGAAAGGCCTATGGTTGAAGCAGCACTTCAACAGGATGTCATATTTTGTAAAAATAGGAGAAACAAACACAAAAATCATGTCAATAGTTATGTCTACCTATAAGCTCTCTGCGCTTGACTATTAATTGTAAATGCATATAGAGTATTTTTTTCTAACACTGCTATTGCTATACTAAGAATTAACATTACATGCATACTGTTAGAAGCAATGATGAGCAAGCACTACCAAACTCGGGTGCTCAGTACTCGTAACTAGTGATGAGCGAGCACTACCATGCTCTGGTGCTCAGTACTTGTAACAGATGATGAGTGAGCACTACCATGCTCGGGTGCTAAGAACTCGTAACTAATGATGAGTGAGCACTACCATGCTCGGGTGCTAAGAAGTCGTAACTAATGATGAGTGAGCACTACCATGCTCGGGTGCTCAGTAGTCATAACTAATTATGAGCAAGCACTACCATGCTCAGGTGCTCAGAAATCATAACTAGTGATGAGCGAGCACTACCATGCTCAGGTGCTCAGTACTCGTAACTAGTGATGAGCGGGCACTACCATGCTCGGGTGCTCAGTACTCGTAACTAGTGATGAGCGGGCACTACCATGCTCGGGTGCTCAGTACTCGTAACTAGTGATGAGCGGGCACTACCATGCTCAGGTGCTCAGTACTCGTAACTAATGATGAGTGAGCACTACCATGCTCGGGTGCTCAGTACTCGTAACCAGTGTTGAGCGGGCACTAACATGGTCAGGTGCTCAGTACTCGTCACTAGTGATGAGCGATCACTACCATGCTCGGATGCTTGGTACTCGTAACTAGTAATGAGTGAGCATTACCATGCTCGGGTGCTTAGTACTCGTAAAGAGTGATGAGCAAGCACTACTATGTTCGGGTACTTTGTACTCATAACTAGTGATGAGCGAGCACTACCATGCTCGAGTGCTCAGTACTCGTAGCTAGTGATGAGCGGGCACTACCATGCTTGAGTGCTCTGTACTCGTAACTAGTGATGAATGATCTTCAACAATGCTTGGCTGCTTGGGTACTTATAACTAGTGATGAGAGGGCACTACCATGCTCGGGTGCTCAGTACTTGTAACTAGTGATGAGCGGGCACTACCATGCTCGGGTGCTCAGTACTCGTAACTAGTGATGAGCGGGCACTACCGTGCTCGAGTGCTCAGTACTTGTAACTAGTGATGAGCAGGCACTACCATGCTTAGGTGCTCAGTACTCATAACTAGTGATGAGCGGGCACTACCATGCTCGGGTGCTCAGTACTCATAACTAATGATGAGTGAGCACTACCATGTTCGGGTGCTCAATACTCGTAACTAGTGATGAGTGAGCACCACCATGCTCGGGTGCTTAGTACTCGTAAAGAGTGATGAGCAAGCACTACTATGTTCGGGTACTTTGCACTCATAACTAGTGATGAGCGGGCACTACCATGCTTGGGTGCTCTGTACTCACAACTAGTGATGAGTGATCTTCAAAAATGCTTGGCTGCTTGGGTACTTATAACTAGTGATTAGCGGGCACTACCATGCTTGGGTGCTCGGGTACTGATAACTAGTGATGAGCGCGCACTACCATACTTAGGTGCTCAGTACTCATAACTAGTGATGAGCGGGCACTACCATGCTCGGTGCTCAGTACTCGTAACTAATGATGAGTGAGCACTACCATGCTCGGGTGCTCAGTACTCGTAACCAGTGTTGAGCGGGCACTAACATGGTCAGGTGCTCAGTACTCGTCACTAGTGATGAGCGATCACTACCATGCTCAGGTGCTCAGTACTCGTAACTAGTAATGAGTGAGCATTACCATGCTCGGGTGCTTAGTACTCATAAAGAGTGATGAGCAAGCACTACTATGTTCGGGTACTTTGTACTCATAACTAGTGATGAGCGGGCACTACCATGCTCGAGTGCTCAGTACTCGTAGCTAGTGATGAGCGGGCACTACCATGCTTGAGTGCTCTGTACTCGTAACTAGTGATGAGCGGGCACTACCATGCTCGAGTGCTCAGTACTCGTAGCTAGTGATGAGCGAGCACTACCATGCTCGGGTGCTCTGTACTCGTAACTAGTGATGAGTGATCTTCAACAATGCTTGGCTGCCTGGGTACTTATAACTAGTGATGAGCGAGCACTACCATGCTCGGATGCTTGGTACTCGTAACTTGTGATGAGCAAGCACTACCATGCTCGGGTGCTTAGTACTCGTAAAGAGTGATGAGCAAGCACTACTATGTTTGGGTACTTTGTACTGATAACTAGTGATGAGCGAGTACTCCATGCTCGGGTGCTCTGTACTCATAACGAGTGATGAGCGGGCACTACCATGCTTGGGTGCTCTGTACTCGTAACTAGTGATGAGTGATCTTCAACAATGCTTGGCTGCTTGGGTACTCATAACTAGTGATTAGCGGGCACTACCATGCTTGGGTGCTCGGGTACTTATAACTAGTGATGAGCGGGCACTACCATGCCTATGTGTTCAGTACTCGTAACTAATGATGAGTGAGCACTACCATGCTTGGGTGCTCAGTACTCGTAACCAGTGTTGAGCGGGCACTAACATGGTCAGGTGCTCAGTACTCGTAACTAGTGATGAGCGGGCACTACCATGCTCAGGTGCTCAGTACTCATAACTAATGATGAGTGAGCACTACCATGCTCGGGTGCTCAGTACTCGTAACCAGTGTTGAGCGATCACTACCATGCTCGGGTGCTCAGTACTCGTCACTAGTGATGAGCGATCACTACCATGCTCGGATGCTTGGTACTCGTAACTAGTAATGAGTGAGCATTACCTTGCTCGGGTGCTTAGTACTCGTAAAGAGTGATGAGCAAGCACTACTATGTTCGGGTACTTTGTACTCATAACTAGTGATGAGCGAGTACTCCATGCTCGAGTGCTCAGTACTCGTAGCTAGTGATGAGCGAGCACTACCATGCTTGAGTGCTCTGTACTCATAACTAGTGATGAGTGATCTTCAACAATGCTTGGCTGCCTGGGTACTTATAACTAGTGATTAGCGGGCACTACCATGATTTGGTGCTCGGGTACTTATAACTAGTGATGAGCGAGCACTACCATGCTTAGGGGCTCAGTACTCGTAACTAGTGATGAGCGGGCACTACCATGCTCAGGTGCTCAGTACTCGTAACTAATGATGAGTGAGCACTACCATGCTCAGGTGCTCAGTACTCGAAACTAGTGATGAGCGGGCACTACCATGCTCGGGTGCTTAGTACTCGCAAAGAGTGATGAGCAAGGACTACTATGTTCGGGTATTTTGTACTCATAACTAGTGATGAGCGGGCACTACCATGCTCGGTGCTCAGTACTCGTAACTAATGATGAGTGAGCCCTACCATGCTCGGGTGCTCAGTACTCGTAGTTAGTGATGAGCGAGCACTACCATGCTCGGATGCTTGGTAATCGTAACTAGTGATGAGCAAGCACTACCATGCTCGGGTGCTTAGTACTCGTAAAAAGTGATGAGCAAGCACTACTATGTTTGGGTACTTTGTACTCATAACTAGTGATGAGCGAGTACTCCATGCTCGGGTGCTCGGGTTCTTATAACTAGTGATGAGCGGGCACTACCATGCCTATGTGCTCAGTACTCATAACTAGGGATGAGCAGGCACTACCATGCTCAGGTACTCGGTACTCATTATAAGCAGTTAATGCTCGGATGTGCATGAGTCGAGTGCCCGAGTATAAAAAAAGTCAATGGGAAACTAATGCATTTTTCAGGGAAATATGGAAAAATGCTGGATTTTCGCATTGACTTCCATTATACTATGATTCTTGAGTCGCACCCATCCGAGCATTAACTGCTGATTACGGGTACAGAGCACCAAAGCATGGTAGTGTTCGCTCATCATTAGTTACAAACAAATTGCACTATGAAACCCTCATTATTCCCAATAGTACCACTTTATAAGTCTGAAGTAATACTGCTACACTATGAGATGGAAAAAACAAAAGAACTAGCACTGAATGTGCACTTCAGCACTGAAAATTCCAACTGTACTTATTATAAATTTGAGATTTTTGGCAAAAAATTGCAATTTCTTGAGCCACCCCGCCACTCCATGGCAAATCTCATTTGGGGCAGTCCTAACACTAAAATATTTTTATAAAATGTGCCAAACGGCCTCACATATGAAATAGTAGAACTGCTCTTAGCAGCACTCACCTGGTCAATTTCAATCCCGTACCCATGAGTCATGGCTGTGGGCGGGACAGGTCCAAGCAAATGCTGCGTGAAGTAAATAGCCTATGGACAAGGCCTGATGACTGAATGTGAACAGTCACAAATCGCCAAAATCTAGACAGGTGGAATACATCCCAAATCGGGGTGCATAGCAAGGTGGGGGTCAGCCACCGACCAATTCAATGAAGAAAAAACAAAAAGCCAGCACTAAATGTAGACTTCAGCACTAAAAATTCCAAACTGTATTTATTATAAACATTTTGAGTCATGGGTACGGGATTGAAATAGACCAGGTGAGTGCTGCTAAGAGCAGTTCTACTATTCATATGTGAGGCCGTATGGCACATTTTACAAAAATATTTTAGTGTAGGACTGCCCCAAATGAGATTTGCCGTGACGTGGCGGGGTAGCTCAAGAAATTGCAATTTTTTGCCAAACATCTCAAAATTTTTATAATAAGTACAGTTTGGAATTTTTAGTGCTGAAGTGCACATTTAGTGCTGGCTTTTTGTTTTTTCTACTATGAGATGGGCAAAAAATCCGCATTCTGGAGGATATAAATTTCTTTTAATTCACTCCATGTGAATTCAGCAAAATGTCATGAAGCTGGTACTGCAATCTTCTAAAAGGCCAGCAAAAGGCTAGAAGGAAAAAAAAATACATGTTCACTCCTAAAGCTGGCGCCTCTTCCACCGGCATGCTGACCACTGCTCCGTTCCTCTGTTGTGTCGCATTTCTTGCTCAGTGTTGACTCTAGTTGAGGGCTTCAGAATACCAGAAGGCCTTGGAGTTCACCATCCATCTCAAGGACTTATTCACGACCATAAGTCTTGTCTAGGGCACACACTGGGCTAAGAGTTCTGCGCGCACTTTTTGGAGATCACTGAGCCTGTGCAGCGATTTTTTTGGGTGGTGTGCTGTGAACTGGAAGCTCCACCTGAAGGGAGCTCTGGGCCTGAGATGTGATGTGATGAAGGTTCAGGCAGTGGGGACTTCTCTGCGAATTAAAATTTCTGCTAAATTCTGCACAAACAGGCAAAATTTAACGCTGCCAGATGCGCTCTTCTGCAATGAATATGATTATCCCTACTACATTGTGAATAAATGCTTCTACTTACCTATTTTAACAGGTTAAATCCAGTGACTTAGGGCATGTGCCGACGATCAGTCTTTGCAGTGTTTTGGACGCAGCATGCTTCAGTTGCGTCCAAAATGCTGTGTTCTACAGTACAATCATAGTGGATGGGATTTCTAGAAATCCCGCGTCCACTATGCTTCTTTTTTCCCACAGCAAACACTGACCTGCAGTGCATCTTTCCAGACTGCAGCATGTCAATTGTTTGCTGTGGATTCGGATGCATCCTATGTAGGGAGAACACAAGCGACAGATCGCAGCGCACCGAACCCCGATAGTGTTACGAGCAGCTGTGGTTCTCCTGCGAAAGAGACGCGCAAACCCACAGAACAGGACCTGCTGCATGCAGGACGCAGTGAGACCTGATCATGGGCACATACCCTTATGGTTGAGCTCCTTTTGATCAAGACTACCCTGACGACTTCTTCCAGGCACCATTTGTGTCTGCTGAGTTTGTAACATGATTATGTTTGACTTCTCACATTTCTAGCAACCTCACCTATATACAGCTTACAGAAACTCCCTATCATGATACTAACAAAAATTCTGTTTGTTGCTATCACATTTTACCAGTCTCTGCACTTGCAGTGGCACAGTGACCTCAATACTATAAAAAATGTGTCATTACTATAATTACTACTAAAAAAAGTACTACACACAGTACTGCTGAAAATAATCGTGCAAGATATAGTGCATCTAAAAATAAGTTGTGTCTTATATTAGAATTGCCCCATACAGTAAGGCCAAATTCACATGACAATATTTTCAGTTTATAACTCACAAATTTTGCCTATTGTAACATACTTCCACCACTACAGTGGTAAAGCTTCTATTTCAAATTCAAACACACAAAAATCTGTTATGGATATACAGATTTTTAAGAAAGCTCAAAGAAGTCAAAGATAATAAAATACTTTTTCTTTATTGAAATGTCTTCTCTATTATAAAAATACATATACACATAACTCCACTATATAATACCCAAGGACTGGAAAGGACAGGTCAAAAATTAATAAATTATCCCGCATTAACATATGGATTTAAGGATTCATAGTGCCCTATAGTTAATTAAATATATATAAAGCTACAATGAAAATTCAAACTTCCTTTTTTCCAAGTACAGAAATTATTTAGTAAAATTAGTCACAGTAGCATACTATGTGGTGAATAATAAATAGGTGCAAAGTACCATATATCAATTCCATATGCCACTACGGGATACTCAAATCATTTGGTGCGTTCCCTATTCTGTGGGCATGTAGACAGAATACCACTCCATTAAAATTACACCATAACACGCCACATAGCTTTCAATAGGAGTAGTGACCCCACAAATCCACCACAGAGACCACTTGTATGCGTTACCTATTTAGAGACCTGATATCCACGTCCTGCGACCCCCAGGGGCACATCACTGAAGGGGGCAGATGCTCCAGAAATGCGTCGACCTGAATTACAATAAAATGACATTGATCTGAACATCTGCTGAAGTGATCTATTGGCGCGGCATTTGAACAACTCGCTCCTTTGCTTTCTGTTATCTACCGGTATTGGTGGCTGCAGCCTTGGATCTACGATACATGCGTTCATAGCAGTTGTGGCTTCTCACAACTGCAATTGGTGAGTAGATTTACTCCCCCCTCCCTGCCCCTCATATATTGGGGTAAGACCCTATTGCGCTTGTTTTTCCACAGCCTTCTTCCTAGTTTCTTCCATGTGTCAGATCAGACTTACCCATTAAAGTCTACCGGTATGCCCCCCCCAAAAATTCAGATGCCAAGTGTAACCACTGTATAGTTTACAACTTTTATGGATACATTGTAAGTAGAGTTGAGTGAGTACCTAACTATTTGTACTTGCTATACTCATAACGAGTACTGTCTAATATTCGCGTATTCATTCTGAATAGTGTGTGCAATGCAAATCAATGGGGAAAAACTGGCAAAGTAACAAGTAACCCAAATGCCGCACCATTCACCACTCGCACGAATAGTGCGTCATTTGAGTTACTTGTTACTTTGCGAATATTCTCCAGTGACTTACATTGCACACGCTATTCGGAATGAATACGCGAGTATTACAGTACTCGTTATGAGTATAGCGAGTACGAATAGGTAGGTACTCACTCAACTCTAATTGGGATGCTATAAAGAGGTTGTCCACTACTTTAAGATTGATGTCCTATCCTTAGGAAAGGTCATCAATGTCTGATCGGCTGGAGTCTGATACCCTGCTCCCATGATGATCAGCCCCTCCCGGTGCCGCCGCCAGCAGCAGACATCTGGAAATGCTCAGGTCTGGAGCTGCCCCATCTTCTGATAGCGGCCACCTCCAGATACTGCACATTTGTCTACTATTAGAATAAAAAGAAGGTGGATGTGCAGTACCCGGCCACCGCCACTATAAGAAGATGGGTCGGCTCTGGACCTGAGCAATTCCAGCTGCCTACTGCCGCCAATGGCACAGAAAACAGTTGATCAGCAGATCGGAATAATGACCCCTATAGAATTGTGCACCTTAGAAACTATTAAACCCCATGTGAACATTTAGAAATGTACCTTAATAAATAATAAATAAATATTTTTTTTACCCAGTGCCAACATAAGATATGGTGCTCCCTTTAGTCCCTGGGTGCCTTTTAAAACTAATAATGACCTTTAAATAGAAGTAATGCCCCTGAATACTTTGGGTATATATCCCCTACAGTTTTATGCGCTTAGTTTATACTGTTAGGGCTCACAGACTCTCTTTAAAAAAAAAGAAAGCAATCTGTTTGAATACGAGCCACCATCTATATAATTAACTAACTATATGGGAAGAATAGGCAGCTTGCATTTGGAGTCAATTGATTGCTATGTTTGTGTCCAGAATAAAATTAACCCATTACATTTATTGACTACAACCATTATTCAGAATATATTGCAGAGCTGATGACATGAATAAATGTAAAATTAGTTTTAAGTAAGCACTGGGGAGAAGCAGTGCAGATATGCAGCAGGGATAATGACTCTTACTATATATATGTATGACTATGAATTAGGTTACCTCTATTATAGTCAATATGCAGGACAGGAATATATGAGGAGCAAGTGCAGGTATTACACAGGTGGCACTTTATGGTGGTTTCCCAAAAAGCAACTATAGACTTCAACGTGAATCTTTCAATTCGGAGCCACACAAAAGAAAACTATATAAATGTGCCGATGTTATTGTGACATGCCAACTTCCCTCAAAAAAAAGAAAGTTTCACTAGTATGTAAAAGGCATTGACATTATAGCTTTCACCAAATGTCTTTGCAATTTCTCTTGTCAATGTCTCTATTTTACATGCATGATCCCCATCATGGGACTCCAATGGGCCCACCACTAGCCATCACAAGTAAGTACTATGTTGGGCACACTCAATTTTTTTTTTTTTTAAAAATCTGAATTCTGCTTGTGACGGGTTTTTGGTTTTTTTTTGTAATTTGCCTTTCACAAATTCTGCAAAATAGCGGCCAACTGCAAACGCCACCTTGCTGAAGAGTAGATGTCAGACAAATGCTTAAAAAGGAAAATAATAAACACGTTGGCCTCAGCTCTCCTGGTATCTTCAGTATTAGATCAGAAAAACGGGGTAAGCAGCATTGTAAGTTGTCTATTCTTACCTTAGAATCTCCATAAGAAAGATATATTGGACAGCCATGTGAGTGGCCTCCTTTTACTACAGCTTTTCTGGTATCTTTGGTAACTAATCAAAAAGACAGGGCTGACAGCAGTATGAGCAGCCTCTTCTTAACGCAGCTCCCCTAGCATATCCAGTATTAAATTAGAAAGACAGCATGGACAACAGCGTGAGCAGCCACAGTTTACCTCAACTCTCTTAGTATCTCCAGTATTAGATCAGAAAAACAGGGTAGACTGCAGTGTAAGCAGTAACTTCTTATCTCAGCACCCCTGGTACTTCCAGTATAAGATCATAAATACAGGGTAAGCAGCATTGTAAGTTGCCTCTTCTTACCTTAGAATCTCCATCAGAAATATATATTGGACAGCCATGTGAGTGGCCTCTTTTTACCACAGCTATTCTGGTATCTTTGGTAACTGATCAGAAAGACAGGGCTGAGAGCAGTGTGAGCAGCCTCTTCTTACCTCAGCTCCCCTAGCATATCCTGTATTAAATTAGAAAGAGAGTGTGGAAAGTAGTGTGAGCAGCTTATTCTTATGTAAGCTCCCCTTGTATCTCAAAAACAGGGTGGATGTGCTCTCCTTACATCAGCACCTTTGGTATTTTCAGTATTAGATCAATAGGACATGGTGAACAGCATTGTACGGATCCTTTTATCGTCTAAGAATCCCTGATGTCTTCAGTATCATATCTGAATACCCACTGAGAACATGAATGCTACATGTAGTAAGGAGTAGAGTTGAGCGCGGTTCGCGGTTCGAGGTTCTCCAGTTCTAGGCTCGAGTGATTTTGGGGCCTGTTCTAGATCGAACTAGAACTCGAGCTTTTTGCAAACGCTCGATAGTTCTAGAAACATTTGAGAACGGTTCTAGCAGCAAAAAAACAGCTAATTCCTAGCTGGCTTTCCGCTGTAATAGTGTAAGTCACTCTGTGACTCACACTATTATGACATTTCAGTGTATAGTGTGCGGGAACAGCGCCTTCAGATCACTGCTGTTTGTATAATGGCGATCGCCATTTTTTTTTTTTCCTTGTCTCCCTTCCCTAAGCGCGCGCGTGTAGTGGGGAGGGCCATTATGTCAGCCAATCCCAGACACACACAGCTAAGTGGACTTTTAGCCAGAGAAGCAACGGCATGTGTGATAGGATGTCCATGTCACATGTCCCTGCATTATAAAAACGAGTATCTGCCCGTCCGGACGCCATTATCTCTTCTGCATCCTTGGTGTCAGACATCACTGGCACAGCTCCGTCCTTTGTCCTATCACCGATACTGCTGTATGCGCTCTATACACAGCGCTGGACAGCTTAGGGATAGCACTTTCTATCAGTCCTTTTAAGGACTCGTACCGGCAGGGTCAGAGCCATAGGTGACAGGTCCTGAAAACAGAGACAGCGTCTGTGTAGCTAAGGTCAGGGATTTCCTCGCTGCATTTCCCCATTAGGAGGGAATAGAAAGGCAGGCTTCCATTCCTCTACCCAGAGCCCCACAATCCTGGCACTGTACCCTCCTGTCCTCTGCACACTCCAACTCATTATAACTAAGCCATTATACTAGCAAACACTGAGTGTACCTAGTGGCATCCTAAACGTGGCTATTGGACTTCTGTATAGTCCCAGTAGTGCACAGATATTTGCAGCACATCTGCCTGCATTGCACACTCAAACTCATTATAACTAAGCCATTATACTAGCAAACACTGAGTGTACCTAGTGGCATCCTAAACGTGGCTGTTGGACTTCTGTATAGTCCCAGTAGTGCACAGATATTTGCAGCACGTCTGCCTGCATTGCACACTCAAACTCATTGTTTCTAAGCCATTATACTAGCAAACACTGAGGAAACTTAGTGGCATCCTAAACGTGGCTGTTGGACTTCTGTATCGTCCCAGTAGTGCACAGATATTAGCAAACACTGAGGAAACTTAGTGGCATCCTAAACGTGGCTATTGGACTTCTGTATAGTCCCAGTAGTGCACAGATATTTGCAGCATGTCTGCCTGCATTGCACACTCAAACTCATTGTTACTAAGCCATTATACTAGCAAACACTCAGTGAACCTAGTGGCATCCTAAACGTGGCTGTTGGACTTCTGTATCGTCCCACTAGTGCAAAGATACTTGCAGCACGTCTGCCTGCATTGCACACTCAAACTCATTGTTACTAAGCCATTATAATACCAAAAATTGAGTAAACTTAGTGGCATACAAGAAGTGGCTGTTGTACTGCATTAGTGCCCCACTGGTGCCAAGCTATGTGCAGCACCTCTGCATGACACCCTCCTGCTCTGTTTTAATAAGCTATAATGATAGCAAAAAATACTGCAACTTAGTGGCATACAAAAAATGCCTGTAGGACTCCTTTATTGTGCCACTTGTGCCAAGCAATCTCAAGCACCTCTGCATTCTACCCTCATGCACATTTTGCTATGCTAATTTTATAGCAAACTCAGGGAATTCCTTGCTGCATTTGATCATTAGGAGGGATAGAAAGTGAGGCTTCTTTTACTGTCCTGGTACCCACAGAACACGGCCACTGTACCCATCTGTCCACTTTTGCCACGCTATTTAATTTGCCCAAAGAGCTGACTCTTTTTCTGACATCCTAAAATTGTCTGGAATACTAAGTTACTGTTCCTTTGCTGCCAAGCAAGGTACAACACATGTGCATTCTACACTCCTTTCCATTTCTGGAATGCAATTAATAACTGCAGGTAGTCCAGGCAATCTGTGACGAAGGTGCAGGCGTGGATATAATGTAGCCTGCATCCAATGATGGTTCTCTCGATGTCTGACAGCTCAACAATACCTTCTGTTTCCACTTCCAAAACAAGTGATGACCTGCCAATCACACTCCCTGTTTCGGGTTAAGGAGTGGAAGTTCAGTGTGAAAAACCATGTGTGACTGCTGTCCCCACAGTCACAGAGGATGAAGAGCACGCAGATGCACTTGATGGGGCAGGCGGTGGTTGCACAGGCACGCTAGGCCGCATTGTAGCACAGTGAAATTCACATTGCGACTTATGCTTCATTTTAAGTCGTGTACAGGGTGGGCTCCCCAGTATGCAGCAAAACCAGGCAGCAGGAAAAGGACTCTAGGCAGTTGGGTTGATAAATGATTGTTTAACTTTACCAAAACAAACAATAAGAACCATGTATACAATTTAAATAATTGAACAATCTGTTCTGTTGCCTACTACCTGCTAATCCCTCTGTGTAGCAGTAATTGTTTGTTTGTGCGTGTGTGTGTGTGTGTGTGCGAACACGTCTTACCAGTGGCGCATCACAAGAGCTTCCAAGTTACCTACCTAAACATAGACAAAACACATTACCCCCCTGAATACCCTTGTTAGCTGAAGCCTCACAGATAATGCAGATGATAACAGTGTGAATGCAAACCACACAGCTCTGCAACACAGTCATGGAAATCTTGAAAAGCAACAGTCAATGCAAACATGTGTTGCTGTCCCTCTATGATTTAAACTGTACGTGACAATTTGACAGTGCAGAGGCAGCAAGTCTTATTGTCTATATAGTCGGCCTACCCAGAACAGATATGTGTTTTGCTAATAAAACAAAGTGTTGCGTGCCCGCATTATTGTCTGGGCACAGCCTACCGTACCCGGGTACTGTGATGTCCAGTTGCCAGAAATACAGACTTTACGCTCCTCTCACGGTAAACAGTATAGACAGCACCGTAAGAATGTTGGTCTGTGGCACAGGATGCTGCTCACTGACGTTACAGTGCTCATCATCAAAGTACAACACAACTCCCCTCACAATTGAATGAATTGTTTCCGCGGTGGCTCCTTGCTGTAACACACACCTTTAGCTTTTCCTTCTGTTCATAGACAGCATCTCCAAGTCCACACCCGAAGAGCAATTTTATATTGTTATAGTGACCAAAGGCAGATCCAAAAAAACAGCAGCCCCTTGTGTGTAGTCTGCAACAATGCATGCAATGAACGGCAAATAAGCATATTGCATTGACAGTTGCTAAAGCTGAGCAATACACCTTCACGCTGTCAATTCATATCCATGTGATACTTCATGGAGGAAGTACTCAAAAGTGTGAGTTTTTGCCTTCTACTTACAGATTGTTGACAAATCTTACAGATTCCATGACTTGGGTGATCCTTTGCGATGTCCAAAAATTCACAGGCTAGGAAAGGCTTATAGCCCATGCGACCTTGCATAGCCAACACGACTTTTGCTCAGAGTCAAAGTTGTGGTCCAGGATTCAGTTGTTGACGTGCTTCCAGTACTTTGTCTCTGGCCAGGAAGACGCAACGTAACCTCGTCGTCAGTAGCATCCTCCTCCACCTCCTCTGCTGACCTCATCGACTGGCTGAGTTTGGTTTGACAGTAAGTGTGGTCTCCAACCTCATCAATAACCCTGTGTGTTTTCATTCCCCTCGTCCTGAGTCCTCCGAGACAACCTCTTCCTGCCCTGACCGAATAGTAAAGTTGTCCTTCCAATCAGGTATCTGTGCTCCTCATCATGTTCCCCATTGTCTCCACCAGGAGGATTTACTTTTTGGAAATGAGGGTGTAGATTAGGCTCAGCACCTTCTTCATCGGGGCCTGGATCCCACTCACAAAGCTTCTGGCCATCTGCGCAGATCATTTCCCCTGTCTCATGGAACTCGCTACCTCAACACGTCAGATTATCTGCTACACCCGCAAGCTTCAAACTGAATCTGAAAACTCATCTGTTCAGAAATGACTATAACCTTCAATGACACCACCACCATACGTACTTGATGCTCAACCTAAACCACTCCTACTGTCTCCTCCCAAAAATCCTTTAGATTGTAATCCCGCAAGGGCAGGGCCCTCTTCCCTCTGTACCAGTCTGTCTATAGTTACTTGTATATGTATTCTGTATGTAACCCCCTTCTCATGTACAGCACCATGGAATCAATGATGCTCTATAAATCAATAATACTAAAAATAATAATAACTTCCTTGTCTGTACTCATTGCAGCTTTGGAGCAGACCTCTGATTCCCAGGCTATAGTGCGACTGAACAGCTATGCAAACTCAACCATCTCTGTCACCCCATACTCAGCAGGGCTGGTGGAAACTTGAGAGCTGTTAGGAAGCAAGTGCGATTGGATTGACACCACAGAGGAATGGAGTATTTGGGATCTTGAAATTGGGGTGGAGGAGAGGCCACTTTATGGAGCACTTCAGATCCATTGAAGCAGCTGCTGTTTTGGCCTCATCTACATTTGTTAGCGATGGTTGTGTCCATGAAAAAAGGGATCATATCAGATTATCCATGGGAAGAAGTACACCTGTTCTTTTGGATGGTATTTGTTGTTACAAAACGGTGACGCCTTAAACGCAAGCAGCCTGCTGCGGTTTCAGTTGCGCCCAGGCATCAGCTGCCATTTAGGCCTGTGCCTCGGGTTGTCCAGCTGGCTGCTTTCTCCTCCACGTCTAAGTGTGGAGAGGCAGCTAGTGCGCATGCATGTGCCGATTTACCCCAGCCGCAGCCTAACTCCAGTGTTTCGCCTAGTGAGTATGCTCAGCCTGACTGTGCTATTCCTGAGGCTAAGTCTTCATTTCGGGCTACAGCGCATGCTCCCACACTTAGTACGAAAAGCCTCTTTGCACAGGTACTTGCACTCCGTGCCGGGTCTAAGTCCTGTGTTGTGCCTAGACACCATGCTAAAGCTGATAGTCTTTTTTCAGAGACTGTATTTCATGCAACTGACCATGGTCAGGCACTTACTGCATCAGAAACTAGGTCCGGTAATGAACTCTTGGGCCCTGCCCCTGATGTGGGGGGCCCATTTAGATGCCCACAGGGCATCAGGTGTCCTAACGATGTGGCCAGGCCACTCCCAAATGGCTTGCAGAGGCCCGCCCCTATGACTTGTCACCTCATTATTGATGGTCAGACGATGACTGGTGAGGTGTTTGGGTCATGACAGCCATGAGGTCATCATTGAAGTTGCTGTTCCAAATAGGACGCTAGTTATGCCACTCATGACGTATCACTCTGCTTTTGTCTCCAGGAGGTGCATTGTGGTCCACCCTGGTTTGGGGCGGACCCAGGTTATAAAAGGGGCTGGAGACAACAAGGAGGTGCGCAGTCTTCTATTATGCTCCGAAAGAGCACACCTCCATGTGTTGAACCCATTGCGGCTTTAGGCCAGAGGTAGGCAGGGATAGGGCGTCGATGCAGGCCACCACCACAGTTGGTAACGCAGAACGGTTAAGACCAGCTCCTGTTCTACAAGTCCTGCTTGTGCAGCCCAGTGGCATTAACAGGCCTGCTGCTGCTGATGCGCCTGCTGTCCACAGGTGTGGCCCCAATGCAATGGACCCTGTGACGCTAACAGGGCTCCCAGTCTCAAGATCCGAGTGGCGTCTAACTTGGTTCAGGCTACTATTAGTTTCATAGCCACACAGCTCTGTATCCTCCACCGAACCTTCCAGTTGCCAACCTCTCCTTTTCCATCTGGAAGCACGGTGAACACTGACTGCTGCTGGGGATATATACCTTTCTCTTTCTTTTCTTATTAATTTTCGTTATATAGCGGTAACATAGTATATACCACCTTATCCAAATCTGCCAGTCCCACCGTAACAGATGGTGTTTCTTCATCAAATGTTACTTTTGCTTAACCACCAAACCCACGGACCAAAACTTTTTTCCCCTTTCCAACACACCTGTTCCCCTTTCCACCAGCATCTGTCCTTTTTCAACTCATTTTGTATATGACCAAAAGTGCAACTCTGCAGGGACACCGTACTCAATGCCATCTCAGCACAGCAGCCAGCCCTCGGTCCCTCAGATGTGGACAAGTAAAAGACCATTTCCTCCTATCCATGACAAAGCATTGAGATTCACTCTGTGCAGCACTGGTGTTTAGTGGAAAAGCAGATCTAAGATTGCGTACCACATTCTGCAGATACTCCTGTATACGTGCGTCCATTTCTATGGCAGGAATTATTTCGCCAAATTTTGTCTTGTACCGGGGATCTAACAGTGTGGCAACCCAGTAGTTAGCATTACTTCGAATTCGTACAATCCGAGGGTCATGTTGTAGGTAGTGCAGCAAGAAGACGCTCATGTGTCTTGTGCATCCAGGAGGACCAAGTCCTTGGTGTGTTGGTGGCAGAGAGGTGAGAATCGTGCCTCCTTCCTCTGCCCTCTCCCCCCAACCTTGCACAACCGAAATGTGAGCAAGCTCTCACTCATCTGCTGAGTCTTCCATGCCCATCGCAAGTTCGTCCTCCATTTCTTCATGGCTCCTGCACCTTCCTCAACAATTTTTGCTGATACTATGCGCCCTTGTTAATCCCTATCCCCCACCATAACTGCAGCCTACCTGCCGCTTACCGTATGGACCTTGTAGATCTTATTATCCCTTCTGCATATGACTCCTCCTGTACTTCCTCACCTTCCTCTTGGACCAATACCTGACTCCGAATAATGCTTACAGTGTGCTCCATCATGTAGATGACCAGAATTGTCACGCTGAGAATGGCATTGCCAGTGCTACACATCTTTGTCGACATTTGTAAACTGTGTAGAAGGGTGCATAGGTCCTTGATCTGACACCACTCCAGCAGCGTGATCTGCACCACCTCTGGATCAAGTTAGCCCAGGGTATACGTCATACCGTATTTCAGCAGGGCTCTGCGGTGCTGCCACACACGCTGCAACATGTGCAGATTCCAATTCCTGCGTGTCGGAACATCGCATTTCCGGCGTTTAACTGCCAGACCCTAAGACTTCCGGAGCGATGAAAGTTGTTGAGCTGCTGGGTGCGAAGGATGAAAGTGAGCACATAGCAGCGTGCCCGCTGCACAAGGCCATGTAGGCCGGGATGGTATTTTAAAAATTGCTGGAGAATCAGATTCAACACGTGAGCCATACAAGGCCCGTGTGTCACATTGCCCTGACGAAGGGCCGCAGACAGGTTTGCATCATTGCCGCACATGGCTGTTAATTCACCAATGTAGTCCACTCAATCAATTTGTACTCTGGTCCCAATGGGAAGACACCACACCCTTTTTTAGGCCCCTCCTGTCTGCAGACCACTGCCAGACAAAGCTATGAACCTCTTGTTACTGTTACCCCCAGTTCAGTTTTATGAGTTTGTGTGCTTGTTACCTGACTACGTTTCCTGCTTGCTGTTTATGTACCTCGTTGGCCGATCCGCATTTCACCTCTGCTTGTTTTCTGATTAAGTCCTGGCCATCCCATTCTGTTCCTCTTCCTCAATTAATGTTTTTGACCCTGCATGACTAGTATTCTCTGGAACTGCAGCCTTCCACAGGTATTGATCAACTTGGGCCCTGTGTAATTCCAAATCACTGTATAGGGGTTAAAGCGTTTCAGGGTTCTGGGTGTCCAGCTTGGTGAGTGGCTTGCCTCTAGCCTATCCTTTACAGCCCATCTGAGTGTGTCGATCCAGGCAGGCGTTACACCGTGCCCTCTGCAGAAGGCCATGTAGGCCGGGATTGTGTTTTAAAAATTGCTGGACAACCAGGTTCAACACGTGAGCCATACAAGGCACGTGTGTCACATTGCCCTGAAGAAGGGTCGCAGACTGGTTTGCATCATTGTCACACCCGACCTTCCCTGACTGCTGGTTGAGTGTAGACAACCATTGATGAAACTCGGTCTCACTCTCCAGAGCTAACCGTCCACAATTCCTCAGCGGTGTCTCACATTTCCCCTACATTTCAAAGTAAACATTTGACCGCCTGATGGCCTTGAGCTCTGCTGCCAGCATAGTAAGGAGGTGTGTGGGATTCCTTGGGCGCAGTTACAAGGAAGGGTGGCCTGACCACACAGGGTTTGGGCCGAGGTGGAGGACCCACACGAGGTTGAGGAGGCAGAAGCAGTGGAGGAACTTGTACATACAGAGGAAGGATTGACACACAAGTCGTGGGGACGGCAAGACTTGTACAGCAAACCCTTCTCCATCTCTCACCATAGTTACCCAGTGCCCAGTCAGCAACATGTAACTCCCCTGTTCATGCTTACTGGTCCAAGTATCTGTGTTGAAATGCACCCTGTCACACACAGAGTTTCTCAAGGAATCGGTGAGGTTGTGTGCGACCTACTGTGGTAGCGCGGGCACGCCTTTCTTGGAGAAGGAGTGACGACTGGCCATCGGCTCTTGGGGCACTGCAATGGGCATAAGGTCTCAAAAATCCTCGGTCTCAAAAGGGTGTAAAGGCAGCCTTTCTGTTGCCAACAAGTTGCAGATGATGAAACTCAACCTCTTAGGCATGTCATGCCCTTCGAAAATCATGTAAAAAACAGCGAGGGGACTCCAACCACAGTCTCCCTCGTTGCCACTAATTGGGCCACACACACCCCACTTGACTGGCATCAGTTGACCCCCCTTTTGAAAAAGAAAAAGATGCTTTGCATGAAGCACTCTCAAAAATACGCGTGCCTTTCCCGTCCCCTGGCTGACCCAGGGGAAGAAAAGTCCTCTGAGAGCCATGACTTGTTCATCTTGGTTCTTTTAGAAACACAGCGAGGGGACTCCAACCACAGTCTCTCTCTTTGCCACTAATTGAGCCACACACACCCCACTTGACTGGCATCAGTTGACCCCCCTTTTGAAAAAGATAAAGATGCTTTGCATGAAGCACTCTCAAAAATACACGTGCCTTTCCCGTCCCCTGGCTGACCCAGGGAAAGAAAAGTCCTCTGAGAGCCATGACTTGTTCATCTTGGTTCTTTTAGAAACACAGCGAGGGGACTCCAACCACAGTCTCCCTCTTTGCCACTAATTGAGCCACACACACCCCACTTGACTGGCATCAGTTGACCCCCCTTTTGAAAAAGATAAAGATGCTTTGCATGAAGCACTCTCAAAAATACACGTGCCTTTCCCGTCCCCTGGCTGACCCAGGGGAAGAAAAGTCCTCTGAGAGCCATGACTTGTTCATCTTGGTTCTTTTAGAAACACAGCGAGGGGACTCCAACCACAGTCTCCCTCGTTGTCACTAATTGGGCCACACACACCCCACTTGACTGGCATCAGTTGACCCAATTTTCAAGATGAAAAAGATGCTTTGCATGAAGCACTCTCAAAAATACGCGTGCCTTTCGCCTCCCCTGGCTGACCCAGGGGAAGAAAAGTCCTCTGAGAGCCATGTCCACATTGTCAGTGGACAGATGCGTGTGCTTATCTGCCAGCAGACCCCCAGCAGCACTGAAGACAGGTTCCGAGAGAACGCTGGCTGCAGGACACGACAAGATCCCCAAGGCGTACGTGGCAATCGCAATCTCAGGCAATTTATCCAGATTGGAAGCCTAAAATGAGCAGGGCTCAAGTTGCACAGTAATGGCATCGATGTTTTCTTGCATATATTCATATATCTGTGTATCCTCCTCTTTTTCCTTGTCCAGCTCTTTTGTTTTCACATGCGTATATGTCCTTGTTAGAGTTGAGCGCGGTTCGTGGTTCGTGGTTCTCCAGTTCTAGGCTCGAGTGATTTTGGGGCATGTTCTAGATCGAACTAGAACTCGAGCTTTTTGCAAAAGCTCGATAGTTCTAGAAACATTCGAGAACGGTTCTAGCAGCCAAAAAACAGCTAAATCATAGCTTGGTTTCTGCTGTAATAGTGTAAGTCACTCTGTGAATCAAACTATTATCACATTTCAGTGTATAGTGTGCGTGAACAGCGCCTTCAGATCACTGCTGTTTCTATAATGGCGATCGCCATTTTTTTTTTTTTTTTATTGTCTTCCTTCCCTAAGCGCGCGCGTCTTGTGGGGCGGGCCAGCATGTCAGCCAATCACAGACACACACACAGCTAAGTGGACTTTGAGCCAGAGAAGCAACGGCATGTGTGATAGGATCTGCATGTCACATGTCCCTGCATTATAAAACCGGACATTTTCTTCACGGACGCCATTATCTGCCTTCTGCGTCTTTGGTGTCAGACATCACTGTCGCAGCTCCGTCTTGAGTCCTATCGCTGATACAGCTGTATGCGCTGCATACACAGCGTTAGACAGCATAGGGAGAGCACTTTATAGCAGTCCTTTTAAGGGCTCTAACCGGCAGGGTCAGAGTTAAGGTGACAGGTCCTGAAAACAGCGCCAGCGTCTGTGCAGCCAAGGTCAGGGATTTCCTCCCTGCATTTCACCATTAGGAGGGAATAGAAAGGCAGGCTTCCATTCCTCTACCCAGAGCACCACAATCCTGCCACTGTACCCTCTTGTCCTCTGCACACTCCAACTCATAACTAAGCCATTATACTAGCAAACACTCAGTGTACCTAGTGGCATCCTATCTGTGGCTATTGGACTTTGCTATAGTCCCACTAGTGCAAAGACATTTGCAGAGCACGTCTGCCTGCATTGCACACTACAACTAATTATAACTAAGCCATTATACTAGCAAACACTCAGTGTACCTAGTGGCATCCTATACGTGGCTATTGGACTTTGCTATAGTCCCACTAGTGCCAAGACATTTGCAGAGCGCATCTGCCTGCGTTGCACACTCCAACTAATTATAACTAAGCCATTATACTAGCAAACACTCAGTGTACCTAGTGGCATCCTATACGTGGCTATTGGACTTTGCTATAGTCCCACTAGTGCCAAGACATTTGCAGAGCGCATCTGCCTGCGTTGCACACTCCAACTAATTATAACTAAGCCATTATACTAGCAAACACTCAGTGTACCTAGTGGCATCCTATACGTGGCTATTGGACTTTGCTATAGTCCCACTAGTGCCAAGACATTTGCAGAGCGCATCTGCCTGCGTTGCACACTCCAACTAATTATAACTAAGCCATTATACTAGCAAACACTCAGTGTACCTAGTGGCATCCTATACGTGGCTATTGGACTTTGCTATAGTCCCACTAGTGCCAAGACATTTGCAGAGCGCATCTGCCTGCGTTGCACACTCCAACTAATTATAACTAAGCCATTATACTAGCAAACACTTAGTGTACCTAGTGGCATCCTATACGTGGCTATTGGACTTTGCTATAGTCCCACTAGTGCCAAGACATTTGCAGAGCGCATCTGCCTGCGTTGCACACTCCAACTAATTATAACTAAGCCATTATACTAGCAAACACTCAGTGTACCTAGTGGCATCCTATACGTGGCTATTGGACTTTGCTATAGTCCCACTAGTGCCAAGACATTTGCAGAGCGCATCTGCCTGCGTTGCACACTCCAACTAATTATAACTAAGCCATTATACTAGCAAACACTTAGTGTACCTAGCGGCATCCTATACGTGGCTATTGGACTTTGCTTTAGTCCCACTAGTGCCAAGACATTTGCAGAACGCATCTGCCTGCGTTGCACACTCCAACTAATTATAACTAAGCCATTATACTAGCAAACACTTAGTGTACCTAGTGGCATCCTATACGTGGCTATTGGACTTTGCTATAGTCCCACTAGTGCCAAGACATTTGCAGAGCGCATCTGCCTGCGTTGCACACTCCAACTAATTATAACTAAGCCATTATACTAGCAAACACTCAGTGTACCTAGTGGCATCCTATACGTGGCTATTGGACTTTGCTATAGTCCCACTAGTGCCAAGACATTTGCAGAGCGCATCTGCCTGCGTTGCACACTCCAACTAATTATAACTAAGCCATTATACTAGCAAACACTTAGTGTACCTAGTGGCATCCTATACGTGGCTATTGGACTTTGCTTTAGTCCCACTAGTGCCAAGACATTTGCAGAACGCATCTGCCTGCGTTGCACACTCCAACTAATTATAACTAAGCCATTATACTAGCACACACTCAGTGTACCTAGTGGCATCCTATACGTGGCTATTGGACTTTGCTATAGTCCCACTAGTGCCAAGACATTTGCAGAGCGCATCTGCCTGCGTTGCACACTCCAACTAATTATAACTAAGCCATTATACTAGCAAACACTTAGTGTACCTAGTGGCATCCTATACGTGGCTATTGGACTTTGCTTTAGTCCCACTAGTGCCAAGACATTTGCAGAACGCATCTGCCTGCGTTGCACACTCCAACTAATTATAACTAAGCCATTATACTAGCACACACTCAGTGTACCTAGTGGCATCCTATACGTGGCTATTGGACTTTGCTATAGTCCCACTAGTGCCAAGACATTTGCAGAGCGCATCTGCCTGCGTTGCACACTCCAACTAATTATAACTAAGCCATTATACTAGCACACACTCAGTGTACCTAGTGGCATCCTATACGTGGCTATTGGACTTTGCTATAGTCCCACTAGTGCCAAGACATTTTCAGAGCGCATCTGCCTGCGTTGCACACTCCAACTAATTATAACTAAGCCATTATACTAGCACACACTCAGTGTACCTAGTGGCATCCTATACGTGGCTATTGGACTTTGCTATAGTCCCACTAGTGCCAAGACATTTGCAGAGCGCATCTGCCTGCGTTGCACACTCCAACTAATTATAACTAAGCCATTATACTAGCAAACACTTAGTGTACCTAGTGGCATCCTATACGTGGCTATTGGACTTTGCTATAGTCACACTAGTGCCAAGACATTTGCAGAGTGCATCTGCCTGCGTTGCACACTCCAACTAATTATAACTAAGCCATTATACTAGCACACACTCAGTGTACCTAGTGGCATCCTATACGTGGCTATTGGACTTTGCTATAGTCCCACTAGTGCCAAGACATTTGCAGAGCGCATCTGCCTGCGTTGCACACTCCAACTAATTATAACTAAGCCATTATACTAGCACACACTCAGTGTACCTAGTGGCATCCTATACGTGGCTATTGGACTTTGCTATAGTCCCACTAGTGCCAAGACATTTGCAGAGCGCATCTGCCTGCGTTGCACACTCCAACTAATTATAACTAAGCCATTATACTAGCAAACACTTAGTGTACCTAGTGGCATCCTATACGTGGCTATTGGACTTTGCTATAGTCCCACTAGTGCCAAGACATTTGCAGAGCGCATCTGCCTGCGTTGCACACTCCAACTAATTATAACTAAGCCATTATACTAGCAAACACTCAGTGTACCTAGTGGCATCCTATACGTGGCTATTGGACTTTGCTATAGTCCCACTAGTGCCAAGACATTTGCAGAGCGCATCTGCCTGCGTTGCACACTCCAACTAATTATAACTAAGCCATTATACTAGCAAACACTTAGTGTACCTAGTGGCATCCTATACGTGGCTATTGGACTTTGCTTTTGTCCCACTAGTGCCAAGACATTTGCAGAACGCATCTGCCTGCGTTGCACACTCCAACTAATTATAACTAAGCCATTATACTAGCACACACTCAGTGTACCTAGTGGCATCCTATACGTGGCTATTGGACTTTGTTATAGTCCCACTAGTGCCAAGACATTTGCAGAGCGCATCTGCCTGCGTTGCACACTCCAACTAATTATAACTAAGCCATTATACTAGCAAACACTTAGTGTACCTAGTGGCATCCTATACGTGGCTATTGGACTTTGCTTTAGTCCCACTAGTGCCAAGACATTTGCAGAACGCATCTGCCTGCGTTGCACACTCCAACTAATTATAACTAAGCCATTATACTAGCACACACTCAGTGTACCTAGTGGCATCCTATACGTGGCTATTGGACTTTGCTATAGTCCCACTAGTGCCAAGACATTTGCAGAACGCATCTGCCTGCGTTGCACACTCCAACTAATTATAACTAAGCCATTATGCTAGCACACACTCAGTGTACCTAGTGGCATCCTATACGTGGCTATTGGACTTTGCTATAGTCCCACTAGTGCCAAGACATTTGCAGAGCGCATCTGCCTGCGTTGCACACTCCAACTAATTATAACTAAGCCATTATACTAGCACACACTCAGTGTACCTAGTGGCATCCTATACGTGGCTATTGGACTTTGCTATAGTCCCACTAGTGCCAAGACATTTGCAGAGCGCATCTGCCTGCGTTGCACACTCCAACTAATTATAACTAAGCCATTATACTAACACACTCAGTGTACCTAGTGGCATCCTATACGTGGCTATTGGACTTTGCTATAGTCCCACTAGTGCCAAGACATTTGCAGAGCGCATCTGCCTGCGTTGCACACTCCAACTAATTATAACTAAGCCATTATACTAGCAAACACTTAGTGTACCTAGTGGCATCCTATACGTGGCTATTGGACTTTGCTTTAGTCCCACTAGTGCCAAGACATTTGCAGAACGCATCTGCCTGCGTTGCACACTCCAACTAATTATAACTAAGCCATTATACTAGCACACACTCAGTGTACCTAGTGGCATCCTATACGTGGCTATTGGACTTTGCTATAGTCCCACTAGTGCCAAGACATTTGCAGAGCGCATCTGCCTGCGTTGCACACTCCAACTAATTATAACTAAGCCATTATACTAGCACACACTCAGTGTACCTAGTGGCATCCTATACGTGGCTATTGGACTTTGCTATAGTCCCACTAGTGCCAAGACATTTTCAGAGCGCATCTGCCTGCGTTGCACACTCCAACTAATTATAACTAAGCCATTATACTAGCACACACTCAGTGTACCTAGTGGCATCCTATACGTGGCTATTGGACTTTGCTATAGTCCCACTAGTGCCAAGACATTTGCAGAGCGCATCTGCCTGCGTTGCACACTCCAACTAATTATAACTAAGCCATTATACTAGCAAACACTTAGTGTACCTAGTGGCATCCTATACGTGGCTATTGGACTTTGCTATAGTCACACTAGTGCCAAGACATTTGCAGAGTGCATCTGCCTGCGTTGCACACTCCAACTAATTATAACTAAGCCATTATACTAGCACACACTCAGTGTACCTAGTGGCATCCTATACGTGGCTATTGGACTTTGCTATAGTCCCACTAGTGCCAAGACATTTGCAGAGCGCATCTGCCTGCGTTGCACACTCCAACTAATTATAACTAAGCCATTATACTAGCACACACTCAGTGTACCTAGTGGCATCCTATACGTGGCTATTGGACTTTGCTATAGTCCCACTAGTGCCAAGACATTTGCAGAGCGCATCTGCCTGCGTTGCACACTCCAACTAATTATAACTAAGCCATTATACTAGCAAACACTTAGTGTACCTAGTGGCATCCTATACGTGGCTATTGGACTTTGCTATAGTCCCACTAGTGCCAAGACATTTGCAGAGCGCATCTGCCTGCGTTGCACACTCCAACTAATTATAACTAAGCCATTATACTAGCAAACACTCAGTGTACCTAGTGGCATCCTATACGTGGCTATTGGACTTTGCTATAGTCCCACTAGTGCCAAGACATTTGCAGAGCGCATCTGCCTGCGTTGCACACTCCAACTAATTATAACTAAGCCATTATACTAGCAAACACTTAGTGTACCTAGTGGCATCCTATACGTGGCTATTGGACTTTGCTTTTGTCCCACTAGTGCCAAGACATTTGCAGAACGCATCTGCCTGCGTTGCACACTCCAACTAATTATAACTAAGCCATTATACTAGCACACACTCAGTGTACCTAGTGGCATCCTATACGTGGCTATTGGACTTTGTTATAGTCCCACTAGTGCCAAGACATTTGCAGAGCGCATCTGCCTGCGTTGCACACTCCAACTAATTATAACTAAGCCATTATACTAGCAAACACTTAGTGTACCTAGTGGCATCCTATACGTGGCTATTGGACTTTGCTTTAGTCCCACTAGTGCCAAGACATTTGCAGAACGCATCTGCCTGCGTTGCACACTCCAACTAATTATAACTAAGCCATTATACTAGCACACACTCAGTGTACCTAGTGGCATCCTATACGTGGCTATTGGACTTTGCTATAGTCCCACTAGTGCCAAGACATTTGCAGAACGCATCTGCCTGCGTTGCACACTCCAACTAATTATAACTAAGCCATTATGCTAGCACACACTCAGTGTACCTAGTGGCATCCTATACGTGGCTATTGGACTTTGCTATAGTCCCACTAGTGCCAAGACATTTGCAGAGCGCATCTGCCTGCGTTGCACACTCCAACTAATTATAACTAAGCCATTATACTAGCACACACTCAGTGTACCTAGTGGCATCCTATACGTGGCTATTGGACTTTGCTATAGTCCCACTAGTGCCAAGACATTTGCAGAGCGCATCTGCCTGCGTTGCACACTCCAACTAATTATAACTAAGCCATTATACTAACACACTCAGTGTACCTAGTGGCATCCTATACGTGGCTATTGGACTTTGCTATAGTCCCACTAGTGCCAAGACATTTGCAGAGCGCATCTGCCTGCGTTGCACACTCCAACTAATTATAACTAAGCCATTATACTAGCAAACACTTAGTGTACCTAGTGGCATCCTATACGTGGCTATTGGACTTTGCTATAGTCCCACTAGTGCCAAGACATTTGCAGAGCGCATCTGCCTGCGTTGCACACTCCAACTAATTATAACTAAGCCATTATACTAGCAAACACTCAGTGTACCTAGTGGCATCCTATACGTGGCTATTGGACTTTGCTTTAGTCCCACTAGTGCCAAGACATTTGCAGCACGTCTGCCTGCGTTGCACACTCCAACTAATTATAACTAAGTTACATTGTCAGGGATATTTATTCTTTATTATTCTGCTGTTAATAAAGCTAGACCACCACTGCAATCTTCACCACCTCTCAATTTTTACTACCACATTTTCAGTCCACAATCTTGTCGCAATCAACATGAGTGGCAAAATGACAGATGCTGGTGGAAAGGGGAAGAGGCGTGGTGGAAAAGGCAAAAAAGGTTTTGTCAGTGGGGAAGGTGGCAAAGCTCCATTATCATCTGCTGCAGATAGACCATCTACTAGCAAAAGTAAGATGTCTACTACTTATTGTGGACAATCCGATGTGCTCCCTTTTTTACGGACACGAACAAGAGGAACAAAGGTAGATGATGGGCAAAAAAGGAAAATGCTTGAATGGATCTCAAGTGGTCCAACAAGTGCCCTCTCAGCCACTTCAAGTACCGCATCCAAAAAACACCAGTCCTCTGAGTTGTCATCCCAATCACACTTGATTTCTCCCAGCTCTGAAGTCTCCATCAGCCCTGCACAGTATGGTGGAACTGAGATGGCTGAGTCTGCAGAGCTGTTCAGTCACACTATAGCCTGGGAATCAGAGGTCTGCTCCCAAGCTACAGTGAGTACAGAACAGGAAATGGTCTGCAGTGATGCCCAGAACCTTTGTGACTCTGATTCAGGCCGTGAGGACCAAGTTTCTGAGCATAATGTTGACCCTTTGTCACAAACTGTAACACCTGTGGTTATAGACAATGAGGAACATACTGATGAAGATGAGACGCAGATACCCGATTGGGATGACAACTTAAATATTCGGTCAGGGCAAGAAGAGGCTCGGTCTGAGGGGGAGGGGAGTGCAAACACAACAATTGATGATGACGTTCTAGATCCCACCTACTGTCAACCCCCAGTCAGGCACTCGAGGAGGTCAACAGAGGCGGTGGAGGAGGATGCAACCGACGACGAAGTTACCTTGCGCCTTCCTGGACAGAGTCGGAGCACTGGTAGCACGTCTACAACTGCATCCTCAGCCACCACTCTGCCTATGAGCATTATTCGGGGTGGATCAACAGGTCGCATGGCCTCTAAGCCTTGCCTAGCCTGGTCCTTTTTTCACATCGAAAAAGATCGCCCAACTCATGTGATATGTAACATTTGTCATGATTCTGTTAGTAGAGGTCAAAACCTCAGCAGTTTGACAACTTCTTCCATGAATCGTCACATGACTAAATATCATAAGTCCCGGTGGGAAGCTCACCGTGCTGCAATGCAGCCTAGCGGAGCGAACCATCCACCGCCCGCCCCTTCCAGTGCATCCGCGCGCTCTTCATCTTCTAGGACTGTGGGGACAGCTGTCACACCTGTTTTTCCACGCAAAACTTCCACCACTGTAACCGCAACAGGCAGTTTGCTTGTAAGGTCGTCAGTTGGTTTGGAAGGGGAAACAAGTGAGTGTGTACAGCTCTCTCAGACATCGATAGCACCAACGTTGGATGAAGGCAACATCATGTCTCCGCCTGCACTTTCCTCACAAACCTGCATTTTTCCAGGGACACCCTACTCAACACCGTCTACACACAGCAGCCAAATCTCTGTCCCTCAGATGTGGTCAAATAAAAGGCCACTTCCTCCGACCCATGACAAAGCTAAGAGGTTGACTCTATCCCTCTGTAAGCTGTTGGCTACCGAAATGCTGCCTTTCCGCCTAGTGGACACACAGGATTTTAGAGACCTTATGTCTGTCGCTGTGCCCCAGTACCAGATGCCTAGTCGCCACTACTTCTCTAAGAAAGGTGTGCCCGCGCTACACCAGCATGTCGCACACAACATCACCGCTTCCTTGAGAAACTCTGTGTGTGAACGGGTGCATTTCACCACCGATACTTGGACCAGTAAGCATGGACAGGGACGTTACATGTCGCTGACTGGGCACTGGGTAACTATGGTGATAGATGGTGAAGGGTCTGCTGCACAAGTCTTGCCGTCCCCACGACTTGTGTGTCAATCCTCTGTCTGTCCAAGTTCCGCCACTGCTTCTGCATCCTCCACCTCATCTGGGTCCTCCACCTCCGCCCCAAGCCTGCCTGGTCAGGCCACCAGCGTTCTCACTGCGCAGAAGGAATCACGCACCCCTCATTACTATGCTGGCAGCAGAGCGCAACGGCATCAGGCGGTCTTTAGCTTGACATGTCTTGGTAATAAGAGTCACACAGCTGAGGAGTTGTGGTCAGCTCTGCGGTCCGAGTTTAATAAATGGTTGTCTCCACTCAACCTGCAGCCTGGTAAGGCCGTGTGCGACAATGCTGCAAACCTGGGTGCGGCCCTTCGCCTGGGCAAGGTGACACACGTACCTTGTATGGCTCACGTGTTGAACCTTGTCGTGCAGCAATTTTTAACACACTATCCCGGCCTAGATGGCCTTCTGAACAGGGCACGAAAACTGTCTGCTCACTTCCGCCGTTCAAGCGCCGCAGCTGAGCGACTTGCATCGCTCCAGAAGTCTTTCGGCCTGCCGGTTCATCGCCTGAAATGCGATGTGGCGACACGCTGGAATTCAACTCTCCACATGTTACAGCGACTGTGGCAGCACCGCAGAGCCCTGGTGCAATACGTCATGACGTATAGCCTGGGCCAACGAGATGCAGAGGTGGGGCAGATCACCCTGATGGAGTGGTCTCAGATCAAGGACCTATGCACCCTTCTGCACAGTTTCGACATGGCGACGAATATGTTTAGCGCTGACAATGCCATTATCAGCATGACGATTCCAGTCATTTACATGCTGGAGCACACGCTAAACACTATTCGGAGTCAGGGGGTGGGACAACATGAAGGGGAGGAACTACAGGAGGATTCATATGCGCAAGGGACAACAACATCACCAAGGTCCAGACGTTCATCATCACCAACGCAGCAGGCATGGGACCAAGGGGGACAGGGATCGACAAGGGCGCATAGTAGCAGGCGAAATGTTGAGCAAGGTGCAGGAGAACATGAAGAAATGGAGGACGAACTGTCCATGGACATGGAAGACTCAGCGGATGAGGGAGACCTTGGTCAAATTTCAGTTGAAAGAGGTTGGGGGGAGATGTCAGAGGAAGAAAGAACGGGTAGCACCTCTATGCCACAAACACAGCGTGGACTTGGTCCGCATGGCTGCGCAAGACACATGAGTGCCTTTTTGTTGCACTACCTCCAACATGACAGTCGTATTGTCAAAATTAGAAGTGATGATGACTACTGGATTGCCACACTATTAGATCCCCGGTACAAGTCCAAATTTTGTGACATAATTCCAGCCATAGAAAGGGACGCACGTATGCAGGAGTATCAGCAGAAGCTGTTACTAGATCTTAGCTCGGCTTTTCCACCAAACAACCGTGCAGGTGCAGGGAGTGAATCTCCCAGTTGTAACTTGACAAACATGGGACGGTCTCGTCATCTTCAACAGTCTACTCGTACCAGTAGGACCGTATCTGGTGCCGGTAACAGCAATTTTATGGAATCTTTTCATAATTTTTTTAGACCCTCTTTTGCAAGGCCACCAGAGACAACAAGTCTGACACATAGTCAACGGCTGGAGAGGATGATACAGGAGTATCTCCAAATGAACATCGATGCCATGACTGTGCAACTGGAGCCTTGCTCCTTTTGGGCTTCAAACCTAGAAAAATGGCCAGAGCTCGCAACTTACGCCTTGGAGATTTTGTCGTGTCCAGCTGCCAGCGTTGTCTCTGAACGTGTATTCAGTGCTGCTGGGTGTGTGCTGACAGATAAGCGCACGCGTCTGTCCAGTGACAATGTGGACAGACTGACGTTCATCAAAATGAACAAGTCATGGATCCAGAAGGAATTTACTACCCCTGTGTCATCCTGGGGAGAGTAAATGCTTGTTGATTTGGAATGTGCTTGATGCAAATCAAAACATCCTGTTTGCAACTAGGGCACAAGTGCTGCCACTGAATGGGTGGGTGTGTGGGGCCCAATTTTTGGAAAAAAAGGGAGACTCCGCTTGGAGTAACCCTTGCTTACATTGTTTTTAAAAGAAGCCAAGATGAACAGAGCTGGGATCAGGAAAGACTTTGCTACCTACCCTGGTGTCATCCTGGGGACGGTTAATTATGGCGTATTTTTGAATGTGCTTGATGCAAATCTAGCTGTGAAGTGTACAACTGGGGCACAACTGCTGCCACTGAATGGGTGGGTGTGTGGGGCCCAATTTTTGGAAAAAAAGGGAGACTCCGCTTGGAGTAACCCTTGCTTGATGTGTTTTTAAAAGAAGCCAAGATGAACAGAGCTGGGATCAGGAAAGACTTTGCTACCTACCCCGGTGTCATCCTGGGGACGGATAAGAATGGCGTATTTTTGAATGTGCTTGATGCAAATGTAGCTGTGAAGTGTACAACTAGGGCACAACTGCTGCCACTGAAGGGGTGGGTGTGTGTGGGGCCCAATTTTTGGAAAAAAGGGAGACTCCGCTTGGAGTAACCCTTGCTTACATTGTTTTTAAAAGAAGCCAAGATGAACAAGTCATGGGTCAGCAAAGACTTTGCTACCTACCCCGGTGTCATCCTGGGGATGGATAAGAATGGCGTATTTTTGAATGTGCTTGATGCAAATCTAGCTGTGAAGTGTACAACTGGGGCACAACTGCTGCCACTGAATGGGTGGGTGTGTGGGGCCCAATTTTTGGAAAAAAAGGGAGACTCCGCTTGGAGTAACCCTTGCTTGCTGTGTTTTTAAAAGAAGCCAAGATGAACAGAGCTGGGATCAGGAAAGACTTTGCTACCTACCCCGGTGTCATCCTGGGGACGGATAAGAATGACGTATTTTTGAATGTGCTTGATGCAAATCTAGCTGTGAAGTGTACAACTGGGGCACAACTGCTGCCACTGAATGGGTGGGTGTGTGGGGCCCAATTTTTGGAAAAAAAGGGAGACTCCGCTTGGAGTAACCCTTGCTTGATGTGTTTTTAAAAGAAGCCAAGATGAACAGAGCTGGGATCAGGAAAGACTTTGCTACCTACCCCGGTGTCATCCTGGGGACGGATAAGAATGGCGTATTTTTGAATGTGCTTGATGCAAATGTAGCTGTGAAGTGTACAACTAGGGCACAACTGCTGCCACTGAAGGGGTGGGTGTGTGTGGGGCCCAATTTTTGGAAAAAAGGGAGACTCCGCTTGGAGTAACCCTTGCTTACATTGTTTTTAAAAGAAGCCAAGATGAACAAGTCATGGGTCAGCAAAGACTTTGCTACCTACCCCGGTGTCATCCTGGGGATGGATAAGAATGGCGTATTTTTGAATGTGCTTGATGCAAATCTAGCTGTGAAGTGTACAACTGGGGCACAACTGCTGCCACTGAATGGGTGGGTGTGTGGGGCCCAATTTTTGGAAAAAAAGGGAGACTCCGCTTGGAGTAACCCTTGCTTGCTGTGTTTTTAAAAGAAGCCAAGATGAACAGAGCTGGGATCAGGAAAGACTTTGCTACCTACCCCGGTGTCATCCTGGGGACGGATAAGAATGACGTATTTTTGAATGTGCTTGATGCAAATCTAGCTGTGAAGTGTACAACTGGGGCACAACTGCTGCCACTGAATGGGTGGGTGTGTGGGGCCCAATTTTTGGAAAAAAAGGGAGACTCCGCTTGGAGTAACCCTTGCTTGATGTGTTTTTAAAAGAAGCCAAGATGAACAGAGCTGGGATCAGGAAAGACTTTGCTACCTACCCCGGTGTCATCCTGGGGACGGATAAGAATGGCGTATTTTTGAATGTGCTTGATGCAAATGTAGCTGTGAAGTGTACAACTAGGGCACAACTGCTGCCACTGAAGGGGTGGGTGTGTGTGGGGCCCAATTTTTGGAAAAAAGGGAGACTCCGCTTGGAGTAACCCTTGCTTGCTGTGTTTTTAAAAGAAGCCAAGATGAACAGAGCTGGGATCAGGAAAGACTTTGCTACCTACCCCGGTGTCATCCTGGGGACGGATAAGAATGACGTATTTTGGAATGTGCTTGATGCAAATCTAGCTGTGAAGTGTACAACTGGGGCACAACTGCTGCCACTGAATGGGTGGGTGTGTGGGGCCCAACTTTTGGAAAAAAAGGGAGACTCCGCTTGGAGTAACCCTTGCTTGATGTGTTTTTAAAAGAAGCCAAGATGAACAGAGCTGGGATCAGGAAAGACTTTGCTACCTACCCTGGTGTCATCCTGGGGACGGATAAGAATGGCGTATTTTTGAATGTGCTTGATGCAAATGTAGCTGTGAAGTGTACAACTAGGGCACAACTGCTGCCACTGAAGGGGTGGGTGTGTGTGGGGCCCAATTTTTGGAAAAAAGGGAGACTCCGCTTGGAGTAACCCTTGCTTACATTGTTTTTAAAAGAAGCCAAGATGAACAAGTCATGGGTCAGCAAAGACTTTGCTACCTACCCCGGTGTCATCCTGGGGATGGATAAGAATGGCGTATTTTTGAATGTGCTTGATGCAAATCTAGCTGTGAAGTGTACAACTGGGGCACAACTGCTGCCACTGAATGGGTGGGTGTGTGGGGCCCAATTTTTGGAAAAAAAGGGAGACTCCGCTTGGAGTAACCCTTGCTTGCTGTGTTTTTAAAAGAAGCCAAGATGAACAGAGCTGGGATCAGGAAAGACTTTGCTACCTACCCTGGTGTCATCCTGGGGACGGATAAGAATGGCGTATTTTTGAATGTGCTTGATGCAAATCTAGCTGTGAAGTGTACAACTGGGGCACAACTGCTGCCACTGAATGGGTGGGTGTGTGGGGCCCAATTTTTGGAAAAAAAGGGAGACTCCGCTTGGAGTAACCCTTGCTTGATGTGTTTTTAAAAGAAGCCAAGATGAACAGAGCTGGGATCAGGAAAGACTTTGCTACCTACCCCGGTGTCATCCTGGGGACGGATAAGAATGGCGTATTTTTGAATGTGCTTGATGCAAATGTAGCTGTGAAGTGTACAACTAGGGCACAACTGCTGCCACTGAAGGGGTGGGTGTGTGTGGGGCCCAATTTTTGGAAAAAAGGGAGACTCCGCTTGGAGTAACCCTTGCTTACATTGTTTTTAAAAGAAGCCAAGATGAACAAGTCATGGGTCAGCAAAGACTTTGCTACCTACCCCGGTGTCATCCTGGGGATGGATAAGAATGGCGTATTTTTGAATGTGCTTGATGCAAATCTAGCTGTGAAGTGTACAACTGGGGCACAACTGCTGCCACTGAATGGGTGGGTGTGTGGGGCCCAATTTTTGGAAAAAAAGGGAGACTCCGCTTGGAGTAACCCTTGCTTGCTGTGTTTTTAAAAGAAGCCAAGATGAACAGAGCTGGGATCAGCAAAGACTTTGCTACCTACCCCGGTGTCATCCTGGGGACGGATAAGAATGACGTATTTTTGAATGTGCTTGATGCAAATCTAGCTGTGAAGTGTACAACTGGGGCACAACTGCTGCCACTGAATGGGTGGGTGTGTGGGGCCCAATTTTTGGAAAAAAAGGGAGACTCCGCTTGGAGTAACCCTTGCTTGATGTGTTTTTAAAAGAAGCCAAGATGAACAGAGCTGGGATCAGGAAAGACTTTGCTACCTACCCCGGTGTCATCCTGGGGACGGATAAGAATGGCGTATTTTTGAATGTGCTTGATGCAAATGTAGCTGTGAAGTGTACAACTAGGGCACAACTGCTGCCACTGAAGGGGTGGGTGTGTGTGGGGCCCAATTTTTGGAAAAAAGGGAGACTCCGCTTGGAGTAACCCTTGCTTACATTGTTTTTAAAAGAAGCCAAGATGAACAAGTCATGGGTCAGCAAAGACTTTGCTACCTACCCCGGTGTCATCCTGGGGATGGATAAGAATGGCGTATTTTTGAATGTGCTTGATGCAAATCTAGCTGTGAAGTGTACAACTGGGGCACAACTGCTGCCACTGAATGGGTGGGTGTGTGGGGCCCAATTTTTGGAAAAAAAGGGAGACTCCGCTTGGAGTAACCCTTGCTTGCTGTGTTTTTAAAAGAAGCCAAGATGAACAGAGCTGGGATCAGGAAAGACTTTGCTACCTACCCCGGTGTCATCCTGGGGACGGATAAGAATGACGTATTTTTGAATGTGCTTGATGCAAATCTAGCTGTGAAGTGTACAACTGGGGCACAACTGCTGCCACTGAATGGGTGGGTGTGTGGGGCCCAATTTTTGGAAAAAAAGGGAGACTCCGCTTGGAGTAACCCTTGCTTGATGTGTTTTTAAAAGAAGCCAAGATGAACAGAGCTGGGATCAGGAAAGACTTTGCTACCTACCCCGGTGTCATCCTGGGGACGGATAAGAATGGCGTATTTTTGAATGTGCTTGATGCAAATGTAGCTGTGAAGTGTACAACTAGGGCACAACTGCTGCCACTGAAGGGGTGGGTGTGTGTGGGGCCCAATTTTTGGAAAAAAGGGAGACTCCGCTTGGAGTAACCCTTGCTTACATTGTTTTTAAAAGAAGCCAAGATGAACAAGTCATGGGTCAGCAAAGACTTTGCTACCTACCCCGGTGTCATCCTGGGGATGGATAAGAATGGCGTATTTTTGAATGTGCTTGATGCAAATCTAGCTGTGAAGTGTACAACTGGGGCACAACTGCTGCCACTGAATGGGTGGGTGTGTGGGGCCCAATTTTTGGAAAAAAAGGGAGACTCCGCTTGGAGTAACCCTTGCTTGCTGTGTTTTTAAAAGAAGCCAAGATGAACAGAGCTGGGATCAGGAAAGACTTTGCTACCTACCCCGGTGTCATCCTGGGGACGGATAAGAATGACGTATTTTTGAATGTGCTTGATGCAAATCTAGCTGTGAAGTGTACAACTGGGGCACAACTGCTGCCACTGAATGGGTGGGTGTGTGGGGCCCAATTTTTGGAAAAAAAGGGAGACTCCGCTTGGAGTAACCCTTGCTTGATGTGTTTTTAAAAGAAGCCAAGATGAACAGAGCTGGGATCAGGAAAGACTTTGCTACCTATCCCGGTGTCATCCTGGGGACGGATAAGAATGGCGTATTTTTGAATGTGCTTGATGCAAATGTAGCTGTGAAGTGTACAATTAGGGCACAACTGCTGCCACTGAAGGGGTGGGTGTGTGTGGGGCCCAATTTTTGGAAAAAAGGGAGACTCCGCTTGGAGTAACCCTTGCTTACATTGTTTTTAAAAGAAGCCAAGATGAACAAGTCATGGGTCAGCAAAGACTTTGCTACCTACCCCGGTGTCATCCTGGGGATGGATAAGAATGGCGTATTTTTGAATGTGCTTGATGCAAATGTAGCTGTGAAGTGTACAACTAGGGCACAACTGCTGCCACTGAAGGGGTGGGTGTGTGTGGGGCCCAATTTTTGGAAAAAAGGGAGACTCCGCTTGGAGTAACCCTTGCTTGATGTGTTTTTAAAAGAAGCCAAGATGAACAGAGCTGGGATCAGGAAAGACTTTGCTACCTACCCCGGTGTCATCCTGGGGACGGATAAGAATGGCGTATTTTTGAATGTGCTTGATGCAAATGTAGCTGTGAAGTGTACAACTAGGGCACAACTGCTGCCACTGAAGGGGTGGGTGTGTGTGGGGCCCAATTTTTGGAAAAAAGGGAGACTCCGCTTGGAGTAACCCTTGCTTACATTGTTTTTAAAAGAAGCCAAGATGAACAAGTCATGGGTCAGCAAAGACTTTGCTACCTACCCCGGTGTCATCCTGGGGATGGATAAGAATGGCGTATTTTTGAATGTGCTTGATGCAAATGTAGCTGTGAAGTGTACAACTAGGGCACAACTGCTGCCACTGAAGGGGTGGGTGTGTGTGGGGCCCAATTTTTGGAAAAAAGGGAGACTCCGCTTGGAGTAACCCTTGCTTGATGTGTTTTTAACCCCTTCACGACCTTGGACGGATCTATCCGTCATAGATCGTGTCCCGTTAAGCCCCGCCCCCTGCCGCGGGCAGGCGGCGTGGATCGGCACACATATCAGCTGTTTTCAACAGCTGACATGTGTGCCTGCTAGCCGCGGGTGGAATCGCTTCCACCCGCGGCCATTAACCCCTTAAATCTTGCTGCCAAAGTCTGGCAGCAAGATTTAAATGCGCGCGGCCATGTTTGTTACTCACCGCCGCCCCCACCGGAAGTCACGTGTGTTATCACGTGACTATCGGTGGTTGCCATCGTAGCACAGGGTCATGTGATGACGCCTGCTGCTATGATCTTTCACTTTCATTTTCCCTCGGCCGAGAGCAGAGGGAAAACCAAAGTGAGTGAATCTGCTGATTACAGCGGTATTGCTGTGATCAGCAGATAGCGATCAACGATCGGATTGCTGATTGCTATAGCCCCCTAGGGGGACTAGTAAAATAAAAAAAAAAAGTAAAAAAAAAAGTTTTAAAAAATAAAAAAAAAACAAAAAACCTAAAAGTTCAAATCACCCCCCTTTCCCCCCATTGAAAATTAAAGGGTTAAAAAATAAATAAATATACACATATTTGGTATCGCCACGTTCAGAAATGCCCGATCTATCAAAATATAAAATCAATTATTCTGATTGGTAAACGGCGTAGTGGCAAAAAAATTCCAAACGCCAAAATTACGTTTTTTGGTCGCCGCAAGTTTTGCGCAAAATGCAATAACAGGCGATCAAAACGTAGCATCTGCGCAAAAATGGTACCATTATAAACGTCAGCTCGAGACGCAAAAAATAAGCCATCACTGAGCCATTGATCCCAAAAAATAAGAACTCTACGTGTTTCGGAAAATGGCGCAAAACGTGCGCCACTTTTATTGGACAAACTTGTGAATTTTTTTTAACCCCTTAGATACAAGTAAACCTATACATGTTTGGTGTCTACAAACTCGCACCGTCCTGAGGCATCACACCCAGACATCAGTTTTACCATATAGTGAACACCGTGAATAAAATATCCCAAAAACTATTGTACGATCCCACTTTTTTTGCAATTTTTCCGCACTTGGAATTTTTTTGCCGTTTTCCAGTACACTATATGGTAAAACTTATGATTTCATTTAAAAGTACAACTCGTCCCGCAAAAAACAAGCCCTCATATGGCAAGATTGACGGAATAATAAAAAAGTTACGGCTCTTGGAAGAAAAGGAGCAAAAAACAAAAACGCAAAAACGGAAAGTGCCCGGGGGCTGAAGGGGTTAAAAGAAGCCAAGATGAACAGAGCTGGGATCAGGAAAGACTTTGCTACCTACCCCGGTGTCATCCTGGGGACGGATAAGAATGGCGTATTTTTGAATGTGCTTGATGCAAATCTAGCTGTGAAGTGTACAACTGGGGCACAACTGCTGCAACTGAATGGGTGGGTGTGTGGGGCCCAATTTTTGGAAAAAAAGGGAGACTCCGCTTGGAGTAACCCTTGCTTGCTGTGTTTTTAAAAGAAGCCAAGATGAACAGAGCTGGGATCAGGAAAGACTTTGCTACCTACCCCGGTGTCATCCTGGGGACGGATAAGAATGACGTATTTTTGAATGTGCTTGATGCAAATCTAGCTGTGAAGTGTACAACTAGGGCACAACTGCTGCCACTGAAGGGGTGGGTGTGTGTGGGGCCCAATTTTTGGAAAAAAGGGAGACTCCGCTTGGAGTAACCCTTGCTTACATTGTTTTTAAAAGAAGCCAAGATGAACAGAGCTGGGATCAGGAAAGACTTTGCTACCTACCCCGGTGTCATCCTGGGGACGGATAAGAATGGTGTATTTTTGAATGTGCTTGATGCAAATGTAGCTGTGAAGTGTACAACTAGGGCACAACTGCTACCACTGAAGGGGTGGGTGTGTGTGTGGCCCAATTTTTGGAAAAAAGGGAGACTCCGCTTGGAGTCACCTTGCGGTGTTTTACATGATTTTAGAAGGGCGTGCCATGCCTATATCTGTGTGTCCTCCTCTTTTTCCTTGTCCAGCTGTTTTGTTTTCGCATGAGTATATGTCCTTGTAACTTTCCAATGTGTTTGAGTTGTTTGTCACCTTTAGGACACCTTTGAGGGTGTTTTCTAGGTGTTTTTCTGTGTTTGTGATTGCCTGCCATTGTTTCCTATGCAGTTCGAGTTCGGTTCGCCGAACGTTCGACGAACCGAACTCGAACGGGAGGTCCGTTCGGCGAACCAACCTCGAGCCGAACCGCGACCATTCGCTCATCTCTAGTCCTTGTCACTTTCCCATGTGTTTGTGTTTGTGTTGTGTTGTGAGTTGTTTGTCACCTTTTGGACACCTTTGAGGGTGTTTTCTAGGTGTTTTTATGTGTTTGTGATTGCCTGCCATTGTTTCCTATGCAGTTCGAGTTCGGTTCGACGTCCGTTCGGCGAACCGACCTCGAGCCGAACCGCGACCGGTTCGCTCATCTCTAGTAGTGACTAGAGTTGAGCGATGTTTGAGGTTCAAGGTTCGCCAATTTCATGTTCGATGTGAGCAAGGATGGTTGACCTTAGGGAGATCAACATCTACCACTGCGGAGACACCATCACACCATCACGTGTTTCTCAACGCAGTGATTCTAGAGCAATGCCCCCTGGGTAATATTCAAAGCAAGAAGGCCTGCGGAGACACCATCACATGTCTCAACGCTGGCAGGAAACTAGCCAGGTCTTTCACCGGGAAGGAACAACCACGGGAAGAGCAGTCTCCAGTCAAGGAGACCACCTATGCCAAACATGGTATCCATCCACAGACAGACGTTTCGGGGTATTTGCCCCTCATCAGTGTGGAGTAGGAATCTGGCTAGTGGGAGCATTGCCTAGTAAAAGACTATGTGAGCAAGGATGGTTGACCTTAGGGAGATCAACTGTCTTTTGTCTGGTGTCTCCGCAGTGGTGGATGTTGATCTCCCTAAGGTCAACCATCCTTGCTCACATAGTCTTTTACTAGGCAATGCTCCCACTAGCCAGATTCCTACTCCACACTGATGAGGGGCAAATACCCCAAAACGGCTGTCTGTGGATGGATACCATGTTTGGCATAGGTGGTCTCCTTGACTGGAGACTGCTCTTCCCGTGGTTGTTCCTTCCCGGTGAAAGACCTGGCTAGTTTCCTACCAGCGTTGAGACATGTGATGGTGTCTCCGCAGGCCTTCTTGCTTTCAATTTCATGTTCGAGTGATTTTGGGGCTGCTCGAGATCGAACTTGAACGCAAGCTTTTTGCTAAAAGCTTGATAGCTTGAGTTACGTTCGAGAACGGTTCGATCAGCAAAAAGCCTAGCTAGTTACTAGCTGGCTTTTCACTGTAATAGTGTGAGTCACTCTATGATTCACACCATTATCTAATTTCAGCGTATAGTGTGTGGGGCCAGTGCGTTTAGATCAGTGCTGCTGAGATAATGGCGATCGCCATTTTTTTTTCCCCTAAGCGCGCGTTCAGTGGGGCGGGCCTGCATGTCAGCCAATCCCAGACACACACACAGCTAAGTGGTCTTTTATGCCAGACAAGCAAGGGCATGTGTCATAGGCTGTCCATGTCACATGTCCTTGCATTATAAATACAGTCATTTTCCCTCATGGCGCCATTATCTGCTTTCTGCGTGTAGGTGACAGTCACCGCTCACGCAGCTCCTTTTGCCGCTCCAGCTGTGTACGCTATACACACATCGCTCTACAGATTAGGGACAGAATTTTATTTCAGCCCTTTTCGAGGCTCATTTCCTCGGGCTCAGAGCCATAGGTGACAGTCAGGTCCGTGGAAATGCTGTATACAGCTTCAGATAACAGCGTCTGTGTACCTAAGCTCAGGGAATTCCTTGCTGCATTTAACCATTAGGAGGGATAGAAAGTGAGGCTTCCTTTCATGTCCACTGACCCAGAGAACCTGGCCACTGTACCACCTGCCCACTTTTGCCACCTTATTTTTATAGCAAACAGTGCTGAAAATTAGTGGCATTCAAAAACTGGCTGCTATACTCCATTGTTGTTCCACTGGTGCCAAGCATTTTCCAGCACTGCTGCATTCAACCCTCACGCACATTTTGCTATGCTATTTTTTATAGAAAACAGTGCTGAAACTTAGTGGCATCCAAAAAGTGGCTGATTTACTAATTTTGTGTCCCACTTGTGCAAAGCAATTCCCAGCACCTCTGTATTCAACCCTCATGCACATTTTGCTACACTATTTTTTATTACAAACAGTGCTAAAACTTAGTGGCATCCAAAAAGTGGCTGCCATACTCCATTGTTGTCCCTTTGGTGCCAAGCTATTTCCAGCACCTCTGCATTTAACCCACATGCACATTTTGCTATGCTATTTTTATAGCAAACAGTGCTGAAAATTAGTGGCATCCAAAAAGTGGCTGCTATACTCCATTGTTGTCCCACTGGTGCCAAGCAATTACCAGCACCTCTACATTCTACCCTCATGCACATTTTGTTACGCTATTTTTATAGCAAACAGTGCTGAACATAAGTGGTATCCAAAAAGTGTCTGCTATACTAATATTGTGTCCCACTTGTGCCAAACAAGTCCCAGCACCTCTGCATTCAACCCTCATGCACATTTTGTTACGCTATTCTTATAGTAAACAGTGCTGAACATAAGTGGCATCCAAAAAGTGGCTGCTTTACTCCATTTTTGTCCCATTGGTGCCAAGAAATTTCCAGCACCTCTGTATTCAACCCTCATGCACATTTTGCTATGCTATTTTTATAGCAAGCAGTGCTGAAAATTAGTGGCATCCAAAAAGTGGCTGCTATACTCCATTGTTGTCCCACTGGTGCCAAGCAACTTCCAGCACCTCTGCATTCTGCCCTCATGCACATTTTGCTACGCTATTTTTATAGCAAACAGTGCTGAACATAAGTGTCATCCAAAAAGTGTCTGCTATACTAATTTTGTGTCCCACATCTGCCAAGCAAGTCCCAGCACCTCTGCATTACACCCTTATGCACATTTTGCTACGCTATTCTTATAGCAAACAGTGCTGCCAGTTTTAGGGCCATAGTTGCATTGTCAAGGATAGTCAGTGTTGGTTCTTCAGTAGAGTTGAGCGCGGTTCGTGGTGCGTGGTTCTCCAGTTCACAGTTTGAGTGATTTTGGGGGCTGTTCTAGATCGAACTAGAACTCGAGCTTTTTGCTAAAAGTTCGTTAGCTCGAGTTATGTTCGAGAACGGTTCTATCAGCAAAAAGCCAAGCTAATTACTATCTGGCTTTTCACTGTAATAGTGTAAGTCACTCTGTGACTCACACTATTATGAAATTTCAGTGTATAGTGTGCGGGGACTGCGCGTTCAGATCACTGTTGCTGGGATAATGGCGATCGCCATTTTTTTTTTTCTTTTTTTCCTTCCCTAAGTGCGCGTCTAGTGGGGCAGGCCAGCATGTCAGCCAATCTCAGACACACACACAGCTAAGTGGACTTTTTGCCAGACAAGCAAGGGCATGTGTCATGGGCTGTGAATGTAACATGTCCTTGCATTATAAATACGGGCATTTTCCCATCTGGACGCCATTAACTGACTTCTGCGTCTGGGTAACAGTCACCACTGACGCAGCTCCTGCCGCCAATCCTGCTGTGTACGCTCTACACACAGTGCTCTACAGATTAGGGATAGAAGTTTAATTCAGCCCTTTTCATGGCTCACTTCATTCGGCTCAGAGACATAGGTGACAGTCAGGTCCGTGGAAACAGTTTTTAACAGCTACAGATAACAGCGTCTGTGTAGCTAAGCTCAGGGACTTCCTTGCTGCATTTCACCATTAGGAGAGTAAGAAAGTGAGGCTTCCTTTCCTCTACACTGACCCACAACCCGGCCACTGTACCCTTCTGCCCTTTTTAGCAAAGCCATTTTAATTGCAGAGTGCTACCAGTTAGTGCCATCCAAAGAGTGGCTGCTGTCCTCCATTATTGCTGCACTTGTGCCTTGCAAGGCCCACCACCCCTGCATTCTCCCCTCCTGCACATTTTTGCAAAGCCATTTTAATTGAAAAGAGTGCTGCCAGTTAGTGGCATTCAAAAAGTGGCTCTTGGACTCCATTAGTGTCCCACTGGTGCCAAGCAATTTCCAGCACCTCTGCATTGCACCCTCAAGCTCATTGTTACTAAGCCATTATAATAGCAAACACTGAGAAAACTTATTGGCATCCAAAAAGTGGCTAATGGACTTCATTAGTGTCCCACTGGTGCCAAGCAATTTCCAGCACCTCTGCATTGCACCCTCAAGCTCATTTTTACTAAGCCATTATAATAACAAACACTGAGAAAACTTAGTGGCATCCAAAAAGTGGCTGTCGGACTCCATTAGTGTGCCACTGGTGACAAGCTATTTCCAGCACCTCTGCATTACACCCTCCTGCTCATTTTTTAATAAGCTATAATAATAGCAACAATCGCTGAAACTTAGTGACATCCAAAAAGTGGCTGTTGGACTCCATTTGTGCCCCACTGGTGCAAAGCAATTTCCAGCACTTCTGCATTGCACCCTCAAGCTCATTTTTACTAAGCCATTATAATAGCAAACACTGAGAAAACTTAGTGGCATCCAAAAAGTGGCTGTCGGACACCATTAGTGTCCCACTGGTGCCAAGCAATTTCCAGCACCTCTGCATTGCATACTCAAGCTCATTTTTACTAAGCCACTATAATAGCAAACACTGAAGAAACTTAGTGGCATCCAAAAAGTGGCTGTTGGACTCCATTTGTGCCCCACTGGTGCCAAGCAATTTCCAGCACCTCCGCATTACACCCTCCTGCTCATTTTTAAAAAGCTATAATAAATAGCAAAAAATGCTGAAACTTAGTGGCATCCAAAAAGTGGCTCTTGGACAGGGCCGGCGTCAGCACGCGGCATACTTGGGCAAATGCCGGGGCCCTGGAGAGCTGGGGGGGCCCACTGGGCCTCGTCAGTTCTGGTGCCCCTTGGCCAGGCCCCCCTCGCCTTAGTTCTGCTTTCCCCGGGCTGAGTTCCAGGGACCGCAGTCCTCGGCAGGAATCTGCAGCGCCGTCTCTTTAAGGCGTGCAGACTTCCTGGTTTGAACTTCATCTATGGGCGGATCTACCGACCGGCCTACTCAGTCCCACAGATGAAGGAGTTGCAGTGCCAGCCAGCGACCCCCAGCACAGCTTCTCTCTCCAGAGCTGTGTGGGCCCCCTCTCCACCGTGACTTGAGCGGTATGTGCCCTCCCCGCTGTTACGAGGGGGACCCGGGGAAGCGTGCCAAGATGGGGAATGGACAGCTTCCGCCGGTAAAGGTCCACTGTGCGGTGTAAGGGACCGCTGCTATGGTGGGTGAAGAGTGAGCGGGTTGCTGCTAGCGATAGTCTGGAATGTCACAGACGATCTATGTACACCGGTCTGCCCTAACCCGTGAGGGTTGTATGGCAGGGATCACAAGGCTCGGTGTACCTGTTGCACGGGGAAGCACAGAGGTGCCCCCACGCACGTGTGCCAGTGGAAGTCACGAGAATATGGCACGAGGGTAGCACAGAGGTGCCCACGCACGTGTGCTTTCAATAACCAGGTGAGTCCGGTGGAGACTCGAGGAGCTCACCTGGAACAGGAACACGGCCTGTCGAAGGAGCTACTGCCGGAGCAGCAAGGCAGGGACACGGCCTGCAAACCAGGTGCTGCCTAAGCAGCAAGGGCCAAGCCCACAGAAGACGATAATGCCTGAGCAGTGGCGTGGCAGCACGCTGCCAGACATCCAAACATAGAAGGACGGTCGCGCGCCGCCATGATGGCAGGAGGAGCTTTTAAGGAGGTGTAGCTCCAGCCAAGGGCGGGCGCGAGGCGGAGATGACGGACTTGACCCAATCAGGATCCACGACATCCCAGCCTGGCCAGTCAGGATTCACCACGTCACCAGCCTTGTCATCAAGCCGTGTGACGTCAGTGGGCGAATCAGGATCCACCAAGCATAGCACATGCTCACCCTCCTGCCTCTGGGAAATAGAGGCGGGATCCTCGGTCTCACAATGTGTAGAAATAACGGGAGTCTCACTGCTTCCCTGAGCAGCAAACCTCTGCACATTGCGCAACCTCACAGACCTTTGAGGCTGCTGAGCAGGAGGAGCTGTGGCAGGCAAGGAATGGGAGACCGCCTCATTTCTTGCAACAGGAGTACCACTAGGTGTCACCCTTGTGCTGCCTCTCTGAGGAGGTTTCTCCTGCACTCTGCGCAGTCTGGCAGACCTTCGGCGCTGCTGAGCAGGAGCGCTCGTGGCAGGCAAGGAGACTGCCTCATTCATTGCCACAGGAGAGCCACGAGGTGTAACACCCCACCCCCCGATTTATGGGCCCAGGTGAGCTGTATGGGCTTCTCACCCCTTGGGTGTATGCCCTTCCCCCCCGGTGCTGTATGTGCTGGCCCCTGGAGCTGTGTGTGGGCCCTCCAGAGCCGCTTGTGTGGGCCCCTCAGAGTCACGTGTGTGTCTGTATGTATGCAGCAGAGCTATGTATGTCTGTATGTAGCAGAGCTATGTGTGTATGTATGTAGCAGAGCTATGTGTATGTATGTAGCAGATTCATGTATGTATGCAGCAGAGCTATGTATGTATGTAGCAGAGCTATATATGTAGCAGAGCTATGTGTGTATGTATGTAGCAGAGCTATGTGTGTGTATGTATGTAGCAGAGCTATGTGTGTATGTATCCAGCAGAGCTGTATGTGTCTGTATGTATCTAGCAGAGTTGTGTTGTGTGTGTCTGTATGCATGTATGATGTGTATCTATGTATGTCAGTGTATATAACTGTATAGATATGTCAGTTCTATACGTATTTTTGTGAGTTTGTCTTTAAATATGTATATGTATGTGTACGTATGTGTGTGTCTGCGTGTGGATGGGGCCCACCGGGACTCTTCCGCCCGGGGCCCACAAAAACCTGGAGCTGGCCCTGCTGTTGGATTTCATTAGTGTCCCGCAGGTGCCAAGCAATTTCCAGCACCTCTGCATTGCACCCTCAAGCTCATTTTTACTAAGCCATTATAATGGCAAACACTGAAGAAACTTAGTGACATTCAAAAAGTGGCTGTTGTACTCCATTTGTGCCCCACTGGTGCCAAGCTATTTCCAGCACCTCTGCATTGCACCCTCAAGCTCATTTTTACTAAGCCATTATAATACCAAACACCTAGAAACCTTAGTGGCATCCTAAAAGTGGCTGTTGGATTTAATTAGTGTCCCACTGGTGCCAAGCAATTTCCAGCACCTCTGCATTACACTCTCAAGCTCATTTTTACTAAGCCATTATATTAGCAAACATTGAGAAAACTTATTGGCATCCAAAAAGTGGCTGTCAGACTCCATTAGTGTCCCACTAATGCCAAGCAATTTCCAGCACCTCTGCATTGCACCCTCAAGCTCATTTTTACTAAGCCATTATAATAGCAAACACTGAGAAAATTTAGTGGCATCCAAAAAGTGGCTGTCGGACTCCATTTGTGTCCCACTGGTGCCAAGCAATTTCCATCACCTATGCATTACACCCTCCTGCTCATTTTTAATAAGCTATATTAATAGCAAAAAAATGCTGCAAGTTAGTGGCAATCAAAAAGTGGCTGTTGGACTCCATTTGTGCCCCACTGATGCAAAGCAATTTCCAGCACCTCTGCATTACACCCTCCTTCTCATTTTTTAATAAGCTATTATAATAGCAATAAATGCTGAAACTTAATGGCATCCAAAAAGTGGCTGTTGTACTCCATTTGTGCCCCACTGGTGCAAAGCAATTTCCAGCACCTCTGCATTACACCCTCCTGCTCATTTTTAGTAAGCTATAATAATAGCAAAAAATGCTGCAAGTTAGTGGCATCCAAAAAGTGGCTGTTGGACTCCATTTGTGCCGCACTGGTGGAAAGCAATTTCTAGCACCTCTGTATTACACCCTCCTACGCATTTTTAATAAGCTATAATAATAGCAAAAAATGCTGCAAGTAAGTGGCATCCAAAAAGTGGCTATTGGAGTCCATCTGTGCACCACTGGTGCAAAGCAATTTTCAGCACCTATGCATTACACCCTCCTGCTCATTTTTAATAAGCTATATTAATAGCAAAAAAATGCTGCAAGTTAGTGGCAATCAAAAAGTGGCTGTTGGACTCCATTTGTGCCCTACTGGTGCAAAGCAATTTCCAGCACCTCTGCATTACACCCTCCTTCTCATTTTTTAATAAGCTATAATAGTAGCAATAAATGCTGAAACTTAATGGCATCCAAAAAGTGGCTGTTGTACTCCATTTGTGCCCCACTGGTGTCAAGCTATTTCTAGCACCTCCGCATTACACCCTCCGGCTCAATTTTAATAAGCTATAATAATAGCAACAAAGCTGAAAGTTAGTGGCATCCAAAAAGTGGCTGTTGGACTCAATTTGTGCTCCACAGGTGCAAAGCAATTTCCAGCACCTCTGCATTACACCCTCCTGCTCATTTTTAATAAGCTATATTAATAGCAAAAAAATGCTGCAAGTTAGTGGCATCCAAAAAGTGGCTGTTGAACTCCATTTGTGCCCTACTGGTGCAAAGCAATTTCCAGCACCTCTGCCTTACACCCTGCTGCTCATTTTTAATAAGCTATAATAATAGCAAAAAATGCTGCAAGTTAGTGGCATCCAAAAAGTGGCTGTTGTACTCCATTTGTGCCGCACTGGTGCAAAGCAATTTCCAGCATCTCTGCATTACACCCTCCTGCTCATTTTTAATAAGCTATAATAATAGCAAAAAATGCTGCAAGTTAGTGGCATCCAAAAAGTGGCTGTTGGACTCCATTTGTGCCCCACTGGTGCAGAGCTATTTCCAGCACCTCTGCATTACACCCTCCTGCTCATTTTTTTAATAAGCTATAATAATAGCAAAAAATGCTGAGACTTAGTGACATCCAAAAAGTTGCTGTTGGACTCCATTTGTGCCCTACTGGTGTCAAGCTATTTCCAGCACCTCCGCATTACACCCTCCTGCTCATTTTTTAATAATCTATAATATTAGCAAAAAAATGCTGCAAGTTAGTGGCATCCAAAAAGTGGCTGTTGTTCTCCATTTGTGCCCCACTGGTGCAAAGCAATTTCCAGCACCTCTGCATGACACCCTCCTGCTCATTTTTAATAAGCTATAATAATAGGAAAAAAATGCTTCAAGTTAGTGGCATCAAAAAGTGGCTGTTGGACTCCATTTGTGCCCCATTGTTGTCAAGCTATTTCCAGCACCTCTTCATTACACCCTCCTGCTCATTTTTAATAAGATATAATATTAGCAAAAAATGCTGCAAGTTAGTGGCATGCAAAAAGTGGCTGTTGGACTCCATTTGTGCCCCACTGGTGCAAAGTAAATTCCAGCACCTCCGTATTACACCCTCCTGCTTATTTTTTAATAAGCTATAATAATAGCAAAAAATGCTGGAAGTTAGTGGCATCCAAAAATTGGCTGTTGTACTCCATTTGTGCCCCACTGGTGCAAAGCAATTTCCAGCACCTCCGTATTACACCCTCCTGCTCATTTTTATTAAGCTATAATAATAGCAAAAAATGTGCAAGTAAGGCCCGTTTCACACGTCAGTGAAAAACACTGACGTTTTTCACTGGCGTTTAAAACACGCACATGTCCCTCTGTGTGCCGTGAATCACGGCACACATGGGTTGTCTAAGTGCAATCCGGGCTCCGTTCTCCGTGGCCCGTGATTGCACTTAGAGATTAACTCACCTGTGTGCGCCTCCGCTCTCCCTGGTGCTGATCGCTCCCGCGGTGCAGCATCCGGCCGGCGCTGACCCCCGCAGTAGCTGCTTCCGGGTCGGCTGTGTCGTGCATCATGAATATGCGCGACAGTAATGAGCCAGCTCAGAAGCAGCAGGGAGAACAGGCTGCAGGGAGCGTCGCTGGAACCGGGTAAGTTAATATGCTTTTTATTTTAGAAGCACGTTTTTTTCTAGCACGTGTTTCACGGACCACACCACTGCGTAGTCCGTGGGACATCAGTGATGCCAGAAAAAAATTAACATGTCTCCGTGTGGCAATCACGGACACGCGCTTATGCCGCACGGAGACACGTGCAGTGAAAAATCACTGATGTGTGAGCAGACCCATTCATTATAATGGGTCTGCGTATGTCAGTGATTCTGGTACATTTAAAAAAAAGCACAAACGTACCAGAATCACTGACGTGTGAAAGGGGGCTTAGTGGCATCCAAAAAGTGGCTGTCGGACTCCATTTGTGTCCCACTGGTGCCAAGCAATTTCCAGCACCTCTGCATTACATCCTCCTGCTCATTTTTAGTAAGCTATAATAATAGCAAAAAATGCTGCAAGTTAGTGGCATCCAAAAAGTGGCTGTTGGACTCCATTTGTGCCGCACTGGTGGAAAGCAATTTCTAGCACCTCTGTATTACACCCTCCTGCCCATTTTTAATAAGCTATAATAATAGCAAAAAATGCTGCAAGTAAGTGGCATCCAAAAAGTGGCTATTGGAGTCCATCTGTGCACCACTGGTGCAAAGCAATTTTCAGCACCTATTCATTACACCCTCCTGCTCATTTTTAATAAGCTATATTAATAGCAAAAAAATGCTGCAAGTTAGTGGCAATCAAAAAGTGGCTATTGGACTCCATTTGTGCCCTACTGGTGCAAAGCAATTTCCAGCACCTCTGCATTACACCCTCCTTCTCATTTTTTAATAAGCTATAATAATAGCAATAAATGCTGAAACTTAATGGCATCCAAAAAGTGGCTGTTGTACTCCATTTGTGCCCCAGTGGTGCCAAGCTATTTCTAGCACCTCTGCATTACACCCTCCTGCTCATTTTTAATAAGCTATAATAATAGCAAAAAAAGCTGCAAGTTAGTGGCATCCAAAAAGTGGCTGTTGGACTCAATTTGTGCTCCACAGGTGCAAAGCATTTTCCAGCACTTCAGCATTACACCCTCCTTATCATTTTTAATAAGCTATATTAATAGCAAAAAAATGCTGCAAGTTAGTGGCATCCAAAAAGTGGCTGTTGAACTCCATTTGTGCCCTACTGGTGCAAAGCAATTTCCAGCACCTCTGCATTACACCCTCCTGCTCATTTTTAATAAGCTATAATAATAGCAAAAAATGCTGCAAGTTAGTGGCATCCAAAAAGTGGCTGTTGGACTCCATTTGTGCCCCACTGGTGCAGAGCTATTTCTAGCACCTCTGCATTACACCCTCCTGATCATTTTTTTAATAAGCTATAATAATAGCAAAAAATGCTGAGACTTAGTGACATCCAAAAAGTTGCTGTTGGACTCCATTTGTGCCCTACTGGTGTCAAGCTATTTCCAGCACTTCAGCATTACACCCTCCTGCTCATTTTTTAATAATCTATAATATTAGCAAAAAAATGCTGCAAGTTAGTGGCATCCAAAAAGTGGCTGTTGTTCACCATTTGTGCCCCACTGGTGCAAAGCAATTTCCAGCACCTCTGCATTACACCCTCCTGCTCATTTTTAATAAGCTATAATAATAGGAAAAAATGCTTCAAGTTAGTGGCATCCAAAAAGTGGCTGTTGGACTCCATTTGTGCCCCATTGTTGTCAAGCTATTTCCAGCACCTCTTCATTACACCCTCCTGCTCATTTTTAATAAGATATAATATTAGCAAAAAATGCTGCAAGTTAGTGGCATGCAAAAAGTGGCTGTTGGACTCCATTTGTGCCGCACTGGTGCAAAGCTCTTTCAAGCACCTCTTCATTACACCCTCCTGCTTATTTTTAATAAAATATAATATTAGCAAAAAATGCTGCAAGTTAGTGGCATGCAAAAATTGGCTGTTGTACTCCATTTGTGCCCCACTGGTGCAAAGCAATTTCCAGCACCTCCGTATTACACCCTCCTGCTCATTTTTAATAAGCTATAATAATAGCAAAAAATGTGCAAGTAAGGCCCGTTTCACACGTCAGTGAAAAACACTGACGTTTTTCACTGGCGTTTAAAACACGCACATGTCCCTCTGTGTGCCGTGAATCACGGCACACATGGGTTGTCTAAGTGCAATCCGGGCTCCGTTCTCCGTGGCCCGTGATTGCACTTAGAGATTAACTCACCTGTGCGCGCCTCCGCTCTCCCTGGTGCTGATCGCTCCCGCGGTGCAGCATCCGGCCGGCGCTGATCCCCGCAGTAGCTGCTTCCGGGTCGGCTGTGTCGTGCATCATGAATATGCGCGACAGTAATGAGCCGGCTCAGAAGCAGCAGGGAGAACAGGCTGTAGGGAGCATCGCTGGAACCGGGTGAGTTAATATGCTTTTTATTTTAGAAGCACGTTTTTTTCTAGCATGTGTTTCACGGACCACACCACTGCGTAGTCCGTGGGACATCAGTGATGCCAGAAAAAAATTAACATGTCTCCGTGTGGCAATCACGGACACGCGCTTATGCCGCACGGAGACACGTGCAGTGAAAAATCACTGATGTGTGAGCAGACCCATTCATAATAATGGGTCTGCGTATGTCAGTGATTCTGGTACATTTAAAAAAAAGCACAAACGTACCAGAATCACTGACGTGTGAAAGGGGGCTTAGTGGCATCCAAAAAGTGGCTGTTGTACTCCATTTGTGCCCCACTGATGCAAAGCAATTTCCAGCACCTCTGCATTACACCTTCCTGCTCATTTTTTAATAAGCTATAATAATAGCAAAAAATGCTGAAACTTAGTGGCATTTAAAAAGTGGCTGTTGTACTCCATTTGTGCCCCACTGGTGCAAAGCAATTTCCAGCACCTCTGTATTACACCCTCCTGCTCATTTTTAGTAAGCTATAATAATAGCAAAAAATGCTGCAAGTTAGTGGCATTTAAAAAGTGGCTGTTGGACTCCATTTGTGCCGCACTGGTGCAAAGCAATTTCCAGCACCTCTGTATTACACCCTCCTGCTCATTTTTAATAAGCTATAATAATAGCAAAAAATGCTGCAAGTAAGTGGTATCCAAAAAGTGGCTATTGGAGTCCATCTGTGCACCACTGGTGCAAAGCAATGTTCAGCACCTCTGCATTACACCCTCCTGCTCATTTTTAATACGCTATATTAATAGCAAAAAAATGCTGCAAGTTGGTGGCAATCAAAAAGTGGCTGTTGGACTCCATCTGTGCCCCACTGGTGCAAAGCAATTTCCAGCACCTCTGCATTACACCCTCCTACTCATTTTTTAATAAGCTATAATAATAGCAATAAATGCTGAAACTTAATGGCATCCAAAAAGTGGCTGTTGTACTCCATTTGTGCCCCAGTGGTGCCAAGCTATTTCTAGCACCTCTACATTACACCCTCCGGCTCAATTTTAGTAAGCTATAATAATTAGAGATGAGCGAACCGGTCCCGGTTCGGCTCGAGGTCGGCTCGCCGAACGGGGGTCCCGTTCGAGTTCGGTTCGTCAAACGTTCGACGAACCGAACTCGATAGTATAGGCTATAATGGGAGGCAATCACAAACACATAAAAATGCATTATAAATGTACACAAACAGTTAATAAACATTGCCATAACACTTACCGGTCCTCGCGATCCCTTCTGCACTCTGTCTCCTGCTGCTATTCCATCCGATGATCGCTGAATCCTCCCGGTGACCTGCACTGCCAGCAGAGATGCAGGACCTATCGTGACGTCAAAATAGCCATGTGACCAGTCACGTGGCTATTATCTCATTGGCTACAGACTGGTCACATGACTATGACACGTCATGTAGGACCTGCGAGTTCATCTCTCCGGTACACGGTGCACATATGTGTATCGCCGTGTACCGGCGACATGCTCTAGCACACGGTCGACTCCCCGTTCCGTTAGGGACCGGCTGACACAGCCGGTCATTAACGGAGATCACCGTTGCCATAGCAACGCAGTTAGCGGTGACGTCACCGCTAACCGCGGCTCCGAGAGCACCGTTGCTATGGTAACGCGTCTGTCAGCGTTACCGCTGTTACAGCTAGCAGCCAGCACTGATCACTCACGGAGTGAAGGCTGCACGCTGCTTCCCGATTGTAGTGATGATTGTAGTGAGGATGGAGGTTCCCCAGCCCCAAGTGATGAGCTGGTGAATCTCATCCTCACTACAATCGTCACTACTACTACACTAGAAAGAAAGAAGACAGAAGAGCAGGATCGTGGAGGGCTGACAGGGGGTAATAAAGATGGAGTCTCTAATGTGTCTGTGTATTTATTTCTATTAAAGTATTTTTTCTCTGTGTGGTGTCTTTTTTGTAACCCTTTATTGGAGATTCTTAATGGCCGGGTCAAACGTGCCTGACATTAAGAATCTCTGGCTTAATACTGGCTGGTAAAACAAAGCCAGTATTAACTCATGATTACCCAACAAGCCACCCGGCTCCAGGGCTGTTAGAAGAGTTGGATACAGCGCCAGATGATGGCGCTTCTATGAGAGCGCCATTTTCTGGGACGGCTGCGGACTGAAATCCGCAGCAGAGGCGCCCAGAAACCTCGGGCTAACCTGTGCTGCGGATTCCAATCCCCAGCTGCCTAGTTGTACCCGGCTGGACACAAAAATGGGGCGAAGCCCACGTCATTTGTTTTTTAATTATTTCATGAAATAAGTGAAATAATTAAAAAAAAACGGGCTTCCCTATATTTTTGGTTCCCAGCCGGGTACAAATAGGCAACTGGGGGTTGGAGGCAGCCCGTGATTGCCAGCTGTACCTGGCTAGCATACAAAAATATGGCGAAGCCCACGTCATTTTTTTGGTGGGCAAAAAACTTCTGCATACAGTCCTGGATGGAGTATGCTGAGCCTTGTAGTTCTGCAGCTGCTGTCTGCTCTTCTCCATACAGACAGACAGCAGCTGCAGAACTACAAGGCTCAGCATACTCCATCCAGGACTGTATGCAGAAGTTTTTTGCCCCCTGAAAAAATTATGTGGGCTTCGCCATATTTTTGTATGCTAGCCAGGTACAGCAGGCAGGTACGGCTGCCCCCAACCCCCAGTTGCCTATTTGTACCCGGCTGGGAACCAAAAATAAAGGGAAGCCCTTTTTTTATTATTTCATGAATTTCATGAAATAATTAGAAAACAAATGACGTAGGCTTCGCCCCATTTTTGTGTCCAGCCAGGTACAACTAGGCAGCTGGGGATTGGAATCCGCACCACAGGTTGGCCTGAGCTTTCTGGGCCCCACTGCTGCGAATTGCAGTCTGCAGCCGCCTCAGAAAATGGCATTTTCATAGAAGCGCCATCTTCTGGCGCTGTATCCAACTCTTCCAGCACCTGCCTGCTATACCTGGCTAGCATACAAAAATATGGCGAAGCTCACGTCCTTTTTTTGTAGTTTTTTGGCAAAAAAAATAAAAAATGCTTCCCTGGATTTTCCATTGCCAGTGAAGGTAACACCAAGCAGTGGGGGTTAGCAGCCAGTAGCTGCTTGGATTACCCTTAGCTAGCAATACAAAAAATGCAGCGGGAGCCCATATATATTTTTTAATTATTTATTTAAATAACTAAAAATAAAATGGGCTTCCCTGTATTTTGATTGCTGGACATCACAGTGCTGTAAAAATAAATCTTTAAAAAAATGACGTAGCGCTCCGCGGTATTTTTTATTCTCAGCGCAGATAAAGCAGACAGCTATGGGTTGCCACCCCCATCTGCCTGCCGTTACCTTGGTTGGCAATCAAAATACAGGGAAGCCCATTAATTTTTTTTATTTAAAAAATAATTAAAAAAAAAAAATGACGTTGGGTCCCCCCATTTTTGATAGCCAGCTAGGGTAAAGCAGACGGCTGTAGCCTGAAAACCACAGCTGGCAGCTTTACCGTGGTTGGGGATCCAATGTGGAGGTCCCCTCAGGCTCTTTTTTATAATTATTTTATAAATATTAATAATTACACAAAAAAAGTAGGGTCCCCTCCAAATTGGATCACCAGCCAAGGTAAAGCGGACAGCTGTGGTCTGGTATTCTCAGGGTGGGAAGGTCCATAGTTATTGGGCCTTCACAGCCTAAAAATAGCAGGCCGCAGGCACCCCAGACGTGGCGCATCCACTAGATGCGCCAATCCTGGCACTTCACCCCAGCTCATCCCGTGCCCTGGTGCAGTGGCAAACGGGGTAATAAATCGGGTTGATACTAGCTGTAAAGTCACCTGAGATCAAGCCCAGCAGTTTGTGATGTCATGGCATCTATTAGATACCCAACATCATAAACTGTCAGTACTAACAAAAACAAAAAATCGACAAAAGAAATTTATTTGAAAAAACAGTCCCCAAAACATTTCCTCTTTCACCAATTTATTGTAAGAAAAAAAATAAAGGGGTCCCACGACGACTCTGGACCATCTAGAATATGGGGGGAGACACTCAGGGAACGTATCCCCCATTTTCTAGGAGTGCGGACCCTTCATGTGAGGAGTGTGGGTGCAATGAATCTGCACTCACTCTCCCCGGGTCCACAGCAGCAGAGTCCATGTCGTAATGGTTGCTACCAAAGCTGCAATGCCCTGCTCATGAGGTAAGGGCATGCCTAATCAGGAGAACTACTGTAGAGGAAGCTCTGCTCACTGGTATATAGGTGCTCAGAGGTAATAATAGATAAAATTAGTGAGTAACCTCGGCACTCTAAATCTCCCAGACTAAGTCAGTAAGTCACAATGGATAGTAATGCAAAATCACTCTTTATTGGTCCGTATTAAGAACATTTTTTTTTTCATAAGCATATATGTTTTTGTCCAAAACAAGTTACAAATGACGTTTCGGCCTGAGCCTTCGTCAGATTGGACTTATCTGCATGTAATCATGAAAAATGACAATAATCAGTATCACATAGGAGTGAGAGAATAATAACATAAACTCGAACAATGTAGAGGTACAATTGGGATGCAGCAAAAAAATTGCAACACAGCAAGAAATGAAACACATGATACAAATGTCATAATACAGTACAAGGACAATATAGTAATGACAAATATGGGGTCAGAGTAGACTTAGACAGCTCTGGTACGAAAGAGATGTCAATCATAAAGTAACATGTGCAGTAGGTGTAGAGCTACAGTATGCATGGCAGAGCTAATGGGTAGACCGACCATAGAAAAAGAACGGAGAAAAAGTGGAGAAAAAGTGGAGAATAAGTGGAGAAAAAGTGGAGAAAAAGTGGAGAAAAAGTGGAGAAAATGTGGAGAATAAATGGAGAAAAAGTGGAGAAAAAGTGGAGAAAAAGTGGAGAAAAAAATGGAGAAAAAGTGGAGAAAAAGTGGAGAATAAATGGAGAAAAAGTGGAGAAAAAAATGGAGAAAAAGTGGAGAAAAAGTGGAGAAAAAGTGGAGAAAAAAATGCAGAAAAAGTGGAGAAAAAGTGGAGAATAAATGGAGAAAAAGTGGAGAAAAAGTGGAGAAAAAGTGGAGAATAAATGGAGAAAAAGTGGAGAAAAAGTGGAGAAAAAAATGGAGAAAAAGTGGAGAAAAAGTGGAGAATAAATGGAGAAAAAGTGGAGAAAAAGTAGAGAAAAAGTGGAGAAAAAGTGGAGAATAAGTGGAGAAAAAGTGGAGAATAAGTGGAGAAAAAGTGGAGAATAAGTGGAGAAAAAGTGGAGAATAAGTGGAGAAAAAGTGGAGAATAAGTGGAGAAAAAGTGGAGAATAAGTGGAGAAAAAGTGGAGAATAAGTGGAGAAAAAGTGGAGAAAAAGTGGAGAATAAGTGGAGAAAAAGTGGAGAATAAGTGGAGAAAAAGTGGAGAATAAGTGGAGAAAAAGTGGAGAATAAGTGGAGAATAAGTGGAGAAAAAGTGGAGAATAAGTGGAGAAAAAGTGGAGAATAAGTGGAGAAAAAGTGGAGAAAAAAATGGAGAAAAAAATGGAGAAAAAGTGGAGAAAAAGTGGAGAATAAATGGAGAAAAAGTGGAGAAAAAAATGGAGAAAAAGTGGAGAAAAAGTGGAGAAAAAAATGGAGAAAAAGTGGAGAAAAAGTGGAGAATAAATGGAGAAAAAGTGGAGAAAAAGTGGAGAAAAAATGGAGAATAAGTGGAGAAAAAGTGGAGAATAAGTGGAGAAAAAGTGGAGAAAAAGTGGAGAAAAAGTGGAGAAAAAGTGGAGAAAAAAATGGAGAAAAAGTGGAGAAAAAGTGGAGAAAAAGTGGAGAAAAAAATGGAGAAAAAGTGGAGAAAAAGTGGAGAATAAATGGAGAAAAAGTGGAGATTAAGTGGAGAAAAAGTGGAGAATAAATGGAGAAAAAGTGGAGAAAAAGTGGAGAAAAAAATGGAGAAAAAGTGGAGAAAAAGTGGAGAATAAATGGAGAAAAAGTGGAGAAAAAGTGGAGAAAAAGTGGAGAAAAAGTGGAGAATAAGTGGAGAATAAGTGGAGAAAAAGTGGAGAAAAAGTGGAGAATAAGTGGAGAAAAAGTGGAGAAAAAGTGGAGAATAAGTGGAGAAAAAGTGGAGAATAAGTGGAGAAAAAGTGGAGAATAAGTGGAGAAAAAGTGGAGAATAAATGGAGAAAAAGTGGAGAAAAAGTGGAGAAAAAAATGGAGAAAAAAATGGAGAAAAAGTGGAGAAAAAGTGGAGAATAAATGGAGAAAAAGTGGAGAAAAAAATGGAGAAAAAGTGGAGAAAAAGTGGAGAAAAAAATGGAGAAAAAGTGGAGAATAAATGGAGAAAAAGTGGAGAAAAAGTGGAGAAAAAGTGGAGAATAAGTGGAGAAAAAGTGGAGAATAAGTGGAGAAAAAGTGGAGAATAAGTGGAGAAAAAGTGGAGAATAAGTGGAGAAAAAGTGGAGAAAAAGTGGAGAAAAAGTGGAGAATAAATGGAGAAAAAGTGGAGAAAAAGTGGAGAAAAAGTGTAGAAAAAGTGGAGAAAAAAATGGAGAAAAAGTGGAGAAAAAGTGGAGAATAAATGGAGAAAAAGTGGAGAAAAAGTGGAGAAAAAGTGGAGAAAAAGTGGAGAATAAGTGGAGAAAAAGTGGAGAAAAAGTGGAGAATAAGTGGAGAAAAAGTGGAGAATAAGTGGAGAAAAAGTGGAGAATAAGTGGAGAATAAGTGGAGAAAAAGTGGAGAAAAAGTGGAGAAAAAGTGGAGAAAAAGTCGAGAAAAAGTGGAGAAAAAGTGGAGAAAAAGTGGAGAAAAAGTGGAGAAAAAGTGGAGAAAAAGTGTAGAAAAAAATGGAGAAAAAGTGGAGAAAAAGTGGAGAATAAATGGAGAAAAAGTGGAGAAAAAGTGGAGAAAAAGTGGAGAAAAAAATGGAGAAAAAGTGGAGAAAAAGTGGAGAATAAATGGAGAAAAAGTGGAGAAAAAGTGGAGAAAAAGTGGAGAAAAAAATGGAGAAAAAGTGGAGAAAAAGTGGAGAAAAAGTGGAGCAAAAATGAAGAAAAAGTGGAGAAAAAGTGGAGCACCCTTTGGTGCCTTTCATGTGGCACTAAGGGGTGCTTAGATTTGTATTTTGCCACAAAAATGAAAAAAAAAAATGACGTAGGGTTCCCCCTAGTTTTGTAGCCAGGTAGGGTAAAGCAGACGGCTGCAGCCGGCAGACCACAGCTGGCAACCTCACCTTGGCTGGTAATCCAAAACTGAGGGCACCCCACGCTGTTATTTTAAATTAAATAAATAATTTAAAAAAAAAAAACGTAGGGGTCCCCCAAAATTGGATCACCAGCCAAGGTAAAGCAGACAGCTGGGGCCTGATATTCTCAGACTAGGGAGGTCCATGGTTATTGGACTCTCCCAAGCCTAAAAATAGCAGGCCGCAGCCGCCCCAGAAGTGGCGCATCCATTAGATGCGCCAATCCTGGTGCTTCGCCCCAGCTCATCCCGCGCCCTGGTGCGGTGGCAAACGGGGTAATATATGGGGTTAATACCAGATGTGTAATGTCACCTGGCACCAAGCCCTGGGGTTGGTGAGGTCAGGCGTCTATCAGATACCCGACATCACCAACCCAGTCAGTAATAAAAAAAAATAGACAACAAACACATTTTTATTTGAAAAAACACTCCCCAAAACATTCCCTCTTTAACCAATTTATTAGAATGAAAAACAAATCCAGGTCTGCTGTAATCCAAGGGGTTGCCATGACGATCCACACTGTCCCAGTCAATGAAGAGCAGGATGTTCCCCATTGGCTGGGAGAGCAGTGCAGTGACCTGAGCTAACATCAATGGGTCAGCCCAGGTAACTGCAGGGGATGACAAGTGCTGCTGTCAGCGAGGTACATTACCTGCGCTGATCTCCAGCACTGCCGACAGCCCCTGTCACTGAGTTCAGTGACCGGCGCCTTCACAGCCATATATCGCGAGAGGTCCGTGACGTCACCGCTAGTCAGTCTCGGGTCGGAAGCGAGAGGTGATGTGACAAGCGGCGGCCATGGAGGACAGTGACAGCGCTGAGGTCGGGATGGCGGGACTTCATCACCGCAGGTAAGCCGAGCAGGGGGGGGGGGGTATGTGTGTGTGTGTGTGTGTGTGTATGTGTACATGCCGCGGGCAGGAGGGGGCTGAGCGAGCTGAGCGGGAAGTGTGGGCTTCCTGCACGTAACTAAGATAAACATCGGGTTACTAACCAAAGCGCTTTGCTTGGATAACCGATGTTTATCTTGGTTACCAGCTTCTGGCAGGCTGCCAGCGATGGCTCCTGCACACTCTAGCTGTAAAAAGCCCTGCTTTTTGCTGCTAGAACCGTTCTCGAACGTATCTAGAACTATCGAGCTTTTGCAAAAAGCTCGAGTTCTAGTTCGATCTCGAACAGCCCCAAAAATCACTCGAGCTTAGAACTGGAGAACCTCAAACCGCGAACCGCGCTCAACTCTAATAATAATAGCAAAAAAAGATGCAAGTTAGTGGCATCCAAAAAGTGGATGTTGGACTCAATTTGTGCTCCACAGGTGCAAAGCAATTTCCAGCACCTCTGCATTACACCCTCCTGCTCATTTTTAATAAGCTATATTAATAGCAAAAAAATGCTGCAAGTTAGTGGCATCCAAAAAGTGGCTGTTGGACTCCATTTGTGCCCTACTGGTGCAAAGCTATTTCGAGCACCTCTGCATTACACCCTCTTGCTCATTTATAATAAGCTATAATAACAGCAATAAATGCTGAAACTTAATGGCATCAAAAAAGTGGCTGTTGTACTCCATTTGTGCCCCAGTGGGGCCAAGCTAATTCTAGCACCACTGCATTACACCCTCCTGCTCATTTTTAATAATCTATAATAATAGCAATAAATGCTGCAAGTTAGAGGCATCCAAAAAGTGGCTGTTGTACTCCATTTGTGCCGCACTGGTGCAAAGCAATTTCCAGCATCTCTGCATTACACCCTCCTGCTCATTTTTAATAAGCTATAAAAATAGCAAAAAATGCTGCAAGTTAGTGGCATCCAAAAAGTGGCGGTTGGACTCCATTTGTGCCGCACTGGTGCAAAGCAATTTCCAGCACCTCTGCATTTCACCCTCCTGCTCATTTTTTAATAAGCTATAATAATAGCAAAAAATGCTGCAAGTTAGTGGCATCCAAAAAGTGGCTGTTGGACACCATTTGTGCCCCACTGGTGCAAAGCTACTTCCAGCACCTCTGCATTACACCCTCCTGCTCATTTTTAATAAGCTATAATAATAGCAATAAATGCTGCAAGTTAGTGGCATCCAAAAAGTGGCTGTTGTACTCCATTTGTGCCCCACTGGTGCAAAGCAATTTGCAGCACCTCCGCATTACACCCTCCTGCTCATTTTTAATAAGCTATAATAATAGGAAAAAATGCTGCAAGTTAGTGGCATCCAAAAAGTGGCTGTTGTACTCCATTTGTGCCCCACTGGTGCAAAGCTACTTCCAGCACCTCTGCATTACACCCTCCTGCTCATTTTTTAATAAGCTATAATAATAGCAAAAAATGCTGCAAGTTAGTGGCATCCAAAAAGTGTCTGTTGGACTCCATATGTGCCCCACTGGTGCAAAGCAAATTCCAGCACCTCCGCATTACACCATCCTGCTTATTTTTTAATAAGCTACAATAGTAGTAAAAAATGTTGAAACTTATTGGCATCCAAAAAGTGGCTGTTGTACTCCATTTGTGCCCCAGTGGTGCAAAGCAATTTCTAGCACTTCTGCATTACACCCTCCTGCTCATTTTAAATAGCTTTAATAATAGAAAAAAATGCTGCAAGTTAGTGGCATCCAATAAGTGGCTGTTGTACTCCATTTGTGCCCCACTGATGCAAAGCAATTTCCAGCACCTCTGCATTACACCCTCCTGCTCATTTTTAATAAGCTATCATAATAGAAAAAAATGCTGCAAGTTAGTGGCATCCAAAAAGTGGCTATTGGAGTCCATCTGTGCACTACTGGTGCAAAGCAATTTTCAGCACCTCTGCATTACACCCTACTGCTCATTTTTCATAAGCTATCATAATAGAAAAAAATGCTGCAAGTTAGTGACATCCAAAAAGTGGCTGTTGGATTCCATTTGTGCCCCACTGGTGCAAATGAATTTCCATCACCTCCGCATTACACCCTACTGCTCATTTTTCATAAGCTATCATAATAGAAAAAAATGCTGCAAGTTAGTGGCATCCAAAAAGTGGCTATTGGAGTCCATCTGTGCATTACTGGTGCAAAGCAATTTTCAGCACCTCTGCATTACACCCTCCTGCTCATTTTTAATAAACTATATTAATAGCAAAAAAATGCTGCCAGTTATTAGCATCCAAAAAGTGGCTGTTGGACTTCCATTAGTGTCCCACTGGTGCAAATCTATGTGCATCACCTCTGCATTGCACACTGAAACTCATTGTTACTAAGCCATTATACTAGCAAACACTGAGTGAACTTAGTGGCATCCTAAAAGTGGCTGTTGGACTTCTGTATTGTCCCACTAGTGCAAAGATATTTGCAGCACGTCTGCCTGCATTGCACATTCAAACTCATTGTTACTAAGCCATTATACTAGCAAACACTGAGTGAACTTAGTGGCATCCTAAACGTGGCTGTTTGACTTCTGTATTGTCCCACTAGTGCAAAGATATTTGCAGCACGTCTGCCTGCATTGCACACTCAAACTCATTGTTACTAAGCCATTATACTAGCAAACACTGAGTGAACTTAGTGGCATCCTAAAAGTGGCTGTTGGACTTCTGTATTGTCCCACTAGTGCAAAGATATTTGCAGCACGTCTGCCAGCATTGCACACTCAAACTCATTGTTACTAAGCCATTATACTAGCGAACCCTGATTGAACTTAGTGGCATCCTAAAAGTGGCTGTTGGACTTCTATATTGTCCCACTAGTGCAAAGATATTTGCAGCACGTCTGCCTGCATTGCACACTCAAACTCATTGTTACTAAGCCTTTATACTAGCAAACACTGAGTGAACTTAAGGGCATCCTAAAAGTGGCTTTTGGACTTCTGTATTGTCCCACTAGTGCAAAGATATTTGCAGCACGTCTGCCTGCATTGCACACTCAAACTCATTGTTACTAAGCCATTATACTAGCAAACACTGAGTGAACTTAGTGGCATCCTAAACGTGGCTGTTGGACTTCTGTAGTGTCCCACTAGTGCAAAGATATTTGCAGCACGTCTGCCTGCATTGCACAATCAAACTCATTGTTAGTAAGCCATTATACTAGCAAATACTGAGTGAACTTAGTGGCATCCTAAACGTGGCTGTTGGACTTCTGTATTGTCCCACTAGTGCAAAGATATTTGCAGCACATCTGCCAGCATTGCACATTCAAACTCATTGTTACTAAGCCATTATACTAGCAAACCCTGATTGAACTTAGTGGCATCCTAAACGTGGCTGTTTGACTTCTGTATTGTCCCACTAGTGCAAAGATATTTGCAGCACGTCTGCCTGCATTGCACACTCAAACTCATTGTTACTAAGCCATTATACTAGCAAACACTGAGTGAACTTAGTGGCATCCTAAAAGTGGCTGTTGGACTTCTGTATTGTCCCACTAGTGCAAAGATATTTGCAGCACGTCTGCCAGCATTGCACACTCAAACTCATTGTTACTAAGCCATTATACTAGCGAACCCTGATTGAACTTAGTGGCATCCTAAAAGTGGCTGTTGGACTTCTATATTGTCCCACTAGTGCAAAGATATTTGCAGCACGTCTGCCTGCATTGCACACTCAAACTCATTGTTACTAAGCCTTTATACTAGCAAACACTGAGTGAACTTAAGGGCATCCTAAAAGTGGCTTTTGGACTTCTGTATTGTCCCACTAGTGCAAAGATATTTGCAGCACGTCTGCCTGCATTGCACACTCAAACTCATTGTTACTAAGCCATTATACTAGCAAACACTGAGTGAACTTAGTGGCATCCTAAACGTGGCTGTTGGACTTCTGTAGTGTCCCACTAGTGCAAAGATATTTGCAGCACGTCTGCCTGCATTGCACAATCAAACTCATTGTTAGTAAGCCATTATACTAGCAAATACTGAGTGAACTTAGTGGCATCCTAAACGTGGCTGTTGGACTTCTGTATTGTCCCACTAGTGCAAAGATATTTGCAGCACATCTGCCAGCATTGCACATTCAAACTCATTGTTACTAAGCCATTATACTAGCAAACCCTGATTGAACTTAGTGGCATCCTAAAAGTGGCTGTTGGACTTCTGTCTTGTCCCACTAGTGCAAAGATATTTGCAGCACGTCTGCATGCATTGCACACTCAAACTCATTGTTACTAAGCCATTATATTAGCAAACACTGAGAGAACTTAGTGGCATCCTAAAAGTGGCTGTTGGACTTCTGTATTGTCCCACTAGTGCAAAGATATTTGCAGCACGTCTGCCTGCATTGCACACTCAAACTCATTGTTACTAAGCCATTATACTAGCAAAAACTGAGTGAACTTAGTGGCATCCTAAACGTGGCTGTTAGACTTCTGTATTGTCCCACTAGTGCAAAGATATTTGCAGCACGTCTGCCTGCATTGCACACTCAAACTCATTGTTACTAATCCATTATACTAGCAAACACTGATTGAACTTAGTGGCATCCTAAAAGTGGCTGTTGGACTTCTGTATTGTCCCACTAGTGCAAAGATATTTGCAGCACGTCTGCCTGCATTGCACACTCAAACTCATTGTTACTAAGCCATTATACTAGCAAACACTGAGTGAACTTAGTGGCATCCTAAACGTGGCTGTTGGACTTCTGTATTGTCCCACTAGTGCAAAGATATTTGCAGCACGTCTGCCTGCAATGTAAACTCAAACTCATTGTTACTAAGCCATTATACTAGCAAACACTGAGTGAACTTAGTGGCATCCTAAACGTGGCTGTTGGACTTCTGTATTGTCCCACTAGTGCAAAGATATTTGCAGCACGTCTGCCTGCATTGCACACTCAAACTCATTGTTACTAAGCTATTATACTAGCAAACACTGAGTGAACTTAGTGGCATCCTAAACGTGGCTGTTGGACTTCTGTATTGTCCCACTTGTGCAAAGATATTTGCAGCACGTCTGCCTGCATTGCACACTCAAACTCATTGTTACTAAGCCATTATATTAGCAAACACTGAGAGAACTTAGTGGCATCCTAAAAGTGGCTGTTGGACTTCTGTATTGTCCCACTAGTGCAAAGATATTTGCAGCACGTCTGCCTGCATTGCACACTCAAACTCATTGTTACTAAGCCATTATACTAGCAAAAACTGAGTGAACTTAGTGGCATCCTAAACGTGGCTGTTAGACTTCTGTATTGTCCCACTAGTGCAAAGATATTTGCAGCACGTCTGCCTGCATTGCACACTCAAACTCATTGTTACTAATCCATTATACTAGCAAACACTGATTGAACTTAGTGGCATCCTAAAAGTGGCTGTTGGACTTCTGTATTGTCCCACTAGTGCAAAGATATTTGCAGCACGTCTGCCTGCATTGCACACTCAAACTCATTGTTACTAAGCCATTATACTAGCAAACACTGAGTGAACTTAGTGGCATCCTAAACGTGGCTGTTGGACTTCTGTATTGTCCCACTAGTGCAAAGATATTTGCAGCACGTCTGCCTGCAATGTAAACTCAAACTCATTGTTACTAAGCCATTATACTAGCAAACACTGAGTGAACTTAGTGGCATCCTAAACGTGGCTGTTGGACTTCTGTATTGTCCCACTAGTGCAAAGATATTTGCAGCACGTCTGCCTGCATTGCACACTCAAACTCATTGTTACTAAGCTATTATACTAGCAAACACTGAGTGAACTTAGTGGCATCCTAAACGTGGCTGTTGGACTTCTGTATTGTCCCACTTGTGCAAAGATATTTGCAGCACGTCTGCCTGCATTGCACACTCAAACTCATTGTTACTAAGCCATTATACTAGCAAACACTGAGTGAACTCAGTGGCATCCTAAACGTGGCTGTTGGACTTCTGTATTGTCCCACTAGTGCAAAGATATTTGCAGCACGTCTGCCTGCATTGCACATTCAAACTCATTGTTACTAAGCCATTATACTAGCAAACCCTGATTGAACTTAGTGGCATCCTAAAAGTGGCTGTTGGACTTCTGTATTGTCCCACTAGTGCAAAGATATTTGCAGCACGTCTGCCTGCATTGCACACTCAAACTCATTGTTACTAAGCCATTATACTAGCAAACACTGAGTGAACTTAGTGGCATCCTAAACGTGGCTGTTGGACTTCTGTATTGTCCCACTAGTGCAAAGATATTTGCAGCACGTCTGCCTGCATTGCACACTCAAACTCATTGTTACTAAGCCATTATACTAGCAAACACTGAGTGAACTTAGTGGCATCCTAAACGTGGCTGTTGGACTTCTGTATTGTCCCACTAGTGCAAAGATATTTGCAGCACGTCTGCCTGCATTGCACACTCAAACTCATTGTTACTAAGCCATTATACTAGAGAACACTGATTGAACTTAGTGGCATCCTAAACGTGGCTGTTGGACTTCTGTATTGTCCCACTAGTGCAAAGATATTTGCAGCACGTCTGCCTGCATTGCACACTCAAACTCATTGTTACTAAGCCATTATACTAGCAAACACTGACTGAACTTAGTGGCATCCTAAACGTGGCTGTTGGACTTCTGTATTGTCCCACTAGTGCAAAGATATTTGCAGCACGTCTGCCTGCATTGCACACTCAAACTCATTGTTACTAAGCCATTATACTAGCAAACACTGAGTGAACTTAGTGGCATCCTAAACGTGGCTGTTGGACTTCTGTATTGTCCCACTAGTGCAAAGATATTTGCAGCACGTCTGCCTGCATTGCACACTCAAACTCATTGTTACTAAGCCATTATACTAGCAAACACTGAGTGAACTTAGTGGCATCCTAAAAGTGGCTGTTGGACTTCTGTATTGTCCCACTAGTGCAAAGATATTTGCAGCACGTCTGCCTGCATTGCACACTCAAACTCATTGTTACTAAGCCATTATACTAGCGAACCCTGATTGAACTTAGTGGCATCCTAAAAGTGGCTGTTGGACTTCTATATTGTCCCACTAGTGCAAAGATATTTGCAGCACGTCTGCCTGCATTGCACACTCAAACTCATTGTTACTAAGCCTTTATACTAGCAAACACTGAGTGAACTTAAGGGCATCCTAAAAGTGGCTTTTGGACTTCTGTATTGTCCCACTAGTGCAAAGATATTTGCAGCACGTCTGCCTGCATTGCACACTCAAACTCATTGTTACTAAGCCATTATACTAGCAAACACTGAGTGAACTTAGTGGCATCCTAAACGTGGCTGTTGGACTTCTGTAGTGTCCCACTAGTGCAAAGATATTTGCAGCACGTCTGCCTGCATTGCACAATCAAACTCATTGTTAGTAAGCCATTATACTAGCAAATACTGAGTGAACTTAGTGGCATCCTAAACGTGGCTGTTGGACTTCTGTATTGTCCCACTAGTGCAAAGATATTTGCAGCACATCTGCCAGCATTGCACATTCAAACTCATTGTTACTAAGCCATTATACTAGCAAACCCTGATTGAACTTAGTGGCATCCTAAAAGTGGCTGTTGGACTTCTGTATTGTCCCACTAGTGCAAAGATATTTGCAGCACATCTGCCAGCATTGCACATTCAAACTCATTGTTACTAAGCCATTATACTAGCAAACCCTGATTGAACTTAGTGGCATCCTAAAAGTGGCTGTTGGACTTCTGTATGTCCCACTAGTGCAAAGATATTTGCAGCACGTCTGCATGCATTGCACACTCAAACTCATTGTTACTAAGCCATTATATTACCAAACACTGAGTGAACTTAGTGGCATCCTAAAAGTGGCTGTTGGACTTCTGTATTGTCCCACTAGTGCAAAGATATTTGCAGCACGTCTGCCTGCATTGCACACTCAAACTCATTGTTACTAAGCCATTATACTAGCAAAAACTGAGTGAACTTAGTGGCATCCTAAACGTGGCTGTTAGACTTCTGTATTGTCCCACTAGTGCAAAGATATTTGCAGCACGTCTGCCTGCATTGCACACTCAAACTCATTGTTACTAATCCATTATACTAGCAAACACTGATTGAACTTAGTGGCATCCTAAAAGTGGCTGTTGGACTTCTGTATTGTCCCACTAGTGCAAAGATATTTGCAGCACGTCTGCCTGCATTGCACACTCAAACTCATTGTTACTAAGCCATTATACTAGCAAACACTGAGTGAACTTAGTGGCATCCTAAACGTGGCTGTTGGACTTCTGTATTGTCCCACTAGTGCAAAGATATTTGCAGCACGTCTGCCTGCAATGTAAACTCAAACTCATTGTTACTAAGCCATTATACTAGCAAACACTGAGTGAACTTAGTGGCATCCTAAACGTGGCTGTTGGACTTCTGTATTGTCCCACTAGTGCAAAGATATTTGCAGCACGTCTGCCTGCATTGCACACTCAAACTCATTGTTACTAAGCTATTATACTAGCAAACACTGAGTGAACTTAGTGGCATCCTAAACGTGGCTGTTGGACTTCTGTATTGTCCCACTAGTGCAAAGATATTTGCAGCACGTCTGCCTGCATTGCACACTCAAACTCATTGTTACTAAGCCATTATACTAGCAAACACTGAGTGAACTCAGTGGCATCCTAAACGTGGCTGTTGGACTTCTGTATTGTCCCACTAGTGCAAAGATATTTGCAGCACGTCTGCCTGCATTGCACATTCAAACTCATTGTTACTAAGCCATTATACTAGCAAACCCTGATTGAACTTAGTGGCATCCTAAAAGTGGCTGTTGGACTTCTGTATTGTCCCACTAGTGCAAAGATATTTGCAGCACGTCTGCCTGCATTGCACACTCAAACTCATTGTTACTAAGCCATTATACTAGCAAACACTGAGTGAACTTAGTGGCATCCTAAACGTGGCTGTTGGACTTCTGTATTGTCCCACTAGTGCAAAGATATTTGCAGCACGTCTGCCTGCATTGCACACTCAAACTCATTGTTACTAAGCCATTATACTAGAGAACACTGAGTGAACTTAGTGGCATCCTAAACGTGGCTGTTGGACTTCTGTATTGTCCCACTAGTGCAAAGATATTTGCAGCACGTCTGCCTGCATTGCACACTCAAACTCATTGTTACTAAGCCATTATACTAGCAAACACTGACTGAACTTAGTGGCATCCTAAACGTGGCTGTTGGACTTCTGTATTGTCCCACTAGTGCAAAGATATTTGCAGCACGTCTGCCTGCATTGCACACTCAAACTCATTGTTACTAAGCCATTATACTAGCGAACAATGAGTGAACTCAGTGGCATCCTAAAATTGGCTGTTGGACTTCTGTATTGTCCCACTAGTGCAAAGATATTTGCAGCACGTCTGCCTGCATTGCACACTCAAACTCATTGTTACTAAGCCATTATACTAGCAAACACTGAGTGAACTCAGTGGCATCCTAAACGTGGCTGTTGGACTTCTGTATTGTCCCACTAGTGCAAAGATATTTGCAGCACGTCTGCCTGCATTGCACATTCAAACTCATTGTTACTAAGCCATTATACTAGCAAACCCTGATTGAACTTAGTGGCATCCTAAAAGTGGCTGTTGGACTTCTGTATTGTCCCACTAGTGCAAAGATATTTGCAGCACGTCTGCCTGCATTGCACACTCAAACTCATTGTTACTAAGCCATTATACTAGCAAACACTGAGTGAACTTAGTGGCATCCTAAACGTGGCTGTTGGACTTCTGTATTGTCCCACTAGTGCAAAGATATTTGCAGCACGTCTGCCTGCATTGCACACTCAAACTCATTGTTACTAAGCCATTATACTAGAGAACACTGAGTGAACTTAGTGGCATCCTAAACGTGGCTGTTGGACTTCTGTATTGTCCCACTAGTGCAAAGATATTTGCAGCACGTCTGCCTGCATTGCACACTCAAACTCATTGTTACTAAGCCATTATACTAGCAAACACTGACTGAACTTAGTGGCATCCTAAACGTGGCTGTTGGACTTCTGTATTGTCCCACTAGTGCAAAGATATTTGCAGCACGTCTGCCTGCATTGCACACTCAAACTCATTGTTACTAAGCCATTATACTAGCGAACAATGAGTGAACTCAGTGGCATCCTAAAATTGGCTGTTGGACTTCTGTATTGTCCCACTAGTGCAAAGATATTTGCAGCACGTCTGCCTGCATTGCACACTCAAACTCATTGTTACTAAGCCATTATACTAGCGAACACTGAGTGAACTTAGTGGCATCCTAAACGTGGCTGTTGGACTTCTGTATTGTCCCACTAGTGCAAAGATATTTGCAGCACGTCTGCCTGCATTGCACACTCAAACTCATTGTTACTAAGCCATTATACTAGCAAACACTGAGTGAACTCAGTGGCATCCTAAACGTGGCTGTTGGACTTCTGTATTGTCCCACTAGTGCAAAGATATTTGCAGCACGTCTGCCTGCATTGCACACTCAAACTCATTGTTACTAAGCCATTATACTAGCAAACACTGAGTGAACTTAGTGGCATCCTAAACGTGGCTGTTGGACTTCTGTATTGTCCCACTAGTGCAAAGATATTTGCAGCATGTCTGCCTGCATTGCAGACTCAAACTCATTGTTACTAAGCCATTTAAATAGCAAACACTGAGTGAACTTAGTGGCATCCTAAACGTGGCTGTTGGACTGCTGTATTGTCCCACTAGTGCAAAGATATTTGCAGCACGTCTGCCTGCATTGCACACTCAAACTCATTGTTACTAAGCCATTATACTAGCAAACACTGAGTGAACTTAGTGGCATCCTAAACGTGGCTGTTGGACTTCTGTATTGTCCCACTAGTGCAAAGATATTTGCAGCACGTCTGCCTGCATTGCACACTCAAACTCATTGTTACTAAGCCATTATACTAGAGAACACTGAGTGAACTTAGTGGCATCCTAAACGTGGCTGTTGGACTTCTGTATTGTCCCACTAGTGCAAAGATATTTGCAGCACGTCTGCCTGCATTGCACACTCAAACTCATTGTTACTAAGCCATTATACTAGCAAACACTGAGTGAACTTAGTGGCATCCTAAACGTGGCTGTTGGTCTTCTGTATTGTCCCACTAGTGCAAAGATATTTGCAGCACGTCTGCCTGCATTGCACACTCAAACTCATTGTAACTAAGCCATTATACTAGCAAACACTGAGTGAACTTAGTGGCATCCTAAACGTGGCTGTTGGACTTCTGTATTGTCCCACTAGTGCAAAGATATTTGCAGCACGTCTGCCTGCATTGCACACTCAAACTCATTGTTACTAAGCCATTATACTAGCAAACACTGAGTGAACTTAGTGGCATCCTAAACGTGGCTGTTTGACTTCTGTATTGTCCCACTAGTGCAAAGATATTTGCAGCACGTCTGCCTGCATTGCACACTCAAACTCATTGTTACTAAGCCATTATACTAGCGAACACTGAGTGAACTCAGTGGCATCCTAAAATTGGCTGTTGGACTTCTGTAGTGTCCCACTAGTGCAAAGATATTTGCAGCACGTCTGCCTGCATTGCACACTCAAACTCATTGTTACTAAGCCATTATACTAGCGAACACTGAGTGAACTTAGTGGCATCCTAAACGTGGCTGTTGGACTTCTGTATTGTCCCACTAGTGCAAAGATATTTGCAGCACGTCTGCCTGCATTGCACACTCAAACTCATTGTTACTAAGCCATTATACTAGCAAACACTGAGTGAACTCAGTGGCATCCTAAATGTGGCTGTTGGACTTCTGTATTGTCCCACTAGTGCAAAGATATTTGCAGCACGTCTGCCTGCATTGCACACTCAAACTCATTGTTACTAAGCCATTATACTAGCAAACACTGAGTGAACTTAGTGGCATCCTAAACGTGGCTGTTGGACTTCTGTATTGTCCCACTAGTGCAAAGATATTTGCAGCATGTCTGCCTGCATTGCACACTCAAACTCATTGTTACTAAGCCATTATACTAGCAAACACTGAGTGAACTTAGTGGCATCCTAAACGTGGCTGTTGGACTTCTGTATTGTCCCACTAGTGCAAAGATATTTGCAGCACGTCTGCCTGCATTGCACACTCAAACTCATTGTTCCTAAGTCATCATACTAGCAAACACTGAGTGAACTTAGTGGCATCCTAAACGTGGCTGTTGGACGTCTGTATTGTCCCACTAGTGCAAAGATATTTGCAGCACGTCTGCCTGCATTGCACACTCAAACTCATTGTTACTAAGCCATTATACTAGCGAACACTGAGTGAACTCAGTGGCATCCTAAAATTGGCTGTTGGACTTCTGTATTGTCCCACTAGTGCAAAGATATTTGCAGCATGTCTGCCTGCATTGCACACTCAAACTCATTGTTACTAAGCCATTATACTAGCAAACACTGAGTGAACTTAGTGGCATCCTAAACGTGGCTGTTGGACTTCTGTATTGTCCCACTAGTGCAAAGATATTTGCAGCACGTCTGCCTGCATTGCACATTCAAACTCATTGTTACTAAGCCATTATACTAGCAAACACTGAGTGAACTTAGTGGCATCCTAAACGTGGCTGTTGGACTTCTGTATTGTCCCACTAGTGCAAAGATATTTGCAGCACGTCTGCCTGCATTGCACACTCAAACTCATTGTTACTAAGCCATTATACTAGCAAACACTGAGTGAACTTAGTGGCATCCTCAACGTGGCTGTTGGACTTCTGTATTGTCCCACTAGTGCAAAGATATTTGCAGCACGTCTGCCTGCATTGCACACTCAAACTCATTGTTACTAAGCCATTATACTAGCAAACACTGAGTGAACTTAGTGGCATCCTAAAAGTGGCTGTTGGACTTCAGTACTGTCCCACTAGTGCAAAGATATATGCAGTGCAGCACGTCTGCCTGCATTGCACACTCAAACTCATTGTTACTAAGCCATTATACTAGCAAACACTGAGTGAACTTAGTGGCATCCTAAACGTGGCTGTTGGACTTCTGTATTGTCCCACTAGTGAAAAGATATTTGCAGCACGTCTGCCTGCATTGCACACTCAAGCTCATTGTTACTAAGCCATTATACTAGCGATCACTGAGTGAACTTAGTGGCATCCTAAAAGTGGCTGTTGGACTTCTGTATTGTCCCACTAGTGCAAAGATATTTGCAGCACGTCTGCCTGCATTGCACACTCAAACTCATTGTTACTAAGCCATTATACTAGCAAGAACTGAGTGAACTTAGTAGCATCCTAAACGTGGCTGTTGGACTTCTGTATTGTCCCACTAGTGCAAAGATATTTGCAGCACGTCTGCCTGCATTGCACACTCAAACTCATTGTTACTAAGCCATTATACTAGCAAACACTGAGTGAACTTAGTGGCATCCTAAACGTGGCTGTTGGACTTCTGTATTGTCCCACTAGTGCAAAGATATTTGCAGCATGTCTGCCTGCATTGCACATTCAAACTCATTGTTACTAAGCCATTATACTAGCAAACACTGAGTGAACTTAGTGGCATCCTAAACGTGGCTGTTGGACTTCTGTATTGTCCCACTAGTGCAAAGATATTTGCAGCACGTCTGCTTGCATTGCACACTCAAACTCATTGTTACTAAGCCATTATACTAGCAAACACTGAGTGAACTTAGTGGCATCCTCAACGTGGCTGTTGGACTTCTGTATTGTCCCACTAGTGCAAAGATATTTGCAGCACGTCTGCCTGCATTGCACACTCAAACTCATTGTTACTAAGCCATTATACTAGCAAACACTGAGTGAACTTAGTGGCTTCCTAAAAGTGGCTGTTGGACTTCAGTACTGTCCCACTAGTCAAAGATATATGCAGTGCAGCACGTCTGCCTGCATTGCACACTCAAACTCATTGTTACTAAGCCATTATACTAGCAAACACTGAGTGAACTTAGTGGCATCCTAAACGTGGCTGTTGGACTTCTGTATTGTCCCACTAGTGAAAAGATATTTGCAGCACGTCTGCCTGCATTGCACACTCAAGCTCATTGTTACTAAGCCATTATACTAGCGAACACTGAGTGAACTTAGTGGCATCCTAAAAGTGGCTGTTGGACTTCTGTATTGTCCCACTAGTGCAAAGATATTTGCAGCACGTCTGCCTGCATTGCACACTCAAACTCATTGTTACTAAGCCATTATACTAGCAAGAACTGAGTGAACTTAGTGGCATCCTAAACGTGGCTGTTGGACTTCTGTATTGTCCCACTAGTGCAAAGATATTTGCAGCATGTCTGCCTGCATTGCACACTCAAACTCATTGTTACTAAGCCATTTTACTAGCAAACACTGATTGAACTTAGTGGCATCCTAAAAGTGGCTGTTGGACTTCTGTATTGTCCCACTAGTGCAAAGATATTTGCAGCATGTCTGCCTGCATTGCACACTCAAACTCATTGTTACTAATCCATTATACTAGCAAACACTGACTGAACTTAGTGGCATCCTAAACGTGGCTGTTGGACTTCTGTATTGTCCCACTAGTGCAAAGATATTTGCAGCACGTCTGCCTGCAATGTAAACTCAAACTCATTGTTACTAAGCCATTTTACTAGCAAACACTGAGTGAACTTAGTGGCATCCTAAACGTGGCTGTTGACTTCTGTATTGTCCCACTAGTGCAAAGATATTTGCAGCACGTCTGCCTGCATTGCACACTCAAACTCATTGTTACTAAGCCATTATACTAGCAAACACTGAGTGAACTTAGTGGCATCCTAAAAGTGGCTGTTGGACTTCATTACTGTCCCACTAGTGCAAAGATATATGCAGTGCAGCACGTCTGCCTGCATTGCACACTCAAACTCATTGTTACTAAGCCATTATACTAGCAAACACTGAGTGAACTTAGTGGCATCCTAAACGTGGCTGTTGGACTTCTGTATTGTCCCACTAGTGAAAAGATATTTGCAGCACGTCTGCCTGCATTGCACACTCAAACTCATTGTTACTAAGCAATTATACTAGCGAACACTGAGTGAACTTAGTGGCATCCTAAAAGTGGCTGTTGGACTTCTGTATTGTCCCACTAGTGCAAAGATATTTGCAGCACGTCTGCCTGCATTGCACACTCAAACTAATTGTTACTAAGCCATTATACTAGCAAACACTGATTGAACTTAGTGGCATGCTAAACGTGGCTGTTGGACTTCTGTATTGTCCCACTAGTGCAAAGATATTTGCAGCACGTCTGCCTGCAATGTAAACTCAAACTCACTTTTACTAAGCCATTATACTAGCAAACACTGAGTGAACTTAGTGGCATCCTAAACGTGGCTGTTGGACTTCTGTATTGTCCCACTAGTGCAAAGATATTTGCAGCACGTCTGCCTGCATTGCACACTCAAACTCATTGTTACTAAGCCATTATACTAGCAAACACTGAGTGAACTTAGTGGCATCCTAAACGTGGCTGTTGGACTTCTGTATTGTCCCACTAGTGAAAAGATATTTGCAGCACGTCTGCCTGCATTGCACACTCAAACTCATTGTTACTAAGCAATTATACTAGCGAACACTGAGTGAACTTAGTGGCATCCTAAAAGTGGCTGTTGGACTTCTGTATTGTCCCACTAGTGCAAAGATATTTGCAGCACGTCTGCCTGCATTGCACACTCAAACTAATTGTTACTAAGCCATTATACTAGCAAACACTGATTGAACTTAGTGGCATGCTAAACGTGGCTGTTGGACTTCTGTATTGTCCCACTAGTGCAAAGATATTTGCAGCACGTCTGCCTGCAATGTAAACTCAAACTCACTTTTACTAAGCCATTATACTAGCAAACACTGAGTGAACTTAGTGGCATCCTAAACGTGGCTGTTGGACTTCTGTATTGTCCCACTAGTGCAAAGATATTTGCAGCACGTCTGCCTGCATTGCACACTCAAACTCATTGTTACTAAGCCATTATACTAGCAAACACTGAGTGAACTTAGTGGCATCCTAAACGTGGCTGTTGGACTTCTGTATTGTCCCACTAGTGCAAAGATATTTGCAGCACGTCTGCCAGCATTGCACATTTAAACTCATTGTTACTAAGCCATTATACTAGCAAACCCTGATTGAACTTAGTGGCATCCTAAAACTGGCTGTTGGACTTCTGTATTGTCCCACTAGTGCAAAGATATTTGCAGCACGTCTGCCTGCATTGCACACTCAAACTCATTGTTACTAAGCCATTATACTAGCAAACACTGAGTGAACTTAGTGGCATCCTAAACGTGGCTGTTGGACTTCTGTATTGTCCCACTAGTGCAAAGATATTTGCAGCACGTCTGCCTGCATTGCACACTCAAACTCATTGTTACTAAGCCATTATACTAGCAAACACTGAGTGAACTTAGTGGCATCCTAAACATGGCTGTTGGACTTCTGTATTGTCCCACTAGTGCAAAGATATTTGCAGCACGTCTGCCTGCATTGCACACTCAAAGTCATTGTCACTAAGCCATTATACTAGCGAACACTGAGTGAACTTAGTGGCATACTAAAAGTGGCTGTTGGACTTCTGTATTGTCCCACTAGTGCAAAGATATTTGCTGCACGTCTGCCTGCATTGCACACTCAAACTCATTGTTACTAAGCCATTATACTAGCAAACACTGATGAACTTAGTGGCATCCTAAACGTGGCTGTTGGACTTCTGTATTGTCCCACTAGTGCAAAGATATTAGCAGCACATCTGCCTGCATTGCACACTCAAACTCATTGTTACTAAGCCATTATACTAGCAAACACTGAGTGAACTTAGTGGCATCCTAAAAGTGGCTGTTAGACTTCTGTATTGTCCCACTAGTGCAAAGATATTTGCAGCACGTCTGCCTACATTGCACACTCAAACTCATTGTTACTAAGCCATTATACTAGCAAACACTGAGTGAACTTAGTGGCATCCTAAACGTGGCTGTTGGACTTCTGTATTGTCCCACTAGTGCAAAGATATTTGCAGCCCGTCTGCCTGCATTGCACACTCAAACTCATTGTTACTAAGCCATTATACAAGCAAACACTGAGTGAACTTAGTGGCATCCTAAACGTGGCTGTTGGACTTCTGTATTGTCCCACTAGTGCAAAGATATTTGCAGCACGTCTGCCTGCATTGCACACTCAAACTCATTGTTACTAAGCCATTATACTAGCAAACACTGAGTGAACTTAGTGGCATCCTAAACGTGGCTGTTGGACTTCTGTATTGTCCCACTAGTGCAAAGATATTTGCAGCACGTCTGCCTGCATTGCACACTCAAACTCATTGTCACTAAACCATTATACTAGCAAACACTGAGTGAACTTAGTGGCATCCTAAAAGTGGCTGTTAGACTTCTGTATTGTCCCACTAGTGCAAAGATATTTGCAGCACGTCTGCCTACATTGCACACTCAAACTCATTGTTACTAAGCCATTATACTAGCAAACACTGAGTAAACTTAGTGGCATCCTAAACGGGGCTGTTGGACTTCTGTATTGTCCCACTAGTGCAAAGATATTTGCAGCCCGTCTGCCTGCATTGCACACTCAAACTCATTGTTACTAAGCCATTATACAAGCAAACACTGAGTGAACTTAGTGGCATCCTAAACGTGGCTGTTGGACTTCTGTATTGTCCCACTAGTGCAAAGATATTTGCAGCACGTCTGCCTGCATTGCACACTCAAACTCATTGTTACTAAGCCATTATACTAGCAAACACTGAGTGAACTTAGTGGCATCCTAAACGTGGCTGTTGGACTTCTGTATTGTCCCACTAGTGCAAAGATATTTGCAGCACGTCTGCCTGCATTGCACACTCAAACTCATTGTCACTAAGCCATTATACTAGCGAACACTGAGTGAACTTAGTGGCATCCTAAAAGTGGCTGTTGGACTTCTGTATTGTCCCACTAGTGCAAAGATATTTGCAGCACGTCCGCCTGTATTGCACACTCAAACTCATTGTTATTAAGCCATTATACTAGCAAACACTGAGTGAACTTAGTGGCATCCTAAAAGTGGCTGTTGGACTTCTGTATTGTCCCACTAGTGCAAAGATATTTGCTGCACGTCTGCCTGCATTGCACACTCAAACTCATTGTTACTAAGCCATTATACTAGCAAACACTGATGAACTTAGTGGCATCCTAAAAGTGGCTGTTGGACTTCTGTATTGTCCCACTAGTGCAAAGATATTTGCAGCACGTCTGCTTGCATTGCACACTCAAACTCATTGTTACTAAGCCATTATACTAGCAAACACTGAGGAAACTTAGTGGCATCCTAAACGTAGCTGTTGGACTTCTGTATTGTCCCACTAGTGCAAAGATATTTGCAGCACGTCTGCCTGCATTGCACACTCAAACTCATTGTTACTAAGCCATTATACTAGCAAACACTGAGTGAACTTAGTGGCATCCTAAACGTGGCTGTTGGACTTCTGTATTGTCCCACTAGTGCAAAGATATTTGCAGCATGTCTGCCTGCATTGCACATTCAAACTCATTGTTACTAAGCCATTATACTAGCAAACACTGAGTGAACTTAGTGGCATCCTAAACGTGGCTGTTGGACTTCTGTATTGTCCCACTAGTGCAAAGATATTTGCAGCACGTCTGCTTGCATTGCACACTCAAACTCATTGTTACTAAGCCATTATACTAGCAAACACTGAGTGAACTTAGTGGCATCCTCAACGTGGCTGTTGGACTTCTGTATTGTCCCACTAGTGCAAAGATATTTGCAGCACGTCTGCCTGCATTGCACACTCAAACTCATTGTTACTAAGCCATTATACTAGCAAACACTGAGTGAACTTAGTGGCTTCCTAAAAGTGGCTGTTGGACTTCAGTACTGTCCCACTAGTGCAAAGATATATGCAGTGCAGCACGTCTGCCTGCATTGCACACTCAAACTCATTGTTACTAAGCCATTATACTAGCAAACACTGAGTGAACTTAGTGGCATCCTAAACGTGGCTGTTGGACTTCTGTATTGTCCCACTAGTGAAAAGATATTTGCAGCACGTCTGCCTGCATTGCACACTCAAGCTCATTGTTACTAAGCCATTATACTAGCGAACACTGAGTGAACTTAGTGGCATCCTAAAAGTGGCTGTTGGACTTCTGTATTGTCCCACTAGTGCAAAGATATTTGCAGCACGTCTGCCTGCATTGCACACTCAAACTCATTGTTACTAAGCCATTATACTAGCAAACACTGAGTGAACTTAGTGGCATCCTAAACGTGGCTGTTGGACTTCTGTATTGTCCCACTAGTGAAAAGATATTTGCAGCACGTCTGCCTGCATTGCACACTCAAACTCATTGTTACTAAGCAATTATACTAGCGAACACTGAGTGAACTTAGTGGCATCCTAAAAGTGGCTGTTGGACTTCTGTATTGTCCCACTAGTGCAAAGATATTTGCAGCACGTCTGCCTGCATTGCACACTCAAACTAATTGTTACTAAGCCATTATACTAGCAAACACTGATTGAACTTAGTGGCATGCTAAACGTGGCTGTTGGACTTCTGTATTGTCCCACTAGTGCAAAGATATTTGCAGCACGTCTGCCTGCAATGTAAACTCAAACTCACTTTTACTAAGCCATTTTACTAGCAAACACTGAGTGAACTTAGTGGCATCCTAAACGTGGCTGTTGGACTTCTGTATTGTCCCACTAGTGCAAAGATATTTGCAGCACGTCTGCCTGCATTGCACACTCAAACTCATTGTTACTAAGCCATTATACTAGCAAACACTGAGTGAACTTAGTGGCATCCTAAAAGTGGCTGTTGGACTTCATTACTGTCCCACTAGTGCAAAGATATATGCAGCACGTCTGCCAGCATTGCACATTTAAACTCATTGTTACTAAGCCATTATACTAGCAAACCCTGATTGAACTTAGTGGCATCCTAAAACTGGCTGTTGGACTTCTGTATTGTCCCACTAGTGCAAAGATATTTGCAGCACGTCTGCCTGCATTGCACACTCAAACTCATTGTTACTAAGCCATTATACTAGCAAACACTGAGTGAACTTAGTGGCATCCTAAACGTGGCTGTTGGACTTCTGTATTGTCCCACTAGTGCAAAGATATTTGCAGCACGTCTGCCTGCATTGCACACTCAAACTCATTGTTACTAAGCCATTATACTAGCAAAACTGAGTGAACTTAGTGGCATCCTAAACATGGCTGTTGGACTTCTGTATTGTCCCACTAGTGCAAAGATATTTGCAGCACGTCTGCCTGCATTGCACACTCAAAGTCATTGTCACTAAGCCATTATACTAGCGAACACTGAGTGAACTTAGTGGCATACTAAAAGTGGCTGTTGGACTTCTGTATTGTCCCACTAGTGCAAAGATATTTGCTGCACGTCTGCCTGCATTGCACACTCAAACTCATTGTTACTAAGCCATTATACTAGCAAACACTGATGAACTTAGTGGCATCCTAAACGTGGCTGTTGGACTTCTGTATTGTCCCACTAGTGCAAAGATATTTGCAGCACATCTGCCTGCATTGCACACTCAAACTCATTGTTACTAAGCCATTATACTAGCAAACACTGAGTGAACTTAGTGGCATCCTAAAAGTGGCTGTTAGACTTCTGTATTGTCCCACTAGTGCAAAGATATTTGCAGCACGTCTGCCTACATTGCACACTCAAACTCATTGTTACTAAGCCATTATACTAGCAAACACTGAGTGAACTTAGTGGCATCCTAAACGTGGCTGTTGGACTTCTGTATTGTCCCACTAGTGCAAAGATATTTGCAGCCCGTCTGCCTGCATTGCACACTCAAACTCATTGTTACTAAGCCATTATACAAGCAAACACTGAGTGAACTTAGTGGCATCCTAAACGTGGCTGTTGGACTTCTGTATTGTCCCACTAGTGCAAAGATATTTGCAGCACGTCTGCCTGCATTGCACACTCAAACTCATTGTTACTAAGCCATTATACTAGCAAACACTGAGTGAACTTAGTGGCATCCTAAACGTGGCTGTTGGACTTCTGTATTGTCCCACTAGTGCAAAGATATTTGCAGCACGTCTGCCTGCATTGCACACTCAAACTCATTGTCACTAAGCCATTATACTAGCAAACACTGAGTGAACTTAGTGGCATCCTAAAAGTGGCTGTTAGACTTCTGTATTGTCCCACTAGTGCAAAGATATTTGCAGCACGTCTGCCTACATTGCACACTCAAACTCATTGTTACTAAGCCATTATACTAGCAAACACTGAGTGAACTTAGTGGCATCCTAAACGGGGCTGTTGGACTTCTGTATTGTCCCACTAGTGCAAAGTTATTTGCAGCCCGTCTGCCTGCATTGCACACTCAAACTCATTGTTACTAAGCCATTATACAAGCAAACACTGAGTGAACTTAGTGGCATCCTAAACGTGGCTGTTGGACTTCTGTATTGTCCCACTAGTGCAAAGATATTTGCAGCACGTCTGCCTGCATTGCACACTCAAACTCATTGTCACTAAGCCATTATACTAGCGAACACTGAGTGAACTTAGTGGCATCCTAAAAGTGGCTGTTGGACTTCTGTATTGTCCCACTAGTGCAAAGATATTTGCAGCACGTCCGCCTGTATTGCACACTCAAACTCATTGTTATTAAGCCATTATACTAGCAAACACTGAGTGAACTTAGTGGCATCCTAAAAGTGGCTGTTGGACTTCTGTATTGTCCCACTAGTGCAAAGATATTTGCTGCACGTCTGCCTGCATTGCACACTCAAACTCATTGTTACTAAGCCATTATACTAGCAAACACTGATGAACTTAGTGGCATCCTAAACGTAGCTGTTGGACTTCTGTATTGTCCCACTAGTGCAAAGATATTTGCAGCACGTCTGCCTGCATTGCACACTCAAACTCATTGTTACTAAGCCATTATACTAGCAAACACTGAGTGAACTTAGTGGCATCCTAAACGTGGCTGTTGGACTTCTGTATTGTCCCACTAGTGCAAAGATATTTGCAGCACGTCTGCCTGCATTGCACACTCAAACTCATTGTTACTAAGCCATTATACTAGCAAACACTGAGTGAACTTAGTGGCATCCTAAACGTGGCTGTTGGACTTCTGTATTGTCCCACTAGTGCAAAGATATTTGCAGCACGTCTGCCTGCATTGCACACTCAAAGTCATTGTCATTAAGCCATTATACTAGCGAACACTGAGTGAACTTAGTGGCATCCTAAAAGTGGCTGTTGGACTTCTGTATTGTCCCACTAGTGCAAAGATATTTGCAGCACGTCCGCCTGTATTGCACACTCAAACTCATTGTTACTAAGCCATTATACTAGCAAACACTGAGTGAACTTAGTGGCATCCTAAAAGTGGCTGTTGGACTTCTGTATTGTCCTACTAGTGCAAAGATATTTGCTGCACGTCTGCCTGCATTGCACACTCAAACTCATTGTTACTAAGCCATTATACTAGCAAACACTGATGAACTTAGTGGCATCCTAAACGTGGCTGTTGGACTTCTGTATTGTCCCACTAGTGCAAAGATATTTGCACCACATCTGCCTGCATTGCACACTCAAACTCATTGTTACTAAGCCATTATACTAGCAAACACTGAGTGAACTTAGTGGCATCCTAAAAGTGGCTGGTAGACTTCTGTATTGTCCCACTAGTGCAAAGATATTTGCAGCACGTCTGCCTACATTGCACACTCAAACTCATTGTTACTAAGCCATTATACTAGCAAACACTGAGTGAACTTAGTGGCATCCTAAACGTGGCTGTTGGACTTCTGTATTGTCCCACTAGTGCAAAGATATTTGCAGCACGTCTGCCTGCATTGCACACTCAAACTCATTGTTACTAAGCCATTATACTAGCAAACACTGAGTGAACTTAGTGGCATCCTAAACGTGGCTGTTGGACTTCTGTATTGTCCCACTAGTGCAAAGATATTTGCAGCACGTCTGCCTGCATTGCACACTCAAACTCATTGTTACTAAGCCATTATACTAGCAAACACTGAGTGAACTTAGTGGCATCCTAAACGTGGCTGTTGGACTTCTGTATTGTCCCACTAGTGCAAAGATATTTGCAGCACGTCTGCCTGCATTGCACACTCAAACTCATTGTCACTAAGCCATTATACTAGCGAACACTGAGTGAACTTAGTGGCATCCTAAAAGTGGCTGTTGGACTTCTGTATTGTCCCACTAGTGCAAAGATATTTGCAGCACGTCCGCCTGTATTGCACACTCAAACTCATTGTTACTAAGCCATTATACTAGCAAACACTGAGTGAACTTAGTGGCATCCTAAAAGTGGCTGTTGGACTTCTGTATTGTCCCACTAGTGCAAAGATATTTGCTGCACGTCTGCCTGCATTGCACACTCAAACTCATTGTTACTAAGCCATTATACTAGCAAACACTGATGAACTTAGTGGCATCCTAAACGTAGCTGTTGGACTTCTGTATTGTCCCACTAGTGCAAAGATATTTGCAGCACGTCTGCCTGCATTGCACACTCAAACTCATTGTTACTAAGCCATTATACTAGCAAACACTGAGTGAACTTAGTGGCATCCTAAACGTGGCTGTTGGACTTCTGTATTGTCCCACTAGTGCAAAGATATTTGCAGCACGTCTGCCTGCATTGCACACTCAAACTCATTGTTACTAAGCCATTATACTAGCAAACACTGAGTGAACTTAGTGGCATCCTAAACGTGGCTGTTGGACTTCTGTATTGTCCCACTAGTGCAAAGATATTTGCAGCACGTCTGCCTGCATTGCACACTCAAACTCATTGTTACTAAGCCATTATACTAGCAAACACTGAGTGAACTTAGTGGCATCATAAACGTGGCTGTTGGACTTCTGTATTGTCCCACTAGTGCAAAGATATTTGCAGCACGTCTGCCTGCATTGCACGCTCAAACTAATTGTTACTAAGCCAATATACTAGCAAACACTGCTGCCAGTTTAATGGCTGTAGTTGCATTGTCAGTGATAATTATTGTTGTTTATTCTGCTGTTAATAAAGCTAGACCACCGCTGCAATCTACACCACCTCTCAATTTTTACTACCACATTTTAAGTGCACAATCTTGTCGCAATCAAAATGAGTGGCAAAATGACAGATGCTGGTGGAAAGGGGAAGAGGCGTGGTGGAAAAGGAAAAAAAGGGTTTGTCCGTGGGGAAGATGGCAAAGCTCCATTAACATTTGCTGAAGATAGACCATCTTCCAGCAAAAGTAAGATGTCTACTACTTACCGTGGACAATCCGATGTGCTCCCTTTTTTACAGACACGAACAACTGGAACAAAGGTAGATGATGGCCAAAAAAGGAAAATGCTTGAATGGATCTCAAGTGGTCCAACAAGTGCCCTCTCCGCCACCTCAACTACCGCATCCAAAAAACACCAGTCCTCTTAGTTGTCATCCCAATCAAACTTGCTTTCTCCCAGCTCTGAAGTCTCCATCCGCCCTGCACAGTATGGTGGAACTGAGATGGCTGAGTCTGCAGAGCTGTTCAGTCACACTATAGCCTAGGAATCAGAGGTCTGCTCCCAAGCTACAGTGAGTACAGACCAGGAAATGGTCTGCAGTGATGCCCAGAACCTTTTTGACACTGATTCAGGCCGTGAGGACCAAGTTTCTGAGCATAATGTTGACCCTTTTTCACAAACTATAACACCTGTTGTTATAGACAATGAGGAACATCCTGATGACGATGAGACACAGATACCATATTGGGATTACAGCTTAAATATTCGGTCAGGGCAAGAAGAGGGTGAGGGGAGTGCAAACACAACAATTGATGAGGAAGTTCTAGATCCCACCTACTGTCAACCCACAGTCAGGCCCTCGAGGAGGTCAACAGAGGTGGTGGAGGAGGATGCAACTGATGACGAAGTTACCTTGCGCCTTCCTGGACAGAGTCGGAGTACTGGTTGCATGTCTACAACTGTATCCGCAGCCACCACTCTGCCTCTGAGCACTAGTCGGGGTGGATCAACAGGTCGCATGCCCTCTAAGCCTTGCCTAGCCTGGTCCTTTTTTGACATAGCAAAAGATCGCCCAAATTATGTGATCTGTAAAATTTGTCATGATTCTGTTAGTAGAGGGCAAAACCTCAGCAGTTTGACAACTTCTTCCATGAATCGTCACATGAATAAATATCATATGTCCCGGTGGGAAGCTCACCGTGCTGCAATGCGGCCTAGCGGAGCAAACCATCCACCGCCTGCCCCTTCTATTGCATCCGCACGCTCTTCATCTTCTAGGACTGTGGGGATAGCTCTCACACCTGGTTTTCCACGCACAACTTCCACCACTGTAACCGCAACAGGCAGTTTGCTTGGTAGGTCGTCAGTTGGTTTGGAAGGGGAAACAAGTACGTGTGTACAGCTCTCTCAGACATCGATAGCACCAACGTTGGATGAAGGCGACATCATGTCTACGCCTGCACTTTCCTCACAAAGCTGCATTTTTCCAGGGACACCCTACTCAACACCGTCTACACACAGCAGCCAGATCTCTGTCCCTCAGATGTGGACAAATAAAAGGCCATTTCCTGCGACCCATGACAAAGCTAAGAGGTTGACTCTATCCCTCTGTAAGCTCTTGGCTACCGAAATGCTGCCTTTCCGCCTGGTGGACACACAGGATTTTAAAGACCTTATGTCTGTCGCTGTGCCCCAGTACCAGATGCCCAGTCGCCACTACTTCTCTAAGAAAGGTGTGCCCGCGCTACACCAGCATGTCGCACACAACATCACCGCTTCCTTGAGTAACTCTGTGTGTGAACGGGTGCATTTCACCACCGATACTTGGACCAGTAAGCATGGACAGGGAAGTTACATGTCGCTGACTGGGCACTGGGTAACTATGGTGATAGATGGTGAAGGGTCTGCTGCACAAGTCTTGCCGTCCCCACGACTTGTGTGTCAATCCTCTGTCTGTCCAAGTTCCGCCACTGATTCTGCCTCCTCCACCTCATCTGGGTCCTTCACCTCCGCCCCAAGCCTGCCTGGTCAGGCCACCAGCGTTCACAGTGCGCAGATGGAATCACGCACCCCTCATTACTATGCTGGCAGCAGAGCGCAACGGCATCAGGCGGTCTTTAGCTTGACATGTCTTGGGAATAGGAGTCACACAGCTGAGGAGTTGTGGTCAGCTCTGCGGTCCGAGTTTAATAAATGGTTGTCTCCATTCAACCTGCAGCCTGGAAAGGCCGTGTGCGACAATGCTGCAAACCTGGGTGCGGCCCTTCGCCTGGGCAAGGTGACACACGTGCCTTGTATGGCTCACGTGTTGAACCTTGTTGTCCAGCAATTTTTAACACACTATCCCGGCCTAGATGGCCTTCTGACCAGGGCACAAAAACTGTCTGCTCACTTCCGCCGTTCAACCGCCGCAGCTGAGCGACTTGCATCGCTCCAGAAGTCTTTCGGCCTGCCGGTTCATCGCCTAAAATGCGATGTGCCGGCACGCTGGAATTCAACTCTCCCCATGTTACAGCGACTGTGGCAGCACCGCCGAGCCCTGGTGCAATACGTCATGACAAATAGCCTGGGCCAACGAGATGCAGAGGTGGGGCAGATCACCCTGATGGAGTGGTCTCAGATCAAGGACCTATGCACCCTTCTGCACAGTTTCGACATGGCGACGAATATGTTTAGCGCTGACAATGCCATTATCAGCATGACGATTCCAGTCATTTACATGCTGGAGCACATGCTAAACACTATTCGGAGTCAGGGGGTGGGACAACAGGAAGGGGAGGAACTACAGGAGGATTCATATGTTCAAGAGACAACAACATCACCAAGTTCCAGACGTTCATCATCACCAACGCGGCAGGCATGGGACCATGGGGGACAGGGATCAACAAGGGCGCATGGTAGCAGGCGAAATGTTGAGGAAGGTGCAGGAGAACATGAAGAAATGGAGGACGAACTGTCCATGGACATGGAAGACTAAGCGGATGAGGGAGACCTTGGTCAAATTTCAGTTGAAAGAGGTTGGGGGGAGATGTCAGAGGAAGAAAGAACGGTTAGCACCTCTATGCCACAAACACAGCGTGGACTTGGTCCGCATGGCTGCGCAAGACACTTGAGCGCCTTCTTACTGCACTACCTCTAACATGACCCTCGTATTGTCAAAATTAGAAGTGATGATGACTACTGGCTTGCCACACTATTAGATCCCCGGTACAAGTCCAAATTTTGTGACATAATTCCAGCCATAGAGAGGGACGCACGTATGCAGGAGTATCAGCAGAAGCGGTTACTCGATCTTAGCTCGGCTTTTCCACCAAACAACCGTGCAGGTGCAAGGAGTGAATCTCCCAGTTTTAACTTGACAAACATGGGACGGTCTCGTCATCTTCAACAGTCTACCCGTACCAGTAGCACCGTATCTGGTGCTGGTAACAGTAATTTTATGGAATCTTTTCATAATTTTTTTAGACCGTCCTTTGCAAGGCCACCAGAGACAACAAGTCTGACACATAGTCAACGGCTGGAGAGGATGATACAGGAGTATCTCCAAATGAACATTGATGCCATTGTAACGGGGGCAGGGGGCGCCTCAGGGGGTGTAGTCGAGTCCCCTCGCCTTGTGGGCCGCAGGCTGAACCCCGGCCCGGCCGTTACTTGCAATACAGGTGTGTTGTTGGGGCAGAGTGGGGATGCATGGGGCCCATTCATGACAGCGTTCTTTCTGTGCTCTCCAGCTCCTTCTTCACTTTCAGGAAAGAGACAATTGCAGGCAGCGGATAAACCAAACACTGTTTTATTAAACAAAGCTTCCATCTTTTTGTTTGCAGCAGGTTTACTTTAGTACGTTACAAGTCCTTTTCTACAAAAACGGTTTCCTTCTTTTCTACGGGCACTTTCCTTTGCCTGCAGGGGCCAATTGTTATCCCCCTAGCAGTGGTACTCCTATCCCGATTTTAGTCCAGCCCTTTCCCAGGGATTTGTATTGAACTAGGGGACGGCTCCAGTACTCACTACCGGCTCCGGATTAGCTCCAACTTCTCCGCTCCACTGCCACAGCACCCACTCCTGCACTCTGCCCCGGCACTTCTCCTCAGCTCTCTCCTGTTACATTCCCAGCACACTGCCCTGCATTCAGAACCCTTCCTTCCCCACCTTGGCTGCCCTGCCCCTTCCTTCCCTGCCACTGTTACCAGGGGAACCACTCACTACACTGGCACCTAGTGGGGAAACAGTTTATGACAGGTAACATTTTACCATCAACATTTACAATTTGCCACCATACTACTGTGGCGTTTTCAGGGGGGAAAAACCGCTCCTTCACTACCAGGGGTCCGACTACCCCTTACATTCCTCCCCTCTTTAACCTCAGCCTCCTTACATAGTTACATAGTTACTTAGGTTGAAAAAAGACCTAGGTCCATCTAGTTCAACCTTCCTCCACCAGTTGTACATTTAGTCACTAAGTCATTTATAACCAACAATGTTTTGTGTACTGAGGAAATCATCCAGCCCTTTTTTAAAAGCTGTTATAGTATCTGCCATTACTACCTCTTGTGGTAGGGCATTCCACAGTCTGACCGCTCTAACTGTAAAGAACCCTTTCCTATTTAGGTGTCGGAATCGCTTTTCTTCCACTCGCAGTGAGTGCCCCCTGGTCCTTAGTATTGTTTTCGGAAGAAATAAGTTATGTGCCAGTCCTTTATATTGACCACACATGTATTTATACATATAAATGAGATCTCCTCTGAGACGTCTTTTTTCTAAGCTAAACATATCTAACTTTTTCAATCTGCCATCATATGGGAGGCCTTCCATTCCTTGTAATAGTCTAGTTGCCCGCCTTTGAACTGACTCTAACTTCTGAATGTCCTTTTTAAAATGTGGAGCTCAAAACTGGATCCCGTATTCCAGATGTGGCCTTACAAGTGATTTATAGAGGGGTAACAATACGTTGGGATCACGGGATCTAATCTCTCTTTTTATACACCCTAGAATCTTGTTTGCTTTAGCAGCTGCTGCCTGACATTGAGTGCTGCTGCTCAGCTTATTTGTAATGAGAATACCCAAGTCCTTCTCCTGTTCTGTAGTCCCGAGTTTACTTCCATTTATTGTATACGCAGCTATAGGATTACTCCGTCCTAGGTGCATTACTTTACATTTATCAACATTAAATCTCATTTGCCAAGTATCTGCCCATTCTGACATCTTATCCAGATCTTTTTGTAATATTGTACTATCCAGGTCAGTTTTTAATATCCTACATAGTTTGGTGTCATCGGCAAAGACTGACACTGTACTATCAATCCCATCCACAAGGTCATTAATATAGAGAGTAAAAAGAATTGGTCCTAGCACAGATCCCTGCGGCACCCCACTGCTGACTATAGCCCATTTAGAGAATGTAGCATTTATGACTACTCTTTGTTTCCTATCTTTTAGCCAATTCCTTACCCAGTTGTATATTGTGTCCCCTAGTCCTTGCTTCTGGAGCTTTAGTATAAAACTATTATGTGGTACAGTATCAAATGCCTTTGCAAAGTCCAAATAAATCACATCAGCTGCATTACCAATATCCAGGTTTGCACTTACCCCCTCATAGAACCCCAACAGGTTGGTTAGACACGACTTATCTTTCATGAATCCATGCTGTTTGTCAGTTATCATATTATTTTCTGCAATATATTTTTGCATGTCATCCCTTAAAATGCCCTCAAAAACTTTGCATACTACTGATGTCAGGCTTACTGGACGGTAGTTGCCTGGATCTACCCTCTTACCTTTCTTAAATATCGGTACCACATCAGCAATCCTCCAATCCTGAGGCACCAACCCTGTTACAAGTGAGTCTAAAAAGATGAGATACAGCGGTCTGTCGATTACGGAGCTCAATTCCCTCAATATTCGTGGATGAATGCCATCTGGCCCTGGGGATTTGTCAATGTTTAATTTACTCAGACGTAGGCGTACTTCATCTTGTGTTAAATTAATTATATCGGGTGGTGGACTTTGATTTTTCACTTGTTGAATGATCCCTGGTACAGTCAGTTCCTTGGTGAATACAGATGAGAAATGCCTATTTAATATCTCAGTATTTTGTTTGTCCTCTATAACTAACTTGTTATTATATTTTAAGGGTCCGATACTATCCTTTGTTTTCCTTTTGGCATTAATGTATTTATAAAAGATTTTGGGATTTATTTTAATGTCATTGGCGATTTTTGTTTCAGTAGCTAGTTTTGCTTGTTTGATTTCTTTTTTGCATTGCCTATTGATATCTTTATACTCCTGCAATGCTATTTCTGTATTCTCAGCCTTTAAGATGTTAAACGCCCTTTGTTTTTGTTTTATTATACTTTGTACAGTCTTATTTATCCATAGTGGTTTCTTTTTATTCCTGGACATTTTATTACCAGAGGGTATAAGTTTTTTACAGGACTCTAGCAGTATATCCTTAAACTTACCCCATTTATGTTCGGTATCCCCAGTTACCATGACTCTGTCCCAATCTACACATTTAAGCTCTTCCCTTAATTTGTTGAAATCAGCTTTCCTAAAATTCCAGGTTTTAGCATTCCCCCTTTGAAATGTTCTATTGAATATTATGTCGAAGCTTACCATATTATGATCGCTGGTGCCCAAGTGCTCCCGGACCTGTAGATTTGAAATTGTATCCGGTCTATTTGACAGGACCAGATCTAGCAAATTATCTCCCCTGGTCGGTTCATCTACCATCTGAGAGAGGAAATGGTCCTGAATGGTAGATAAGAACTTACAGCTTTTAGCAGAACCAGAAGATTCTATGTCCCACTGTATGTCTGGATAGTTGAAATCCCCCATAATAAGAACCCGATTATTATTATTAGCTGCCTTTTCAATTTGTTCCAGCATTTCACCCTCTATTTGTTCAGGTATGTTAGGAGGCTTATAGCAAACTCCAATTAGCATTTTTCCATTATTCCCCTTACCATGTACATTTACCCATACTGACTCTACATTGTTGCTGTTCCCCTCAATGTCATCATACAACACAGGTTTTAGGTTAGATTTGATAAATATACACACCCCACCACCTTTTTGGCCTTTCCTGTCCTTCCTAAATGTACTATAACCCTGTATGTTTGTCACCCAGTCATGGCTTTCATCCAGCCAGGTTTCCGTAATGCCCACCACATCATAATCCATGGTTGACATTAGAGTCTCCAATTCATTCATTTTGTTTGCAAGACTTCTTGCATTTGCCAGTAGACATTTAATCCTATTAACACCTTTATTACTCCTAGCCTCCCTACGTTCCTTGTATGTCCCATCCCCCCCTAATCCTTCATTGACCCCTACCGTCTCCCTGTCTCTATCTGCTCTATCTATCCCCTTATTTGCTCCACTACCCTCCCTCCCCCCCCGATCCTAGTTTAAAAGCTCCTCCATCCGTCTGACCATTTTCTCCCCCAGCACAGCTGCACCTTCCCCATTGAGGTGCAGCCCGTCCCTACCGTAGAGCCTGTAGCCGACTGAGAAGTCGGCCCAGTTCTCCATGAACCCGAACCCTTCCTTCCTGCACCAATTTCTAAGCCACATATTTATCTCCCTAAGCTCCCGCTGTCTTTCTAGTGACGCTCGTGGCACCGGTAGTATTTCTGAAAACACCACATTGGAGGTCCTGGACTTCAGCTTCTCTCCTAGTTCCCTGTAATCATTTTTAAGGACCTTCCACCTGCCTCTAACTTTGTCATTAGTACCAATGTGCACCATGACCGCTGGGTTTTCCCCAGCCCCACCCAGCAATCTGTCTATCCGATCCACAATATGCCGAACCCGAGCACCCGGCAGACAACACACTGTTCGGCATTCACGGTCTCGGCGACAGATGACCCTGTCTGTCCGCCTAATTATAGAGTCCCCTACCACCAACATCTGTCTGGGCTTTGCTGCACTCCTATTTCCCTCCTTCCTACAGCAGTTGTTTTCCTGGTTGCTAGGAGCAACGTCCTGCTGTAGTGACCCTAGTCCAGGCCCTTCATTCCTAATATCAGCCAAACAGGCATATTTACTAGGTTGTGCCAGGTCAGGACTAGGCTCCCTGACACTTTTCCCCCTACCTCTTCTTCTAACTGTTACCCAGCTACCTACCTCTGGGTCCTGATCTTCCCCACTTCCACCCTCCTCCATATCACTGGCCCCAGCCAGAGAAAGCTCAGTGAGCTCTAAACTCCTCTCCAGGTTTGCAATGCCCCTTAGTGTTGCAAGCTGCTTATTTAGATCAGTTACCTTGGCTTCCAAATACGCAACATGCTTGCATCGAGTGCAGACATATTCACCCTCGAACGGCTGCTCAAGGCATGCATACATCTGACAAGATACACACCTGGTAGCATTGTCCATGGAGCACCTATCAAATGGGGATCAACAGTAAAGTAGAAAAACAAAGAGAAAAAAACGAAAGAAACCCAATGGGAAACGTATAAGGATAAATTCAAACTATGTTCTTGTTCAAACTATGTAATTGTGTTGAAACTATGCACTTATCTTAAATTCAGCACTTTACTTGAATTCAGCACCTCGCTCGCTCAGCCCCCTCGCTAGTACTGGCTGGTTTATATAGATGTACAATGAGTATCAGAAGCTGCTGGAAGCTTCTAGAAACAGGTGTGACTAATCCTACTAATTAAATCACAAGACTAACCTTTTTTTTTTTTTTTTTTTTTTTCCCTTTTCACAGAATCACAAACAGACACACAATTCCCTAATGAAATTCAACAATTACAGTTATCACCACTATGTAATTGTGTTGAAACTATGCACTTATCTTAAATTCAGCACTTTACTTGAATTCAGCACCTCGCTCGCTCAGCCCCCTCGCTAGTACTGGCTGGTTTATATAGATGTACAATGAGTATCAGAAGCTGCTGGAAGCTTCTAGAAACAGGTGTGACTAATCCTACTAATTAACCCCTTCACGACCGCGGGCAGTAAAATTACGTCCTATTTTAACGTGACTTAACGACCAGGGACGTAATTTTACTGCCTAAACTTCATTTGATTGCCGTGGCCATAGCAACGGCTTTCAAATGATGTCCCCTGCTGTTTCTTACAGCAGGGGACCTTTGCTTGACCCCAGGGGGGGTGGCATCGCCACCCCCTATCGACGATCGATGTGATTGGCTGTTCAAATCTGAACCGCCAACCACATCGATCGCACTAATTTCGGCAAAAATAATGCCCGAATTAGTGCGATCCTGTGAGATCCAGCTATGAGATGCCGCAGCTGCTGCAGCATATCATAGGTGGACCTCAAACATGCCGCCCCCAGCCCCTGCAGCACTGATTGGAGCGATCGTGCTATGACGCGCAATCGCTCCAATCAGTGTGCAGTGGGGCGGTCTGATCTGCCGGTGGCCGCCCTCCCCAGGCCTGTACTGCTCTGGGGACCCTCCCCCAACATGGCTGCAGCGTGGTGTGGCTGGTACTTTTGGTACCACGCCACCGCTGCTGCCGCCGCAGACGCCGCCTCTGCTGTCACCGCGCCAGCTCCAAAGGTAAGTATTGCGCTCCGGCGATGGCCCCTGCGCGCTCCCGTGAAGGCCCCTGCGCGCTCCCGTGAAGGCCCCTGCCCGTGCCCCCCCAGATCTGCCCCCCTACGCCCCGATCTGCCCCCCTACGCCCCGATCTGCCCCCCGGCATCCCGATCTGCTCCCCACGCGATCTGCCTGCCTCCTCTGTCATCTCTATTCTGCTTCCAAGGTTCCTTCCTTCTGCCTTTGCTTCTCCGCCCCCTCTGCTCTCCCTCTAACCCCCCCCATCTGCCCCCCCCTCTCCCCATCCCCCCCTGCCCCCCCCGACGTCCTCTTACCTGCCTTCACGGGTCGTCCGAGGTCTTCACTGGCCCGATCACATCTGCCTCCATCGCTGGGTCCTTCTGCTGATCTGTCCAACGTCCTGCCTGCTGCTGGTGTAAAGCTGTCTATCTCACTGCCTTCTTGTTCCTCTGCAACTCTTCTGGTCAGTGATCCTCTTGGTACTGTGAGTATAACTTTTTTTTTTTTTTTTTTCTTGTATCCTGTCCATTTTTACACTTCATCTGTCCGTGCGTCCCGCCAAGCGCTGATCAGGGATGCAGATAACGGATCTGCATCCGTGGTCAGTTTTTGGCATGACTTTTTTCCGTATTCGCGACGCTTTTTGTATCGCGTCCGTCCGTGCGTCCCGCCGAGCGCTGATCAGGGATGCAGATAACGGATCGGCATCCCTGCTCAATTTTTGGCGTGACTTTTTTCCGTATTCGCGACGCTTTTTGTATCGCGTCCGACCGTGCGTCCCGCCGAGCGCTGATCAGGGATGCAGATAACGGATCGGCATCCCTGCTCAATTTTTGGCGTGACTTTTTTCCGTATTCGCGACGCTTTTTGTATGGCATCCGTCCGTGCGTCCCGCCAAGCGCTGATCAGGGATGCAGATAATGGATCTGCATCCATGGTCAATTTTTGGCGTGACTTTTTTTTTTACGTATCCCAGACGCTTTTTTTATCGCATCCGACCGTGCGTCCTGCAGCGGCCGATCAGTGCACTGCGTCTGTGCGTTTGAAAAGTCAAATGGCGTTCCTTCTCTTCTGAGCCCCGCCATGCGCCCAAACAATTACTTTCCACCACATATGAGGTATCTGCGTACTCAGGAGAAAATGCACAATACGTTTTATGGTGCATTTTTTCCTGATAGCCTTGTGAAAAAAAAAGCTACCTAGTTGAAGCAACCGTTTTGTGGTAAAAAAAATTTTTTTTCTTTTCACGGCTCAACGCTATAAACTTCTGTGAAGCCCCCAGGTGTTCAAAGTGCTCACCAAACATCTAGAAAAATTATTTGAGGGCTCTAGTTTCCAAAATGGGGTCACTTGTGGGGGAGCTCCATTGTTTAGGCACCTCAGGGGGTCTTCAAACCTGACATGGCGTCCGCTAATGAGTGCAGCTAATTTTGCATTTAAATGGCGCTCCTTGCCTTCCGAGCACTGCCGTGTGTCCAAACATTTGATTTCCACCACATATGAGGTATCTGCGTACTCAGGAGAAAATGGACAATACATTTTATGTTGCATTTTTTCCCAATACCCTTGTGAAAAAAAAAGCTACCTAGTTGAAGCAACAGTTTTGTGGTAAAAAAAAATTTTTTTCTTTTCACGGCTCAACGTTATAAACTTCTGTGAAGCCCCCAGGTGTTCAAAGTGCTCATCAAACATCTAGAAAAAATATTTGAGGGCTCTAGTTTCCAAAATGGGGTCACTTGTGGGGGAGCTCCATTGTTTAGGCACCTCAGGGGGTCTTCAAACCCGACATGGCGTCCGCTAATTAGTGCAGCTAATTTTGCATTTAAATGGCGCTCCTTGCCTTCCGAGCACTGCCGTGTGTCCAAACATTTGATTTCCACCACATATGAGGTATCTGCGTACTCAGGAGAAAATGGACAATACATTTTATGTTGCATTTTTTCCCGATACCCTTGTGAAAAAAAAAGCTACCTAGTTGAAGCAACAGTTTTGTGGTAAAAAAAAAATTTTTTCTTTTCACGGCTCAACGTTATAAACTTCTGTGAAGCCCCCAGGTGTTCAAAGTGCTCATCAAACATCTAGAAAAAATATTTGAGGGCTCTAGTTTCCAAAATGGGGTCACTTGTGGGGGAGCTCCATTGTTTAGGCACCTCAGGGGGTCTTCAAACCCGACATGGCGTCCGCTAATTAGTGCAGCTAATTTTGCGTTCAAAAATTCAAATGGCGCTCCTTGCATTCCAAGCACTGCCGTGTGTCCAAACATTTGATTTCCACCACATATGAGGTATCTGCGTACTCAGGAGAAAATGGACAATACATTTTATGTTGCATTTTTTCCCGATACCCTTGTGAAAAAAAAGCTACCTAGTTGAAGCAACAGTTTTGTGGTAAAAAATTTTTTTTTTCTTTTCACGGCTCAACGTTATAAACTTCTGTGAAGCCCCCAGGTGTTCAAAGTGCTCATCAAACATCTAGAAAAAATATTTGAGGGCTCTAGTTTCCAAAATGGGGTCACTTGTGGGGGAGCTCCATTGTTTAGGCACCTCAGGGGGTCTTCAAACCCGACATGGCGTCCGCTAATGAGTGCAGCTAATTTTGCGTTCAAAAATTCAAATGGCGCTCCTTCCCTTCCGAGCTCCGCTGTGCACCCAAACAATTGATTTTTACCACATATGGGGTATCGGCGTACTCAGGAGAAAATGCACAATAAATTGTAGGGTGCACTTTCTCTTTTCTCCCTTGTGAAAATGAAAATTTTATGGCTAAAGTAACATTTTTGTGTTAAAAAGTAAAATTTTCATTTTTTCCTTCCACATTGCTTTGGTTCCTGTGAAGCACCTAAAGGGTTAATAAACTTTTTGGATGTGGTTTTGAGCAGAGTGAGGGGTGCAGTTTTTAGAATGGGGTCACTTTTGGGTATTTTCTGTCACCTCGGTCTCTCAAAGTCACCTCAAATGTGATGTGGTCCCTAAAAAAAATTATTTTCTAAATTTTGTTGGAAAAATGAGAAATTGCTGATGAACTTTGACCCCTTCTAACTTCCTGACGAAAAAAAAATTTGTTTCGAAAATTGCGCTGATGTAAAGTAGACAAGTGGGAAATGTTATTTAGTAACTATTTTGTGTGACATATTTCTCAGATTTATGGGCATAAATTTTCAAAGTTTGAAAATTGCGAAATTTTCAAAATTTTCGCCAAATTTCCTAAATTTTCACAAATAAATGCAAAAAATATCGGCCTAAATTTACCACTGACATGAAGTACAATATGTCACGAAAAAACAATCTCAGAATCGCCAGGATCCGTTGAAGCGTCCCAGAGTTATAACCTGTCAAAGTGACACTGGTCAGAATTGCAAAAAATGGCCCGGTCATTAGGGTGTTTTAGTGGCCGGGGGTGAAGGGGTTAAATCACAAGACTAACCTTTTTTTTTTTTTTTTTTTTCTTCCCTTTTCACAGAATCACAAACAGACACACAATTCCCTAATGAAATTCAACAATTACAGTTATCACCACTATGTAATTGTGTTGAAACTATGCACTTATCTTAAATTCAGCACTTTACTTGAATTCAGCACCTCGCTCGCTCAGCCCCCTCGCTAGTACTGGCTGGTTTATATAGATGTACAATGAGTATCAGAAGCTGCTGGAAGCTTCTAGAAACAGGTGTGACTAATCCTACTAATTAAATCACAAGACTAACCTTTTTTTTTTTTTTTTTTTCCCTTTTCACAGAATCACAAACAGACACACAATTCCCTAATGAAATTCAACAATTACAGTTATCACCACTATGTAATTGTGTTGAAACTATGCACTTATCTTAAATTCAGCACTTTACTTGAATTCAGCACCTCGCTCGCTCAGCCCACTCGCTAGTACTGGCTGGTTTATATAGATGTACAATGAGTATCAGAAGCTGCTGGAAGCTTCTAGAAACAGGTGTGACTAATCCTACTAATTAAATCACAAGACTAACCTTTTTTTTTTTTTTTTTTTTCCCTTTTCACAGAATCACAAACAGACACACAATTCCCTAATGAAATTCAACAATTACAGTTATCACCACTATGTAATTGTGTTGAAACTATGCACTTATCTTAAATTCAGCACTTTACTTGAATTCAGCACCTCACTCGCTCAGCCCCCTCGCTAGTACTGGCTGGTTTATATAGATGTACAATGAGTATCAGAAGCTGCTGGAAGCTTCTAGAAACAGGTGTGACTAATCCTACTAATTAAATCACAAGACTAACCTTTTTTTTTTTTTTTTTTTTTTTTTTTTCTCCCTTTTCACAGAATCACAAACAGACACACAATTCCCTAATGAAATTCAACAATTACAGTTATCACCACTATGTAATTGTGTTGAAACTATGCACTTATCTTAAATTCAGCACTTTACTTGAATTCAGCACCTCGCTCGCTCAGCCCCCTCGCTAGTACTGGCTGGTTTATATAGATGTACAATGAGTATCAGAAGCTGCTGGAAGCTTCTAGAAACAGGTGTGACTAATCCTACTAATTAAATCACAAGACTAACCTTTTTTTTTTTTTTTTTTCCCTTTTCACAGAATCACAAACAGACACACAATTCCCTAATGAAATTCAACAATTACAGTTATCACCACTATGTAATTGTGTTGAAACTATGCACTTATCTTAAATTCAGCACTTTACTTGAATTCAGCACCTCGCTCGCTCAGCCCCCTCGCTAGTACTGGCTGGTTTATATAGATGTACAATGAGTATCAGAAGCTGCTGGAAGCTTCTAGAAACAGGTGTGACTAATCCTACTAATTAAATCACAAGACTAACCTTTTTTTTTTTTTTTTTTTTTTTTCCCTTTTCACAGAATCACAAACAGACACACAATTCCCTAATGAAATTCAACAATTACAGTTATCACCACTATGTAATTGTGTTGAAACTATGCACTTATCTTAAATTCAGCACTTTACTTGAATTCAGCACCTCGCTCGCTCAGCCCCCTCGCTAGTACTGGCTGGTTTATATAGATGTACAATGAGTATCAGAAGCTGCTGGAAGCTTCTAGAAACAGGTGTGACTAATCCTACTAATTAAATCACAAGACTAACCTTTTTTTTTTTTTTCCCTTTTCACAGAATCACAAACAGACACACAATTCCCTAATGAAATTCAACAATTACAGTTATCACCACTATGTAATTGTGTTGAAACTATGCACTTATCTTAAATTCAGCACTTTACTTGAATTCAGCACCTCGCTCGCTCAGCCCCCTCGCTAGTACTGGCTGGTTTATATAGATGTACAATGAGTATCAGAAGCTGCTGGAAGCTTCTAGAAACAGGTGTGACTAATCCTACTAATTAAATCACAAGACTAACCTTTTTTTTTTTTTTTTTTTTTTTCCCTTTTCACAGAATCACAAACAGACACACAATTCCCTAATGAAATTCAACAATTACAGTTATCACCACTATGTAATTGTGTTGAAACTATGCACTTATCTTAAATTCAGCACTTTACTTGAATTCAGCACCTCGCTCGCTCAGCCCCCTCGCTAGTACTGGCTGGTTTATATAGATGTACAATGAGTATCAGAAGCTGCTGGAAGCTTCTAGAAACAGGTGTGACTAATCCTACTAATTAACCCCTTCACGACCGCGGGCAGTAAAATTACGTCCTATTTTAACGTGACTTAACGACCAGGGACGTAATTTTACTGCCTAAACTTCATTTGATTGCCGTGGCCATAGCAACGGCTTTCAAATGATGTCCCCTGCTGTTTCTTACAGCAGGGGACCTTTGCTTGACCCCAGGGGGGGTGGCATCGCCACCCCCTATCGACGATCGATGTGATTGGCTGTTCAAATCTGAACCGCCAACCACATCGATCGCACTAATTTCGGCAAAAATAATGCCCGAATTAGTGCGATCCTGTGAGATCCAGCTATGAGATGCCGCAGCTGCTGCAGCATATCATAGGTGGACCTCAAACATGCCGCCCCCAGCCCCTGCAGCACTGATTGGAGCGATCGTGCTATGACGCGCAATCGCTCCAATCAGTGTGCAGTGGGGCGGTCTGATCTGCCGGTGGCCGCCCTCCCCAGGCCTGTACTGCTCTGGGGACCCTCCCCCAACATGGCTGCAGCGTGGTGTGGCTGGTACTTTTGGTACCACGCCACCGCTGCTGCCGCCGCAGACGCCGCCTCTGCTGTCACCGCGCCAGCTCCAAAGGTAAGTATTGCGCTCCGGCGATGGCCCCTGCGCGCTCCCGTGAAGGCCCCTGCGCGCTCCCGTGAAGGCCCCTGCCCGTGCCCCCCCAGATCTGCCCCCCTACGCCCCGATCTGCCCCCCTACGCCCCGATCTGCCCCCCGGCATCCCGATCTGCTCCCCACGCGATCTGCCTGCCTCCTCTGTCATCTCTATTCTGCTTCCAAGGTTCCTTCCTTCTGCCTTTGCTTCTCCGCCCCCTCTGCTCTCCCTCTAACCCCCCCCATCTGCCCCCCCCTCTCCCCATCCCCCCCTGCCCCCCCCGACGTCCTCTTACCTGCCTTCACGGGTCGTCCGAGGTCTTCACTGGCCCGATCACATCTGCCTCCATCGCTGGGTCCTTCTGCTGATCTGTCCAACGTCCTGCCTGCTGCTGGTGTAAAGCTGTCTATCTCACTGCCTTCTTGTTCCTCTGCAACTCTTCTGGTCAGTGATCCTCTTGGTACTGTGAGTATAACTTTTTTTTTTTTTTTTTTCTTGTATCCTGTCCATTTTTACACTTCATCTGTCCGTGCGTCCCGCCAAGCGCTGATCAGGGATGCAGATAACGGATCTGCATCCGTGGTCAGTTTTTGGCATGACTTTTTTCCGTATTCGCGACGCTTTTTGTATCGCGTCCGTCCGTGCGTCCCGCCGAGCGCTGATCAGGGATGCAGATAACGGATCGGCATCCCTGCTCAATTTTTGGCGTGACTTTTTTCCGTATTCGCGACGCTTTTTGTATCGCGTCCGACCGTGCGTCCCGCCGAGCGCTGATCAGGGATGCAGATAACGGATCGGCATCCCTGCTCAATTTTTGGCGTGACTTTTTTCCGTATTCGCGACGCTTTTTGTATCGCATCCGTCCGTGCGTCCCGCCGAGCGCTGATCAGGGATGCAGATAACGGATCGGCATCCCTGCTCAATTTTTGGCGTGACTTTTTTCCGTATTCGCGACAATTTTTGTATGGCATCCGTCCGTGCGTCCCGCCAAGCGCTGATCAGGGATGCAGATAATGGATCTGCATCCATGGTCAATTTTTGGCGTGACTTTTTTTTTTACGTATCCCAGACGCTTTTTTTATCGCATCCGACCGTGCGTCCTGCAGCGGCCGATCAGTGCACTGCGTCTGTGCGTTTGAAAAGTCAAATGGCGTTCCTTCTCTTCTGAGCCCCGCCATGCGCCCAAACAATTACTTTCCACCACATATGAGGTATCTGCGTACTCAGGAGAAAATGCACAATACGTTTTATGGTGCATTTTTTCCTGATAGCCTTGTGAAAAAAAAAGCTACCTAGTTGAAGCAACCGTTTTGTGGTAAAAAAATTTTTTTTTCTTTTCACGGCTCAACGCTATAAACTTCTGTGAAGCCCCCAGGTGTTCAAAGTGCTCACCAAACATCTAGAAAAATTATTTGAGGGCTCTAGTTTCCAAAATGGGGTCACTTGTGGGGGAGCTCCATTGTTTAGGCACCTCAGGGGGTCTTCAAACCTGACATGGCGTCCGCTAATGAGTGCAGCTAATTTTGCATTTAAATGGCGCTCCTTGCCTTCCGAGCACTGCCGTGTGTCCAAACATTTGATTTCCACCACATATGAGGTATCTGCGTACTCAGGAGAAAATGGACAATACATTTTATGTTGCATTTTTTCCCAATACCCTTGTGAAAAAAAAAGCTACCTAGTTGAAGCAACAGTTTTGTGGTAAAAAAAAATTTTTTTCTTTTCACGGCTCAACGTTATAAACTTCTGTGAAGCCCCCAGGTGTTCAAAGTGCTCATCAAACATCTAGAAAAAATATTTGAGGGCTCTAGTTTCCAAAATGGGGTCACTTGTGGGGGAGCTCCATTGTTTAGGCACCTCAGGGGGTCTTCAAACCCGACATGGCGTCCGCTAATTAGTGCAGCTAATTTTGCATTTAAATGGCGCTCCTTGCCTTCCGAGCACTGCCGTGTGTCCAAACATTTGATTTCCACCACATATGAGGTATCTGCGTACTCAGGAGAAAATGGACAATACATTTTATGTTGCATTTTTTCCCGATACCCTTGTGAAAAAAAAAGCTACCTAGTTGAAGCAACAGTTTTGTGGTAAAAAAAAAAATTTTTCTTTTCACGGCTCAACGTTATAAACTTCTGTGAAGCCCCCAGGTGTTCAAAGTGCTCATCAAACATCTAGAAAAAATATTTGAGGGCTCTAGTTTCCAAAATGGGGTCACTTGTGGGGGAGCTCCATTGTTTAGGCACCTCAGGGGGTCTTCAAACCCGACATGGCGTCCGCTAATTAGTGCAGCTAATTTTGCGTTCAAAAATTCAAATGGCGCTCCTTGCATTCCAAGCACTGCCGTGTGTCCAAACATTTGATTTCCACCACATATGAGGTATCTGCGTACTCAGGAGAAAATGGACAATACATTTTATGTTGCATTTTTTCCCGATACCCTTGTGAAAAAAAAGCTACCTAGTTGAAGCAACAGTTTTGTGGTAAAAAAAATTTTTTTTCTTTTCACGGCTCAACGTTATAAACTTCTGTGAAGCCCCCAGGTGTTCAAAGTGCTCATCAAACATCTAGAAAAAATATTTGAGGGCTCTAGTTTCCAAAATGGGGTCACTTGTGGGGGAGCTCCATTGTTTAGGCACCTCAGGGGGTCTTCAAACCCGACATGGCGTCCGCTAATGAGTGCAGCTAATTTTGCGTTCAAAAATTCAAATGGCGCTCCTTCCCTTCCGAGCTCCGCTGTGCACCCAAACAATTGATTTTTACCACATATGGGGTATCGGCGTACTCAGGAGAAAATGCACAATAAATTGTAGGGTGCACTTTCTCTTTTCTCCCTTGTGAAAATGAAAATTTTATGGCTAAAGTAACATTTTTGTGTTAAAAAGTAAAATTTTCATTTTTTCCTTCCACATTGCTTTGGTTCCTGTGAAGCACCTAAAGGGTTAATAAACTTTTTGGATGTGGTTTTGAGCAGAGTGAGGGGTGCAGTTTTTAGAATGGGGTCACTTTTGGGTATTTTCTGTCACCTCGGTCTCTCAAAGTCACCTCAAATGTGATGTGGTCCCTAAAAAAAATTATTTTCTAAATTTTGTTGGAAAAATGAGAAATTGCTGATGAACTTTGACCCCTTCTAACTTCCTGACGAAAAAAAAATTTGTTTCGAAAATTGCGCTGATGTAAAGTAGACAAGTGGGAAATGTTATTTAGTAACTATTTTGTGTGACATATTTCTCAGATTTATGGGCATAAATTTTCAAAGTTTGAAAATTGCGAAATTTTCAAAATTTTCGCCAAATTTCCTAAATTTTCACAAATAAATGCAAAAAATATCGGCCTAAATTTACCACTGACATGAAGTACAATATGTCACGAAAAAACAATCTCAGAATCGCCAGGATCCGTTGAAGCGTCCCAGAGTTATAACCTGTCAAAGTGACACTGGTCAGAATTGCAAAAAATGGCCCGGTCATTAGGGTGTTTTAGTGGCCGGGGGTGAAGGGGTTAAATCACAAGACTAACCTTTTTTTTTTTTTTTTTTTCTTCCCTTTTCACAGAATCACAAACAGACACACAATTCCCTAATGAAATTCAACAATTACAGTTATCACCACTATGTAATTGTGTTGAAACTATGCACTTATCTTAAATTCAGCACTTTACTTGAATTCAGCACCTCGCTCGCTCAGCCCCCTCGCTAGTACTGGCTGGTTTATATAGATGTACAATGAGTATCAGAAGCTGCTGGAAGCTTCTAGAAACAGGTGTGACTAATCCTACTAATTAAATCACAAGACTAACCTTTTTTTTTTTTTTTTTTTTCCCTTTTCACAGAATCACAAACAGACACACAATTCCCTAATGAAATTCAACAATTACAGTTATCACCACTATGTAATTGTGTTGAAACTATGCACTTATCTTAAATTCAGCACTTTACTTGAATTCAGCACCTCGCTCGCTCAGCCCACTCGCTAGTACTGGCTGGTTTATATAGATGTACAATGAGTATCAGAAGCTGCTGGAAGCTTCTAGAAACAGGTGTGACTAATCCTACTAATTAAATCACAAGACTAACCTTTTTTTTTTTTTTTTTTTTCCCTTTTCACAGAATCACAAACAGACACACAATTCCCTAATGAAATTCAACAATTACAGTTATCACCACTATGTAATTGTGTTGAAACTATGCACTTATCTTAAATTCAGCACTTTACTTGAATTCAGCACCTCGCTCGCTCAGCCCCCTCGCTAGTACTGGCTGGTTTATATAGATGTACAATGAGTATCAGAAGCTGCTGGAAGCTTCTAGAAACAGGTGTGACTAATCCTACTAATTAAATCACAAGACTAACCTTTTTTTTTTTTTTTTTTTTTTTTTTTTCTCCCTTTTCACAGAATCACAAACAGACACACAATTCCCTAATGAAATTCAACAATTACAGTTATCACCACTATGTAATTGTGTTGAAACTATGCACTTATCTTAAATTCAGCACTTTACTTGAATTCAGCACCTCGCTCGCTCAGCCCCCTCGCTAGTACTGGCTGGTTTATATAGATGTACAATGAGTATCAGAAGCTGCTGGAAGCTTCTAGAAACAGGTGTGACTAATCCTACTAATTAAATCACAAGACTAACCTTTTTTTTTTTTTTTTTTCCCTTTTCACAGAATCACAAACAGACACACAATTCCCTAATGAAATTCAACAATTACAGTTATCACCACTATGTAATTGTGTTGAAACTATGCACTTATCTTAAATTCAGCACTTTACTTGAATTCAGCACCTCGCTCGCTCAGCCCCCTCGCTAGTACTGGCTGGTTTATATAGATGTACAATGAGTATCAGAAGCTGCTGGAAGCTTCTAGAAACAGGTGTGACTAATCCTACTAATTAAATCACAAGACTAACCTTTTTTTTTTTTTTTTTTTTTTTTTCCCTTTTCACAGAATCACAAACAGACACACAATTCCCTAATGAAATTCAACAATTACAGTTATCACCACTATGTAATTGTGTTGAAACTATGCACTTATCTTAAATTCAGCACTTTACTTGAATTCAGCACCTCGCTCGCTCAGCCCCCTCGCTAGTACTGGCTGGTTTATATAGATGTACAATGAGTATCAGAAGCTGCTGGAAGCTTCTAGAAACAGGTGTGACTAATCCTACTAATTAAATCACAAGACTAACCTTTTTTTTTTTTTTCCCTTTTCACAGAATCACAAACAGACACACAATTCCCTAATGAAATTCAACAATTACAGTTATCACCACTATGTAATTGTGTTGAAACTATGCACTTATCTTAAATTCAGCACTTTACTTGAATTCAGCACCTCGCTCCTGGCGAGGTTCGTACCTGCAAAACAACACATGTAGGAAAACACACAGACTGGCACACAAGTTTGGAGCCCGGAGTCCCTCCAGGGAAGCTCCCAGTCTTAGTCGCACATCTGCCCGGAGGCCCTCCTCAGGCGCTCCCGGTCTTAGCTGACCTTCTGCCCGGAGGCTATTTCCAAGCGCTCCCGGTCTTTGGGTGGGCAGAAAACAACAGGACAACAAGATTCCTTCTTAACAGTCACGGAAGGATTCCACGTACAGTTCTGCATTAAGCTCCTCCCGGGCTCAGTACTTTTAACGTTACTGTAACTGGAAACATTCACCGGCTTTCAACAGTACTGGTTTTCAACGGCAAACAAATCACTCTCTTCCGGACGATTACCTCTGGTTCTGGGATATCTTGCCAGTACGGGGCCTTAACTCCTGAGGGGGGCAGAGGGCCTACCTTAACAGACGCGGGCGCCTCCGGAATCTGTACGGATGCTCCTGGTGGCCCGCTCCCCAGAGTCAGCCGGGACTTGTAGGTGGCCCGGACTTCCGTCGTTGTTTCCCCGGTAACGGCATCCCATGAGGTAAAAAACGTGACCTTCGCTGGTTTCTCCGAGACTCCAGTCACGGCCGGTATCATGCTTGCCGGCAACGTGATGGTGGGTAACTCTCCCACCGAGCTCTCCATCGGACATCCTCTTCCGCGTCCTACGGGCACCAGCGCGCCCGCTACGGCTTGCTTGTCTGTTTTGGCCTCCATTTTGCTTGGTCCAGGTATTGGAGTTTGCTTCTTCTTCCACTGCCGGGGTTGGAATCGCGCCGGGGAAGGTGGAGGCGGTTCTTCTTTTCCCGCTTCTGCCCATACTCCGCCCCCGGCCTCACCCACCAGGTCGGCACAGCGTTTCCGACGCCTCTTCTTTCTTGCGGCGCCGCCCACGTCTCTAGACCTCTGCAGTATCTCGGGGCAATTACCTCCCCTCTTTAGGCGGTGCACTCCGGGCTTCTTCCTTACAGGCCAGCCCAGCGCTTTTCGTTTGGCGCCCACTTTTCGCGCCTTCACTAAATCCATGAGGACGGCCGCCATCTTGCCGCCATCTTGTGGCCTGTTCAGTACATCAGGCACCACTTGGTCTCTGCTCGGGGTTTCTCTTCTGCGGGCTTGATCCTGCCGACTACGTCAAAATGTAACGGGGGCAGGGGGCGCCTCAGGGGGTGTAGTCGAGTCCCTTCGCCTTGTGGGCCACAGGCTGAACCCCGGCCCGGCCATTACTTGCAATACAGGTGTGTTGTTGGGGCAGAGTGGGGATGCATGGGGCCCATTCATGACAGCGTTCTTTCTGTGCTCTCCAGCTCCTTCTTCACTTTCAGGAAAGAGACAATTGCAGGCAGCGGATAAACCAAACACCGTTTTACTAAACAAAGCTTCCATCTTTTTGTTTGCAGCAGGTTTACTTTAGTACGTTACAAGTCCTTTTCTACAAAAACGGTTTCCTTCTTTTCTACGGGCACTTTCCTTTGCCTGCAGGGGCCAATTGTTATCCCCCTAGCAGTGGTACTCCTATCCCGATTTTAGTCCAGCCCTTTCCCAGGGATTTGTATTGAACTAGGGGACGGCTCCAGTACTCACTACCGGCTCCGGATTAGCTCCAACTTCTCCGCTCCACTGCCACAGCACCCACTCCTGCACTCTGCCCCGGCACTTCTCCTCAGCTCTCTCCTGTTACATTCCCAGCACACTGCCCTGCATTCAGAACCCTTCCTTCCCCACCTTGGCTGCCCTGCCCCTTCCTTCCCTGCCACTGTTACCAGGGGAACCACTCACTACACTGGCACCTAGTGGGGAAACAGTTTATGACAGGTAACATTTTACCATCAACATTTACAATTTGCCACCATACTACTGTGGCGTTTTCTGGTGAACCCCCCATACCCAACGCATGTCGCTCATCAAGTGAGCTTCATCAGGGGAGAATGATCATTCTCCCCTGATGAAGCTCACTTGATGAGCGACACGCGTTGGGTATGGGGGGTTCACCAGACTTCTGATTGCTACTTTACTTACTTAGGCTCTTAACAGTGATGTACTTCTGTTATGGTGGGTTATTTCATGTGTACAATTATCCAGCTGTGCCATTGTATGTGTATGTTTTTGCATCTCTTGAATGGACTCATTGATATGTCCTATGGCTATTTTGTCCTTTGCTGGTTAATATTTTGCATCATTATATAGCACCACAGCTTATCATTGTTTTTCTTGTCTGGTGTTTTGCCTTTTAAATGTTTTTATTGGGGTATGTTTTCAATAAAAGATTTCTGGTTATTTATATATTGATTGTCATGCATTATATATTGAGCTGAGTGCCAATGCCTGCTTATTTTCCTCTCTAGTATCAAATGTACAACTGGGGCACAAGTACTGCCACTGATGGGGTGTCTGTGTGGCCCAATGTTTGGAAAAAAGGGAGACTCCACTTGGAGTAACCCTTGCTTACAGTGTTTTTAAAAATGATCCAAGATGAACAGAGCTGGGATCAGGAAAGACTTAGCTACCTACCCCGGTGTCATCCTGGGGACGGTTAAGGATGGCGTATTTTTGAATGTGCTTGATGCAAATCTAGCTGTGAAGTGTACAACTGGGGCACAAGTGCTGCCACTGAAGGGGTTAGTGTCTGTGTGGCCCAATTTTTGGAAAAAAGGGAGACTCCGCTTGGAGTAACCCTTGCTTGCCGTGTTCTTAAAAAGGAGCCAAGATGAAAAAGTCATGGTTCAGCAAAGACTTTGCTACCTACCCCGGTGTCATCCTGGGGACGGTTAAGAATGGCGTTTTTTGAATGTGCTTGATGCAAATCTAGCTGTGAAGTGTACAACTGGGGCACAACTGCTGCCACTGAAGGGGTGGGTGTGTGTGGGGCCCAATTTTTGGAAAAAAGGGAGACTCCGCTTGGAGTCACCTTGCGGTGTTTTACATGATTTTAGAAGGGCGTGCGATGCCTATATCTGTGTCTCCTCCTCTTTTTCCTTGTCCAGCTCTTTTGTTTTCGCATGAGAATATGTCCTTGTCACTTTCCCATGTGTTTGTGTTGTGTTGTGAGTTGTTTGTCACCTTTTGGACACCTTTGGGTTGTTTTCTAGGTGTTTTTATGTGTTTGTGATTGCCTGCCATTGTTTCCTATGCGGTTCGAGTTCGGTTCGTCGAACGTTCGACGAACTGAACTCGAACGGGACCTACGTTCGACGAACCGAACTCGAGCCGAACCACGACCGGTTCGCTCATCTCTATTAGTGGCATCCAAAAAGTGTCTGTTGGACTCCATTTGTGCCCCACTGGTGGCAAGCAATTTCCAGCACCTCCGCATTACACCCTGCTGCGTATTTTTTAATAAGCTATAATAATAGCAAAAAATGCTGAAACTTATTGGCATCCAAAAAGTGGCTGTTGTACTCCATTTGTGCCCCACTGGTGCAAAACAATTTCCAGCACCTCTGCATTACACCCTCCTGCTCATTTTCAATAAGCTATAATAATAGGAACAAATGCTGCAAGATAGTGGCATCCAAAAAGTGGCTGTTGTACTCCATTATTGTGCCCCACTGGTGCAAAGCAATTTCCAGCACCTCCGCATTACACCCTCCTGCTCATTTTTAATAAGCTATAATAAATAGCAAAAAATGCTGAAACTTAGTGGCATCCAAAAAGTGGCTGTTGGACTCTTTTTGTGCCCCACTGGTGCCAAGCTATTTCCAGCACCTCTGCATTACACCCTCCTGCTCATTTTTTAATAAGCTATAATATTAGCAAAAAATGCTGAAACTTAGTGGCATTTAAAAAGTGGCTGTTGGACTCCATTTGTGCCCCACTGGTGCAAAGCAATTTCCAGCACCTCTGCATTACACCCTCCTGCTCATTTTTAATAAGCTATAATAATAGCAATAAATGCTGAAACTTAATGGCTTCCAAAAAGTGGCTGTTGTACTCCATTTGTGCCCCAGTGGTGCCAAGCTATTTCTAGCACCTCTGCATTACACCCTCCTGCTCATTTTTAATAAGCTATAATAATAGAAAAAAATGCAGCAAGTTAGTGGCATCCAAAAATTGGCTGTTGGACTCCATTTGTGCCCCACTGGTGCAAAGCAATTTCCAGCACCTCTGCATTAAACCCTCCTGCTCATTTTGCTTCGCTATTTTTATCGCAAACTCATGGAATTCCTTGCTGCATTTCATCATTAGGAGGGATTGAATGTGAAGCTTCCTTTACTGTCCTGGTACCCACAGAACACGGCCCCTGTACCCACCTGCCCACTTTTGCCACGCTATTTAATTTGCCCAAAGAGCTGACTCTTTTTCTGCCATTCTAAAATTGTTTGGAATACTAAGTTAGTGTTTCTTTGCTGCCAAGCAAGGTGCAACACATGTGCATTCTACACTCCTTTCCATTTGTGAAACACAGTTATTAACTGCAGGTAGTCCAGCCAATCTTTGACGAAGGTGCTGGCATGGATATAATGTTTCCTTCATCCAATGTTGGTGTGAAGCCCCGCAGGTGTTGTATCAGTGCATACCTTCAGGGACTCCACGTAGCTGGTGCTGGTCACTGGTAGGAAATCTTCTGTTTTGATCGTGACGCCACTCTCAGTATTGCGGTCAGAGGGGACCGCCACTGCAGGTTAGAGGACGCCTGGGGCTGATGGTGGGTGCAGTCGGGTGTAGTAGCCTCCTGAGAGTGAGGCAAGCCCCAGGGCCCTTTGTAAAGCTGTAGTACCACAAGTCGCAGAATGACCACACACAGGCAGAGTGTCTTTCAGGGTTTTTACTCACTTCAGGTGGCAGGGTGAGTAACCCGGGCGTAGCTGGGATGAACCAGGTGGGAACCAGGTATCCTTCCGGCTGACTGTATGAGGGTGACTACAAACTCGCCTTCCTTAGCCCTTGGTGGTTTGGGGTGACCCCGACTTTGAGTCCCTATGGGGGTCACCCAGGGAAGATGCTCCAAGCCTCTCTCCCCTTCTTGTTTTGCCGTGTGCTTGTTCCCCGGGCCAGGCCACTCCAGCCTCTTGCCTCCTGTGACCTATGGGCCCTACTTGCGGTTACGTGGCTGCGGCTTTTGGTTGTTGTGGTGTGGGCTGTAAGAGCCCCACACCGGCAGGTTTAGCAGGGAAAGGTGAATCTATCCTCGCTTCGGGATCTGCCGCCCGGTTGGGCCTGGTGCTCTCTAGAAGTCTCCTTACTTCCCACTCCGTGCACTCTCTAGCTGAAGTTGGCTTTCAGGCAGCACTCCTAGTTGACCGTTCTCCCCCGTCTGTAGTCACTGCGCGGGCGCTGTTAGACAGCATCTGCCCCACAGGTCTGCTCCTCACTGAGCCCTCTGGAGTTCTCTGCTCTAACTGACTCACTGCTCCTCCTCTCCTGTTCTTGCCTACGCCACCTAGCAACCAGACTCTCCACCACACCCCTTGAGAGGAGATGGAGGCTTTTTAACCCCCTGCCACTATTCCAGTGGAGGTATAGGCTTTGCCCCCTCCTGGGATCCCCAGGGGTCCTCTCATGGGTACATGTGTGAGACCTGGTCACTATGCGCCTGTGTTCCACACCCCGGTCAGCCTTCTGGATTACCTGTATTGTACTGTCCCCAGCATGGGTGCAGTACTCAGTGGTGCCTGACCAGGTCAGGGGCGCCACATTCCCCCTTAGTTATCACCAGCACGTCCTCGGGCTGCAAGACAACATTTTAAAATGCATAAAACATTAAAACATGTAAAACATTTAAAAGCACCAGCTATCAGACATCACCACCCTCCACCCACAAGTCCGTTAACCCACCCAAAACCCTCTCAGGAGGCAGGTCACCGGTCCTTTTGGTAACCAGATCTGGGCCATCCGTTTCCCCAGACCTTTCCTCCAATCTTCCTCTCCCGTTGGCCGCGACTTCAGCCACTTCTGGCAGGATGTAGAGGCGGCTTACATGGGCTGGTGGTTTCAGGGTATACCTGGCCTGGTGGATCCGCGCCGTCAGCCTCTTCTGGCAGGATGCAGAGGCGGCCTCCACAGTTGGTGCTGACCAGGTACCCTCTTTGTGGTGGTGAGCCAAGGCCCCATAAACAGGCGTGCTCTCTGGTCGCAGGTGAGCCAAGGCCCTTTTCTACGGACGGGCCCCCCTGGTTGCAGACGAGCCAAGCCCCTAAACAGGCTGGCCCTGGTGGTGGTGCCACTGGTGTAACTATTTACACTGCGAGAGTTTGTGGCTATAGCAAGTTCATAGCCTTAAGTTTATTTCTCACAATAGTTTTTGTGGGCGCATTTCTTAAACGTTGCAAACAAAACTTTCAAAACTTTAACTGGTCAAACAGTAACTTCTCTTCTTACTTTACTTTTACTCCTCTTTTTCACTAGGGCGAGGGCACGTTGGGCACTGGCACCTGTGACTTTCTTGCTCTTTGTCTCTGTCTTCATCTGTGGTTACCTCATCTGTAGGATCTTTATCTTTCCTTTCTTGGTCTGCATCTGATTCCTTTTCTGTATCTGTTCCTTTATCTCTGTCTTGTCTTTCTTGTCTTTCTTGTCTTTCTTGTCTTTCTTGTCTTTCTTGTCTTTCTTGTCTTTCTTGTCTTTCTTGTTGCAGGGGATGGCTGTAAGGTTTGTTGGGACATAGCGTTACGTCCAGAGCATACAATCCTCTTTCGCCTTGATGCAGGGTGAACTGAACGGAATCTCCCATCTTTAGATTTCTGCAAGGGTGTCCTCTTGGCAGATGAGCGTTCACATCTCTGCGGTTTACAAATATCCCTTCTTTTATTCCTGGTGCTACAATGAATCCATAGCCGCTTTTCAGATTAAAGTCTTCCACTACGCCATAACACAGGGGTCCTCTAGCCTGGCTTTTGGACTCTCTCAACAAACGCTTCTCCTTTAGGTCTCTGGCGGTGACTGCTCTCTGTTCAGGAGACTGTGGTGCTGGAGCAAACTGTGTTCTTCTGCGCCGTGTCTTGCGGGCTGGATCCATGCCTGTGGGCTCCCAGGTGAAGCTCTTAGGCAGCTCTTCTTCTGCAGAGGGGGTCAGGTCCTCCTCGTCCCAGCGGGAGTATGGCAGCATTTCCGGCTCTGAATACACAACTGCTACTGGTGGCACTGGAGTCGGAGTCAACCCTTCTGCTCCCTGGCCTCCTCTCCCCCTTAGTTCTTCCTGGCACTCCAGCTGTGGCAGTGCCGGGGATGGATGCTCTTCAGCCGGCCCAGGTGAGGGACTCCTTGGTGTAGCTGCTGCAGGAGTTAGCAGGAGACTCTTTGGGGTATGCGGAGGGGGTATGTATTGGCTCACCAACCATTGTGGAAATTTGGCCTCCAGGTCAGCCTTCATCTGCCAATATGCAGGGTCTTCACCCACCGTGGGCTGCCTATCAGGAACCTCTGTGGACCGGGGAGCGGTGTCTGCTCTGGCCTTACAGGCCGGGGTAAATGCTGAGGTAGTCTTTCCTTGGCGGGCCGCGCCTGGCATGGCGGCGGCCTGGTCTTGGCGGGCCGCGCCCTGTATGGCGGCGGCCTGGTCTTGGCGGGCCGCGCCCGGGATGGCGGCGGCCTGGTCTTGGCGGGCCGCGCCTGGCATGGCGGCGGCCTGGATCAGTGTCGCTGTTGCAGGGGGCTCTGTGCAGGCTGGGCTGGACGTCGCTGCAGCGGTCTGGGCTTGGCGGGCCGCGCCCTGTATGGCGGCGGCCTGGTCTTGGCGGGCCGCGCCCAGGATGGCGGCGGCCTGGTCCTGGCGGGCCGGGCAGGGCATCGCTGCAGGGACTGGGTCTTGGTGGGCCGAGCAGGGCATCGCTGCAGCCGCTGGGGCTTGGAGGGCCGCACCTGGCGTGGCTGCGGCCTGCTTCAGCGTCGCCGCACCGGACGCCTCTTCAGGGACCGCGGACGTGGCAGCAGGGGTCGGGGCACTTGCGCGGGCCGGGGCATCATTCGACTCACCCGTTGTTGGTAGCACTGGGGTCTGCGTCGTCGCCGTCCCGCCTGACACCCGGCGCGCAGCTCTCCCTTCATAGGCCCGAACCGCCGCGGTCATCTCCTGCAGTTCCATCCGTTCCTCCCGAATCTGCTCCACGACCCGGGTCTCCAGCCGGTTGCAAAACTGGGCCAGCTCTCGGTACCACCAGGCAGCGGAGCCTGGTTCTGGGTTCCTGCGGTCAGACGCCATTTCTTCTGCGCCGTCTTCTGCACGGTCTCCCAGCAGTGGACTCTTCGCTGCCTCCTGTAACAAGCTGTCCAGCTTCTGCTCTGCCTCTTTCAGCAGCTCCGCTCCCAGCAGCAGGCTTGTGGCTCTCTTTCCTTCCCGCCGTCTCTCGACGCTTCCACTCTCATAGCTGGCAAGGTCAGAACTCTGCAGGGGATCTCTGGGTAGCCACACCTCTTCGTGGGCGGTAACTTCTTCCAGCGCGGGCTGCTGTTGTTTTTCAGCGCGCTTTTCATGGTGGCAATATGGCGGCGCTTCCAATTTTTCAAGCGGACCGCCCAGGCACATGGTCACCTGTCTGAACAGGTCTAGTCCTTATCCTGTTCGTGACGCCAGATGTGAAGCCCCGCAGGTGTTGTATCAGTGCATACCTTCAGGGACTCCACGTAGCTGGTGCTGGTCACTGGTAGGAAATCTTCTGTTTTGATCGTGACGCCACTCTCAGTATTGCGGTCAGAGGGGACCGCCACTGCAGGTTAGAGGACGCCTGGGGCTGATGGTGGGTGCAGTCGGGTGTAGTAGCCTCCTGAGAGTGAGGCAAGCCCCAGGGCCCTTTGTAAAGCTGTAGTACCACAAGTCGCAGAATGACCACACACAGGCAGAGTGTCTTTCAGGGTTTTTACTCACTTCAGGTGGCAGGGTGAGTAACCCGGGCGTAGCTGGGATGAACCAGGTGGGAACCAGGTATCCTTCCGGCTGACTGTATGAGGGTGACTACAAACTCGCCTTCCTTAGCCCTTGGTGGTTTGGGGTGACCCCGACTTTGAGTCCCTATGGGGGTCACCCAGGGAAGATGCTCCAAGCCTCTCTCCCCTTCTTGTTTTGCCGTGTGCTTGTTCCCCGGGCCAGGCCACTCCAGCCTCTTGCCTCCTGTGACCTATGGGCCCTACTTGCGGTTACGTGGCTGCGGCTTTTGGTTGTTGTGGTGTGGGCTGTAAGAGCCCCACACCGGCAGGTTTAGCAGGGAAAGGTGAATCTATCCTCGCTTCGGGATCTGCCGCCCGGTTGGGCCTGGTGCTCTCTAGAAGTCTCCTTACTTCCCACTCCGTGCACTCTCTAGCTGAAGCTGGCTTTCAGGCAGCACTCCTAGTTGACCGTTCTCCCCCGTCTGTAGTCACTGCGCGGGCGCTGTTAGACAGCATCTGCCCCACAGGTCTGCTCCTCACTGAGCCCTCTGGAGTTCTCTGCTCTAACTGACTCACTGCTCCTCCTCTCCTGTTCTTGCCTACGCCACCTAGCAACCAGACTCTCCACCACACCCCTTGAGAGGAGATGGAGGCTTTTTAACCCCCTGCCACTATTCCAGTGGAGGTATAGGCTTTGCCCCCTCCTGGGATCCCCAGGGGTCCTCTCATGGGTACATGTGTGAGACCTGGTCACTATGCGCCTGTGTTCCACACCCCGGTCAGCCTTCTGGATTACCTGTATTGTACTGTCCCCAGCATGGGTGCAGTACTCAGTGGTGCCTGACCAGGTCAGGGGCGCCACATTGGTTTTCTCGATGTCTGACAGCTCAACAATACCATCTGTTTGCACTTACAAAACAATTGACGACCTGCCAATCACACTCCTGCTTACAGGTAACCTGGTGGAAGTTCAGTGTGAAAAAGCATGTGTGACTGCTGTCCCCATAGTCACAGAGGATGAAGAGCACGCAGATGCACTTGATGGGGCAGGCGGTGGTTGCACAGCCCCGCTAAGCCGCGTTGTAGCACAGTGAATTTCCCATTTCGACTTATGCTTAATTTTAAGTCTTGTCTTTGGTGGGCTCCCCAGTATGCAGCAAAAGCACGCAACTTGAAAAGCACAAACATGTGTCGCTGTCCCTCTATGATTTAAACTGTACGTGAAAATTTGACAGTGCAGAGGCAGCAAGTCTGATTGTCTATATAGTCGTCCTACCCAGAACAGATATGTGTTTTGATAATAAAACAAAGTGTTGTGTACACGCATTACTGTCTGGGCACAGCCTACCATACCCAAGTACTGTGATGTCCATTTGACATAAATACAGACTTGACGCTCCTATCACGGTAAACAGTATAGACAGCACTGGAAAAATGTTGGTCTGGGGCACAGGATGCTGCTCACTGATGTTACGATACTCCTCACCAAAGTCCAAAATTACTCCCCTCACAATTGAACGAAGTGTTTCCGCGGTTGCTCCTTGCTGTAACACAAACCTTTAACTTTTCATTCTGTTGACACCTGACACCCAGACGCAGAAGAGATAATGGCGTCCGGACGGGCAGTTACCCGTTTTTATAATGCAGGGACATGTGACATGGACAGCCTATCACACATGCCGTTGCTTCTCTGGCTTAAAGTCCACTTAGCTGTGTGTGTGTCTGGGATTGGCTGACATGCTGGCCCGCCCCACTACATGCGCGCGCTTAGGGAAGGAAGACAGGGAAAAAAAAAATGGCGATCGCCATTATCCCAGCAGCAGTGATCTGAATGCGCTGTTCCCGCACACTATACGCTGAAATTTCATAATAGTGTGAGTCACAGAGTGACTTACACTATTACAGGAGAAAGCTAGCTAGTAATTAGCTTGGCTTTTTGCTGCTAGAACCGTTCTCGAACGTAACTAGAACTATCGAGCTTTAGCAAAAAGCTCGAGTTCTAGTTCGATCTAGAACAGTCCCCAAAATCACTCGAACCGTGAACTGGAGAACCACGAACCGCGAACCACTCTCAACTCTAGTGGTGAGCTCAGGCAATTAATCCAGATTGGAAGCCTAAAATGAGCAGGGCTCAAGTTGCACAGTAATAGCATCAATGTTTCCTTGCATATACTCATATATCTGTGTCTCCTCCTCTTTTTCCTTGTCCAGCTCTTTTGTTTTCGCATGAGTATATGTCCTTATCACTTTCCATCATTTGTCATCCTGGGGACAGTTAAGGCTGGCGTATTTTGTAATGTGCTTGATGCAAATCTACCTGTCAAGTTTGCAAATGGAGAGAAAGCTGTGGAAAAACAAGCGCAATAGGGTCTTACCCCAATATGTGAGGGGTAGGTAGGGGGGAGTCAAATTACTCACCAATTGCAGTTGTGAGAAGCCACAACTACTATAACAGCATGTATCATAGATCCAAGGCTGCAGCCACCAAAACCGGTAGATAACAGAAAGCAAAGGAGAGAGGTGTTCAATGCGAATGAGATTGGATGTTATTTCTATTCTTGGTGGTCCTGATGAAGGGGGCAGATGCTCCAGAAACGCGTCGACCTGAATAACAATAAAGTGACACTGATCTGAACATCTGCTGAAGTGATCTATTGGCGCGGCATTGAACACCTCTCTCCTTTGCTTTCTGTTATCTAAGTTTGCAAATGGACACAAGTGATGCCTCTGAAGTGGTGTGTGTGGCCCAATTTTTGGAAAAAATGGAGACTCTGCTTGGAGTCCCCTTGCTGTGTTTTACATGACTTTAGAAGGGCGTGCCATGCCTATATCTGTGTCTCCTGCTCTTTTTCCTCATCCAGCTGTTTAGTTTTCGCATGGGTATTTGTCCTTGTCACTTTGCCATGTGTTTGTGTTGTCTTGGGAGTTGTCTGGCACCTTTTGGACAACTTTGAGGGTGTTTTCCATGTATTTTTATGTGTTTGTGGTTGCCTCCCATTATTTTCAATGGGATTCGAGAGGTTCGTCGAACGGCTCGTCAAATGGGGCACCGTTCGATGAACCGAACCGAACTCGAACTCTAGGGGGGTGGCTCATCTCTAATATTTGCAGACTGCAGCTGTGCCAGGGGGTCCATACTGAAGAAAGAACACGGTTGAAGGAAGACTGGAGACTCCGAAAATCAGGCGACAACATCCTTCATCTGTATTTTACTAATCATTGCACCAGAATTGTACAGTGAAGGAAATAAGTATTTCATCTCTTGCTAATTTTGTAAGTTGCCCACTGACAAAAATATGTACGGTCAATAATTTTTAGGGTAGATTAATTTTAACAGTGAGAGATGGAATATCCAAATAAAATCCAGAAAATCACATTATATAAATTATATAAATTTATTTGCATTTTGCAGAGAGAAATAAGTATTTGATCCCTGTGACAAACAAGACATAATACTTGGTGGCAAAACCCTTGTTGGCCAACACAGCAGTCACACGTTTTTTGCAGTTGATGATGAGGTTTGCGCACGTCAGGAGGAATTTTGGTCCACTCCTATTTGCATATCATCTCTAAATCATTAAGATTATGGGGATGTTGCTTGGCAACTCAGAGCTACAGCTTCCTCCATACGTTTTATTTGGGATTAATGTCTGTAGACTGGCTAGGCCACTCCATGATCTTAATGTGCTTCCTTTCGAGCTACTCCTTTGTTGCCTTGGCTGTATTTTTTGGGTCATTGTCATGCAGGAAGACCCAGCCACAACCCATTTTTAATGTCGTGACAGAGGAAAAGAGGTAGTTACTTAGGATTTTATGGTACATGGCTCCATCCATTGTCCTATTGATGCAGTGAAGTAGTGTAGTCATATGTTTCCACCTCCATGCTTGACAGTGAGGATCGTGTTCTTTGGGTCATAGGCAGCTTTTCTCTTTATCCAAACACGGAGAGTTGAGTTAACACCAAAGAGGTGTTAAAAGGACTTTTCTTCCCCTGTGTCAGCCAGGGGAGGCAAAACGCTGGTGTATTTTTGAGAGTGCTTCATGCAAAGCATCTTTTTCATCTTGAAAATAGGGGTCAACTGATGCCAGTCAAGTGGGGTGTGTGTGGCCCAATTTGTGGAAACGAGGGAGACTGTGTTTGGAGTCCCCTCGCTTTTGAAAAAAGAACCAAGATGAACAAGTAATGGCTCACAGAGGACTTTTATTCCTCAGGGTCATCCAGGGGAGGCGAAAGGCACGTGTATTTTTGAGAGTGCTTCATGCAAAGCATCTTTTTCATCTTGAAAATGGGTGTCAACTAATGCCAGTCAAGTGGGGTGTGTGGGACCAATTATTAGAAACAAGGGAGACTGTGGTTGGAGTCGCCTTGCTGTGTTATACATGCTTTTAGAAGGGCATGACATGGCTTAGAGGTTGACTTTCAGCATCTGCAAACTGTTGGCTACCGAAATGCTGCCTTTCCAACCTGTTTAACCAAGAATTTTCGAAACCTTATGCCCATCGCAGTGCCCCAAGAGCCGATGCCCAGGCGCCACTCCTTCTCCAACAAAGGCGTGCTGTTAGGGCCAGGTGGACGGGCAGATCAAGGAGGTGGATCCACTGGGCCGAACTCCTTGATGAAGGCAAGGGGTCCGGTAGCCGGAGCACTACGGGTAGCAGGACAGTCCGTGCACAAGAGTGGAATGGAGAAGTCCCTGGGACCACGGAGTCACTGATGGTAGTCCGGGTGACGGAGCTCAGGTTCGGAGGCCGAGATGTTGTCAGGCAGAGTCCGGAACCGATGGAGCGAGAGGACGGGTCACCACAGGGATCAGAGATGGTACGGACTGACGGGATGGCAGATAGTCAGCGTTCGGGAATCGGCAGGACCGGATGGCGAGGCAGGAGCGGCTCTAGAAGAGAGATAGGTAAGTATGGCACAGAGACACAAGGAGACCTGACTCCTAGCTTAGGAAACACGAAGAACAGGCTCCGCCCACTTGGACACTAAACACCTTTATACCCTGTACCTGTGTGTTCAATTTCCTGTCAGTGGACGCTGGCCCTTTAAGAAAGGGTCAATGACCGCGCGCGCGCCCTAATGCGCATGCGCGAGGCCCGGGTGCCAGAAGCCAGGGCAGGAAGCGGTGAGAAGGACGCAGGAGAGCCGGGCTGGGCCTGAGTATCCGACCGGCGCCGGGAGCGGGGACCGGGCCGCCTGGAGACCGCAGGCAATGGAGGCTGGAGACCGGGGAGAGAAGCAGGGAAGCCGGAGAGCGTGGCAGGTGAGCCAGGGAGCAGAGCAGGGGACCCGGAGAGCGTGACAGTACCCCCCCCCACACCCCCCTCCCCGCAACCGGGACAGGAAGGCACGGATCAGAGGAGTACCCACATTCTCCCGGGGCTCCCAGGACCTATCCTCAGGACCATACCCTGCCCAGTCTACCAAGAAGAACTGTCGGCCCCGTACGGTTTTTATGGCCACGATATCCCTTACCGCATAGATGTCATCATCGGCAATAGGAGGAGGAGCCGAACTGGCAGCAGCGGAGAAGGGACCAAGGACAAACGGCTTGAGCAGGGAGACGTGGAAGGAGTTGGGTATCCTCATCGTGGCCGGGAGCTGCAGTTTGTAGGAGACCTCATTGATCTTGCTGAGGACTTTAAACGGCCCGATGTAGTGAGGACCCAGCTTGTAGGATGGTAGCTTCAATCGGACGTACTTGGAAGCAAGCCAGACGAGATCTCCTGGAGGGAAACACGGAGGGTCCAGACGCCTCTTGTCTGCGTGTCTCTTCATCCGCAGGGAAGCACGTCCAAGGGACGCCTTGACAGAGTCCCAAATTGTTGCAAAGTCACGGGCTACAGCATCAGCAGCAGGGACATCCTAAGAAGAGGATACAGGTAATGGGACGGAAGGCTGAAGTCCGTAAACGACATGGAAGGGAGAGCTGGAGGAGGACTCACTGACGTGGTGGTTATGGGAGAATTCAGCCCAAGGAAGAAGCGTGGACCAGTCGTCATGATGGGCGTTGACGTAGTGACGTAAGAAGGAGGTCAAGATCTGATTGACTCGTTCCACTTGGCCATTCGACTGAGGATGGTAGGCTGAAGAAAAGTCCAGAGTCACTCCCAGATGTTTGCAGAGGGCCCTACAGAAGCGGGAGGTGAACTGAGTTCCTCTGTCGGACACAATGTGTGATGGAAAGCCATGCAAGCGGAAGATGTGTTGTATATAGGCGTCAGCGAGTTCCTGGGCAGAGGGCAGTCCAGCCATAGGGACGAAATGAGCCATTTTGGAGAACCGATCCACCACGACCCATATGACTGTGTGTCCGGAGGACAGTGGCAAGTCCGTAATAAAGTCCATTGCAATGTGTTGCCACGGAACTGAGGGTATAGGCAGAGGCAGAAGACGGCCATATGGCAGATGTTTGGGCGTCTTGTTCCTGGCACAAGAGGAGCAGGCTGAGACAAAAGAAGCGACGTCCGTGCGAAGGGATGGCCACCAGTAATGACGTACGATCGTACTCCATGTTCTCTTCTGACCAGCATGGCTGGCTGTTTTCGAGGCATGGCCCCAGTGCAACACTTTTTGCCTGTCAGTCTCAGAGACATAGGTCTTCCCGGGCGGTATCTGGGCCAGGGTGACAGGGGCCACCGGAATGATCTTACTAGGACAGATGATGGGCTGGGATGTCTCCTCCTCCTGTTCAATGGGCAGGAATGACCTGGACAAAGCATCTGCGCATACATTCTTGTCCGCAGGTCGGAAATGGAGCTGGAAATCGAACCTGGCAAAGAATAAGGACCACCTGGCTTGCCATGGGTTCAGTCGCTGAGCGGACCGCAGGTATTCCAGGTTCTTGTGGTCCGTGTAAATGATCACGGGGTACACTGCTCCCTCTAGAAGGTAGCGCCATTCCTCCAGAGCCAGTTTGACTGCCAATAGCTCTCGGTCACCGATGGTATAGTTGCGTTCAGGCGCTGAGAAGCTATTGGAGAAGAAACCGCAAGTCACCATCTTCCCGGAGGAGGACTTCTGCATGAGCACTGCTCCGGCTCCCGAGGAGGAGGCATCCACCTCCAAGGTGAACTGTCGGTTTAACTCCGGACGGTGGAGCACAGGGGAGGAGGCAAATGCCCGCTTCAGAGAGCCAAACGCGGCGTCGGCCGCAGGTGACCAGTCCTTTGGATTAGCCCCCTTCTTGGTCAAGGCGGAGAGAGGGGCAGTCAGAGCCGAGAAGTGAGGGATGAACTGGCGGTAATAGTTTGCGAATCCCAGAAAGCGTTGGATAGCCTTCAGTCCAGAAGGAGGGGGCCAGTTGAGAATGGAAGAGACCTTCTGCGGATCCATCTGCAGTCCGGTATCGGAGATTACGTAACCCAGGAAGGGCAGAGAAGACTGCTCGAAGACACTCTTCTCGTACTTGGCGTACAGACGATTTTCCCTCAGTCGTTGTAGTACCAGCTGCACGTTCTCTCTGTGGGTTTGGAGGTCCAGAGAAAAGACCAGGATGTCATCAAGATACACCACCACACAGATGTAGAGAAGGTCCCGGAACACGTCGTTCACCAATTCTTGAAAGACTGCTGGTGCGTTACACAGGCCGAAGGGCATCACACAGTATTCATAGTGCCCATCACGGGTATTGAACGCGGTCTTCCATTCGTCCCCAGAGCGGATGCGGACCAAGTTGTAGGCACCCCGAAGATCCAACTTGGTAAACACACGAGCTCCTCTAAGCCGATCAAACAATTCGGGGATGAGCGGCAGGGGGTATTTATTTTTCACGGTGATTTGGTTCAATCCCCGGTAGTCAATGCATGGGCGTAGGTCGCCCTCTTTCTTCTTAACGAAGAAGAAGCCTGCTCCAGCAGGAGAGGAGGATCTCCGAATGAATCCCCTTGCCAGGTTCTCTGTGATGTAGGTAGACATGGCCCTTGTTTCGGCAGGAGACAGCGGATATATCCGTCCTCGAGGTGGTGTAGTTCCCGGGAGCAGGTCGATGGCACAATCGTAAGGACGATGTGGCGGCAGTACCTCTGACTCCTTTTTATCAAAGATGTCCGCGAAGGACCAATAGGCCGAGGGCAGTCCCGGTAGGGATTCTGGAACCGGAGGTCGTCGGATGGGCCGTATAGTCTTCAGACAGTTCTCGTGGCAAGAGGAGCCCCATCGGGTGATTTCACCAGTACCCCAGCTGACTGAGGGTCCGTGTGTCCGGAACCAGGGGAGTCCCAGCAGGATTTGATGGGACATGTGTGGGAGGACATAGAGAGCGATGTTCTCGGTGTGCAGGGCACCGATACGCAGTTCCACCGGCTTGGTGATCCACGAGATGGTGTCAGAGAGGGGTCTCCCATCCACAGAGGCAATCACTAGGGGTTTGTCGAGTGGAGTAACAGGCACCTGGTACTTGTCCACCGTGGCCTGCTGGATGAAATTGCCTGCTGCCCCGGAATCGAGGTATGCCTCGGCCGTGAACCGCGTCTCTCCCGTTGTCGCTTGAACTGTCCACGTAACCGGGTCTGAGAGAGTCCCAGCACCTAGGGTGGCCTCTCCTACCAACCCTAGGCTTTGGAGTTTCCCGGCCTCTCTGGACAGGAGCGTAGAAGGTGTGTGCCCTCTCCGCAGTAGAAGCAGAGACCCTTGGCGAGCCGTTCTGCTCGGCGTTGTTCAGACTGCCGCAAACGGTCGATCTGCATGGGCTCATGGACGGAGACACCAGATGACGTTGACTGAAGTACGACGGGCTTCTGCGGAGGAGAGGAATGCCGTATCGGACGTCTCTCACGGGGGGACACCTCTTTGGATCGTTCCTGAAAACGAAGATCCACTCGAGTTGCTAGCGTAATCAGGGCATCCAGGGTAGACGGCACATCACGACCAGCCAGCTCATCTTTAATTCGACCCGAGAGGCCTTCCCAGAAGGCGGCGGTTAGAACCTCATTGTTCCACCCGAGTTCCGAAGCCAAGGTGCGAAAACGGATGGCATATTGACCCACCGTCAGAGTCCCCTGACGTAACCGGAGGAGAGATGAGGCAGACGCGGAGGCGCGTCCGGGCTCATCAAAGGTGCCACGAAATGCCTGCAGGAACTCCTGGATGTTAGTGGTCACAGGGTCCTCCTTCTCCCACAAGGGGTTCATCCACGCCAGTTCGACGAACCGAACTCGAACTGCATAGGAAACAATGGCAGGCAATCACAAACACATAAAAACACCTAGAAAACACCCTCAAAGGTGTCCAAAAGGTGACAACTCACAACACAACACAAACACATGGGAAAGTGACAAGGACATATACTCATGCGAAAACAAAACAGCTGGACAAGGAAAAAGAGGAGGACACACAGATATAGGCATGGTACGCCCTTCTAAAATCATGTAAAACACCGCAAGGTGACTCCAAGCGTAGTCTCCCTTTTTTTCCAAAAATTGGGCCCCACACACACCCACCCATTCAGTGGCAGCACTTGTGCCCTAGTTGTGCACTTCACAGCTAGATTTGCATCAAGCACATTCAAAAATACGGCCTAATTAACCGTCCCCAGGATGACACCAGGGTAGGTAGCAAAGTCTTTCCTGATCCCAGCTCTGTTCATCTTGGCTTCTTTTAAAAACACAGCAAGCAAGGGTTACTCCAGCAGCACTGAAGACACGTTCAGAGACAACGCTGGCAGCTGGACACGACAACATTTCCAAGGCGTAACTGGATAGCTCTGGCCATTTTTCTAGATTTGAAGCCAAAAAGGAGCAAGGCTCCATTTGCAAAGTCATGGCATCGATGTTCATTTGGAGATACTCCTGTATCATCCTCTCCAGCCGTTGACTATGTGTCAGACTTGTTGTCTCTGGTGGCCTTGCAAAGGAGGGTCTAAAAAAATTATGAAAAGATTCCATAAAATTGCTGTTACCAGCACCAGATACAGTCCTACTGGTACGGGTAGACTGTTGAAGATGACGAGACCGTCCCATGTTTGTCAAGTTTCAACTGGGAGATTCACTCCCTGCACCTGCACGGTTGTTTGGTGGAAAAGCCGATCTAAGATCGAGTAACAGCTTCTGCTGATACTCCTGCATACGTGCGTCCCTTTCTATGGCTGGAATTATGTCACAAAATTTGGACTTGTACCGGGGATCTAATAGTGTGGCAAGCCAGTAGTCATCATCACTTTTAATTTTGACAATACGAGGGGCATGTTGGAGGTAGTGCAACAAGAAGGCACTCATGTGTCTTGCACAGCCATGCGGACCAAGTCCACGCTGTGTTTGTGGCATAGAGGTGCTAACCGTTCTTTCTTCCTCTGACATCTCCCCCCAACCTCTTTCAACTGAAATTTGACCAAGGTCTCCCTCATCTGCTGAGTCTTCCATGTCCATGGACAGTTCGTCCTCCATTTCTTCATGTTCTCCTGCACCTTCCTCAACATCTTGCCTGCTACCATGCGCCCTTGTTGATCCCTGTCCCCCATGGTCCCATGCCTGGCGCCTTGGTGATGATGAACGTCTGGACCTTCGTGATGTTGTTGTGTCTTGCGCATATGAATCCTCCTGTAGTTCCTCCCCTTCCTGTTGTCCCACCCCCTGACTCCGCATAGTGTTTAGCATGTGCTCCAGCATGTAAATGACTGGAATCGTCATGCTGATAATGGCATTGTCAGCGCTAAACATATTCGTCGCCATGTCGAAACTGTGCAGAAGGGTGCATAGGTCCTTGATCTGAGACCACTCCATCAGGGTGATCTGCCCCACCTCTGCATCTCGTTGGCCCAGGCTATACGTCATGACGTATTGCACCAGGGCTCGGCGGTGCTGCCACAGTCGCTGTAACATGTGGAGAGTTGAATTCCAGCGTGTCGACACATCGCATTTCAGGCGATGAACCGGCAGGCCGAAAGACTTCTGGAGCGATGCAATTCGCTCAGCTGCGGCGCTTGAACGGCGGAAGTGAGCAGACAGTTTTCGTGCCCTGTTCAAAAGGCCATCTAGGCCGGGATAGTGTGTTAAAAATTGCTGGACGACAAGGTTCAACACGTGAGCCATACAAGGTACGTGTGTCACCTTGCCCAGGCGAAGGGCCGCACCCAGGTTTGCAGCATTGTCGCACACGGCCTTACCAGGCTGCAGGTTGAGTGGAGACAACCATTTATTGAACTCAGACCGCAGAGCTGACCACAACTCCTCAGCTGTGTGACTCTTACTCCCAAGACATGTCAAGCTAAAGACCGCCTGATGCCGTTGCGCTCTGCTGCCAGCATAGTAATGAGGGGTGCGTGATTCCTTCTGCGCAGTGAGAACGCAGGTGGCCTGACCAGGCAGGCTTGGGGCGGAGGTGGAGGAGCCAGATGAGGTGGAGGATGCAGAAGCAGTGGCGGAACTTGGACAGACAGAGGATTGACACACAAGTCGTGGGGACGGCAAGACTTGTGCAGCAGACCCTTCACCATCTATCACCATAGTTACCCAGTGCCCAGTCAGCGACATGTAACGTCCCTGTCCATGCTTACTGGTCCAAGTATCGGTGGTGAAATGCACCCATTCACACACAGAGTTTCTCAAGAAAGCGGTGATGTTGTGTGCGACATGCTGGTGTAGCGCGGGCACACCTTTCTTAGAGAAGTAGTGGCGACTAGGCATCTGGTACTGGGGCACAGCGACAGACATAAGGTCTCTAAAATCCTGTGTGTCCACTAGGCGGAAAGGCAGCATTTCGGTAGCCAACAGCTTACAGAGGGATAGAGTCAACCTCTTAGCTTTGTCATGGGTCGCAGGAAGTGGCCTTTTATTTGACCACATCTGAAGGACAGAGATCTGGCTGCTGTGTGTAGACGGTGTTGAGTAGGGTGTCCCTGGAAAAATGCAGGTTTGTGAGGAAAGTGCAGGCGGAGACATGATGTTGCCTTCATCCAACGTTGGTGCTATCGATGTCTGAGAGAGCTGTACACACTCACTTGTTTCCCCTTCCAAACCAACTGACGACCTACCAAGCAAACTGCCTGTTGCGGTTACAGTGGTGGAAGTTGTGGGTGGAAAAACAGGTGTGACAGCTGTCCCCACAGTCCTAGAAGATGACGAGCGCGCGGATGCACTGGAAGGGGCAGGCGGTGGATGGTTCGCTCCGCTAGGCCGCATTGCAGCACGGTGAGCTTCCCACCGGGCCATATGATATTTATTCATGTGACGATTCATGGAAGAAGTTGTCAAACTGCTGAGGTTTTGACCTCTACTAAGAGAACCATGACAAATTTTACAGATCACATAATTTGGGCGATCTTTTTCTATGTCAAAAAAGGACCAGGCTAGGCTAGGCTTAGAGGCCAGGCGACCTGTTGATTCACCCCGAATAATGATCAGAGGCAGAGTGGTGGCTGAGGATGCAGTTGTAGACGTGCTACCAGTACTCCGACTGTGTCCAGGAAGGCGCAAGGTAACTTCGTCATCAGTTGCATCCTCCTCCACCACCTCTGTTGACCTCCTCGAGTGCCTGACTGTGGGTTGACAGTAGGTGGGATCTAGAACTTCATCATCAATTGTTGTGTTTGCACTCCCCTCCCCCTCAGACCGAGCCTCTTCTTGCCCTGACCGAATATTTAAGTTGTCATCCCAATCGGGTATCTGCGTCACATCTTCATCAGTATGTTCCTCATTGTCTATAACCACAGGTGTTACAGTTTGTGACAACGGGTCAACATTATGCTCAGAAACTTGGTCCTCACGGCCTGAATCAGAGTCACAAAGGTTCTGGGCATCACTGCAGACCATTTCCTGTTCTGTACTCACTGTAGCTTGGGAGCAGACCTCTGATTCCCAGGCTATAGTGTGACTGAACAGCTCTGCAGACTCAGCCATCTCAGTTCCACCATACTGTGCAGGGCTGATGGAGACTTCAGAGCTGGGAGAAAGCAAGTTTGATTGGGATGACAACTCAGAGGATTGGTGTTTTTTGGATGCGGTACTTGAAGTGGCTGAGAGGGCACTTGTTGGACCACTTGAGATCCATTCAAGCATTTTCCTTTTTTGGCCATCATCTACCTTTGTTCCTGTTGTTCGTGTCCGTAAAAAAGGGAGCACATCGGATTGTCCACGGTAAGTAGTAGACATCTTACTTTTGCTGGTAGATGGTCTATCTTCAGCAGATGATAATGGAGCTTTGCCACCTTCCCCACGGACAAAACCTTTTTTGCCTTTTCCACCACGCCTCTTCCCCTTTCCACCAGCATCTGTCATTTTGCCACTCATGTTGATTGCGACAAGATTGTGCACTGAAAATGTGGTAGTAAAAATTGAGAGGTGGTGTAGATTGCAGTGGTGGTCTAGCTTTATTAACAGCAGAATAATAAAGAATAAATATCCCTGACAATGCAACTACGGCCCTTCCCTTAAACTGGCAGCAAAAAGTGCTAGTATAATGGCTTAGTTATAATGAGTTGGAGTGTGCAATGCAGGTAGAGGTGCTGCAAATGTCTTTGCCCTAGTGTGACTAGACAAAAGTTCAATAGCCACGTTTAGGATGCCACTAGGTACACTGAGTGTTTGCTAGTATAATGGCTTAGTTATAATGAGTTGGAGTGTGCAATTCAGGCAGAGGTGCTGCAAATATCCTTGCACTAGTGTGACTAGACAAAAGTCCAATAGCCACGTTTAGGATGCCACTAGGTACACTGAGTGTTTGCTAGTATAATGGCTTAGTTATAATGAGTTGGAGTGTGCAATGCAGGCAGAGGTGCTGCAAATGTCTTTGCACTAGTGGGACTATAGCAAAGTCCAATAGCCACGTTTAGGATGCCACTAGGTACACTGAGTGTTTGCTAGTATAATGGCTTAGTTATAATGAGTTGGAGTGTGCAATGCAGGCAGAGGTGCTGCAAATGTCTTTGCACTAGTGGGACTATAGCAAAGTCCAATAGCCACGTTTAGGATGCCACTAGGTACACTGAGTGTTTGCTAGTATAATGGCTTAGTTATAATGAGTTGGAGTGTGCAATGCAGGTAGAGGTGCTGCAAATGTATTTGCACTAGTGGGACTATAGCAAAGTCCAATAGCCACGTTTAGGATGCCACTAGGTACACTGAGTGATTGCTAGTATAATGGCTTAGTTATAATGAGTTGGAGTGTGCAATGCAGGTAGAGGTGCTGCAAATGTCTTTGCACTAGTGTGACTAGACAAAAGTCCAATAGCCACGTTTAGGATGCCACTAGGTACACTGAGTGTTTGCTAGTATAATGGCTTAGTTATAATGAGTTGGAGTGTGCAATGCAGGCAGAGGTGCTGCAAATATCTTTGCACTAGTGTGACTAGACAAAAGTCCAATAGCCACGTTTAGGATGCCACTAGGTACACTGAGTGTTTGCTAGTATAATGGCTTAGTTATAATGAGTTGGAGTGTGCAATGCAGGCAGAGGTGCTGCAAATGTCTTTGCACTAGTGGGACTATAGCAAAGTCCAATAGCCACGTTTAGGATGCCACTAGGTACACTGAGTGTTTGCTAGTATAATGGCTTAGTTATAATGAGTTGGAGTGTGCAATGCAGGTAGAGGTGCTGCAAATGTCTTTGCACTAGTGTGACTAGACAAAAGTCCAATAGCCACGTTTAGGATGCCACTAGGTACACTGAGTGTTTGCTAGTATAATGGCTTAGTTATAATGAGTTGGAGTGTGCAATGCAGGCAGAGGTGCTGCAAATGTCTTTGCACTAGTGGGACTATAGCAAAGTCCAATAGCCACGTTTAGGATGCCACTAGGTACACTGAGTGTTTGCTAGTATAATGGCTTAGTTATAATGAGTTGGAGTGTGCAATGCAGGTAGAGGTGCTGCAAATATCTTTGCACTAGTGGGACTATAGCAAAGTCCAATAGCCACGTTTAGGATGCCACTAGGTACACTGAGTGTTTGCTAGTATAATGGCTTAGTTATAATGAGTTGGAGTGTGCAATGCAGGTAGAGGTGCTGCAGATGTCTTTGCACTAGTGGGACTATAGCAAAGTCCAATAGCCACGTTTAGGATGCCACTAGGTACACTGAGTGTTTGCTAGTATAATGGCTTAGTTATAATGAGTTGGAGTGTGCAATACAGGTAGAGGTGCTGCAAATGTCTTTGCACTAGTGGGACTATAGCGAAGTCCAATAGCCACGTTTAGGATGCCACTAGGTACACTGAGTGTTTGCTAGTATAATGGCTTAGTTATAATGAGTTGGAGTGTGCAATGCAGGCAGAGGTGCTGCAAATATCTTTGCACTAGTGTGACTAGACAAAAGTCCAATAGCCACGTTTAGGATGCCACTAGGTACACTGAGTGTTTGCTAGTATAATGGCTTAGTTATAATGAGTTGGAGTGTGCAATGCAGGTAGAGGTGCTGCAAATATCTTTGCACTAGTGGGACTATAGCAAAGTCCAATAGCCACGTTTAGGATGCCACTAGGTACACTGAGTGTTTGCTAGTATAATGGCTTAGTTATAATGAGTTGGTGTGTGCAATGCAAGTGGAGGTGCTGCAAATGTGAGTGCACTAGTGGGACTATAGCAAAGTCCAATAGCCACGTTTAGGATGCCACTAGGTACACTGAGTGTTTGCTAGTATAATGGCTTAGTTATAATGAGTTGGAATGTGCAATGCAGGTAGAGGTGCTGCAAATGTCTTTGCACTAGTGGGACTATAGCAAAGTCCAATAGCCACGTTTAGGATGCCACTAGGTACACTGAGTGTTTGCTAGCATAATGGCTTAGTTATAATGAGTTGGAATGTGCAATGCAGTTAGAGGTGCTGCAAATATCTTTGCACTAGTGTGACTAGACAAAAGTCCAATAGCCACGTTTAGGATGCCACTAGGTACACTGAGTGTTTTCTAGTATAATGGCTTAGTTATAATGACTTGGAGTGTGCAATGCAGGCAGAGGTGCTGCAAATGTCTTTGCACTAGTGGGACTATAGCAAAGTCCAATAGCCACATTTAGGATGCCACTTGGTACACTGAGTGTTTTCTAGTATAATGGCTTAGTTATAATGACTTGGAGTGTGCAATGCAGGCAGAGGTGCTGCAAATGTCTTTGCACTAGTGGGACTATAGCAAAGTCCAATAGCCACATTTAGGATGCCACTAGGTACACTGAGTGTTTACTAGTATAATGACTTAGTTATAATGAGTTGGAGTGTGCAATGCAGGTAGAGGTGCTGCAAATGTCTTTGCACTAGTGGGACTAGACAAAAGTCCAATAGCCACGTTTAGGATGCCACTAGGTACACTGAGTGTTTGCTAGTATAATGGCTTAGTTATAATGAGTTGGAGTGTGCAATGCAGGCAGAGGTGCTGCAAATATCTTTGCACTAGTGTGACTAGACAAAAGTCCAATAGCCACGTTTAGGATGCCACTAGGTACACTGAGTGTTTGCTAGTATAATGGCTTAGTTATAATGAGTTGGAGTGTGCAATGCAGGCAGAGGTGCTGCAAATGTCTTTGCACTAGTGGGACTATAGCAAAGTCCAATAGCCACGTTTAGGATGCCACTAGGTACACTGAGTGTTTGCTAGTATAATGGCTTAGTTATAATGAGTTGGAGTGTGCAATGCAGGCAGAGGTGCTGCAAATGTCTTTGCACTAGTGGGACTATAGCAAAGTCCAAAAGCCACGTTTAGGATGCCACTAGGTACACTGAGTGTTTGCTAGTATAATGGCTTAGTTATAATGAGTTGGAGTGTGCAATGCAGGTAGAGGTGCTGCAAATGTATTTGCACTAGTGGGACTATAGCAAAGTCCAATAGCCACGTTTAGGATGCCACTAGGTACACTGAGTGTTTGCTAGTATAATGGCTTAGTTATAATGAGTTGGAGTGTGCAATGCAGGTAGAGGTGCTGCAAATGTCTTTGCACTAGTGTGACTAGATAAAAGTCCAATAGCCACGTTTAGGATGCCACTAGGTACACTGAGTGTTTGCTAGTATAATGGCTTAGTTATAATGAGTTGGAGTGTGCAATGCAGGCAGAGGTGCTGCAAATATCTTTGCACTAGTGTGACTAGACAAAAGTCCAATAGCCACGTTTAGGATGCCACTAGGTACACTGAGTGTTTGCTAGTATAATGGCTTAGTTATAATGAGTTGGAGTGTGCAATGCAGGCAGAGGTGCTGCAAATGTCTTTGCACTAGTGGGACTATAGCAAAGTCCAATAGCCACGTTTAGGATGCCACTAAGTACACTGAGTGTTTGCTAGTATAATGGCTTAGTTATAATGAGTTGGAGTGTGCAATTCAGGTAGAGGTGCTGCAAATGTCTTTGCACTAGTGTGACTAGACAAAAGTCCAATAGCCACGTTTAGGATGCCACTAGGTACACTGAGTGTTTGCTAGTATAATGGCTTAGTTATAATGAGTTGGAGTGTGCAATGCAGGCAGAGGTGCTGCAAACATCTTTGCACTAGTGTGACTAGACAAAAGTCCAATAGCCACCTTTAGGATGCCACTAGGTACACTGAGTGTTTTCTAGTATAATGGCTTAGTTATAATGAGTTGGAGTGTGCAATGCAGGTAGAGGTGCTGCAAATGTCTTTGCACTAGTGGGACTATAGCAAAATCCAATAGCCACGTTTAGGAGGCCACTAGGTACACTGAGTGTTTGCTAGTATAATGGCTTAGTTATAATGAGTTGGAGTGTGCAATGCAGGCAGAGGTGCTGCAAATGTCTTTGCACTAGTGGGACTATAGCAAAGTCCAATAGCCACGTTTAGGATGCCACTAGGTACACTGAGTGTTTGCTAGTATAATGGCTTAGTTATAATGAGTTGGAGTGTGCAATGCAGGTAGAGGTGCTGCAAATGTCTTTGCACTAGTGGGACTATAGCAAAGTCCAATAGCCACGTTTAGGATGCCACTAGGTACTCTGAGTGTTTGCTAGTATAATGGCTTAGTTATAATGAGTTGGAGTGTGCAATACAGGTAGAGGTGCTGCAAATGTCTTTGCACTAGTGGGACTATAGCGAAGTCCAATAGCCACGTTTAGGATGCCACTAGGTACACTGAGTGTTTGCTAGTATAATGGCTTAGTTATGAGTTGGAGTGTGCAATGCAGGCAGAGATGCTGCAAATGTCTTTGCACTAGTGGGACTATAGCAAAGTCCAATAGCCACGTTTAGGATGCCACTAGGTACACTGAGTGTTTGCTAGTATAATGGCTTAGTTATAATGAGTTGGAATGTGCAATGCAGTTAGAGGTGCTGCAAATATCTTTGCACTAGTGTGATTAGACAAAAGTCCAATAGCCACGTTTAGGATGCCACTAGGTACACTGAGTGTTTTCCAGTATAATGGCTTAGTTATAATGACTTGAAGTGTGCAATGCAGGCAGAGGTGCTGCAAATGTCTTTGCACTAGTGGGACTATAGCAAAGTCCAATAGCCACATTTAGGATGCCACTAGGTACACTGAGTGTTTGCTAGTATAATGACTTAGTTATAATGAGTTGGAGTGTGCAATGCAGGTAGAGGTGCTGCAAATGTCTTTGCACTAGTGGGACTATAGCAAAGTCCAATAGCCACGTTTAGGATGCCACTAGGTACACTGAGTGTTTGCTAGTATAATGGCTTAGTTATAATGAGTTGGAGTGTGCAATGCAGGTAGAGGTGCTGCAAATGTCTGTGCACTAGTGGGACTATAGCAAAGTCCAACAGCAACGTTTAGGATGCCACTAGGTACACTGAGTGTTTGCTAGTATAATGGCTTAGTTATAATGAGTTGGAGTGTGCAATGCAGGTAGAGGTGCTGCAAATGTCTTTGCACTAGTGGGACTATAGCAAAGTCCAATAGCCACGTTTAGGATGCCACTAGGTACACTGAGTGTTTGTTAGTATAATGGCTTAGTTATAACGAGTTGGAGTGTGCAATGCAGGTAGAGGTGTTGCAAATATCTTTGCACTAGTGTGACTAGACAAAAGTCCAATAGCCACGTTTAGGATGCCACTAGGTACACTGAGTGTTTGCTAGTATAATGGCTTGGTTATAATGAGTTGGAGTGTGCAATGCAGGCAGAGGTGCTGCAAATGTCTTTGCACTAGTGGGACTATAGCAAAGTCCAATAGCCACGTTTAGGATGCCACTAGGTACACTAAGTGTTTGCTAGTATAATGGCTTAGTTATAATGAGTTGGAGTGTGCAATGCAGGTAGAGGTGCTGCAAATGTCTTTGCACTAGTGGGACTATAGCAAAGTCCAATAGCCACGTTTAGGATTCTACTAGGTACACTGAGTGTTTGCTAGTATAATGGCTTAGTTATAATGAGTTGGAGTGTGCAATGCAGGTAGAGGTGCTGCAAATATCTTTGCACTAGTGTGACTAGACAAAAGTCCAATAGCCACGTTTAGGATGCCACTAGGTACACTGAGTGTTTGCTAGTATAATGGCTTAGTTATAATGACTTGGAGTGTGCAATGCAGGCAGAGGTGCTGCAAATGTCTTTGCACTAGTGGGACTATAGCAAAGTCCAATAGCCACATTTAGGATGCCACTAGGTACACTGAGTGTTTGCTAGTATAATGACTTAGTTATAATGAGTTGGAGTGTGCAATGCAGGTAGAGGTGCTGCAAATGTCTTTGCACTAGTGGGACTATAGCAAAGTCCAATAGCCACGTTTAGGATGCCACTAGGTACACTGAGTGTTTGCTAGTATAATGGCTTAGCTATAATGAGTTGGAGTGTGCAATGCAGGTAGAGGTGCTGCAAATGTCTTTGCACTAGTGGGACTATAGCAAAGTCCAATAGCCACGTTTAGGATGCCACTAGGTACACTGAGTGTTTGCTAGTATAATGGCTTAGTTATAATGAGTTGGAGTGTGCAATGCAGGTAGAGGTGCTGCAAATGTCTTTGCACTAGTGGGACTATAGCAAAGTCCAATAGCCACGTTTAGGATGCCACTAGGTACACTGAGTGTTTGCTAGTATAATGGCTTAGTTATAATGAGTTGGAGTGTGCAATGCAGGTAGAGGTGTTGCAAATATCTTTGCACTAGTGTGACTAGACAAAAGTCCAATAGCCACGTTTAGGATGCCACTAGGTACACTGAGTGTTTGCTAGTATAATGGCTTAGTTATAATGAGTTGGAGTGTGCAATGCAGGCAGAGGTGCTGCAAATGTCTTTGCATTAGTGTGACTATAGCAAAGTCCAATAGCCAAGTTTAGGATGCCACTAGGTACACTGAGTGTTTGCTAGTATAATGGCTTAGTTATAATGAGTTGGAGTGTGCAATGCAGGTAGAGGTGCTGCAAATGTCTTTGCACTAGTGGGACTATAGTAAAGTCCAATAGCCACGTTTAGGATGCCACTAGGTACACTGAGTGTTTGCTAGTATAATGGCTTAGTTATAATGAGTTGGAGTGTGCAATGCAGGTAGAGGTGCTGCAAATCTCTTTGCACTAGTGGGACTATAGCAAAGTCCAATAGCCACGTTTAGGATTCCACTAGGTACACTGAGTGTTTGCTAGTATAATGGCTTAGTTATAATGAGTTGGAGTGTGCAATGCAGGTGGAGGTGCTGCAAATGTCTTTGCACTAGTGGGACTATAGCAAAGTCCAATAGCCACGTTTAGGATGCCACTAGGTACACTGAGTGTTTGCTAGTATAATGGCTTAGTTATAATGAGTTGGAGTGTGCAATGAAGGTAGAGGTGCTGCAAGTGTCTTTGCACTATTGTGACTAGACAAAAGTCCAATAGCCACGTTTAGGATGCCACTAGGTACACTGAGTGTTTGCTAGTATAATGGCTTAGTTATACTGAGTTGGAGTGTGCAATGCAGGCAGAGGTGCTGCAAATATCTTTGCACTAGTGTGACTAGACAAAAGTCCAATAGCCACGTTTAGGATGCCACTAGGTACACTGAGTGTTTGCTAGTATAATGGCTTAGTTATAATGAGTTGGAGTGTGCAATGCAGGCAGAGGTGCTGCAAATGTCTTTGCACTAGTGGGACTATAGCAATGTCCAATAGCCACGTTTAGGATGCCACTAGGTACACTGAGTGTTTGCTAGTATAATGGCTTAGTTATAATGAGTTGGAGTGTGCAATGCAGGCAGAGGTGCTGCAAATGTCTTTGCACTAGTGGGACTATAGCAAAGTCCAATAGCCACGTTTAGGATGCCACTAGGTACACTGAGTGTTTGCTAGTATAATGGCATAGTTATAATGAGTTGGAGTGTGCAATGCAGGCAGAGGTGCTGCAAATGTCTTTGCACTAGTGGGACTATAGCAAAGTCCAATAGCCACGTTTAGGATGCCACTAGGTACACTGAGTGTTTGGTAGTATAATGGCTTAGTTATAATGAGTTGGAGTGTGCAATGCAGGCAGAGGTGCTGCAAATGTCTTTGCACTAGAGGGACTATAGCAAAGTCCAATAGCCACGTTTAGGATGCCACTAGGTACACTGAGTGTTTGCTAGTATAATGGCTTAGTTATAATGAGTTGGAGTGTGCAATGCAGGTAGAGGTGCTGCAAATGTCGTTGCACTAGTGGGACTATAGCAAAGTCCAATAGCCACGTTTAGGATGCCACTAGGTACACTGAATGTTTGCTAGTATAATGGCTTAGTTATAATGAGTTGGAGTGTGCAATGCAGGCAGAGGTGCTGCAAATGTCTTTGCACTAGTGGGACTATAGCAAAGTCCAATAGCCACGTTTAGGATGCCACTAGGTACACTGAGTGTTTGCTAGTATAATGGCTTAGTTATAATGAGTTGGAGTGTGCAATGCAGGTAGAGGTGCTGCAAATGTCTTTGCACTAGTGGGACTATAGCAAAGACCAATAGCCACGTTTAGGATGCCACTAGGTACACTGAGTGTTTGCTAGTATAATGGCTTAGTTATAATGAGTTGGAGTGTGCAATGCAGGTAGAGGTGCTGCAAATGTCTTTGCACTAGTGGGACTATAGCAAAGTCCAATAGCCACGTTTAGGATGCCACTAGGTACACTGAGTGTTTGCTAGTATAATGGCTTAGTTATAATGAGTTGGAGTGTGCAATGCAGGCAGAGGTGCTGCAAATATCTTTGCACTAGTGTGACTAGACAAAAGTCCAATAGCCACGTTTAGGATGCCACTAGGTACACTGAGTGTTTGCTAGTATAATGGCTTAGTTATAATGAGTTGGAGTGTGCAATGCAGGCAGAGGTGCTGCAAATGTCTTTGCACTAGTGGGACTATAGCAAAGTCCAATAGCCACGTTTAGGATGCCACTAGGTACACTGAGTGTTTGCTAGTATAATGGCTTAGTTATAATGAGTTGGAGTGTGCAATGCAGGTAGAGGTGCTGCAAATGTCTTTGCACTTGTGGGACTATAGCAAAGTCCAATAGCCACGTTTAGGATGCCCCTAGGTACACTGAGTGTTTGCTAGTATAATGGCTTAGTTATAATGAGTTGGAGTGTGCAATGCAGGTAGAGGTGCTGCAAATGTCTTTGCACTAGTGGGACTATAGGAAAGTCCAATAGCCACGTTTAGGATGCCACTAGGTACACTGAGTGTTTGCTAGTATAATGGCTTAGTTATAATGAGTTGGAGTGTGCAATGCAGGTAGAGGTGCTGCAAATGTCTTTGCACTAGTGTGACTAGACAAAAGTCCAATAGCCACGTTTAGGATGCCACTAGGTACACTGAGTGTTTGCTAGTATAATGGCTTAGTTATAATGAGTTGGAGTGTGCAATGCAGGCAGAGGTGCTGCAAATATCTTTGCACTAGTGTGACTAGACAAAAGTCCAATAGCCACGTTTAGGATGCCACTAGGTACACTGAGTGTTTGCTAGTATAATGGCTTAGTTATATTGAGTTGGAGTGTGCAATGCAGGCAGAGGTGCTGCAAATGTCTTTGCACTAGTGGGACTATAGCAAAGTCCAATAGCCACGTTTAGGATGCCACTAGGTACACTGAGTGTTTGCTAGTATAATGGCTTAGTTATAATGAGTTGGAGTGTGCAATGCAGGTAGAGGTGCTGCAAATGTCTTTGCACTAGTGTGACTAGACAAAAGTCCAATAGCCACGTTTAGGATGCCACTAGGTACACTGAGTGTTTGCTAGTATAATGGCTTAGTTATAATGAGTTGGAGTGTGCAATGCAGGTAGAGGTGCTGCAAATGTCTTTGCACTAGTGGGACTATAGCAAAGTCCAATAGCCACATTTAGGATGCCACTAGGTACACTGAGTGTTTGCTAGTATAATGGCTTAGTTATAATGAGTTGGAGTGTGCAATGCAGGCAGAGGTGCTGCAAATGTCTTTGCACTAGTGGGACTATAGCAAAGTCCAATAGCCACGTTTAGGATGCCACTAGGTACACTGAGTGTTTGCTAGTATAATGGCTTAGTTATAATGAGTTGGAGTGTGCAATGCAGGTAGAGGTGCTGCAAATGTCTTTGCACTAGTGGGACTATAGCAAAGTCCAATAGCCACGTTTATGATGCCACTAGGTACACTGAGTGTTTGCTAGTATAATGGCTTAGTTATAATGAGTTGGAGTGTGCAATGCAGGTAGAGGTGCTGCAAATGTCTTTGCACTAGTGGGACTATAGCAAAGTCCAATAGCCACGTTTAGGATGCCACTAGGTACACTGAGTGTTTGCTAGTATAATGGCTTAGTTATAATGAGTTGGAGTGTGCAATGCAGGTAGAGGTGCTGCAAATGTCTTTGCACTTGTGGGACTATAGCAAAGTCCAAAAGCCACGTTTAGGATGCCACTACGTACACTGAGTGTTTGCTAGTATAATGGCTTAGTTATAATGAGTTGGAGTGTGCAATCCAGGTAGAGGTGCTGCAAATGTCTTTGCACTAGTGTGACTAGACAAAAGTCCAATAGCCACGTTTAGGATGCCACTAGGTACACTGAGTGTTTGCTAGTATAATGGCTTAGTTATAATGAGTTGGAGTGTGCAATGCAGGTAGAGGTGCTGCAAATGTCTTTGCACTAGTGTGACTAGACAAAAGTCCAATAGCCACGTTTAGGATGCCACTAGGTACACTGAGTGTTTGCTAGTATAATGGCTTAGTTATAATGAGTTGGAGTGTGCAATGCAGGCAGAGGTGCTGCAAATATCTTTGCACTAGTGTGACTAGACAAAAGTCCAATAGCCACGTTTAGGATGCCACTAGGTACACTGAGTGTTTGCTAGTATAATGGCTTAGTTATAATGAGTTGGAGTGTGCAATGCAGGCAGAGGTGCTGCAAATGTCTTTGCACTAGTGGGACTATAGCAAAGTCCAATAGCCACGTTTAGGATGCCACTAGGTACACTGAGTGTTTGCTAGTATAATGGCTTAGTTATAATGAGTTGGAGTGTGCAATGCAGGTAGAGGTGCTGCAAATGTCTTTGCACTAGTGTGACTAGACAAAAGTCCAATAGCCACGTTTAGGATGCCACTAGGTACACTGAGTGTTTGCTAGTATAATGGCTTAGTTATAATGAGTTGGAGTGTGCAATGCAGGCAGAGGTGCTGCAAATGTCTTTGCACTAGTGGGACTATAGCAAAGTCCAATAGCCACGTTTAGGATGCCACTAGGTACACTGAGTGTTTGCTAGTATAATGGCTTAGTTATAATGAGTTGGAGTGTGCAATGCAGGTAGAGGTGCTGCAAATATCTTTGCACTAGTGGGACTATAGCAAAGTCCAATAGCCACGTTTAGGATGCCACTAGGTACACTGAGTGTTTGCTAGTATAATGGCTTAGTTATAATGAGTTGGAGTGTGCAATGCAGGTAGAGGTGCTGCAGATGTCTTTGCACTAGTGGGACTATAGCAAAGTCCAATAGCCACGTTTAGGATGCCACTAGGTACACTGAGTGTTTGCTAGTATAATGGCTTAGTTATAATGAGTTGGAGTGTGCAATACAGGTAGAGGTGCTGCAAATGTCTTTGCACTAGTGGGACTATAGCGAAGTCCAATAGCCACGTTTAGGATGCCACTAGGTACACTGAGTGTTTGCTAGTATAATGGCTTAGTTATAATGAGTTGGAGTGTGCAATGCAGGCAGAGGTGCTGCAAATATCTTTGCACTAGTGTGACTAGACAAAAGTCCAATAGCCACGTTTAGGATGCCACTAGGTACACTGAGTGTTTGCTAGTATAATGGCTTAGTTATAATGAGTTGGAGTGTGCAATGCAGGTAGAGGTGCTGCAAATATCTTTGCACTAGTGGGACTATAGCAAAGTCCAATAGCCACGTTTAGGATGCCACTAGGTACACTGAGTGTTTGCTAGTATAATGGCTTAGTTATAATGAGTTGGTGTGTGCAATGCAAGTGGAGGTGCTGCAAATGTGAGTGCACTAGTGGGACTATAGCAAAGTCCAATAGCCACGTTTAGGATGCCACTAGGTACACTGAGTGTTTGCTAGTATAATGGCTTAGTTATAATGAGTTGGAATGTGCAATGCAGGTAGAGGTGCTGCAAATGTCTTTGCACTAGTGGGACTATAGCAAAGTCCAATAGCCACGTTTAGGATGCCACTAGGTACACTGAGTGTTTGCTAGTATAATGGCTTAGTTATAATGAGTTGGAGTGTGCAATGCAGGTAGAGGTGCTGCAAATGTCTTTGCACTAGTGGGACTATAGCAAAGTTCAATAGCCACGTTTAGGATGCCACTAGGTACACTGAGTGTTTGCTAGCATAATGGCTTAGTTATAATGAGTTGGAATGTGCAATGCAGTTAGAGGTGCTGCAAATATCTTTGCACTAGTGTGACTAGACAAAAGTCCAATAGCCACGTTTAGGATGCCACTAGGTACACTGAGTGTTTTCTAGTATAATGGCTTAGTTATAATGACTTGGAGTGTGCAATGCAGGCAGAGGTGCTGCAAATGTCTTTGCACTAGTGGGACTATAGCAAAGTCCAATAGCCACATTTAGGATGCCACTAGGTACACTGAGTGTTTTCTAGTATAATGGCTTAGTTATAATGACTTGGAGTGTGCAATGCAGGCAGAGGTGCTGCAAATGTCTTTGCACTAGTGGGACTATAGCAAAGTCCAATAGCCACATTTAGGATGCCACTAGGTACACTGAGTGTTTACTAGTATAATGACTTAGTTATAATGAGTTGGAGTGTGCAATGCAGGTAGAGGTGCTGCAAATGTCTTTGCACTAGTGGGACTAGACAAAAGTCCAATAGCCACGTTTAGGATGCCACTAGGTACACTGAGTGTTTGCTAGTATAAGGCTTAAGTATAATGAGTTGGAGTGTGCAATGCAGGCAGAGGTGCTGCAAATATCTTTGCACTAGTGTGACTAGACAAAAGTCCAATAGCCACGTTTAGGATGCCACTAGGTACACTGAGTGTTTGCTAGTATAATGGCTTAGTTATAATGAGTTGGAGTGTGCAATGCAGGCAGAGGTGCTGCAAATATCTTTGCACTAGTGTGACTAGACAAAAGTCCAATAGCCACGTTTAGGATGCCACTAGGTACACTGAGTGTTTGCTAGTATAATGGCTTAGTTATAATGAGTTGGAGTGTGCAATGCAGGCAGAGGTGCTGCAAATGTCTTTGCACTAGTGGGACTATAGCAAAGTCCAAAAGCCATGTTTAGGATGCCACTAGGTACACTGAGTGTTTGCTAGTATAATGGCTTAGTTATAATGAGTTGGAGTGTGCAATGCAGGTAGAGGTGCTGCAAATGTCTTTGCACTAGTGTGACTAGATAAAAGTCCAATAGCCACGTTTAGGATGCCACTAGGTACACTGAGTGTTTGCTAGTATAATGGCTTAGTTATAATGAGTTGGAGTGTGCAATGCAGGCAGAGGTGCTGCAAATATCTTTGCACTAGTGTGACTAGACAAAAGTCCAATAGCCACGTTTAGGATGCCACTAGGTACACTGAGTGTTTGCTAGTATAATGGCTTAGTTATAATGAGTTGAAGTGTGCAATGCAGGCAGAGGTGCTGCAAACATCTTTGCACTAGTGTGACTAGACAAAAGTCCAATAGCCACCTTTAGGATGCCACTAGGTACACTGAGTGTTTTCTAGTATAATGGCTTAGTTATAATGAGTTGGAGTGTGCAATGCAGGTAGAGGTGCTGCAAATGTCTTTGCACTAGTGGGACTATAGCAAAATCCAATAGCCACGTTTAGGAGGCCACTAGGTACACTGAGTGTTTGCTAGTATAATGGCTTAGTTATAATGAGTTGGAGTGTGCAATGCAGGCAGAGGTGCTGCAAATGTCTTTGCACTAGTGGGACTATAGCAAAGTCCAATAGCCACGTTTAGGATGCCACTAGGTACACTGAGTGTTTGCTAGTATAATGGCTTAGTTATAATGAGTTGGAGTGTGCAATGCAGGTAGAGGTGCTGCAAATGTCTTTGCACTAGTGGGACTATAGCAAAGTCCAATAGCCACGTTTAGGATGCCACTAGGTACTCTGAGTGTTTGCTAGTATAATGGCTTAGTTATAATGAGTTGGAGTGTGCAATACAGGTAGAGGTGCTGCAAATGTCTTTGCACTAGTGGGACTATAGCGAAGTCCAATAGCCACGTTTAGGATGCCACTAGGTACACTGAGTGTTTGCTAGTATAATGGCTTAGTTATGAGTTGGAGTGTGCAATGCAGGCAGAGATGCTGCAAATGTCTTTGCACTAGTGGGACTATAGCAAAGTCCAATAGCCACGTTTAGGATGCCACTAGGTACACTGAGTGTTTGCTAGTATAATGGCTTAGTTATAATGAGTTGGAATGTGCAATGCAGTTAGAGGTGCTGCAAATATCTTTGCACTAGTGTGATTAGACAAAAGTCCAATAGCCACGTTTAGGATGCCACTAGGTACACTGAGTGTTTTCTAGTATAATGGCTTAGTTATAATGACTTGAAGTGTGCAATGCAGGCAGAGGTGCTGCAAATGTCTTTGCACTAGTGGGACTATAGCAAAGTCCAATAGCCACATTTAGGATGCCACTAGGTACACTGAGTGTTTGCTAGTATAATGACTTAGTTATAATGAGTTGGAGTGTGCAATGCAGGTAGAGGTGCTGCAAATGTCTGTGCACTAGTGGGACTATAGCAAAGTCCAACAGCAACGTTTAGGATGCCACTAGGTACACTGAGTGTTTGCTAGTATAATGGCTTAGTTATAATGAGTTGGAGTGTGCAATGCAGGTAGAGGTGCTGCAAATGTCTTTGCACTAGTGGGACTATAGCAAAGTCCAATAGCCACGTTTAGGATGCCACTAGGTACACTGAGTGTTTGCTAGTATAATGGCTTAGTTATAACGAGTTGGAGTGTGCAATGCAGGTAGAGGTGTTGCAAATATCTTTGCACTAGTGTGACTAGACAAAAGTCCAATAGCCACGTTTAGGATGCCACTAGGTACACTGAGTGTTTGCTAGTATAATGGCTTGGTTATAATGAGTTGGAGTGTGCAATGCAGGCAGAGGTGCTGCAAATGTCTTTGCACTAGTGGGACTATAGCAAAGTCCAATAGCCACGTTTAGGATGCCACTAGGTACACTAAGTGTTTGCTAGTATAATGGCTTAGTTATAATGAGTTGGAGTGTGCAATGCAGGTAGAGGTGCTGCAAATGTCTTTGCACTAGTGGGACTATAGCAAAGTCCAATAGCCACGTTTAGGATTCTACTAGGTACACTGAGTGTTTGCTAGTATAATGGCTTAGTTATAATGAGTTGGAGTGTGCAATGCAGGTAGAGGTGCTGCAAATATCTTTGCACTAGTGTGACTAGACAAAAGTCCAATAGCCACGTTTAGGATGCCACTAGGTACACTGAGTGTTTGCTAGTATAATGGCTTAGTTATAATGACTTGGAGTGTGCAATGCAGGCAGAGGTGCTGCAAATGTCTTTGCACTAGTGGGACTATAGCAAAGTCCAATAGCCACATTTAGGATGCCACTAGGTACACTGAGTGTTTGCTAGTATAATGACTTAGTTATAATGAGTTGGAGTGTGCAATGCAGGTAGAGGTGCTGCAAATGTCTTTGCACTAGTGGGACTATAGCAAAGTCCAATAGCCACGTTTAGGATGCCACTAGGTACACTGAGTGTTTGCTAGTATAATGGCTTAGTTATAATGAGTTGGAGTGTGCAATGCAGGTAGAGGTGCTGCAAATGTCTGTGCACTAGTGGGACTATAGCAAAGTCCAATAGCCACGTTTAGGATGCCACTAGGTACACTGAGTGTTTGCTAGTATAATGGCTTAGCTATAATGAGTTGGAGTGTGCAATGCAGGTAGAGGTGCTGCAAATGTCTTTGCACTAGTGGGACTATAGCAAAGTCCAATAGCCACGTTTAGGATGCCACTAGGTACACTGAGTGTTTGCTAGTATAATGGCTTAGTTATAATGAGTTGGAGTGTGCAATGCAGGTAGAGGTGCTGCAAATGTCTTTGCACTAGTGGGACTATAGCAAAGTCCAATAGCCACGTTTAGGATGCCACTAGGTACACTGAGTGTTTGCTAGTATAATGGCTTAGTTATAATGAGTTGGAGTGTGCAATGCAGGTAGAGGTGTTGCAAATATCTTTGCACTAGTGTGACTAGACAAAAGTCCAATAGCCACGTTTAGGATGCCACTAGGTACACTGAGTGTTTGCTAGTATAATGGCTTAGTTATAATGAGTTGGAGTGTGCAATGCAGGCAGAGGTGCTGCAAATGTCTTTGCATTAGTGTGACTATAGCAAAGTCCAATAGCCAAGTTTAGGATGCCACTAGGTACACTGAGTGTTTGCTAGTATAATGGCTTAGTTATAATGAGTTGGAGTGTGCAATGCAGGTAGAGGTGCTGCAAATGTCTTTGCACTAGTGGGACTATAGCAAAGTCCAATAGCCACGTTTAGGATGCCACTAGGTACACTGAGTGTTTGCTAGTATAATGGCTTAGTTATAATGAGTTGGAGTGTGCAATGCAGGTAGAGGTGCTGCAAATCTCTTTGCACTAGTGGGACTATAGCAAAGTCCAATAGCCACGTTTAGGATTCCACTAGGTACACTGAGTGTTTGCTAGTATAATGGCTTAGTTATAATGAGTTGGAGTGTGCAATGCAGGTGGAGGTGCTGCAAATGTCTTTGCACTAGTGGGACTAAAGCAAAGTCCAATAGCCACGTTTAGGATGCCACTAGGTACACTGAGTGTTTGCTAGTATAATGGCTTAGTTATAATGAGTTGGAGTGTGCAATGAAGGTAGAGGTGCTGCAAGTGTCTTTGCACTATTGTGACTAGACAAAAGTCCAATAGCCACGTTTAGGATGCCACTAGGTACACTGAGTGTTTGCTAGTATAATGGCTTAGTTATACTGAGTTGGAGTGTGCAATGCAGGCAGAGGTGCTGCAAATATCTTTGCACTAGTGTGACTAGACAAAAGTCCAATAGCCACGTTTAGGATGCCACTAGGTACACTGAGTGTTTGCTAGTATAATGGCTTAGTTATAATGAGTTGGAGTGTGCAATGCAGGCAGAGGTGCTGCAAATGTCTTTGCACTAGTGGGACTATAGCAATGTCCAATAGCCACGTTTAGGATGCCACTAGGTACACTGAGTGTTTGCTAGTATAATGGCTTAGTTATAATGAGTTGGAGTGTTCAATGCAGGCAGAGGTGCTGCAAATGTCTTTGCACTAGAGGGACTATAGCAAAGTCCAATAGCCACGTTTAGGATGCCACTAGGTACACTGAGTGTTTGCTAGTATAATGGCTTAGTTATAATGAGTTGGAGTGTGCAATGCAGGTAGAGGTGCTGCAAATGTCGTTGCACTAGTGGGACTATAGCAAAGTCCAATAGCCACGTTTAGGATGCCACTAGGTACACTGAGTGTTTGCTAGTATAATGGCATAGTTATAATGAGTTGGAGTGTGCAATGCAGGCAGAGGTGCTGCAAATGTCTTTGCACTAGTGGGACTATAGCAAAGTCCAATAGCCACGTTTAGGATGCCACTAGGTACACTGAGTGTTTGCTAGTATAATGGCATAGTTATAATGAGTTGGAGTGTGCAATGCAGGCAGAGGTGCTGCAAATGTCTTTGCACTAGTGGGACTATAGCAAAGTCCAATAGCCACGTTTAGGATGCCACTAGGTACACTGAGTGTTTGGTAGTATAATGGCTTAGTTATAATGAGTTGGAGTGTGCAATGCAGGCAGAGGTGCTGCAAATGTCTTTGCACTAGAGGGACTATAGCAAAGTCCAATAGCCACGTTTAGGATGCCACTAGGTACACTGAGTGTTTGCTAGTATAATGGCTTAGTTATAATGAGTTGGAGTGTGCAATGCAGGTAGAGGTGCTGCAAATGTCGTTGCACTAGTGGGACTATAGCAAAGTCCAATAGCCACGTTTAGGATGCCACTAGGTACACTGAATGTTTGCTAGTATAATGGCTTAGTTATAATGAGTTGGAGTGTGCAATGCAGGCAGAGGTGCTGCAAATGTCTTTGCACTAGTGGGACTATAGCAAAGTCCAATAGCCACGTTTAGGATGCCACTAGGTACACTGAGTGTTTGCTAGTATAATGGCTTAGTTATAATGAGTTGGAGTGTGCAATGCAGGTAGAGGTGCTGCAAATGTCTTTGCACTAGTGGGACTATAGCAAAGACCAATAGCCACGTTTAGGATGCCACTAGGTACACTGAGTGTTTGCTAGTATAATGGCTTAGTTATAATGAGTTGGAGTGTGCAATGCAGGTAGAGGTGCTGCAAATGTCTTTGCACTAGTGGGACTATAGCAAAGTCCAATAGCCACGTTTAGGATGCCACTAGGTACACTGAGTGTTTGCTAGTATAATGGCTTAGTTATAATGAGTTGGAGTGTGCAATGCAGGCAGAGGTGCTGCAAATATCTTTGCACTAGTGTGACTAGACAAAAGTCCAATAGCCACGTTTAGGATGCCACTAGGTACACTGAGTGTTTGCTAGTATAATGGCTTAGTTATAATGAGTTGGAGTGTGCAATGCAGGCAGAGGTGCTGCAAATGTCTTTGCACTAGTGGGACTATAGCAAAGTCCAATAGCCACGTTTAGGATGCCACTAGGTACACTGAGTGTTTGCTAGTATAATGGCTTAGTTATAATGAGTTGGAGTGTGCAATGCAGGTAGAGGTGCTGCAAATGTCTTTGCACTTGTGGGACTATAGCAAAGTCCAATAGCCACGTTTAGGATGCCCCTAGGTACACTGAGTGTTTGCTAGTATAATGGCTTAGTTATAATGAGTTGGAGTGTGCAATGCAGGTAGAGGTGCTGCAAATGTCTTTGCACTAGTGGGACTATAGGAAAGTCCAATAGCCACGTTTAGGATGCCACTAGGTACACTGAGTGTTTGCTAGTATAATGGCTTAGTTATAATGAGTTGGAGTGTGCAATGCAGGTAGAGGTGCTGCAAATGTCTTTGCACTAGTGTGACTAGACAAAAGTCCAATAGCCACGTTTAGGATGCCACTAGGTACACTGAGTGTTTGCTAGTATAATGGCTTAGTTATAATGAGTTGGAGTGTGCAATGCAGGCAGAGGTGCTGCAAATATCTTTGCACTAGTGTGACTAGACAAAAGTCCAATAGCCACGTTTAGGATGCCACTAGGTACACTGAGTGTTTGCTAGTATAATGGCTTAGTTATATTGAGTTGGAGTGTGCAATGCAGGCAGAGGTGCTGCAAATGTCTTTGCACTAGTGGGACTATAGCAAAGTCCAATAGCCACGTTTAGGATGCCACTAGGTACACTGAGTGTTTGCTAGTATAATGGCTTAGTTATAATGAGTTGGAGTGTGCAATGCAGGTAGAGGTGCTGCAAATGTCTTTGCACTAGTGTGACTAGACAAAAGTCCAATAGCCACGTTTAGGATGCCACTAGGTACACTGAGTGTTTGCTAGTATAATGGCTTAGTTATAATGAGTTGGAGTGTGCAATGCAGGTAGAAGTGCTGCAAATGTCTTTGCACTAGTGGGACTATAGCAAAGTCCAATAGCCACATTTAGGATGCCACTAGGTACACTGAGTGTTTGCTAGTATAATGGCTTAGTTATAATGAGTTGGAGTGTGCAATGCAGGCAGAGGTGCTGCAAATGTCTTTGCACTAGTGGGACTATAGCAAAGTCCAATAGCCACGTTTAGGATGCCACTAGGTACACTGAGTGTTTGCTAGTATAATGGCTTAGTTATAATGAGTTGGAGTGTGCAATGCAGGTAGAGGTGCTGCAAATGTCTTTGCACTAGTGGGACTATAGCAAAGTCCAATAGCCACGTTTATGATGCCACTAGGTACACTGAGTGTTTGCTAGTATAATGGCTTAGTTATAATGAGTTGGAGTGTGCAATGCAGGTAGAGGTGCTGCAAATGTCTTTGCACTAGTGGGACTATAGCAAAGTCCAATAGCCACGTTTAGGATGCCACTAGGTACACTGAGTGTTTGCTAGTATAATGGCTTAGTTATAATGAGTTGGAGTGTGCAATGCAGGTAGAGGTGCTGCAAATGTCTTTGCACTTGTGGGACTATAGCAAAGTCCAAAAGCCACGTTTAGGATGCCACTACGTACACTGAGTGTTTGCTAGTATAATGGCTTAGTTATAATGAGTTGGAGTGTGCAATGCAGGCAGAGGTGCTGGAAATGTCTTTGCACTAGTGGGACTATAGCAAAGTCCAATAGCCACGTTTAGGATGCCACTAGGTACACTGAGTGTTTGCTAGTATAATGGCTTAGTTATAATGAGTTGGAGTGTGCAATCCAGGTAGAGGTGCTGCAAATGTCTTTGCACTAGTGTGACTAGACAAAAGTCCAATAGCCACGTTTAGGATGCCACTAGGTACACTGAGTGTTTGCTAGTATAATGGCTTAGTTATAATGAGTTGGAGTGTGCAATGCAGGCAGAGGTGCTGCAAATATCTTTGCACTAGTGTGACTAGACAAAAGTCCAATAGCCACGTTTAGGATGCCACTAGGTTCACTGAGTGTTTGCTAGTATAATGGCTTAGTTATAATGAGTTGGAATGCGCAATGCAGGTAGAGGTGCTGCAAATGTCTTTGCACTAGTGTGACTAGACAAAAGTCCAATAGCCACGTTTAGGATGCTACTAGGTACACTGAGTGTTTGCCAGTATAATGGCTTAGTTATAATGAGTTGGAGTGTGCAATGCAGGCAGAGGTGCTGCAAATGTCTTTGTACTAGTGGGACTATAGCAAAGTTCAATAGCCACGTTTAGGATGCCACTAGGTACACTGAGTGTTTGCTAGTATAATGGCTTAGTTATAATGAGTTGGAGTGTGCAATGCAGGCAGAGGTGCTGGAAATGTCTTTGCACTAGTGGGACTATAGCAAAGTCCAATAGCCACGTTTAGGATGCCACTAGGTACACTGAGTGTTTGCTAGTATAATGGCTTAGTTATAATGAGTTGGAGTGTGCAATGCAGGTAGAGGTGCTGCAAATGTCTTTGCACTAGTGTGACTAGACAAAAGTCCAATAGCCACGTTTAGGATGCCACTAGGTACACTGAGTGTTTGCTAGTATAATGGTTTAGTTATAATGAGTTGGAGTGTGCAATGCAGGCAGAGGTGCTGCAAATATCTTTGCACTAGTGTGACTAGACAAAAGTCCAATAGCCAAGTTTAGGATGCCACTAGGTTCACTGAGTGTTTGCTAGTATAATGGCTTAGTTATAATGAGTTGGAATGCGCAATGCAGGTAGAGGTGCTGCAAATGTCTTTGCACTAGTGTGACTAGACAAAAGTCCAATAGCCACGTTTAGGATGCTACTAGGTACACTGAGTGTTTGCCAGTATAATGGCTTAGTTATAATGAGTTGGAGTGTGCAATGCAGGTAGAGGTGCTGCAAATGTCTTTGCACTAGTGGGACTATAGCAAAGTTCAATAGCCACGTTTAGGATGCCACTAGGTACACTGAGTGTTTGCTAGTATAATGGCTTAGTTATAATGAGTTGGAGTGTGCAATGCAGGCAGAGGTGCTGCAAATGTCTTTGCACTTGTGGGACTATAGCAAAGTTCAATAGCCACGTTTAGGATGCCACTAGGTACACTGAGTGTTTGCTAGTATAATGGCTTAGTTATAATGAGTTGGAGTGTGCAATGCAGGCAGAGGTGCTGCAAATGTCTTTGCACTAGTGGGACTATAGCAAAGTCCAATAGCCACGTTTAGGATGCCACTAGGTACACTGAGTGTTTGCTAGTATAATGGCTTAGTTATAATGAGTTGGAGTGTGCAATGCAGGTAGAGGTGCTGCAAATGTCTTTGCACTAGTGGGACTATAACAAAGTCCAATAGCCACGTTTAGGATGCCACTAGGTACACTGAGTGTTTGCTAGTATAATGGCTTAGTTATAATGAGTTGGAGTGTGCAATGCAGGTAGAGGTGCTGCAAATGTCTTTGCACTTGTGGGACTATAGCAAAGTCCAATAGCCACGTTTAGGATGCCACTAGGTACACTGAGTGTTTGCTAGTATAATGGCTTAGTTATAATGAGTTGGAGTGTGCAATGCAGGCAGAGGTGCTGGAAATGTCTTTGCACTAGTGGGACTATAGCAAAGTCCAATAGCCACGTTTAGGATGCCACTAGGTACACTGAGTGTTTGCTAGTATAATGGCTTAGTTATAATGAGTTGGAGTGTGCAATGCAGGCAGAGGTGCTGGAAATGTCTTTGCACTAGTGGGACTATAGCAAAGTCCAATAGCCACGTTTAGGATGCCACTAGGTACACTGAGTGTTTGCTAGTATAATGGCTTAGTTATAATGAGTTGGAGTGTGCAATGCAGGCAGAGGTGCTGCAAATGTCTTTGCACTAGTGGGACTATAGGAAAGTCCAATAGCCACGTTTAGGATGCCACTAGGTACACTGAGTGTTTGCTAGTATAATGGCTTAGTTATAATGAGTTGGAGTGTGCAATGCAGGTAGAGGTGCTGCAAATGTCTTTGCACTAGTGTGACTAGACAAAAGTCCAATAGCCACGTTTAGGATGCCACTAGGTACACTGAGTGTTTGCTAGTATAATGGCTTAGTTATAATGAGTTGGAGTGTGCAATGCAGGCAGAGGTGCTGCAAATATCTTTGCACTAGTGTGACTAGACAAAAGTCCAATAGCCACGTTTAGGATGCCACTAGGTTCACTGAGTGTTTGCTAGTATAATGGCTTAGTTATAATGAGTTGGAGTGCGCAATGCAGGTAGAGGTGCTGCAAATGTCTTTGCACTAGTGTGACTAGACAAAAGTCCAATAGCCACGTTTAGGATGCTACTAGGTACACTGAGTGTTTGCCAGTATAATGGCTTAGTTATAATGAGTTGGAGTGTGCAATGCAGGTAGAGGTGCTGCAAATGTCTTTGCACTAGTGGGACTATAGCAAGGTTCAATAGCCACGTTTAGGATGCCACTAGGTACACTGAGTGTTTGCTAGTATAATGGCTTAGTTATAATGAGTTGGAGTGTGCAATGCAGGCAGAGGTGCTGCAAATGTCTTTGCACTAGTGGGACTATAGCAAAGTCCAATAGCCACGTTTAGGATGCCACTAGGTACACTGAGTGTTTGCTAGTATAATGGCTTAGTTATAATGAGTTGGAGTGTGCAATGCAGGTAGAGGTGCTGCAAATGTCTTTGCACTAGTGGGACTATAGCAAAGTCCAATAGCCACGTTTAGGATGCCACTAGGTACACTGAGTGTTTGCTAGTATAATGGCTTAGTTATAATGAGTTGGAGTGTGCAATGCAGGTAGAGGTGCTGCAAATGTCTTTGCACTTGTGGGACTATAGCAAAGTCCAATAGCCACGTTTAGGATGCCACTAGGTACACTGAGTGTTTGCTAGTATAATGGCTTAGTTATAATGAGTTGGAGTGTGCAATGCAGGCAGAGGTGCTGGAAATGTCTTTGCACTAGTGGGACTATAGCAAAGTCCAATAGCCACGTTTAGGATGCCACTAGGTACACTGAGTGTTTGCTAGTATAATGGCTTAGTTATAATGAGTTGGAGTGTGCAATGCAGGCAGAGGTGCTGCAAATGTCTTTGCACTAGTGGGACTATAGGAAAGTCCAATAGCCACGTTTAGGATGCCACTAGGTACACTGAGTGTTTGCTAGTATAATGGCTTAGTTATAATGAGTTGGAGTGTGCAATGCAGGTAGAGGTGCTGCAAATGTCTTTGCACTAGTGTGACTAGACAAAAGTCCAATAGCCACGTTTAGGATGCCACTAGGTACACTGAGTGTTTGCTAGTATAATGGCTTAGTTATAATGAGTTGGAGTGTGCAATGCAGGCAGAGGTGCTGCAAATATCTTTGCACTAGTGTGACTAGACAAAAGTCCAATAGCCACGTTTAGGATGCCACTAGGTACACTGAGTGTTTGCTAGTATAATGGCTTAGTTATAATGAGTTGGAGTGTGCAATGCAGGTAGAGGTGCTGCAAATGTCTTTGCACTTGTGAGACTATAGCAAAGTCCAATAGCCACGTTTAGGATGCCACTAGGTACACTGAGTGTTTGCTAGTATAATGGCTTAGTTATAATGAGTTGGAGTGTGCAATGCAGGCAGAGGTGCTGGAAATGTCTTTGCACTAGTGGGACTATAGCAAAGTCCAATAGCCACGTTTAGGATGCCACTAGGTACACTGAGTGTTTGCTAGTATAATGGCTTAGTTATAATGAGTTGGAGTGTGCAATGCAGGCAGAGGTGCTGCAAATGTCTTTGCACTAGTGGGACTATAGGAAAGTCCAATAGCCACGTTTAGGATGCCACTAGGTACACTGAGTGTTTGCTAGTATAATGGCTTAGTTATAATGAGTTGGAGTGTGCAATGCAGGCAGAGGTGCTGCAAATGTCTTTGCACTAGTGGGACTATAGCAAAGTCCAATAGCCACGTTTAGGATGCCACTAGGTACACTGAGTGTTTGCTAGTATAATGGCTTAGTTATAATGAGTTGGAGTGTGCAATGCAGGTAGAGGTGCTGCAAATGTCTTTGCACTAGTGGGACTATAGCAAAGTCCAATAGCCACGTTTAGGATGCCACTAGGTACACTGAGTGTTTGCTAGTATAATGGCTTAGTTATAATGAGTTGGAGTGTGCAATGCAGGTAGAGGTGCTGCAAATGTCTTTGCACTTGTGGGACTATAGCAAAGTCCAATAGCCACGTTTAGGATGCCACTAGGTACACTTAGTGTTTGCTAGTATAATGGCTTAGTTATAATGAGTTGGAGTGTGCAATGCAGGCAGAGGTGCTGGAAATGTCTTTGCACTAGTGGGACTATAGCAAAGTCCAATAGCCACGTTTAGGATGCCACTAGGTACACTGAGTGTTTGCTAGTATAATGGCTTAGTTATAATGAGTTGGAGTGTGCAATGCAGGCAGAGATGCTGCAAATGTCTTTGCACTAGTGGGACTATAGGAAAGTCCAATAGCCACGTTTAGGATGCCACTAGGTACACTGAGTGTTTGCTAGTATAATGGCTTAGTTATAATGAGTTGGAGTGTGCAATGCAGGTAGAGGTGCTGCAAATGCCTTTGCACTAGTGTGACTAGACAAAAGTCCAATAGCCACGTTTAGGATGCCACTAGGTACACTGAGTGTTTGCTAGTATAATGGCTTAGTTATAAAGAGTTGGAGTGTGCAATGCAGGCAGAGGTGCTGCAAATATCTTTGCACTAGTGTGACTAGACAAAAGTCCAATAGCCACGTTTAGGATGCCACTAGGTACACTGAGTGTTTGCTAGTATAATGGCTTAGTTATAATGAGTTGGAGTGTGCAATGCAGGCAGAGGTGCTGCAAATGTCTTTGCACTAGTGGGACTATAGCAAAGTCCAATAGCCACGTTTAGGGTGCCACTAGGTACACTGAGTGTTTGCTAGTATAATGGCTTTGTTATAATGATTTGGAGTGTGCAATGCAGGTAGAGGTGCTGCAAATGTCTTTGCACTAGTGGGACTATAGCAAAGTCCAATAGCCACGTTTAGGATGCCACTAGGTACACTGAGTGTTTGCTAGTATAATGGCTTAGTTATAATGAGTTGGAGTGTGCAATGCAGGCAGAGGTGCTGCAAATGTCTTTGCACTAGTGGGACTATAGCAAAGTCCAATAGCCACGTTTAGGATGCCACTAGGTACACTGAGTGTTTGCTAGTATAATGGCTTAGTTATAATGAGTTGGAGTGTGCAATGCAGGTAGAGGTGCTGCAAATGTCTTTGCACTTGTGAGACTAGACAAAAGTCCAATAGCCACGTTTAGGATGCCACTAGGTACACTGAGTGTTTGCTAGTATAATGGCTTAGTTATAATGAGTTGGAGTGTGCAATGCAGGCAGAGGTGCTGCAAATATCTTTGCACTAGTGTGACTAGACAAAAGTCCAATAGCCACGTTTAGGATGCCACTAGGTACACTGAGTGTTTGCTAGTATAATGGCTTAGTTATAATGAGATGGAGTGTGCAATGCAGGCAGAGGTGCTGCAAATGTCTTTGCACTAGTGGGACTATAGCAAAGTCCAATAGCCACGTTTAGGATGCCACTAGGTACACTGAGTGTTTGCTAGTATAATGGCTTAGTTATAATGAGTTGGAGTGTGCAATGCAGGTAGAGGTGCTGCAAATGTCTTTGCACTAGTGGGACTATAGCAAAGTCCAATAGCCACGTTTAGGATGCCACTAGGTACACTGAGTGTTTGCTAGTATAATGGCTTAGTTATAATGAGTTGGAGTGTGCAATGCAGGTAGAGGTGCTGCAAATGTCTTTGCACTTGTGGGACTATAGCAAAGTCCAATAGCCACGTTTAGGATGCCACTAGGTACACTGAGTGTTTGCTAGTATAATGGCTTAGTTATAATGAGTTGAAGTGTGCAATGCAGGCAGAGGTGCTGGAAATGTCTTTGCACTAGTGGGACTATAGCAAAGTCCAATAGCCACGTTTAGGATGCCACTAGGTACACTGAGTGTTTGCTAGTATAATGGCTTAGTTATAATGAGTTGGAGTGTGCAATGCAGGTAGAGGTGCTGCAAATGTCTTTGCACTAGTGTGACTAGACAAAAGTCCAATAGCCACGTTTAGGATGCCACTAGGTACACTGAGTGTTTGCTAGTATAATGGCTTAGTTATAATGAGTTGGAGTGTGCAATGCAGGCAGAGGTGCTGCAAATGTCTTTGCACTAGTGGGACTATAGCAAAGTCCAATAGCCACGTTTAGGATGCCACTAGGTACACTGAGTGTTTGCTAGTATAATGGCTTAGTTATAATGAGTTGGAGTGTGCAATGCAGGTAGAGGTGCTGCAAATGTCTTTGCACTAGTGGGACTATAGCAAAGTCCAATAGCCACGTTTAGGATGCCACTAGGTACACTGAGTGTTTGCTAGTATAATGGCTTAGTTATAATGAGTTGGAGTGTGCAATGCAGGTAGAGGTGCTGCAAATGTCTTTGCACTTGTGGGACTATAGCAAAGTCCAATAGCCACGTTTAGGATGCCACTAGGTACACTGAGTGTTTGCTAGTATAATGGCTTAGTTATAATGAGTTGGAGTGTGCAATGCAGGCAGAGGTGCTGGAAATGTCTTTGCACTAGTGGGACTATAGCAAAGTCCAATAGCCACGTTTAGGATGCCACTAGGTACACTGAGTGTTTGCTAGTATAATGGCTTAGTTATAATGAATTGGAGTGTGCAATGCAGGCAGAGATGCTGCAAATGTCTTTGCACTAGTGGGACTATAGGAAAGTCCAATAGCCACGTTTAGGATGCCACTAGGTACACTGAGTGTTTGCTAGTATAATGGCTTAGTTATAATGAGTTGGAGTGTGCAATGCAGGTAGAGGTGCTGCAAATGCCTTTGCACTAGTGTGACTAGACAAAAGTCCAATAGCCACGTTTAGGATGCCACTAGGTACACTGAGTGTTTGCTAGTATAATGGCTTAGTTATAAAGAGTTGGAGTGTGCAATGCAGGCAGAGGTGCTGCAAATATCTTTGCACTAGTGTGACTAGACAAAAGTCCAATAGCCACGTTTAGGATGCCACTAGGTACACTGAGTGTTTGCTAGTATAATGGCTTAGTTATAATGAGTTGGAGTGTGCAATGCAGGCAGAGGTGCTGCAAATGTCTTTGCACTAGTGGGACTATAGCAAAGTCCAATAGCCACGTTTAGGATGCCACTAGGTACACTGAGTGTTTGCTAGTATAATGGCTTAGTTATAATGAGTTGGAGTGTGCAATGCAGGCAGAGGTGCTGCAAATGTCTTTGCACTAGTGGGACTATAGCAAAGTCCAATAGCCACGTTTAGGATGCCACTAGGTACACTGAGTGTTTGCTAGTATAATGGCTTTGTTATAATGATTTGGAGTGTGCAATGCAGGTAGAGGTGCTGCAAATGTCTTTGCACTAGTGGGACTATAGCAAAGTCCAATAGCCACGTTTAGGATGCCACTAGGTACACTGAGTGTTTGCTAGTGTAATGGCTTAGTTATAATGAGTTGGAGTGTGCAATGCAGATAGAGGTGCTGCAAATGTCTTTGCACTAGTGGGACTATAGCAAAGTCCAATAGCCACGTTTAGGATGCCACTAGGTACACTGAGTGTTTGCTAGTATAATGGCTTAGTTATAATGAGTTGGAGTGTGCAATGCAGGTAGAGGTGCTGCAAATGTCTTTGCACTAGTGGGACTATAGCAAAGTCCAATAGCCACGTTTAGGATGCCACTAGGTACACTGATTGTTTGCTAGTATAATGGCTTAGTTATAATGAGTTGGAGTGTGCAATGCAGGTAGAGGTGCTGCAAATGTCTTTGCACTAGTGTGACTAGACAAAAGTCCAATAGGCACGTTTAGGATGCCACTAGGTACACTGAGTGTTTGCTAGTATAATGGCTTAGTTATAATGAGTTGGAGTGTGCAATGCAGGTAGAGGTGCTGCAAATGTCTTTGCACTAGTGGGACTATAGCAAAGTCCAATAGCCACGTTTAGGATGCCACTAGGTACACTGATTGTTTGCTAGTATAATGGCTTAGTTATAATGAGTTGGAGTGTGCAATGCAGGTAGAGGTGCTGCAAATGTCTTTGCACTAGTGTGACTAGACAAAAGTCCAATAGCCACGTTTAGGATGCCACTAGGTACACTGAGTGTTTGCTAGTATAATGGCTTAGTTATAATGAGTTGGAGTATGCAATGCAGGCAGAGGTGCTGCAAATATCTTTGCACTAGTGTGACTAGACAAAAGTCCAATAGCCACGTTTAGGATGCTACTAGGTACACTGAGTGTTTGCTAGTATAATGGCTTAGTTATAATGAGTTGGAGTGTGCAATGCAGGCAGAGGTGCTGCAAATGTCTTTGCACTAGTGGGACTATAGCAAAGTCCAATAGCCACGTTTAGGATGCCACTAGGTACACTGAGTGTTTGCTAGTATAATGGCTTAGTTATAATGAGTTGGAGTGTGCAATGCAGGTAGAGGTGCTGCAAATGTCTTTGCACTAGTGGGACTATAGCAAAGTAAAATAGCCACGTTTAGGATGCCACTAGGTACACTGAGTGTTTGCTAGTATAATGGCTTAGTTATAATGAGTTGGAGTGTGCAATGGAGGTAGAGGTGCTGCAAATGTCTTTGCACTAGTGGGACTATAGCAAAGTCCAATAGCCACGTTTAGGATGCCACTAGGTACACTGAGTGTTTGCTAGTATAATGGCTTAGTTATAATGAGTTGGAGTGTGCAGAGGACAGGAGGGTACAGTGCCAGGATTGTGGGGCTCTGGGTAGAGGAATGGAAGCCTGCCTTTCTATTCCCTCCTAATGGGGAAATGCAGCGACGAAATCCCTAACCTTAGCTACACAGACGCTGTCGCTGTTTTCAGGACCTGTCACCTATGGCTCTGACCCTGCCGGTACGAGCCCTTAAAAGGACTGATGGAAAGTGCTATCCCTATGCTGTCCAGCGCTGTGTATGGAGCGCATACAGCTGTACCAGCGATAGGACTCAGGACGGAGCTGCGCCAGTGATGTCTGACACCAAGGACGCAGAAGAGATAATGGCGTCCTGGAGGATAATGTCCGGTTTTATAATGCAGGGACATGTGACATGGACATCCTATCACACATGCCGTTGCTTCTCTGGCTAAAAGTCCACTTAGCTGTGTGTGTGTCTGGGATTGGCTGACATGCTGGCCCGCCCCACAAGACTCGTGCGCTTAGGGAAGGAAGACAAGGGAAAAAAAAAAAATGGCGATCGCCATTATACAAACAGCAATGATCTGAGGGCGCTGTTCACGCACACTATACACTGAAATGTCATAATAGTGTGAGTCACAGAGTGACTTAAACTATTACAGCGGAAAGCCAGCTAGGAATTAGCTGTTTTTTTGCTGCTAGAACCGTTCTCGAACGTTTCTAGAACTATCGAGCTTTTGCAAAAAGTTCGAGTTCTAGTTCGATCTAGAACAGGCCCCAAAATCACTCGAGCCTAGAACTGGAGAACCTCGAACCGCGAACCGCACTCAACTCTAGTGGTGACTTAACAGCTGTGTGCGGCAATGATGCAAACCTTGCTGCGGGCCTTCGTCAGCGCAATGTGACACAGATGCCTTGTATGGCTCACATGTTCAATCTGATTCTCTAGCAATTTTTAAAACACCATTCTGGCCTACATGGCCTTGTGCAGCGGGCACGCTCGCTATGTGCTCACTTCCATCGTTCGCACCCAGCAGCTCAACAACTTTCATCGCTCCTGAAGTCTTTAGGTTGGGTGGTTAAACGCCTGAAATGCGATTTGACGACACGCAGGAATTTGAATCTGCACATGTTGCAGCGTCTGTGGCTGCACCGCCAAGCCATGCTGAAATACGTTATGACGTATACCCTGGGCTAACTTGATCCAGAGGTGGTGCAGATCACGCTGCTGGAGTGGTGTCAGATGAAGGACCTATGCACCCTTTTACACAGTTTACAAATGTCGACGAAGATGTTTAGCACTGGAGATGCCATTCTCAGCGTGACAATTCTGGTCATCTACATGCTGGAGCACACTGTAAGCATTTTTTGGAGTCAGGTGTTGGGACAAGAGGAAGGGGAGGAAGTACAGGAGGAGTCATATGCGGAAGGGATAACAAGATCTCCAAGGTCCAGACGGTCAGCGGCACCAAGGCGGCAGTCATGGGACGGTGGGGGAGAGGGATTATTAAGGGAGCATAGTATCAGCAAAACTGTTGAAGAAGGTGCAGGAGCCCAGGAAGAAATGGAGGATGAACTGGCGATGGGCATGGAAGACTCAGCAGATGAGTGAGAGCTTGCTCACATTTCGGTTGTGCGAGGTTGGGGGGAGAGGGCAGAGGAAGGAGGCACGATTCTCACCTCTCCGCCACCAACACACCAAGGACTTGGTCCTCCTGGATGCACAAGACACATGAGCGCCTTCTTGCTGGACTACCTACAACATGGCCTTCGGCTTGTACGAATTCGAAGTAATGCTGACTGCTGGGTTGCCACTCTGTTAGATCCCCGGTACAAGACAACATTTTGCAAAATAATTTCGGCCATAGAAAGGGACACACGTATGCAGGAGTATCAGCAGAAGGTGGTACGCAATCTTAGATCTGCTTTTCCACTAAACACCAGTGGTGAACAGAGTGAATCTCAAAGCTTTGTCATGGATAGGAGGAAATGGTCTTTTACTTGTCCACATCTGTGGGACAGAGGGCTGGCTGCTGTGCTGAGACGGCGTTGAGTACGGTGTCCCTGCAGAGTTGCACTTTTGGTTATATACAAAATGAGTTGAAAAAGGACAGATGCTGGTGGAAAGGAGAACAGGTGTGTTGGAAAGGGAAAAAAAGTTTGTGTCCGTGGGTTTGGTGGTTAAGCAACAGTAACATTTGCTGAAGAAACAACATCTGTTATGGTGGGACTGGCACATTTGGATAAGGTGGTATATACTATGTTACCGCTATATAAAAAAAATTAAGAAGAAAAGAAAGAGAAAGGTATATATCCCCATCGCCAGTCGGTGTTTACCGTGCTCCCAAATGAAAAAGGAGAGGTTTGCAACTGGAAGGTTAGGTGGAGGATACAGAGCTGGGTGACTCTGAAACTTATAGTAGCCTGAACCGAGTTAGACGACACTCGGATCTGGAGACTGGGAGCCCTGTTAGCGTCACAGGGTCCACACGCCCACCCAGCCCAGGAACTCCCTGTTAACAACACAGGGGCCATTGGGTATGCTGACCGTGTGCATTGGAGCCACACCTGTGGACAGCAGGCGCATCAGCAGCAGCAGGCCTGTTAATGCCACTGAGCTGCACTAGCAGGACTTATAGGACAAGAGCTGGTCTTAACAGTCCTGCGTTACCAACTGTGATGGTGGCCTGCATCGATGCCTCTTCTCTGCCTACCTCTGGCCTAAAGCCGCAATGGGTTCAACACATGGAGGTGTGCTCTTTCGGAGCATAATAGGAGACTGCGCACCTCCTTGTTGGCTAAAGCCCCTTTTATAACCTGGGTCCGCTTTAAGCCAGGGTGGACCACAATGCACCTTCTGGAGACAAAAGCAGAGTGACACGTCATGAGTGGCATAACTAGCGTCCTATTCGGAACCGCCACTTCAATGATGACCGAGTGGCAGCTACGACCCAAATACCTCACCAGTCATCGTCTGACCAACAATAATGAGGTGACAAGTCATAGGGGCGGGCCTCTGTAAGCCAGTTTGGAGTTTCCTGGCCACATCGTCAGGACACCTGATGCCCTGTGGTCTTTATGGGCCCCCCAAATCAGGGGCAGGGCCAAAGAGTTCATTACCGGACCTAGCCTCTGATGCATTAAGTGCCTGAGCATGCTCAGTAGCATGAAATAGGCGAAACACTGGAGTTAGGCTGCGGCTGGGGTAAATCGGCACACGCATGCGCACTAGCCGCCTCTCCACCGTTACACATGGAGGAGAAAGCAGCCAGCTGGACAACCCGAGGCACAGCCCTAAATGGCAGCTGACGCCTGGGCACAACTGGAACCGCAGCAGGTTGTTTGCGTTTACGGCGGCACCGATTCGTAACAATAAATAACAGCCAAAATAACAGGTGTACTTCTTCCCGTGGATAATCTGATATGATCCTTTTTTCACGGACACGACCATCGCTAACAAATGTAGATGAGGCACCAAAACGGCAGTTGCTTCAATGTCAAGTGCTCCATAAAGTGGCCTCTCCTCCACCTCAAGTTCAATATCACAAATACTCCATTCCACTGTGGTGTCAGCTTAATCACACTTGCTTCCTAACAGCTCTTAAGTTTCCACCAGCCCTGCTGAGTATGGGGTAACAGAGATGGCTGAGCCTGCAGAACTGTTCAGTCACACAATAGCCTGAGAATCAGAGGTCTGCTCTAAAGCTGCAGTGAGTACAGACAAAGAAGTTATTATTATTATTTTTATTATTATTTATTTATAAAGCACCATTGATTCCATGGTGCTGTACATGAGTAGGGGGTTACATACAGACTACATATACAAGTAACAATAGACAGACTGGTACAGAGGGAAGAGGGCCCACATTGTAAAGTATTTTAAGGAGGAGACAGTAGGTGTGGTGTAGGTTGGGTGGAATCTACGCACGGTGGTGGTGTCATTGAAGGTTATAGTCATTTCTGAACAGATGATTTTTCCTGTTCCGTTTGAAGCTTGCGGGTGTAGCAGATAATCTGACTTGTTGAGGCAGAGAGTTCCAGGAAACAGGGGAAATGATCTGCACAGATGGCCAGAAGCTTTGTGAGTCGGATCCAGGCCCCGATGAAGGAGCATAATGTACACCCTCATTTCCAAAACGTACATCATCCTGGTGGAGACAATGGGGAACATGATGAGGAGACTCAGATACCTGATTGTAACGACAACTTTGCTATTCGGTCAGGGCAGGAAGATGTTGTCATGGAGGACTCAGGACGAGGGGAATGAAAAACACAGGGTGATGATGAGGTTGGAGACCCCACTTACTGTCAAACCAAAGTCAGCCAGTCGATGACGTCAGCAGAGAAGGTGGAGGAGGATGCTACTGACGACGAGTTTATGTTGTGTCTTCCTGGACAGAGACAAAGTACTGGAAGCACGTCAACAACTCAATCCTCGGCCACAACTCTGCCTCTGAGCATAAGTCATGTTGGCTATGCAGATCGCATGGGCTGTAAGCTTTGCCTAGCCTGGGACTTTTTGGACATCGCAGAGGATCACCCAAGTCATGTAATCTGTAAGATTTGTCAACAATCTCTAAGTAGAAGGCAAAAACTCACAACTTTGAGTACTTCCTCCATGAAGTGTCACATGGATATGAATTGATAGCGTGAGGATGTATTGCTCAGCTTTTGCCACTGTCAATGCAACATGCTTATTTGCCATTCATTGCATGCATTGTTGCAGACTACACATAAGGGGCTGCTGTTTTTTTGGATCTACCTTTGTTTGTTTGGTCACTATAGCAATAGCAAATTGGTCTTGGGGTGTGGACTTGGAGATGCTGTCTATGCACAGAAGGAAAAGCTAAAGGTGTGTGTTACAGCAAGGAGCCACCGTGGAAACATTTTGTTCAATTGTGAGTGGAGTCATGTTAGAGTTTGGTGAGGAGCACCTTATCACCAGTGAGCAGCATCCTGTGCCACAGACCAACATTCTTCAGGTGCTGTCTATAATGTTTACCGTGAGAGGAGCGTAAAGTCTGTATTTCTGGCAACTGGAAATCACAGTACCCGGGTACGGTACGCTGTGCCCAGACAGTAATGCGTGCACGCAACACTTTGTTTTATTAGCAAAACACATATCTGTTCTGGGTAGGCCGACTATATAAACAATAAGACTTGCTGCCTCTGCACTGTTAAATTGTCACATACAGTTTAAATCATAGAGGGACAGCGACACATGTTTGCATTGACTGTTGCTTTTCAAGATTTCCATGACTGTGTTGCAGAGCTGTGTGGTTTGCATTCACACTGTTATCATCTGCCTTATCTGTGAGGCTTCAGCTAACAAGGGTATTCAGGGGGAATAATGTGTTTTGTCTATGTTTAGGTAGATAACTTTGAAGCTCTTGTGATGAGCAACTGGTAAGTCGTGTTCACACACACACACACACACACACACACGCACAAACACACAATTACTGCTGGTACGCAGAGGGATTAGCAGGTAGTAGGCAACAAGATTGTTTTATTATTTCAATTTTATGCATGGTTCTTATTGTTTGTTTTGGGAAAGTTAAACAATCATTTATCAACCCAACTGCCTAGAGTCCTTTTCCTGTTGCGTGGTTTTGCTGCATACTGGGGAGCCCACCAAGTACAACACTTAAAATGAAGCATAAGTCACAATGGAAATTTCACTGTGCTACAATGCGGCCTAGCGGGGCTGTGCAACCACCGCTTGCCCCATCAAGTGCATCTGCATGCTCTTCATCCTCTGTGACTGTGGGGACAGCAGTCACACATGCTTTTTCCTGCTGAACTTTCACCCCTTTACCCGTAAGCAGGAGTGTGAGTAGCAGGTCGTCACTTGTTTTGGAAGTGGAAACAGATGGTATTTTTGAGCTGTCAGACATCGAGAGAACCACCACTGGATGAAGGCAACATTATATCCATGCCAGCACCTTCGTCACAGATTGGCTGGACTACCTGCAGTTAATAATTGCGTTCCAGAAATGGAAAGGAGTCTAGAATGCACATGTGTTGTACCTTGCTTTTCAGCAAGGGAACACTAACTTAGTATTCCAGACAATTTTAGGATGGCAGAAAAAGTGTCAGCTCTTTGGGCAAATTAAATAGCGTGGCAAAAGTGGGCAGGTGGGTACAGTGGACGTGTTCTGTGGGTACCAGGACAGTAAAGGAGGCCTCACTTTCTATCCCTCCTAATGATGAAATGTAGCAAGGAATTCCCAGAGTTTGCTATAAAAATAGTGTAGCAAAATGTGCATGAGGGTTGAATGCAGAGGTGCTGGAAATTGCTTGGCATCAGTGGGACAACAATGGAGTATAGCAGCCACTTTTTGGATGCCACTTATGTTCAGCACTGTTTGCTATAAAAATAGCGTAGCAAAATGAGCATGAGGGTTGAATGCAAAGGTGCTGGAAATTGCTTGGCACCAGTGGGACAACAAAGGAGTATAGCAGCCACTTTTTGAATGCCACTAATTTTCAGCACTGTTTGGTATAAAAATAGCGTAGCAAAATGTGCATGAGGGAAGAATGCAGAGGTGCTGGGACTTGCTTTGCACAAGTGGGACACAAAATGAGTATAGCAGCCGCTTTTTGGATGCCACTTATGTTCAACACTGTTTTCTATAAAAATAGCGTAGCAAAATGTGCATGAGGGTTGAATGCAGAGGTGCTGGAAATTGCTTGGCATCAGTGGGACAACAATGGAGTATAGCAGCCACTTTTTGGATGCCACTTATGTTCAGCACTGTTTGCTATAAAAATAGCGTAGCAAAATGAGCATGAGGGTTGAATGCAGAGGTGCTGGAAATTGCTTGGCACCAGTGGGATAACAAAGGAGTATAGCAGCCACTTTTTGGATGCCACTAATTTTCAGCACTGTTTGGTATAAAAATAGCGTAGCAAAATGTGCATGAGGGTAGAATGCAGAGGTGCTGGGACTTGTTTTGCACAAGTGGGACACAAAATGAGTATAGCAGCCGCTTTTTGGATGCCACTTATGTTCAACACTGTTTTCTATAAAAATAGCGTAGCAAAATGTGCATGAGGGTAGAATGCAGAGGTGCTGGTAAATGCTTGGCACCGGTGGGACAACAATGGAGTATAGCAGACACTTTTTGGATGCTTCTAAGTTTCAGCACTGTTTGCTATAAAAATAGCATGGCAAAAGTAGACAGGTGGGTACAGTGGCTGGGTTCTCGGGGTCAGTGGACATGACTGGAAGCCTCATTTTCTATTACTCCTAATGGTGAAATGCATCAAGGAATTCCCTGAGCTTAGGTACACAGACGCTGTAATCTGAAGCTGTATACAGCGTTTCCACGGACCTGACTGTCACCTATGGCTCTGAGCCCGAGGAAGTGAGCCCTGAAAAGGGCTGAAATAAACTTCTGTCCCTAATCTGTAGAGGGCTGTGTGTATATCGTACACAGCTGGAGGGGCAACAGGAGCTGCGTGAGCGGTGACTGTCACCTACACGCAGAAAGCAGATAATAGCGCCGTGAGGGAAAATGGCCATATTTATAATGGAAGGACATGTGACATGGACAGCTGATGACACATGCCCTTGCTTGTCTGGCAAAAAAGACCACTTAGCTGTGTGTGTGTCTTGGATTGGCTGACATGCTGGCCCGCCCCACTGCACGCGCGCTTAGGGAAAAAAAAAAATGGCGATCGCCATTATCCCAGCAGCACTGATCTAAACGCACCGCCCCCGCACACTATACACTGAAATTAGATAATAGTGTGAATCACAGAGTGACTCACACTATTACAGTGAAAAGCCAGCTAGTAAATAGCTAGGCTTTTTGCTGATCGAACTGTTCTCGAACGTAACTCGAGCTATCGAGCTTTTAGCATAAAGCTCGCGTTCGGGTTTGATCTCGAGCATCCCCAAAATCACTCGAACATGAAATTGGTGAACCTCGAACCTCGAACATCGCTTAACTCTAGTAAATATTTAGTTTGTTTTCCCATTTCAGTTCAATGTTAAATAAAGTGATCTCAAGACAATGAATACAGCTGATTTATCGTAAGCCCGTTGTGCCATCGGCATTATGCTCACTATATTGGGTAGGAAATGTGTGCTTATGCCTACCGAGTTACGCACCTTTGAGAGGTCTTTTACACAATTAATCAGGGGCTCAGCACACATACCCCCACTGAACTACTCAAAACTAAAGTGCCTAAAGACCTAAAAAATTAATACAAAATTTTGCTTACTCCTTAAGGTACATGAGGACTACTCTACATACACTTCATGAAATTTTCATATTTATCATGTACTTGTTGTAGCACCCGGCATTGCACGGGATAGTAACTGTCTCTCTGTTTCTCTCCCAGTCTCTGTCTGTCTCCCTCCCTCTCTGTCTGTCTCTCTCTCTGTCTGTGTCTATCTGTCTGTCTGTCTTCCTCTCTGTCTGTCTCTCTCTTTGTCTGTCTCTTTCCCTGTCTTTCTCTTTCATTGTCTGTCTCTCTGTCTCTTTCCTTGTCTTTCTCTCTGTCTCTCTCTATCTGTCTCTCTATCTATTACTCTGTCTGTCTGTCTCTCTATCTCTTTCCCTGTCTGCCTCTGTCTGTCTTTTTCCCTGTCTGTCTCTGTCTGTGTCTGTCTCTTTTTCTGTGTCTGTATCTTTGTCTGTCTTTCTGTCTGTGCCTGTCTCTTTCCCTGTCTGTCTCTTTCTCTGTCTTTTTATCTGTCTGTCTGTCTCTTTCCCTGGCTGCATTGTGGCACGCCAACATTCCATTTATGGGCGTGGCTGCGCACTTTTCTGAAGTTCTGGCTGCACTGTGGCTCCCAGCTCAATTGAATGTAATAAAGGCAGGTTTTTTGATGGATAACTGTAAAGTGCAGGGTTACAATTTCCCCTCAAAACATAGTCTATGACGTTCCCTGAGTCAAATGGAGTGTCTGTGCAAAATTTCGTGATTGTACATGCGACAGTGCAAATTTCTTTAGTGGACATACACACATACATACATACAAATATACATATATACAATTAGCTTTATATAATACTAGCTGTAGTACCCGGGCGTTGCCCGGGATAGTATCTGTCTCTCTGTCACTCTCCCAGTCTCTGTCTGTGTGTCGATGTCTGTCTGTCTCTTTGTCTGTCTCTTTCCTTGTCTGTCTGTTTCTATCTCTCTGTCTGTATCTGCATCAGTCTATCTGTCTCAATCTCTGTATTTGTCTGTCTCTGTCTCTTTGCATGTCTGTCTCTTTGCCCGTCTGTCTCTTTGTCCAGCTGTCTCTTTTCCCGGCTGTCTCTTTGCCAGGCTGTCTCTTTGCCCGGCTGTCTGTTTCTAGGTCTGTCTTTCCCGGTCTGTCTCTTTCCCGGTCCGTCTCTTTCCTGGTCTGTCTCTTTCCCGGTCTGTCTCTTTTCAGGTCTGTCTCTTTGCCAGACTGTCTCTTTGCAGGGCTGTCTTTCCAGGGCTGTCTTTCCAGAGCTGTCTCTTTCCCGCTTTGTCTCTTTCCCGCTCTGTCTCTTTCCTGCTCTGTTTCTTTCCCACTTTGTCTCTTTCCAGGTCTCTCTCTTTCCAGGTCTGTCTCTTTCCAGGTCTGTCTCTTTACCCATCTGTCTCTTTGGGCATTTGTCTCTTTGTCCAGCTGTCTCTTTGCCCAGCTGTCTCTTTTCCCAGCTGTCTCTTTGCCCGTCTGTCTTATTGCCCGTCTGTCTCTTTGGGCGGCTGTCTCTTTGGGTGGCTGTCTCTTTGCCCGTCTGTCTCTTTGCCCAGCTGTCTTTTTGCCCAGCTGTCTTTTTGCTCAGCTGTCTCTTTCCAGGGCTGTCTCTTTCCAGGGCTGTCTCTCTCCAGGTCTGTCTCTTTCCCACTCTGTCTCTTTCCCGCTCTGTCTCTTACTCGGTCTGTTTCTATGCCCGTCTGTCTCTTTGCCCGTCTGTCTCTTTCCCCGTCTGTCTCTTTGCCCGGCTGTCTCTTTCCAGGGCTGTCTCTTTCCAGGTCTGTCTCCCTGCAGGTCTGTCTCTTTCTCTGTCTGTCTCTCTGCAGGTCTGTCTTTTTCTCGGTCTGTCTCTTTCCCCGTCTGTGTCTTTCCCGCTCTGTCTCTTTTCCGCTCTGTCTCTTTCCCACTCTGTCTCTTTCCTGCTCTGTCTCTTTGCCGGTCTGTCTCTTTGGGCATCTGTCTGTTTGCCCGGCTGTCTCTTTGCCTGGCTGTCTCTTTCCAGGGCTGTCTCTTTCCCCGTCTGTCTCTTTCCCCGTCTGTCTCTATCTGTGACTTTGTCTCTCTTTATCCGTCTCACGACCGACATCTTTTTACCTCACACATAAGCTTCTTATACTAACAGTTTATTTTGTTCCTATAGCAACCATTGACAGTTGCTATTTATAGCCTACAGCTCCCACCTCCATTCAGTTTAATGGCTGCAGGATTTTTGTAGAGTAACTGGAAAGCGCGGGGTTACATTTTCCCACTCAAACATAGTCTATGACGTTCCCTGAGTCACATGGAGTGTCTATGCAAAATTTCATGATTGTACATGCGACGGTGCAGATTCCTTTAGCGGACACACACACACACACACACACACACACACACACACACACACATACACACACACATAGACACATACACACATACACATATACACACATACACACACATACACTGAGCATTATATATTAGATATAAATCCTGAATGTTCTGTTTTTGATCCAGAAGCAATGTCTGCAGTTATTCGGTATATTAAAGATAATATACAGTATGTTGGGGTTTTTTACAAGGTACACGAAAGCACAACTGTCTTTTTGCACAAAACCTTTAGATACGCCTGGTCTTGCTACTCTTATTACCAACAGCACACTAAAATGATTTTTTGTGAAAATAGAAGAGTAATATGTCCAGCATCACTTATCCTGCTCTGTACTTATCATTCCTCATTATCAGTATTCTATCTGCACTATAGGTACATGAACTTCCTTCCATCATTCCCTTGCATGCATTGCCCTTGCAATTGCTCAAAGGCTTAGGGGTACTTTGCACACTACGACATCGCAAGCCGATAGTAGCGATGCCTAGTGCGATAGTCCCCACCCCGTCGCAGCTGCGATATCTTGTGATAGCTGCCATAGCGAACATTATCGCTGCAGCAGCTTCACATGCACTTACCTGCCCTGCGACGTCGCTCTGGCCGGCGAACCGCCTCCTTCCTAAGGGGGCGGGTCGTGCGGCGTCACAGCGATGTCACACGGCAAGCGGCCAATAGAAGCAGGGGAGCAGAGATGAGCGGGATGTAAACATCCCGCTCACCTCCTTCCTTCCGCATAGCTGGCGTGAGCCGCGGTGACGCAGGTAAGGAGATGTTCCTCGCTCCTGCGGCTTCACACACAGCGATGTGTGCTGCCGCAGGAACGAGGAACAACATCGTAACATCGGTATTTCCCAATTCATGGAAATGCCGGACCCTACACCGATGATACAATAACGACACTTTTGCGCACGTTAATCGTATCAAAAAGGATTTACACACTACGATATCGACTGCGACCCCGGATCTCTTAGGGGTACTTTGCACACTGTCGACATCGGAGTATGTGAATCGTTTTTACTATGATTAACGAGCGCAAAAGCGTCAAAATCGTATGATCGGTGTAGCGTCGGTCATTTCCATAATTTCGGAAGACCGATGTTACGATGTTGTTCCTCGTTCCTGCGGCAGCACACATCGCTGTGTGTGAAGCCGCAGGAGCGAGGAACATCGCCTTACCTGCGTCCCGGTTGCAATGAGGAAGGAAGGAGGTGGGCGGGATATTTACGTCCCGCTCATCTCCGCTCCCCTGCTTCTATTGGCCGCCTGCTGTGTGACGTCGCTGTGACGCCGCACGACCCGCCCCCTTAGGAAGGAGGCGGTTCGCCGGCCAGAGCGACGTCGCAGGGTCCGGTAAGTGCATGTGAAGCTGCCATAGCGATAATGTTCGCTACGGCAGCCATCACAAGATATCGCAGCTGTGACTATCGCGCTCGGCATTGCTATCATCGGCTTGTGATGTCGTAGTGTGCAAAGTACCCCTTAGTCTTTTTTGCCTTATCCACAGAGCAAATCACCCAAAATTCAGATATACCTAAAGCCATAAATTTTAGGAGATTTTAATTTAATTTTATCTGTTTAGAATCAATTTGCTCATATTTAGGGTTGAGTTGACATTTGCTATATGGGCACATGTTCGATATACAAACAATATATCTGGGTATCTTGTTTCAATGACATAGTTAAACTTTCTTTTCTTTAAACAAATTATTTTTCATGGAACTTTCACCTGAATATAATTAAAAATAGTCGACTTCATTTCAAACTTCAGTCACGATCATTCGGGAACAACGCCTGTTTTCTTTTTCCCTAACCAACAATCCATTTAATCAAAATTGTTACATTTCATCAATTTAAGGCCCTGTCACACACAGAGATAAATCTGTGGCAGATCTGTGGCAGATCTGTGGCAGATCTGTGGCAGATCTGTGGCAGATCTGTGGTAGATCAGTGGTAGATCTGTGGTAGATCTGTGGTAGATCTGTGGTAGATCTGTGGTAGATCTGTGGTAGATCTGTGGTAGATCTGTGGTAGATCTGTGGTAGATCTGTGGTAGATCTGTGGTTGCAGTGAATTTTGGACAATCAGTTCCAGGTTTGTGGCTGTGTACAAATGGAACAATATGTCCATGATTTCACTGCAACCACAGATCTGCCAAAGATTTATCTCTGTGTGTGACGGGGCCTTTAGATTCAAAGAGAATCTGTCAGCAGGTTTTTGCTATGTAAGCTGAAGACAGCATGTTGCAAGGGTTAACACAAAGAATTCAGGGATATCTGCCTTGTCACAGTCTGATCTGTTGTTTATTTACTGTTTGTTTAATCAGTAGAACCCTTATCATTGTTTAAAGGTCCAGTCACACTAAACAACTTACCAGTGGAAGATGCTGCGCTTGGTAACTAAGGTAAATATCGGGTAACCAACCCGATATTTACCTTGGTTACCAGTGCACGCAGCTACACATGCAGAGAGCAGGGAGCAGCGCACACTGAGCACTTGCTCCCTGCTCTCCTAGTTACAGCACACATCAGGTTAATTACCCGATGTGTGCTGCAGCTAAATGTGCACAGAGCAGGGAGCAGCGCACAATGCTTAGTGCTGGCTCCCTGCTCTCCTAGCTACAGCACACATCGGGTTAATTAACCCGATGTGTCCTGCAGCTACGTGCGCAGAGAGCAGGAGCCGGCACTGACAGCTGAGAGCGGCGGAGGCTGGTAACAAAGATAAATATCGGGTAACCAAGGACAGGGCTTCTTGGTTACCCGATGTTTACTGTGGTTACCAGCCTCCGCAGAAGCCGGCTCCTGCTGCCTGCACATTTAGTTGTTGCTCTGTCGCTGTCACACACAGCGATCTGTGCTTCACTGCGGGACAGCAACAACTAAAAAATGGCCCAGGACATTCAGCAACAACCAACAGCCTCACAGCAGGGGCCGGGTTGTTGCTGGATGTCACACACAGCAACATCACTAGCAACATCGCTGCTACGTCACAAAAGTTGTTCGTTAGCAGCGATGTTGCTAGCGATGTTGCTTAGTGTGACGGGGCCATAAAGGTCCAGTCACACTAAACAACTTACCAGCGATCCCAACAACGATAGGGATCGCTGGTAAGTTGCTAGGAGGTTGCTGGTGAGATGTCACACTGCGACGCTCCAGCGATCCCACCAGCAACCTGACCTGGCAGGGATCGCTGGAGCGTCGCTACACGAGTTGCTGGTGAGCTCACCAGCAACCAGTGACCAGCCCCCAGCGCCGTGTGGAAGATGCTGCGCTTGGTAACTAAGGTAAATATCGAGTAACCAACCCGATATTTACCTTGGTTACCAGCGCACGCAGCTACACGTGCAGAGAGCATGGAGCAGCGCACACTGAGTGCTAGCTCCCTGCTTTCCTAGTTACAGCACACATCGGGTTAATTACCCGATGTGTGCTGCAGCTACATGTGCACAGAACAGGGAGCAGCGCACACCGCTTAGTGCTGGCTCCCTGCTCTCCTAGTTACAGCACACATCGGGTTAATTACCCGATGTGTGCTGCAGCTACATGTGCACAGAACAGGGAGCAGCGTACACCGCTTAGCGCTGGCTCCCTTTTCTCCTAGTTACAGCACACATCGGGATAATTACCCGATGTGTGCTGCAGCTACATGTGCACAGAACAGGGAGCAGCGCACACCGCTTAGCGCTGGCTCCCTGCTCTCCTAGTTACAGCACACATCGGGTTAATTACTGCACATTTAGTTGTTGCTGTCTCGCTGTCACACACAGCGATCTGTGCTTCACAGCGGGACAGCAACAACTAAAAAATGGCCCAGGACATTCAGCAACAACCAACGACCTCACAGCAGGGGCCAGGTTGTTGCTGGATGTCACACACAGCGACATCACTAGCAACATCGCTGTTACGTCACAAAAGTTGTTCGTTAGCAGCGATGTTGCTAGCGATGTTGCTTAGTGTGACGGGGCCTTAAGATCTATGTCACATCCAGGACAGTCCTGCACGCCTCTCCCCTGAGTGGCACCTTACTGTGTATGTACAATCTCTACAGAGAGCCTGGTGTGGGCGGGGGCAGCTCAGCTCAGATTTGCTACAAAATTAAAATTAAATTAAATTAAAAGTTCTGATTGTGTCAGAACAGCTGCACTCAGTAATCTAAGTGATACAGCGTTGGAATCAGGATCAGTTTGCCTCCATCATGCTGCTTTCGGATATGGTAGCAAAAATCTGCTGAGAGATTCTCCTTAATCACGCACATTACTACTCCACAAAAAAATGGATACGTCAAAATAAAAAAAGGACTTTTTTCAGTAAAGATTAAAATAGTTATGTAATAAACTCATTTGTGGAAAACGTCTGTGAGTGAAGAATCTGTCCCATACATCCGACTCGTGGCATTTCTGCAGCAGGTGCATGAAGCTTTACAAGTTTGACTCAGATATACGGGACAATCACAGCACATGAAGCACATTGCATAACACATTGCACACATCGTACTCGCCGACCAGAGATTGTCTGGCTTTTCTTCACCTGGTGGTTCTATTATTAACATGGATGAATCTGTCAGGGTGATTCTGATGCGAAAAGAACCTGAAACCTTGTATTACTGTACAGCTCGTGAAATGACATTGCTCCCCCTTGATGTTCTTCACATTTCTATGATTGTGATAGGATAATATTACATTATGTTACAAGTTATTCCGGCAGTGAATAATGAATACCTAATGTCTAACTACTGTTGCCAAATTTTCGATACAATTCCCAGAATCCCTTTGTTGATGGGCAGGTGCAGACACAGCTCAATGCCTGGTCAAACATGACATAGATCCTATTAATAATTCTTGAATTATATGCAGGACCAGCTGAACACAATGGGGTATGAAGCTGACGTCTCATACTGGGCTCAATCACAAAGGTCTCAGCTAAATAAATAGCTTTTATTATAATTATTTCATCTTATATTTTTAAATATTGACTATTTTACAGTGCCAATATTGATAAACACCAATTAACACAATCAAATAATGGGGATATTAAACCAACCAAGTATAAACCACCAACAACATATCATTATGCATATAACAATAGAATTATATTGAATACATTTTTTTTTAAATCACAAACATAACAGGATGCCTCCAAAAATCAGACCCCCACAAAAAGGGTAGATGTAAATTTATGTTGAGAACGCCAAGTCAAAACAAGCCCCCTATATTGTGTTGATAACAACAACCAAAGTTAATAATGGGAATAATATATTATAATAATACCTGGTATAACAATCAGACACAAGTGTGTTGTTTAAAGTAATAAAGAAAAAGAGGTAAACATTAAATATCCCATGGTCACATATAGTATACCTATAAAGAGGTCTTTAGACGAAGCGTAATGGCGTCCCACACACCTGACGCATGTTTCGCATTTGTGGTTCTTCTTCCAGGAGTCCTGGAGATTTTCAACCTCAGAATTGAGCTGGAATCTTGGTTGAAATATTCAAATGAACACATTAGATTTAAAGAGTAACCATCATTTCATTTTATTTATTTTTAAACAACCCAATTCTACAATTGAAAACAAGAATCTTTGTAATATATCTTATCTGCTTCTCTGTTCTCCTGAACTGATCTTTCATTCTTGAAAATCATGAGTAAAAATTGTCTTAAAATGATTTTGTTCCGATACTGAAATAAGAGTTGGTGCTCATAACGTTCTATGAAAAATGTCTGTCTCCACGTCTAGCTCCTCCCCCCTCTCAACAGAATTTTAAAAGCACCAACTGTCATCTCCTAAATCAGAGTATATAGAGCGTTGCTGAATTCTTTTGACTTAAGCGGGATTTACACTCTATGATATATCTAACGAGATGTCGGCGGGGTCATGTCGTAAGTGACGCACATACGGCATCGTTAGTGATATCGTAGTGTGTGACAGCTATGAACGAGCAGAAATACTCACCTTCTCGTTCATCGCTGACACGTCGCTCATTTTCTAAAAATCGCACGTCCTGTTGTTCATCGTACCCGGGGCAGCATACATTGCTCCATGTGACACCCCGGGAAGGATGAACTGCAGCTTACCTGCAGCTGCTGGCAATGCTGAAGGAAGGAGGAGGCCGGGATGTTTACGTCCCGCTCATCTCTGCCCCTCCACTTCTATTAGCTGGCCGCTGTGTGACGTCACTGTGACGCCGAACGTCCCTCCCCCTTCAGGAAGTGAATGTTCGCCGCCCACAGCGAGGTCGTTTGGAAGGTAAGTACGTGTAACCGGGGGGTTACAGCATTGTGCCACACGGGCAACAAATTGTCCGTGTCGCACAAACGATGGGGGCAGGTGCGATCGCAAATGCAATCGCACGAGAAATTGTAAGGTGTAAAGCAGCCTTAAGACATATACACACTTAGAATATGTGAAATGTAAACTACATTACTGTTACATAGAATAGCTTTGTAAAATGAAGACTCTCAGTGCATAAATTGGTAAGTCATGTGTTCCCTCCCCCAAACCACGACAAGGTGACCTCTCTTTGGCAGGACCCTAAATGCAATATTTGTGAAAAGATGTAGAGTATGAGGCAGCACATGCAAGGAAATTAACCTTTTATTAACCCATGCTACGCTTCAGCACTAGAGTTGAGCGATGTTCGAGGTTCGCCAATTTCATGTTCGAGTGATTTTGGGGGGTGCTCGAGATCGAACTCGAACTCGAGCTTTTTGCTAAAAGCTCGACAGTTCGAGTTACGTTCGAGAATGGTTCGATCACCATAAACGTGGCTTTTCACAGTAAGGCTATTTGCACACGTTGCATATCTGCATGCGTCCTGCATCCCTATCACAATCCCTCTCCCTTTCCTACTCACCGATCATGGGCGCCTCGCTCCACGTCTGTCACAAATCTGCGGTGTCTTTTCCTCTTTAGAAAATGGCTGCCGCTTCATTAGTCAATTAGTTATTCTGTGCTTTTCCCACCCACCGGCGCCCATGATTGGTTGCAGTCAGACACGCCCCCACGATAAGTGACACCTGTCTCACTGCAGCCAATCACAGCTGCCGGCGGGCGGGTCTGTATCATGCAGTAAACTAAATAAATAAATAATAATAAGAAAAAAAAAAAAATTAGTTCCCCCCCATATTTGATACCAGCCAGGATAAAGCCACACGGCTGGAGGCTGGTATTGTCAGGATGGGGAGCGCCACATTATGGGGAGCCCACCACCCTAACAATATCACCCAGCAGCCGCCCGGAAATGCCGCATCCATTAGCTCGAGGTAATAATGAGTTAATCATGCCAGGCGTCTCCCCGAGATACCATCCATGATTAAACTGAAAGTGAAAGTAAATAAAACACAAAGCGAAATATCCTTTATTTGGAATAAAAGACAAAAAAACCCACCCTTTTTCAACCCTTTATTAATCCCCAAATACCCCTCCAGGTCCGACGTAATCCACACGACACTGTCAGTTCTGCTACAGAACATGAGTGCTCTGTATCAGCTCCACGTAGCAATGAAGTGAATCGCGCGGTCAGCAGAAACGTCTGCACTGCAGACTTCAAGATTACCAAATGTGCCTATCTTTACAAACGGAGTCAGTATCTCAATAGGTAGAGCGCTCGCCTCAGAATTTTTTTTTTATTTTTTTAATTTTAAATTAAAATTATTAGATATTTATAATTATAATTTAATTTAATTATGCACTGAGGGTAGGAGGCGGAAATCAGTTGTGAGCCGCGGGACACACTTCTAAATTCGGAGCAGTTCACGGAATGAGGCTGCATTACCCTCTCCTCTCTCTCCTCTCTCTTCTCTCTCTCTCTCTTCTCTCTCTCATCTCTCTCTTCTCTCTCTCTCTTTCCCTCTCTATCTCCTTCTTTCTCTCTTTCTCTTTCTCTCCTCTCTGTCTCTCTCTCTCTCTCTTTCTCTTTCTCTTTCTTTCTCTCTCTCTTTCTCTCTCTCTTTCTCTTTCTCTCCTTTCTGTCTCTCTCTCCTCTCTCCTCCCTCTCTCTTTTTCTCTCTCTCTTTTTCTCAGTCTCTCTTTTTCTCTTTTTCCCTTTCTCTCTCCTCTTTTTTCTCTCTTTTCTCTCTCTCTTCTCCCTATCTTTTCTCTCTCTCTCCCCCTCTCACTCTCTCCTCTCTCTTTTTTTCTCTCTTTTTCTCTCTCTCTTTCTTTCTCAGTCTCTTTTTTTCTCTATGCCTCTCTCTCTCTCTTCCTCTCTCTCTTCCTCTCTCTCTTCCTCTCTCTCTTCCTCTCTCTCTTCCTTTCTCTCTTCCTCTCTCTCTCTTCTTCTCTCTCTCTCTCTTCTCTCTCTCTTTTCTCTCTCTCTCTCTTCCTTCTCTCTCTCTCTTTCTCAGATGTGGCAATGATCAGCTGATGCGGTCACCTGATGGGATCAGCTGACACTATAAGTCGAGCGGTGAGGCCGGCTTTTTACCGCCCGGCCGGCTAAACTATCAGCTGATGCTGTCAGACAGGAGTCTGCACTGAAGTGTGTAGTTTGTTGTATTTTTTTTGCACTGATGCATCAGCTGATTGTATAAAAGCCGTTTATACAATCAGCTGCTGTGTCATGTGATTCAGGCCCTTGAACCTGACACATCTGATTGCTTTGCCTTCAGGCAAACCGGTCAGATGATATTGGATCCAGATTGGACGGCGCGGGTCCCTTGACCCAGGATTACTGCGGAGGTGGATTCTTTATTTTAATAAAGATGGAGTCACTAACTGTGTTGTGTATTATTTGTAATAAAAATATTTTTCTGTGTTATGTTTTTTTTATCTGTACTAGAAATTCATGGTGGCCATGTCTAATATTGGCATGACACCATATAATTCGGGCTTAGGGCCAGTTGGTAATATACAGCTAGCCCTAACCCCATTATTACCATGCGAGCCACCCGTCACCAGGGCAGCTGGAAGAGTTGGATACAGCGCCAGAAGATGGCGCTTCTATGAAAGCGCCATTTTCTGGGGCTGCTGCGGACTGCATTTCGCAGCAGAGATGCTGGGCACCCTGAGCTGCGGATTCCAATCCCCAGCTGCCTAGTTGTACCTGGCTGGACACAAAAATTGGCGAAGCCCACGTCGTTTTTCTTTTACTTATTTCATGAAATTCATTAAATAATTAAAAAAAAGGCTTCTCCATATATTTTTGGTTCCCAGCTGGGTACAAATAGGCAGCTGGGGGTTAGGGACAGCCCGTAGCTGCCTGCTGTACCTGGCTAGCATACAAAAACATGGCGAAGCCCACGTATTTTTTTAAAGAAGGAGGCAAAAAACTCCTGCATATAGTCCTGGATGAAGTACACTGAGCCTTGTAGTTCTGCAGCTGCTGTCTGTATGGAGGAGAGCAGACAGCAGCTTCAGAACGACAAGGCTCAGCATGCTCCATTCACTAGTTTATGCAGGAGAGCAGACAGCAGCTGCAGAACTACAAGTTCAGGAGTTTTTTGCCCACCTAAAAAATGTTGTGGGCTTTGCCATATTTTTGCATGCTAGCCAGGTACAGCAGGTAGGTACGGCTGTCCACAACCCCCAGCTGCCTATTTGTACCCGGCTGGGAACCAAAAATATAGGGAAGCCCGTTTTTTTTAATTATTTCACAAATTTCCTGAAATAATTAAAAAACAAATGACGTGGGCTTTGCCATATTTTTGTATGCTAGCCAGGTACAGCAGGCAAGTACGGCTGTCCCCAACCCCCAGCTGCCTATTTGTACCCGGCTGTGAACAAAAAAAATAGGGAAGCCCTTTATTTAATTATTTCATAAATTTCATGAAATAATTAAAAAAAAAATCGACATGAGCATCGCCCCATTTTTGTGTCCAGCCAGGTACAACAAGGCAGCTGGAGATTGGAATCCGCAGCACAGGTTGGCCTGAGCTTTCTGGGCTCCTCTGCTGCGAATTGCAGTCCGCAGCCACCCTAGAAATTGGCGCTTTCATAGTAGTGCCATCATCTGGCGCTGTATCTAACTCTTCCAGCTGCCCTGGTGACGGTGGCTCGCTGGGTAATAATAGGTTAATACATGCTTTGTTTTACTAGCTAGTATTAAGCCAGAGATTTTTAATGTCAGGCAAGTTTGACACAGCCATTAGGAATCTCCAATAAAGTGTTAAAAAAAGACACCACACAGAGAAAAAATACTTTAATAGAAATAAATACACAGACACACTTAGAGACTCCATGTTTATTACTCCCTCTTATCCCTCCACGATCCACGCTCTTTTGTCTTCTTTCACCTTCAACCCATGCAGCTCTGCTACATCAGGCAGCACTGCATGGGAGAAAGACACTCACCGATTGAATAGACTGCACGGAGCAGCAGCGTTCTTCCTCCCATGCTGTGCTGTCTGATGTAGCAGTGCTGCATTGGTTGAAGGAGAATCAACGTATGCAGCTCTGCTACATCAGACAGCACAGCATGGGAGGAAGACTCTGCTGCTCCCTGAGTGATCAGAAACTGCGTGCTGTAAGCAGTGATGTCACCGCTGACAGGCGGGTTGCTATAGCAACGGTGATCTCCATTATTCACTGGCTGTGACAGCCGGTGATTAACGGAACGGGGAAGCAGAACGGGGAGCTGACTATGTGCCAAAGCATCTCGCCGGTACACGGGGATGCACAAATGACCTCCGCGTACCGGAGAGATGCACTGACAGGACCTAGCAATGACGTTTAGCCATGTAACCAGTCTGTAGCCAATGAGATAATACACACGTGACTGGTCACATGCTTTTTTGACGTCACGGAAGGTCCTATCATCAGTAGAGATTAGCCACCCACCTAGACTTCGAGTTCGAGTTCGGTTCGTCGAACGGTGCCCCTTTCGATGAGCCGTTTGAAGAGCCGTTTGACGAACCTCTCGAACCCCATTGAAAACAATGGGAGGCAATCACAAACACCTAAAAACACCTTGAAAACACCCTCAAAGTTGTCTAAAAGGTGACAAACAACTCCGAAGACAACACAAACACATGGGAAAGTGACAAGGACAAATACCCATGCGAAAACTAAACAGCTGGACGAGGAAAAAGAGGAGGAGACACAGATATGAGTATATGCAAGGGAACATCGATGCCATTACTGTGCAACTTGAGCCTTGCTCATTTTAGGCTTCCAATCTGGATAAATTGCCTGAGCTCGCCACGTACGCCTTGGGGATCTTGTAGTGTCCCGCGGCCAGCGTTCTCTCGGAACGTGTCTTCAGTGCTACTGGTAGTGTGCTGACAGATAAGCACATGCGTCTGTCCACTGACAATGGGGACATACTAACGTTTACCAAGATGAGGAAGTCATGGATCACAGAGGCCTTTTCTTTCCCTGGGGCATCCAGGGGAGGCAAAAGGCATGTGTATTTTTGAGAGTGCTTCATGCAAAGCATCTTTTTCATCTTGAAAATGGGGGTCAACTGATGCCAGTGAAGTGGGGTGTGTGTGGCCCAATGTGTGGAAACAAGGGAGACTGTGATTGGAGTCCCCTTGCTTTTGAAAAAAGCAAGATGAACAAGTCATGGCTCACAGAGGGTTTTTCTTCCCCTGGGTTATCCAGGGGAGGTGAAAGGCACGTGTATTTTTGAGAGTGCTTCATGCAAAGCATCTTTTTCATCTTGAAAATGATGCTAGTCAAGTGGGGTGTGTGTGGACCAATTTTTGGAAACAAGGGAGACTGTGGTTGGAGTCCCCTTGCTGTGTTTTACGTGCTTTTAGAAGGTCATGACATGGTTTAGAGGTTGACTTTCAGCATCTGAAAACTGTTGGATACCGAAATGCTGCCTTTCCAACCTTTTTAACCGAGGATTTTCGAGATCTTATGCCCATCGCAGTGCCCCAAGAGCCGATGCCCAGGCACCACTCCTTCTGCAACAAAGGCGTGCCCGCGCTACACCAGCATGTCGCACAAAACATCACCGCTTCTTTGAGAAACTGTATGTGACAGGGTGCATTTCACCACAGATACTTGGCGCAGTAAGCATGGCCAGTGGCGTTACATGTTTCTGACTGGGCAATGGGTTACTATGGGGAGAGATAGAGAAGGATTTGCTGTACAAATCTTGCCATCCCCACGAGTTGTGTGTCAATCCTTCCTCTGCATGTACAAGTTCCTCCTATGCTTCTGCCTCCTCAACCTCGTCTGGGTCCTCCACCTCGGCCCAAACCCTGTGTGGTCAGGCCACCCGCGTTGCAACTGTGCACGAGGACAGTCCCAAACACCACCTTACTATGCTGGCAGTAGAGCTCAACATCATGAGGCGGTCGACTCTTTTCTTTGAAATGTCTGTGAATTTGTGAGTCACACCGCTGAGGAGTTGTGGACGGTAAGCTCTGGAGAGTGAGACCGAGTTTCATCAATGGTTGTCTCCACTCAACTAGCAGCCATGGAAGGTCGGGTGCGACAATGATGCAAACCTGGGTGCGGCCCTTAGCTGTCACAATGTGACACACGTGCCTTGTGTGGCTCACGTGTTGAACCTGGTTGTCCAGAAATTTTTAAACCACTATCTCGGCCTACATGGCCTTCTACAGAGGACACGGTGTAATGCCTACCTAGATCCACACGCTCAGACGGGCTGTAAAGGATAGGCTAGAGGGAAGCCACTCACCAAGCAGGACTCCCAGAACCCTGAAACCCTTTAACCCCTATACAGGGATTTGGAATTACACAGGGCCCAAGATGATCAATACCTGTGGAATGCTGCAGTCCGAGAGAGTAGTAGTCAAGTAGGGTCAAACCATGAATTGAGGAACAGGAACACAATGGGACGGCCAGGACTTAATCAGAAAACAAGTAGAGGTAAAATGCGGATTGGCCAACGAGGTACATAAACAGCAGGCAGGAAAAGTAGTCAGGAAACAAGCACACACAATCACAAAACAGAACTGGGGGTAACAGTAACCAGAGGTTCATAGCTATGTCTGGAAGTGGTCAGCAGACAGGATGGGCCTAAAAAAGTGTGTGGTGTCTTCCCATTTGTAGTAGCTGAATGATGGTACTTCATCTGTGAGACACCCACCACCTACATTCAGCCAGTGGTTCTGCATCTCTCAAAGTAACGCAGCCCAGTGGGTGAGAATAACCTGAGTCCACCTGCGCCGCTGGCATCGACTCCTTACCCATCATCAGCATTATGCTCGAAAGTAACACGTCACCTGGCGACCGGAATACAAAATGATGGAGCGGACTTCGGTGGTGACTTAACAGCCATGTGCGGCAATGATGCAAACCTGGCTGCGGGCCTTCATCCGGGCAATGGCTGACGTGTTGAATCTGATTCTACAGCAACTTTTAAAACACCATCCCGGCCTACATGGCCTTGTGCAGCGGGCACATTCGCTATGTGCTCACTTCCATCGTTCGCACCCAGCAGCTCAACAACTTTCATCGCTCCAGAAGTCTTTAGGTCTGGCGGTTAAACGCCTGAAATGCAATGTGCCGACACGCAGGAATTTGAATCTGCACATGTTGCAGCATCTGTGGCCGCACCGCCGAGCCCTGCTGAAATACGTTATGACGTATACCCTGGGCTAACTTTATCCAGAGGTGGTGCAGATCTCGCTGCTGGAGTGGTGTCAGATCAAGGACCTATGCACCCTTCTACACAGTTTACAAATATCAACGAAGATGTTTAGCACTGGCAATGTCATTCTCAGCATGACAATTCTGGTCATCTACATGATGGAGCACACTGTAATTATTATTCGGAGTCAGGTATTGGTCCAAGAGGAAGGTGAGGAAGTACAGGAGGAGTCATATGCGGAAGGGATAACAAGATCTACAAGGTCCAGACGGTCAGCGTCACCTAGGCGGCAGTCATGGGACGGTGGGGGAAAGGGATTAACAAGGGCGCATAGTATCAGCAAAACTGTTGAGGAAGGTGCAGGAGCCCAGGATGAAATGGAGGACAAACTGGCGATAGGCATGGAAAACTCAGCAAATGAGTGAGAGCTTGCTCACATTTCGGTTGTGTGAGGTTGGAGGGAGAGGGCAAAGGAAGGAGGCATGATTTTCACCTCTCCGCCACTAACACACCAAGGACTTGGTCCTTCTGGATGCACAACACAAGCCTTCTTGCTGCACTACCTACAACATGCCTCTCATATTGTACGAATTCGAAGTAATGCTGACTACTGGGTTGCCACACTGTTAGATCCCCAATACAAGACAAAATTTGGCGAAAAAATTCCTGCCATAGAAAGGGACGCACATATGCAGGAGTATCAGCAGAAGGTCATACGCAATCTTAGATCTGCTTTTCCACTAAACACCAGTGGTGCACAGAGTGATTCTCGACGCTTTGTCATAAAGAGGAGGAAATGGTCTTTTACTTTTCCACATCTGAGGGACCGAGGGGTGGCTGCTGTGCTGAGACGGCGTTGAGTACGATGTCCCTGCAGAGTTGCACTTTTGGTTATATACAAAATGAATTGAAAAAGGACAGATGCTGGTGGAATGGGGAACAGGTGTGTTGGAAAGGGGAAAAAAGTTTGTGTCCATGGGTTTGGTGGTTGAGCAGCAGTAACATTTGCTGAAGAAACAGCATCTGTTATGGTGGGACTGACAGATTTGGGTAAGGTGGTATATACTATGTTACCGCTATATAAAAAAATGAATAAGAAAAGAAAGGGAAAGGTGTATATATCCCCATCGCCAGTCGATGTCCACCGTGCTTTAAAATGGAAAAGGAGAGGTTTGCAACTGGAAGGTTAGGTGGAGGATACAGAGCTGGGTGACTCTGAAACTAATAGTAGCCTGAACCGAGTTAGAAGACACTCGGATCTGGGGACTGGGAGCCCTGTTAGTGTCAAAGGGTCCACACGCCCACCCAGCCCAGGAACTCCCTGTTAACAACACAGGGGCCATTGGGTATGCTGTCCGTGTGCGTAGGGGCCACACCTGTGGACAGCAGGTGCAGCAGCAGGCCTGTTAATACCACTGGGCTGCACTAGCAGGACTGGTAGGACAGGAGCTGTTCTTAAATGTTCTGCGTTAGCAACTGTGGTGGCGGGCTGCATCGATGCCCTATCCATGCCTACCTCTGGCCTAAAGCCGCAATGGGTTCAACACATGGAGGTGTGCTCTTTCGAAGCATAATAGAAGACTGCGCACCTCCTTGTTGGATCCAGCCCCTTTTATAACCAGGGTCCGCCACAAACCGGGACTTGCTGTCCACAGGTGTGTCCCCTACGCACACGGACAGCGTACCCAATGGCCCCTGTGTTGATAACAGGGAGTTCCGGGGCTGGGTGGTCGTGTGGACCCTGTGACGCTAGCAGGGCTCCCAGTCTCGAGATCTGAGTGGCGTCTAACTCGGTTCAGGCTACTATTTGTTTCAGAGCCAACCTGCTCTGTATCCTCCACCTATCCTTCCAGTTGCCAACCTCTCCTTTTCCATCTGTGAGCACAGTGGACACCGAATGGCGATTGGGATATCTACCTTTCTCTTCCTTTTCTTCTTAATTTTTTTATATAGCGGTAACATAGTATATACCACCTAATCCAAATCTGCTAGTTCCATTATAACAGATGTTGTTTCTTCAGCAAATGTTACTGTTGCTTAACCACCAAACCCACGGGCGCATACTTTTTTACCATTTCCAACACACCTGTTCCCCTTTCCACCAGCATCTCTCCTTTTTCAATTCAGTTTGTATATGACCAAAAGTGCAACTTTGCAGGGACACCGTACTCAACGCCGTCTCAGCACAGCAGCCAGCCCTCGGTCCCTCAGATGTTGACAAGTAAAAGACCATTTCCTCCTATCCATGACAAAGCGTTGAGATTCACTCTGTGCACCACTGGTGTTTAGCGGAAAAGCAGATCTAAGATTGCGTAACACCTTCTGCTGATACTTCTGCATACGTGCGTCCCTTTCTATGGCAGGAGTTATTTCGCAATATTTTGTGTTCTACCGAGGATCTAACAGCGTGGCAACCCAGTAGTCAGCATGACTTGGAATTCGTACAATCCTAGGGTCATGTTGTAGGTAGTGCAGCAAGAAGGCGCTCATGTGTCTTGTGCATCCAAGAGGACCAAGTCCTTGGTGTGCTGGTGGCGGAGAGGTGAGAATCGTGCCTCCTTCCTCTGCCCTCTCCCCCCAACCTCGCACAACCGAAATGTGACCAAGCTCTCACTCATCTGTGAGTATTCCATGCCCATCGCCAGTTTGTCCTCCATTTCTTCCTGGGCTTCTGCACCTTCCTCAACAGTTTTGCTGATACTATGCGCCATTGATAATCCCTCTCCCCCACCGTATCATGACTGCTGCCAAGGTGCCGCTGACCGTCTGGACCTTGTAGATCTTGTTATCCCTTCCGCATATGACTCCTCCTGTACTTCCTCCCCTTCGTCTTGTACCAACACCTGACTTTGAATAATGCTTACAGTGTGCTCCATAATGTAGATGACCAAAATTGTCACTCTGAGAATGGCATCGCCAGTGTTAAACATCTTCGTCGACATTTGTAAACTGTGTAGAACGGTGCATATGTCCTTGATCTGACACCACTCCAGCAGCGTGATCTGCACCACCTCTGGATCAAGTTAGCCCAGGGTATACATCATAACGTATTTCATCAGGGCTCTGCGGTGCGGCCACAGACGCTGCAACATGTGCAGATTCCAATTCCTGTGGGTCTAAACATCGCATTTCAGGCATTTAACCGCCAGACCTTAAGACTTCAGGAGCGATGAAAGTTGTTGAGCTGCTGGGTGCAAACGATGGAAGTGAGCACATAGCGAGCGTGATCGTTGTACAAGGCCATGTAGGCCGGGATGTTATTTTAAAAATTGCTGGAGAATCAGATTCAACACGTGAGCCATACAAGTCACGTGTGTCACATTGCCCTGACGAAGGCCCGCAGCCATGTTTGCATCATTGCCGCACACGGCTGTTAAGTCACCAACGGAGTCCGCTACGTCAATTTGTACTCCTGTCGCAAGGTGAAAACGTGTTCCTTTTGTGCATAGTGCTGATGATGGGAGAGGAGTCGATGCCAGCGGCGCAGGTGGACGCAGGTTATGGTCACCCACTGGGCTGCGTTACCTTGACAGATGCAGAACCAATGGCTGAATGCAGGTGGTGGGTATCTCACAGATGAAGTACCATCATTCAGCTACAACCAATGGGAAGACACCACACCCTTTTTTAGGCCCCTCCTGTCTGCAGACCACTACCAGACATAGCTATGAACCTCTGGTTACTGTTACCCCCAGTTCAGTTTTATAATTTTGTGTGCTTGTTACCTGACTACTTTTCTTGCTTGCTGTTTATGTACCTCATTGGCCGATTCGCATTTCACCTTTGCTTGTTTTCTGATTAAGTCCTGTCCCTCCCATTCTGTTCCTCTTCCTCAATTAATGTTTTGACCCTGCATGACTACTATTCTCTGGAACTGCAGCCTTCCACGGGTATTGATCAACTTGGGCCCTGTGTCATTCCAAATCACTGTATAGGGGTTAAAGGGTTTCAGGGTTCTGGGGGTCCAGCTTGGTGAGTGGCTTCCCTCTAGCCTATCCTTTACAGCCCGTCTGAGTGTGTCGACCCAGGCAGGCGTTACACCGTGCCCTCTGCAGAAGGCCATGTAGGCCGGGATAGTGGTTTAAAAATTGCTGGACAACCAGGTTCAACACGTGAGCCATACAAGGCACGTGTGTCACATTGCCTTGGAGAAGGGCCGCAGACTGTTTTGCATCATTGTCGCACCTGGCATTCCCTGGCTGCTGGTTGAGTGGAGACAACCATTGATGAAACTCGGTCTCACTCTACAGAGCTAACCATCCACAACTCCTCAGCGGTGTCTCACATTTCCCCTATATTTCAAAGTAAACATTTGACCACCTGATGGCCTTGAGCTCTGCTGCCAGCATAGTAAGGAGGTGTGTGGGATTCCTTGGGCGCAGTTACAAGGAAAGGTGGCCTGACCACACAGGGTTTGGGCTGAGGTGCAGGACCAACACGAGGTTGATGAGGCAGAAGCAGTGAAGGAACTTACATACATACAGAGGAAGGATTGACACACAACTCAAGGGGATGGAAAGACTTGTACAGCAGACCCTTCTCCATCTCTCACCATAGTTACCCAGTGCCCAATTAGCAACATGTAACTCCCCTGTCCATGCTTACTGTTCCAAGTATCTGTGGTGAAATGCACGCTGTCTCACTCAGAGTTTCTCAAGGAATCGGTGATGTTGTGTGCGACCTGCTGTGGTAGCGCGGGCACCCCTTTCTTGGAGAAGGAGTGGCGAATGGCCATCGCCTCTTGGGGCACTGCAATGGGCATAAGGTCTCAAAAATCCTTGGTGACAAAAGGGTGTAAAGGCAGCCTTTCTGTAGCCAACAAGTTTGAGATGCTGAAACTAAACCTCTTAGGCATGTCATGCACTTCGAAAATCATGTAAAAAGCAGTGAGGGGACTCCAACCACAGTCTCCCTCATTGCCACTAATTGGGCCACACAACCCCCCCACTTGACTGGCATCAGTTGACCCCCCTTTTCAAAATGAAAAAGATGCTTTGCATGAAGCACTTTCAAAAATACGCGTGCCTTTCCCGTCCTGGCTGAGCCAGGGGAAGAATAGTCCTCTGAGAGCCATGACTTGTTCAACCTGGTTCTTTTTTCAAAAGCGAGGGGACTCCAACCACAGTCTCCATCGTTTCCACTAATTGGGCCACACACACCCCACTTGACTGGCATCAGTTGACCCCCAATTTCAAGATGAAAAAGATGCTTTGCATGAAGCACTCTCAAAAATACACGTGCCTTTCGCCTCCTCTGGATGACACAGGGGAAGAAAAGTCCTCTGAGAGCCATGACTTCCTCATCTTGGTGAACGTTAGTATGTCCACGTTGTCAGTGGACAGACGTGTGTGCTTATCTGTCAGCACACCCCCAGCAGCACTGAGGACACGTTCCGTGAGAACGCTGGCTGCGGGACACGACAAGATCCCCAAGGCGTACGTGGTGAGCTCAGGCAATTTATCCAGATTGGAAGCCTAAAATGTGCAGGGCTCAAGTTGCACGGTAATGGCATCGATGTTCCCTTACATATACTCATATATCTGTGTCTCCTCCTCTTTTTCCTTCTCCAGCTCTTTTGTTTTCGCATGAGTTTCCTTGTCACTTTCCCATGTGTTTGTGTTGTGTTGTGAGTTGTTTGTCACCTTTTGGACACCTTTGATGGTGTTTTCTAGGTGTTTTTATGTGCTTGTGATTGCCTCCCATTGTTTCCTATGGGTTTGAGTGGTTCGCCGAAGCGGTTCGCCTAACCGAACTCGAACCAGACCTCGGTTCGGCGAACCGAGCTCGAGCCGAACCGCGACCGGTTCGCTCATCTCTACTCCTGGTTTTTGACCCCTGGCTTGTTTTACTGTCCCTCACTAAGTGTGTCTAGCGGAACCTAGTTGTTTGTTGTCTATTTACGCCCAGGTTTTCGTCTTCACAGCCCCATAATCTTTTGGTAGCATTTTATAGAACAGGAGGAGGTAAACTAATTAATTTCTAATTGTCTGGGTAATGTATTACATCTTAATTTTTGCTTATTTAAATCTCTTTCTGAAGTTAGGAGTCAATCGGCTGAATTATTTTTAAATATATCTCTGTACGTACTCATATAGAGAATGCTGTCAGTCACTAAGTAGGGACGCCTACTGGACTCTGCTTTTCCTGCTCAGCTCCTCCTTCCCTCTAACGCCAAGGTCACATGGGGATTTGTGGAAGTGCTCGCATGACACTCGGCACACGCTCGCAGCACAGCAGGAGCCGAGTGTCATGCGAGTGTCATGCGACTGTGGTCCGATCGTGCGATAAGACCTCAGTTGTGGAGGCTGGCGGTGCTGCGGAGGGGAGGGCCAGTGCTGTGGAGGGGAGGGCTGGTGTTGCGGAGAAGAGGAACGGATTTTATTTCCCTATCTCCTCCATTGCCGGCTGATGCGAGAATAGCACTGCTCTCGCGTTACACTGGTGTAATGTGAGAGCAATGCGATGTTTCTCTCGCCCCATAGACTTGTATGTGTATGAGTGGAACAGGATCGCATTCCACTCACAGCATGCTGCAATTGTTTTCTTGTTCCAATTAGGGCTGATAAAATAATCACTCATGGGTGCTGCCCCATAGAGTAATATTGGTCCAAGTGGAATGCGATTTTTTTATCGCATTTCACTCGCACCATTTTTTTTGCCGTGCGTCCTAGGCCTAACATGCTAATGCAGATGAGACACTATGTGTAATGTTACAAGTTGCCTTTAAGGTTTCTATTATTTTACTTCTATTTTTATCTTAAATAAGGTGCGATGTCATGTAGAATTACACACACAGGGATTTTTCTCAAAATAGTTTAGGAAGGTTGAGCTTCTACAATTCTTTTTTTGTAAATTACCTTTATAGTTTTCTACAACAAGAGGTAAAATAGAGTGGCACAAAATAAGTACACCTCTAAAAAGGTCAACTTTCTTAAAATTATTTTCTTGTCATTTATAAATAAAGCTTTATAATGTTTACAGCACTCTTACAGAGTGCACTGCTTGAAGAATATTTGACTGTTCCATTCTCCAGCACTTCTCCATTGTCACCTCCATTTGTGAATGAGTAAAAGATCTCCAACGAGCCAGTCTACAGAAATGATCGCATGTATCCTGGACGTACAGCAGCAGGAGCCGTGCTCAAAGCTGATCCACAGATTAACTCAGATCACAAGCCGTGTTTTTTAACATCTGACATCCAGACAGCAACATACCATATGCTCTCAAGTATATCTGCCGCTAGTTAATTAAATCTGTTGAGTGCACAATATGATAAGCAGTAAGTGTTTCCAGCAGATTACATTTTTTTCACACAACATGGTTGTGAATGGGTAATGATTAGGATGTATCTTGCTCTTCTTTGTTAGAAGTATCTAGGGAATTGTTCCTACATTGTGCTATAATGATCATGTGTGAGCAGAATGCATTTCCGGATAAAGAATAAAATCCATATTATATCCTATCATTCCAACAGTTCTTGCTATTATCTCTAGTGTATTATCGTTTTTTTTCTGTTTTTATTTTATTTATTTTTATACAAATGTGAAATAATATCTTAAATTATATTTTACTCACTCAAAATGAATTACATAGTTACTGTATATTGCAGATCCAATTGATGTCTTTCCATTAAATACACTTCTGAACATTGAAATTACAATAAAAAGAAGTAAAAGTTCTGGAAATATGGAAATCACTGGATGGATAGACATATTACTGATATGCATATGATGAAAAATTGGAATTAAAGTTTTAAAACATCTTTATTCAGCTTTGGGTGTGAACATCATTCACAGAAATACCAGCCCTTCCACACTTTGGCATTCTATCATTATATTATTATATATTATTAAAGAGCTATTTATTCCATGGTGCTCTACAAGTGGAAAGGGTATAAAAAAAAAAAACAAGTCCAAAAATCATGAACATTACGAAAACAGACTTGTACAGGAGGAGAGAGGACCCTGCCCACAAAGGCTCACAGTCTACAGGGGATCGGTGAGGGTACAATAGGTGAGGACAGAGCTGGTAGCACAGTACTGGTCTGATGGTTATTGTAGGTTGTAGGCTTGTCAGAAGAGTTGGGTCTTCAGGTTCCTCTTGAAGGTCTCCACGGTAGGAGAGAGTCTGACATGCCGAGGTAGAGAGTTCCAGAGTATGGGGGGGCGCACAGGAGAAATCTTGGATGCGGTGGTGGGAAGAGGAGATGAGAGGGGGGTAGAGAAGAAGATCTTGTGAGGATCTGAGGTTGGGTGTAGATAAGTACCAGGAGACTAGATCACAGATGTAGGGAGGAGACAGGTTCTGGATGGCTTTGTATGTCAAGATAAGTGTTTTGAACTGGAGTCCTTGTGCAATGGGAAGCCAATGAAAGGATTGGCAGATAGGACAGGCTGGGGAATAGTGGGGTAAAAGGTGGATTAATCGGGCCACAGAGTTTGAGATAGATTAAAGGGAAGTAAGAGTGTTAGAAGAGAGGCCACAGAACAGAAGGTTACAGTAGTCAAGGCGGGAGATGATGAGGGCATGCACTAGTGTTTTGGATTATATGGGTATTTCTGTCTTCAAGATTTAATCCCAATATGTAATAGGTGTAATAATAATAATAATAATAGTAAATACCTCCATTTGGAAATGTAGTATAGTTTTCCTGATATAGCCATGCTTCTTACCTCATGTGTAGAGATGAGTGAACCGGTCGCGGTTCGATTCGAGCTCGGTTCGCCGAACCAAGGTCTGGTTCTAGTTCGGTTCGGCGAACCGCTCGAACCCCATAGGAAACAATGGGAGGCAATCACAAACACACAAAAACACATTATAAATGTACACATACAGTTAATAAACATTGCCATAACACTTACCGGTGCCCGCGATCCGTCCTGCACTCTGTCTCCTGTCGCTATTCCTTCTGATGAGCGCTGCATCCTCCTGATAACCAGCACTGACAGGACCTTCCCTGACGTCGTCAAAATAGCCATGTGACCAGTCACGTGTCTGTTATCTCATTGGCTACAGACTGGTCAAATGACTATGATGCGTCACGTAGGACCTGTCATTGCATCTCTCTGTTACACGGTGCATGTTTGTGTATCGCCGTGTACCGGCGACATGCTCTAGCACACGGTCGACTCCCCGCTCTGCTTCCCCATTCCGTTAGGGACCGGCTGACACAGCCGGTCAATAACGGAGATCACCGTTGCCATAACTAACCGCGGCTCTGGGAATCACATGATCGGAGCACCGTTGCTATGGTAACGCATCTGTCAGCGGTAATGTTACCGCTAACAGCCAGCAGAACTGATCACTCACGGAGTGAAGGCTACACAGGAAGCAGCAGCGTCTTCCCCCATGCAGTGCTGTCTGATGTAGTAGAGCTGCATGTGTTGAACGAGAAAGACAGAAGAGCATGGATCGTGGAGGGTTGACAGTGAATAATAAACATGGAGTCTCTAATGTGTCTTTGTATTTATTTCTATTAAAGTATTTTTTCTCTGTGTTGTTTTTTTTTCAACCCTTTATTGGAGATTCTTAATAGCCGGGTAAAACTTGCCTGACATTAAGAATCTCTGACTTAATACTAGCTAGTAAAACAAAGCCAGTATTAACTCATTATTACCCAGCAAAGCCACCATCACCAGGGCTGTTGGAAGAGTTGGATACAGCGCCAGATGATGGCGCTTCTATGAATGCGCCATTTTCTGGGCCAGCTTCAGATTGCAATTCGCAGCAGAGGTGCCCAGAAACCTCGGGATAACCTGTGCTGCGGATTCCTGTCCCCAGCTGCCTAGTTGTACCCGGCTGGACCCTAAAATGGGGGGAAGTCCACGTCATTTGTTTTTTAATTATTCCATGAAATAAGTGAAATAATTAAAAAAAACGGGCTTCCCTATATTTTTGGTTCCCAGCCGGGTACAAATAGGCAGCTGGGGGTTGGGGGCAGCCCGTAGCTGCCTGCTGTACCTGTATAGCATACAAAAATATGGCGAAGCCCACGTCATTTTTTTGGTGGGCAAAAAACTCCTGCATACAGTCCTGGAAAGAGTATGCTGAGCCTTGTAGTTCTGTAGCTGCTGACTCCTCTCCTGCATACACTAGTGAATGGAGCATGCTGAGTCTTGTCATTCTGCAGTCTGCTCTCCTCCATACAGACAGACAGCAGCTGCATAACTACAAGGCTCAGCATACTCCATCCAGGACTGTATGCAGGAGTTTTTTGCCCCCTGAAAAAATTATGTTGGCTAAGCCAAATTTTGTATGCTAGCCAGGTACAGCAGGCAGCTATGGGCTGCCCTCAACTTCCAGCTGCCTATTTGTATCCGGCTGGGAACCAAAAATAAAGGGAAGCCCTTTTTTTTATTATTTCATGAATTTAATGAAATAATTAGAAAACAAATGACGTAGGCTTCGCCATATTTTTGTGTCCAGCCAGGTACAACTAGGCAGCTGGGGATTGGAATCCGCAGCACAGGTTGGCCTGAGCTTTCTGGGCCCCTCTGCTGCGAATTGCAGTCTGCAGCCGCCTCAGAAAATGGCACTTTCATAGAAGCGCCATCTTCTGGCGCTGTATCCAACTCTTCCAGCTGACCTGGTGAAGGGTGGTTCGCTGGGTAATATTGGGGTTAGGGCTAGCTGTATATTATCAACTGAAATCATTATTACCCAGCGAGCCACCGGCATCAGGGCAGCTGGAAGAGTTGGATACAGCGCCAGATGATGGCGCTTCTATGAGAGCGCCATTTTCTGGGACGGCTGCGGACTGCAGAGGGGCCCAGAAAGCTCGGGCTAACCTGTGCTGCGGATCCAATCCCCAGCTGCCTAGTTGTACCCGGCTAGACTCAAAAATGGGGCGAAGCCTATATCTTTTTTTTTTTAATTATTTCATGAAATTCATGAAATAATTAAAAAAAGGGCTTCCCTATATTTGTAGTTCCCAGCCGGTACAAATAGGCAGCTGGGGGTTGGGGGCAGCCGTACCTGCCTGCTGTGCCTGGCTAGCATACAAAAATATGGCGAAGGTCACGTCCTTTTTTTGTAGTTTTTTGGCAAAAAAAATAAACAATGCTTCCCTGGATTTTCCATTGCCAGTGAAGGTAACACCAAGCAGTGGGGGTTAGAAGCCAGTAGTTGCTTGGATTACCCTTAGTTAGCAATACAAAAAATGCAGCGGGAGCCCATATATATTTTTTTTAATTATTTATTTAAATAACTAAAAACAAAATGGGCTTCCCTGTATTTTGATTGCTGGACATCACAGTGCTGTAAAAATAAATCTTTAAAAGAAATGACGTAGCACTCCACGGTATTTTTGAGTCTCAGTGCAGATAAAGCAGACAGCTATGGGTTGCCACCACCATCTGCCTGGCGTTACCTTGGCTGGCAATCAAAATACAGGGAAGCCCATTAATTTTTTTTATTTAAAAAAATAGTTAAAAAAAAAGGACGTTGGGTCCCCCCATTTTTGATAGCCAGCTAGGGTACAGCAGACGGCTGTATCCTGAAAACCACAGCTGGCAGCTTTACCGTGGTTGGGGATCCAATGTGGAGGTCACCCCAGGCTCTTTTTTTATAATTATTTTATAAATATTAATAATTACAAAAAAAAAAGTAGGGTCCCCATCAAATTGGATCACCAGCCAAGGTAAAGCGGACAGCTGTGGTCTGGTATTCTCAGGGTGGGAAGGTCCATAGTTATTGGCCCTTCACAGCCTAAAAATAGTAGGCCGCAGGCGCCCCAGACGTGGCGCATGCATTAGGTGCGCCACTCCTGGCTCTTCACCCCAGCTTATCCCGTGCCCTGGTGCAGTGGCAAACGGGGTAATAAATTGGGTTGATACTAGCTGTAAGGTCACCTGACATCAAGCACAGCAGTTTGTGATGTCATGGCGTCTATCAGATACCCAACATCACAAACTGTCAGTACTAACAAAACAAATAGACGAAAAAAAATGTATTTGAAAAAACACTCCCCAAAACATTACCTCTTTCACCAATTTATTGTAAGGAAAAAAAATAAGGGGGTCCCACGATGACTCTGGACCATCTAGAATATGGGGGGACACGCTCAGGGAACGTATCCCCCATTTTCTAGGAGTGCAGATCCTCCATGTGAGGAGTGTGGGTGCAATGAATCTGCACCCACTTTCCCCGGGTCCACAGCAGCAGATTTTATGTCGTTACTGTTGCTACCAAAGCTGCAATGCCCTGCTTATGAGGTAAGGGCATGCCTAATCAGGAGAACTATTCTACATTTCCAAATATTGGTATTTGCTGATATTATTGCTATTCCACCTACTATATATTAGGGATAGGAGCTTGGAGATGGAATACCCCTTTAAGTCCAGTTATCCAGTTGAATGGATACTAAACAGAGCTCGCTATTTAGACATGTTTTCTTTTGGCATATAACGGACTCTCATGTTTGGTAGTCATTCAGCAGGGCAACAGACATAGCAAATCCCTCCATTTGTAAATGTAGTATAGCTCTCCTGATCAACTATGTTCCTTACCTCATGAGCAGGGCATTGCAATAGCTTACAGATGCATGGTTACCACCACTCACTGTGTCTGAACACAGGAATCTGAGCTGACAGCCGCTCTGTGCATGCGGCAGCGTCTATTGTGAAGGAGGGGGCCACGGGGGATCAATGCTGCACAGGTACCGTGGTACACCGGGGAACACCAGTGGGGTTATAGGGGGTGACCTGGCAGGGCCTGGGGAGGAGTTTTCTGTCGCATGTGTCATGGCACATGCGACAGAAATCAGAGGAGTAGGGCCGCTGCTGTGCGCGTGGCCATCTTGGATTTTTGGGAGGGGGTCGGGGGGGCACTTTGGCGACACCGGAAGACCAGGAGGATATTTATCTCCCATCTGACATGTTTGTTCATGGCAGATGGGAGATAAATAAGTTTTTTACCGGCGCTGTCATTTACTGTAACATGATCACTGGTATACGGTGTATACCGGAGATCACGTGAGCGGGGACCGGAAAAACCGACTTGAATCATGATCTCCAGGGTCTCAGCTACTCATAAAACCCTGGTGATTTTCTGACGCTGGGGGGTGCTATTCACATATTTCTGCCTGCTGTTTATAAACAGCAGATTAGAATAAGGCTACATTCACATGACTGATCCGTTTTTGCGGTCCGCAAAAAATGGTTTGTTTTTTTCACTGGTGCATCCGTGTGGCATCCGTTTCCATTCCGTATTGTTAGGTCCGGGTGGTGGATCCACTGGGCCGTGCACACCACCGGAGGCCTGGGTGCACGTTAGCTGGAGCACTAGCGTGGCAAGGACTGTGTCCCACAGGGGACGGGTAAAACAGTCACTGGGGCTTCAGAGTTCCTGGAGACAGTGCAGGAATCTGGCACAGGTGCCGGGTAGGAATATCACGCAATAGTATTGATCACAGGACACGGCACAAGGGGGACCTGAGCACCTAGCTTTCAAGACAAGGCTTACAAGACACGTTGATCAGGACCCGCCCACATGGCAAGGCCAGTCTTATACACCCAGCACAGCCTGATGTCATATCCTGCTGCAGCAGTGCTGGGCCCATAAGACCAGGTGAGTGGGCGCAGCCCGACCCTATACAGATGCATGAGTCAGATACATGAGACTGGGGACAGGACACAGGAAAGCACTAGCGGGAGCGGCAGCCGTGACCGGTGGATATGTGGACCAGATCAGTGGGTAAGGAGAGGTGCTGTGCAGGTGCTACCAGATCAGTGGTTAAGGAGCGGTGCCGAGGCATCGGGAGCGTGACACGTATACGGTCCGTATGTCATCCGTTTGTCATCTGTGTGCCTTCCGTTTTTTTGGCGTACTGCCAAAAAACTGAAGGAGGGAAAATACATAAATTTGTACACTTCATATCAGTCTTTTCTATCATTAAAATGGCAGAAAGACACATAATGTCCCACTCTCCTGCATTTTGTAATTTTGCACTCTTTGGTGCCTTTCATGTGGCACTAAGGGGTGCTTAGCCTTGTATTTACCAAAAAATAAATACATTTAAAAAAAAAATGACTTTGAGTTCCCTCTATTTTTGTAGCCAGCTAGGATAAAGCAGACAGCTGCGGCCTGCAGACCACAGCTGGCAGCTTCACCTTGGCTCGTAATCCAAAACTGAGGGCACCCCACGCTGTTATTTTAAATTAAATAAATAATAAAAAAAAACACGTTGGGGTCCCCCCAAAATTGGATTACCAGCCAAGCTAAAGCAGACAGCTGGGGTCTGATATTCTCAGACTAGGGAGGTCCATGGTTATTGGACTCTCCCCAGCCTAAAAATAGCAGGCCGCAGCCGCCCCAGAAGTGGCGCATCCATTAGATGCGCCAATCCTGGTGCTTTGCCCCAGCTCATCCCGTGCCCTGGTGCGGTGGAAAAAGGGGTAATATATGGGGTAATACCAGATGTGTAATGTCACCTGGCATCAAGCCCTGAGGTTGGTGAGGTCAGACGTCTATCAGATACCCGACATCACCAACCCAGTCAGTAATAAAAAAAAAAAAATAGACGACAAACACATTTTTATTTGAAAAAACACTCCCCAATACATTCCCTCTTTCACCAATTTATTAGAAAGAAAAACAAATCCAGGTCTGCTGTAATCCAAGGGGTTCCCATGACGATCCATACCATAGTCACTGTCCCAGTCCATGAAGAACAGAATGTTCCCCATTGGCTGGGAGAGCAATGCAGTGACCTGAGCTAACATCAATAGGTCAGCCCAGGTCACTGCAGGGCATGACAAGTGCTGCTGTCAGGAGCGAGGTACATTACCTGCGGTGACGATCTCCTGCACTGCTGACAGCAGGCCTGTCACTGAGTTCAATGACCTTTACAGCTAAGTATCGCGAGAACCTGTGACGTCACCGCTAGTGACAGTCTCGGGCCGCAGTGACAGATGTGAAGCGGCAGCCATGGAGGACAGTGACAGCGCTGAGGTTGGGAGGGCGGGACTTCATCACCGCAGGTAAGCCAAGCGGGGTAATGTGTGTGGGGTGCGAGGTGGGCGGAGCCTAGCGAGGCCATGTGTGCAGAGTGCCAGGTGGGCGGAGCCTAGCGGGGCCATTTGTGCAGAGTGCCAGGTGGGCGGAGCCTAGTGGGGCCATGTGTGCAGAGTGCCAGGTGGGAGGAGCCTAGTGGGGCCATGTGTGCAGAGTGCCAGGTGGGCAGAACCTAGCGGGGCCATGTGTGCAGAGTGCAAGGTAGGAGGAGCCTAGCGGGGCCATGTGTGGAGAGTGCCAGGTGGGCGGAGCCTAGCGGGGCCATGTGTGCAGAGTGCCAGGTGGGCGGAGCCTAGCGGGGCCATGTGTGCAGAGTGCCAGGTGGGCAGAGCCTAACGGGGCCATGTGTGCAGAGTGCCAGGTGGGCGGAGCCTAGCGGGGCCATGTGTGCAGAGTGCCAGGTGGGCGGAGCCTAGCGGGGCCATGTGTGCAGAGTGGCAGGTGGGCAGAGCCTAGTGGGGCCATGTGTGCAGAGTGCCAGGTGGGTGGAGCCTAGCGGGGCCATGTGTGCGGGTGGCATGGTGCGAAGTGGGTGGAGCCTAGCGGGGCCATGGGGCGCTGAGGACATCAGTGTGGTGGACTGCATGGCTGGGGACAGATGAGTGTGAGTGTGTGTATGTGTGTGTGTGTGTGTACATGCCACGTGAAGGAGGGGGGCGGAGCGAGCTGAGTGGGGAAGTGTCGGCTTCCTGCACACATAACTAGGATAAATATCAGGTTACTAAACAAAGCACTTTGCTTGGATACCCGATGTTTATCTTGGTTACCAGCTTCTGGCAGGCTGCCAGCGATGGCTCCCTGCACTCTTTAGCTGTAAAAAGCCACGCTTTTGCTGATAGAACCGTTCTCTAATGTAATTCGAACTGTCGAGCTTTTAGCAAAAAGCTCGAGTTCGAGTTCTAACAAGAACATCCCCCAAAATCACTAGAACCGCGAACTGCGCTCAACTCCACGCATGTTCAGGGCATTGTAATTTAGGTATGCATGGTTACATTCACTCATATGGTGCCAGTTAGTTGCTTGTTATCGTAACTATGGATACTTAAGCTGCAATGCTCTGCCCATGAGGTAGGAGATATGGCTATTTCAGGAGAACTATACTACATTTTTAATTGAAGATATTTACTAATATTACTATTATTATTACACCTACTACATATTGGGATAGGATCTTAGAGATGGGAATATCCCTTTAAGTTTACAAAAGAATATTTGAGGAAATTTCTACTACACTGAATGTACAGATAACAGAGAGCATGAGAGAGGGGTGTTCAATACTGCGCCAAAAGATCACTGGAACAGATGTTTAGATTAATATATCTTTATTTTCATCCAGGTCTATGCGTTTCAGGAGCCACTGCCCCCTTCCTCAGGACCGTCAGGAAAGACAAACATCAAATGGGATTTGATGTTTGTCTTTCCTGACGGTCCTGAGAAAGGGGGCAGTGTTCCAGTGATCTTTTGGCGCAGTATTGAACACCCCTCTCTCATGCTCTGTTATCTGCCGTTTTTAGGTGGCTGCAGCCTTTGATCAAATTCTACATGCGATTACAGTTGTTGTGACTTTCATATCTGTTGAGTAGTTTCACCCTCCTCCCACCCCTTACATACTGGGGTAAGACCCTATATGCGCTTTCTTTCCACAGCTTTCTCGTCTACTACACTGAATGCACATGCACATGCAAATCAGCAAGATCCACCGCTGTGAGCTCTTTCTAATGGTTGACAATGATGGCTCAGAAGTGCTCAATGGGAGAAAAGTTGGAAGAAGCAGCAGAACATGGTAATACGGTCAGGCAGCGCAGGCTACTCAAAGTACCACAATTAACATGTGTGCTCCATTATGGTTCTCCTTTTAACTTTATCTAGGAGGCCGCATGGCACATGAAATACATAATATAGTGTAGGACCCCCCTATTGAGATTTGCCGTGACGTTGGCAGGGGTGGCTCAAAGAATTGATCAATTATTTGCTAAAAATCTCAATTTATATTATAGTACAGTTGGAATAAATCTGTGAATTTGCATTTTTTATATGATGCATGCCATTTTCAGATTGTGCTGGCTCCCCTCTCTCACAATTAACATGTGGCCTGGTACTGGCATGTATTTGCACGAATGGTAATATTTGCCGCATTGGCTAACTTTGTAGGTAGAGTTGGCTGTTTGAGTCTACCTTTATAGGATTATTCGCAAAATTTAGAGTAACCCACTGATCCTGAAAAAAAGGGCTCTGAGTAACCCATCAAAATGGACAGCTGCACATGGGCGCCAAAGTGTTATGCATTCTGAAGAACTGTTGGATATCGCAAAGAACAGCTCTAAACGTTTTCCCACAGTCCCACAGACAAGGAATAACCCATCATGGAGAATTTCAGAGCCTCATTCTGTGAATTCTGAGTTTGGACTCAGCAATAGAGATGAGCGAACCGGTCCCGGTTCGGCTCGAGGCGGTTCGCCGAACGGGGGGTCTGGCTCGAGTTCGGCTCGTCGAACGTTCGACGAACCGAACTCGAGCCCATAGGAAACAATGGCAGGCAATCACAAACACAGTAAAACACCTAGAAAACACCCTCAAAGGTGTCCAAAAGGTGACAAACAACTCACAACACAACACAAACACATGGGAAAGTGACAAGGACATGTACTCATGCGAAAACAAAACAGCTGGACAAGGAAAAAGAGGAGGACACACAGATATAGGCATGGCACGCCCTTCTAAAGTCATGTAAAACACCGCAAGGTGACTCCAAGCGGAGTCTCCCTTTTTTCCAAAAATTGGGCCCCACACACCCACCCCTTCAGTGGCAGCAGTTGTGCCCCAGTTGTACACTTCACAGCTAGATTTGCATCAAGCACATTCAAAAATACGCCATTCTTATCCGTCCCCAGGATGACACCGGGGTAGGTAGCAAAGTCTTTCCTGATCCCAGCTCTGTTCATCTTGGCTTCTTTTAAAAACACAGCAAGCAAGGGTTACTCCAAGCGGAGTCTCCCTTTTTTCCAAAAATTGGGCCACACAGACACCCACCCCATCAGTGGCAGCACTTCGGCCCTAGTTGCAAACAGGATGTTTTGATTTGCATCAAGCACATTCAAAAATACGCTATTCTTAGCCGTCCCCAGGATGACACTGGGGTAGGTAGCAAAGTCTTTGCTGACCCATGACTTGTTCATCTTGGCTTCTTTTAAAAACAATGTAAGCAAGGGTTACTCCAAGCGGAGTCTCCCCTTTTTTCCAAAAATTGGGCCCCACACACACCCACCCATTCAGTGGCAGCAGTTGTGCCCCAGTTGTACACTTCACAGCTAGATTTGCATCAAGCACATTCAAAAATACGCCATTCTTATCCGTCCCCAGGATGACACCGGGGTAGGTAGCAAAGTCTTTCCTGATCCCAGCTCTGTTCATCTTGGCTTCTTTTAAAAACACAGCAAGCAAGGGTTACTCCAAGCGGAGTCTCCCTTTTTTCCAAAAATTGGGCCACACAGACACCCACCCCATCAGTGGCAGCACTTCGGCCCTAGTTGCAAACAGGATGTTTTGATTTGCATCAAGCACATTCAAAAATACGCTATTCTTAGCCGTCCCCAGGATGACACCGGGGTAGGTAGCAAAGTCTTTCCTGATCCCAGCTCTGTTCATCTTGGCTTCTTTTAAAAACACAGCAAGCAAGGGTTACTCCAAGCGGAGTCTCCCTTTTTTCCAAAAATTGGGCCACACAGACACCCACCCCATCAGTGGCAGCACTTGGGCCCTAGTTGCAAACAGGATGTTTTGATTTGCATCAAGCACATTCAAAAATACGCTATTCTTAGCCGTCCCCAGGATGACACTGGGGTAGGTAGCAAAGTCTTTGCTGACCCATGACTTGTTCATCTTGGCTTCTTTTAAAAACAATGTAAGCAAGGGTTACTCCAAGCGGAGTCTCCCCTTTTTTCCAAAAATTGGGCCCCACACACACCCACCCATTCAGTGGCAGCACTTGGGCCCTAGTTGCAAACAGGATGTTTTGATTTGCATCAAGCACATTCAAAAATACGCTATTCTTATCCGTCCCCAGGATGACACCGGGGTAGGTAGCAAAGTCTTTCCTGATCCCAGCTCTGTTCATCTTGGCTTCTTTTAAAAACACAGCAAGCAAGGGTTACTCCAAGCGGAGTCTCCCTTTTTTCCAAAAATTGGGCCACACAGACACCCACCCCATCAGTGGCAGCACTTGGGCCCTAGTTGCAAACAGGATGTTTTGATTTGCATCAAGCACATTCAAAAATACGCTATTCTTAGCCGTCCCCAGGATGACACTGGGGTAGGTAGCAAAGTCTTTGCTGACCCATGACTTGTTCATCTTGGCTTCTTTTAAAAACAATGTAAGCAAGGGTTACTCCAAGCGGAGTCTCCCCTTTTTTCCAAAAATTGGGCCCCACACACACCCACCCATTCAGTGGCAGCAGTTGTGCCCCAGTTGTACACTTCACAGCTAGATTTGCATCAAGCACATTCAAAAATACGCCATTCTTATCCGTCCCCAGGATGACACCGGGGTAGGTAGCAAAGTCTTTCCTGATCCCAGCTCTGTTCATCTTGGCTTCTTTTAAAAACACAGCAAGCAAGGGTTACTCCAAGCGGAGTCTCCCTTTTTTCCAAAAATTGGGCCACACAGACACCCACCCCATCAGTGGCAGCACTTGGGCCCTAGTTGCAAACAGGATGTTTTGATTTGCATCAAGCACATTCAAAAATACGCTATTCTTAGCCGTCCCCAGGATGACACTGGGGTAGGTAGCAAAGTCTTTGCTGACCCATGACTTGTTCATCTTGGCTTCTTTTAAAAACAATGTAAGCAAGGGTTACTCCAAGCGGAGTCTCCCCTTTTTTCCAAAAATTGGGCCCCACACACACCCACCCATTCAGTGGCAGCACTTGGGCCCTAGTTGCAAACAGGATGTTTTGATTTGCATCAAGCACATTCAAAAATACGCTATTCTTATCCGTCCCCAGGATGACACCGGGGTAGGTAGCAAAGTCTTTCCTGATCCCAGCTCTGTTCATCTTGGCTTCTTTTAAAAACACAGCAAGCAAGGGTTACTCCAAGCGGAGTCTCCCTTTTTTCCAAAAATTGGGCCACACAGACACCCACCCCATCAGTGGCAGCACTTCGGCCCTAGTTGCAAACAGGATGTTTTGATTTGCATCAAGCACATTCAAAAATACGCTATTCTTATCCGTCCCCAGGATGACACCGGGGTAGGTAGCAAAGTCTTTCCTGATCCCAGCTCTGTTCATCTTGGCTTCTTTTAAAAACACAGCAAGCAAGGGTTACTCCAAGCGGAGTCTCCCTTTTTTCCAAAAATTGGGCCACACAGACACCCACCCCATCAGTGGCAGCACTTGGGCCCTAGTTGCAAACAGGATGTTTTGATTTGCATCAAGCACATTCAAAAATACGCTATTCTTAGCCGTCCCCAGGATGACACTGGGGTAGGTAGCAAAGTCTTTGCTGACCCATGACTTGTTCATCTTGGCTTCTTTTAAAAACAATGTAAGCAAGGGTTACTCCAAGCGGAGTCTCCCCTTTTTTCCAAAAATTGGGCCCCACACACACCCACCCATTCAGTGGCAGCACTTGGGCCCTAGTTGCAAACAGGATGTTTTGATTTGCATCAAGCACATTCAAAAATACGCTATTCTTATCCGTCCCCAGGATGACACCGGGGTTGGTAGCAAAGTCTTTCCTGATCCCAGCTCTGTTCATCTTGGCTTCTTTTAAAAACACAGCAAGCAAGGGTTACTCCAAGCGGAGTCTCCCTTTTTTCCAAAAATTGGGCCACACAGACACCCACCCCATCAGTGGCAGCACTTGGGCCCTAGTTGCAAACAGGATGTTTTGATTTGCATCAAGCACATTCAAAAATACGCTATTCTTAGCCGTCCCCAGGATGACACTGGGGTAGGTAGCAAAGTCTTTGCTGACCCATGACTTGTTCATCTTGGCTTCTTTTAAAAACAATGTAAGCAAGGGTTACTCCAAGCGGAGTCTCCCCTTTTTTCCAAAAATTGGGCCCCACACACACCCACCCATTCAGTGGCAGCACTTGGGCCCTAGTTGCAAACAGGATGTTTTGATTTGCATCAAGCACATTCAAAAATACGCTATTCTTATCCGTCCCCAGGATGACACCGGGGTAGGTAGCAAAGTCTTTCCTGATCCCAGCTCTGTTCATCTTGGCTTCTTTTAAAAACACAGCAAGCAAGGGTTACTCCAAGCGGAGTCTCCCTTTTTTCCAAAAATTGGGCCACACAGACACCCACCCCATCAGTGGCAGCACTTGGGCCCTAGTTGCAAACAGGATGTTTTGATTTGCATCAAGCACATTCAAAAATACGCTATTCTTAGCCGTCCCCAGGATGACACTGGGGTAGGTAGCAAAGTCTTTGCTGACCCATGACTTGTTCATCTTGGCTTCTTTTAAAAACAATGTAAGCAAGGGTTACTCCAAGCGGAGTCTCCCCTTTTTTCCAAAAATTGGGCCCCACACACACCCACCCATTCAGTGGCAGCAGTTGTGCCCCAGTTGTACACTTCACAGCTAGATTTGCATCAAGCACATTCAAAAATACGCCATTCTTATCCGTCCCCAGGATGACACCGGGGTAGGTAGCAAAGTCTTTCCTGATCCCAGCTCTGTTCATCTTGGCTTCTTTTAAAAACACAGCAAGCAAGGGTTACTCCAAGCGGAGTCTCCCTTTTTTCCAAAAATTGGGCCACACAGACACCCACCCCATCAGTGGCAGCACTTGGGCCCTAGTTGCAAACAGGATGTTTTGATTTGCATCAAGCACATTCAAAAATACGCTATTCTTAGCCGTCCCCAGGATGACACTGGGGTAGGTAGCAAAGTCTTTGCTGACCCATGACTTGTTCATCTTGGCTTCTTTTAAAAACAATGTAAGCAAGGGTTACTCCAAGCGGAGTCTCCCCTTTTTTCCAAAAATTGGGCCCCACACACACCCACCCATTCAGTGGCAGCACTTGGGCCCTAGTTGCAAACAGGATGTTTTGATTTGCATCAAGCACATTCAAAAATACGCTATTCTTATCCGTCCCCAGGATGACACCGGGGTAGGTAGCAAAGTCTTTCCTGATCCCAGCTCTGTTCATCTTGGCTTCTTTTAAAAACACAGCAAGCAAGGGTTACTCCAAGCGGAGTCTCCCTTTTTTCCAAAAATTGGGCCACACAGACACCCACCCCATCAGTGGCAGCACTTCGGCCCTAGTTGCAAACAGGATGTTTTGATTTGCATCAAGCACATTCAAAAATACGCTATTCTTAGCCGTCCCCAGGATGACACCGGGGTAGGTAGCAAAGTCTTTCCTGATCCCAGCTCTGTTCATCTTGGCTTCTTTTAAAAACACAGCAAGCAAGGGTTACTCCAAGCGGAGTCTCCCTTTTTTCCAAAAATTGGGCCACACAGACACCCACCCCATCAGTGGCAGCACTTGGGCCCTAGTTGCAAACAGGATGTTTTGATTTGCATCAAGCACATTCAAAAATACGCTATTCTTAGCCGTCCCCAGGATGACACTGGGGTAGGTAGCAAAGTCTTTGCTGACCCATGACTTGTTCATCTTGGCTTCTTTTAAAAACAATGTAAGCAAGGGTTACTCCAAGCGGAGTCTCCCCTTTTTTCCAAAAATTGGGCCCCACACACACCCACCCATTCAGTGGCAGCAGTTGTGCCCCAGTTGTACACTTCACAGCTAGATTTGCATCAAGCACATTCAAAAATACGCCATTCTTATCCGTCCCCAGGATGACACCGGGGTAGGTAGCAAAGTCTTTCCTGATCCCAGCTCTGTTCATCTTGGCTTCTTTTAAAAACACAGCAAGCAAGGGTTACTCCAAGCGGAGTCTCCCTTTTTTCCAAAAATTGGGCCACACAGACACCCACCACATCAGTGGCAGCACTTGGGCCCTAGTTGCAAACAGGATGTTTTGATTTGCATCAAGCACATTCAAAAATACGCTATTCTTAGCCGTCCCCAGGATGACACCGGGGTAGGTAGCAAAGTCTTTCCTGATCCCAGCTCTGTTCATCTTGGCTTCTTTTAAAAACACAGCAAGCAAGGGTTACTCCAAGCGGAGTCTCCCTTTTTTCCAAAAATTGGGCCACACAGACACCCACCACATCAGTGGCAGCACTTGGGCCCTAGTTGCAAACAGGATGTTTTGATTTGCATCAAGCACATTCCAAATCCACAAGCATTTACTCTCCCCAGGATGACACAGGGGTAGTAAATTCCTTCTGGATCCATGACTTGTTCATTTTGATGAACGTCAGTCTGTCCACATTGTCACTGGACAGACGCGTGCGCTTATCTGTCAGCACACACCCAGCAGCACTGAATACACGTTCAGAGACAACGCTGGCAGCTGGACACGACAAAATCTCCAAGGCGTAACTGGAGAGCTCTGGCCATTTTTCTATGTTTGAAGCCCAAAAGGAGCAAGGCTCCAGTTGCACAGTCATGGCATCGATGTTCATTTGGAGATACTCCTGTATCATCCTCTCCAGCCGTTGAGTATGTGTCAGACTTGTTGTCTCTGGTGGCCTTGCAAAAGAGGGTCTAAAAAAATTATGAAAAGATTCCATAAAATTGCTGTTACCGGCACCAGAAAAGGTCCTACTGGTACGGGTAGACTGTTGAAGATGACGAGACCGTCCCATGTTTGTCAAGTTACAACTGGGAGATTCACTCCCTGCACCTGCACGGTTGTTTGGTGGAAAAGCCGAGCTAAGATCTAGTAACAGCTTCTGCTGATACTCCTGCATACGTGCGTCCCTTTCTATGGCTGGAATTATGTCACAAAATTTGGACTTGTACCGGGGATCTAATAGTGTGGCAATCCAGTAGTCATCATCACTTCTAATTTTGACAATACGACTGTCATGTTGGAGGTAGTGCAACAAAAAGGCACTCATGTGTCTTGCGCAGCCATGCGGACCAAGTCCATGCTGTGTTTGTGGCATAGAGGTGCTACCCGTTCTTTCTTCCTCTGACATCTGACCCCAACCTCTTTCAACTGAAATTTGACCAAGGTCTCCCTCATCCGCTGAGTCTTCCATGTCCATGGACAGTTCGTCCTCCATTTCTTCATGTTCTCCTGCACCTTGCTCAACATTTCGCCTGCTACTATGCGCCCTTGTCGATCCCTGTCCCCCATGGTCCCATGCCTGCTGCGTTGGTGATGATGAACGTCTGGACCTTCGTGATGTTGTTGTCCCTTGCGCATATGAATCCTCCTGTAGTTCCTCCCCTTCATGTTGTCCCACCCCCTGACTCCGAATAGTGTTTAGCGTGTGCTCCAGCATGTAAATGACTGGAATCGTCATGCTGATAATGGCATTGTCAGAGCTAAACATATTCGTCGCCATGTCGAAACTGTGCAGAAGGGTGCATAGGTCCTTGATCTGAGACCACTCCATCAGGGTGATCTGCCCCACCTCTGCATCTCGTTGGCCCAGGCTATACGTCATGACGTATTGCACCAGGGCTCTGCGGTGCTGCCACAGTCGCTGTAACATGTGGAGAGTTGAATTCCAGCGTGTCGCCACATCGCATTTCAGGCGATGAACCGGCAGGCCGAAAGACTTCTGGAGCGATGCAAGTCGCTCTGCTGCGGCGCTTGAACGGCGGAAGTGAGCTGACAGTTTTCGTGCCCTGTTCAGAAGGCCATCTAGGCCGGGATAGTGTGTTAAAAATTGCTGCACGACAAGGTTCAACACGTGAGCCATACAAGGTACGTGTGTCACCTTGCCCAGGCGAAGTGCCGCACCCAGGTTTGCAGCATTGTCGCACACGGCCTTACCAGGCTGCAGTTTGAGTGGAGACAACCATTTATTAAACTCGGACCGCAAAGCTGACCACAACTCCTCAGCTGTGTGACTCTTATTACCAAGACATGTCAAGCTAAAGACCGCCTGATGCCGTTGCGCTCTGCTGCCAGCATAGTAATGAGGGGTGCGTGATTCCTTCTGCGCAGTGAGAACGCTGGTGGCCTGACCAGGCAGGCTTGGGGCGGAGGTGGAGGACCCAGATGAGGTGGAGGATGCAGAAGCAGTGGCGGAACTTGGACAGACAGAGGATTGACACACAAGTCGTGGGGACGGCAAGACTTGTGCAGCAGACCCTTCACCATCTATCACCATAGTTACCCAGTGCCCAGTCAGCGACATGTAACGTCCCTGTCCATGCTTACTGGTCCAAGTATCGGTGGTGAAATGCACCCGTTCACACACAGAGTTTCTCAAGGAAGCGGTGATGTTGTGTGCGACATGCTGGTGTAGCGCGGGCACACCTTTCTTAGAGAAGTAGTGGCGACTAGGCATCTGGTACTGGGGCACAGCGACAGACATAAGGTCTCTAAAATCCTGTGTGTCCACTAGGCGGAAAGGCAGCATTTCGGTAGCCAACAGCTTACAGAGGGATAGAGTCAACCTCTTAGCTTTGTCATGGGTCGGAGGAAGTGGCCTTTTATTTGACCACATCTGAGGGACAGAGATCTGGCTGCTGTGTGTAGACGGTGTTGAGTAGGGTGTCCCTGGAAAAATGCAGGTTTGTGAGGAAAGTGCAGGCGGAGACATGATGTTGCCTTCATCCAACGTTGGTGCTATCGATGTCTGAGAGAGCTGTACACACTCACTTGTTTCCCCTTCCAAACCAACTGACGACCTTACAAGCAAACTGCCTGTTGCGGTTACAGTGGTGGAAGTTTTGCGTGGAAAAACAGGTGTGGCAGCTGTCCCCACAGTCCTAGAAGATGAAGAGCGCGCGGATGCAGTGGAAGGGGCGGGCGGTGGATGGTTCGCTCCACTAGGCCGCATTGCAGCACGGTGAGCTTCCCACCGGGACTTATGATATTTAGTCATGTGACGATTCATGGAAGAAGTTGTCAAACTGCTGAGGTTTTGACCTCTACTAACAGAATCATGACAAATGTTACATATCACATGAGTTGGGCGATCTTTTTCGATGTGAAAAAAGGACCAGGCTAGGCAAGGCTTAGAGGCCATGCGACCTGTTGATCCACCACGAATAATGCTCATAGGCAGAGTGGTGGCTGAGGATGCAGTTGTAGACGTGCTACCAGTTCTCCGACTCTGTCCAGGAAGGCGCAAGGTAACTTCGTCGTCGGTTGCATCCTCCTCCACCGCCTCTGTTGACCTCCTCGAGTGCCTGACTGGGGGTTGACAGTAGGTGGGATCTAGAACGTCATCATCAATTGTTGTGTTTGCACTCCCCTCCCCCTCAGACCGAGCCTCTTCTTGCCCTGAACGAATATTTAAGTTGTCATCCCAATCGGGTATCTGCGTCTCATCTTCATCAGTATGTTCCTCATTGTCTATAACCACAGGTGTTACAGTTTGTGACAAAGGGTCAACATTATGCTCAGAAACTTGGTCCTCACGGCCTGAATCTGAGTCACAAAGGTTCTGGGCATCACTGCAGACCATTTCCTGTTCTGTACTCACTGTAGCTTGGGAGCAGACCTCTGATTCCCAGGCTATAGTGTGACTGAACAGCTCTGCAGACTCAGCCATCTCAGTTCCACCATACTGTGCAGGGCTGATGGAGACTTCAGAGCTGGGAGAAAGCAAGTTTGATTGGGATGACAACTCAGAGGACTGGTGTTTTTTGGATGCGGTACTTGAAGTGGCAGAGAGGGCACTTGTTGGACCACTTGAGATCCATTCAAGCATTTTCCTTTTTTGCCCATCATCTACCTTTGTTCCTGTTGTTCGTGTCCGTAACAAAGGGAGCACATCGGATTGTCCACGGTAAGTAGTAGACATCTTACTTTTGCTGGTAGATGGTCTATCTTCAGCAGATGATAATGGAGCTTTGCCACCTTCCCCACGGACAAAACCTTTTTTGCCTTTTACACCACGCCTCTTCCCCTTTCCACCAGCATCTGTCATTTTGCCACTCATGTTGATTGCGACAAGATTGTGGACTGAAAATGTGGTAGTAAAAATTGAGAGGTGGTGAAGATTGCAGTGGTGGTCTAGCTTTATTAACAGCAGAATAATAAAGAATAAATATCCCTGACAATGCAACTTAGTTATAATTAGTTGGAGTGTGCAACGCAGGCAGACGTGCTGCAAATGTCTTTGCACTAGTGGGACTATAGCAAAGTCCAATAGCCACGTATAGGATGCCACTAGGTACACTGAGTGTTTGCTAGTATAATGGCTTGGTTAGAATGAGTTGTAGTGTGCAACGCAGGCAGACGCGCTCTGCAAATGTCTTTGCACTAGTGGGACTATAGCAAAGTCCAATAGCCACGTATAGGATGCCACTAGGTACACTGAGTGTTTGCTAGTATAATGGCTTGGTTAGAATGAGTTGTAGTGTGCAACGCAGGCAGACGCGCTCTGCAAATGTCTTTGCACTAGTGGGACTATAGCAAAGTCCAATAGCCACGTATAGGATGCCACTAGGTACACTGAGTGTTTGCTAGTATAATGGCTTGGTTAGAATGAGTTGTAGTGTGCAACGCAGGCAGACGCGCTCTGCAAATGTCTTTGCACTAGTGGGACTATAGCAAAGTCCAATAGCCACGTATAGGATGCCACTAGGTACACTGAGTGTTTGCTAGTATAATGGCTTGGTTAGAATGAGTTGTAGTGTGCAACGCAGGCAGACGCGCTCTGCAAATGTCTTTGCACTAGTGGGACTATAGCAAAGTCCAATAGCCACGTATAGGATGCCACTAGGTACACTGAGTGTTTGCTAGTATAATGGCTTGGTTAGAATGAGTTGTAGTGTGCAACGCAGGCAGACGCGCTCTGCAAATGTCTTTGCACTAGTGGGACTATAGCAAAGTCCAATAGCCACGTATAGGATGCCACTAGGTACACTGAGTGTTTGCTAGTATAATGGCTTGGTTAGAATGAGTTGTAGTGTGCAACGCAGGCAGACGCGCTCTGCAAATGTCTTTGCACTAGTGGGACTATAGCAAAGTCCAATAGCCACGTATAGGATGCCACTAGGTACACTGAGTGTTTGCTAGTATAATGGCTTGGTTAGAATGAGTTGTAGTGTGCAACGCAGGCAGACGCGCTCTGCAAATGTCTTTGCACTAGTGGGACTATAGCAAAGTCCAATAGCCACGTATAGGATGCCACTAGGTACACTGAGTGTTTGCTAGTATAATGGCTTGGTTAGAATGAGTTGTAGTGTGCAACGCAGGCAGACGCGCTCTGCAAATGTCTTTGCACTAGTGGGACTATAGCAAAGTCCAATAGCCACGTATAGGATGCCACTAGGTACACTGAGTGTTTGCTAGTATAATGGCTTGGTTAGAATGAGTTGTAGTGTGCAACGCAGGCAGACGCGCTCTGCAAATGTCTTTGCACTAGTGGGACTATAGCAAAGTCCAATAGCCACGTATAGGATGCCACTAGGTACACTGAGTGTTTGCTAGTATAATGGCTTGGTTAGAATGAGTTGTAGTGTGCAACGCAGGCAGACGCGCTCTGCAAATGTCTTTGCACTAGTGGGACTATAGCAAAGTCCAATAGCCACGTATAGGATGCCACTAGGTACACTGAGTGTTTGCTAGTATAATGGCTTGGTTAGAATGAGTTGTAGTGTGCAACGCAGGCAGACGCGCTCTGCAAATGTCTTTGCACTAGTGGGACTATAGCAAAGTCCAATAGCCACGTATAGGATGCCACTAGGTACACTGAGTGTTTGCTAGTATAATGGCTTGGTTAGAATGAGTTGTAGTGTGCAACGCAGGCAGACGCGCTCTGCAAATGTCTTTGCACTAGTGGGACTATAGCAAAGTCCAATAGCCACGTATAGGATGCCACTAGGTACACTGAGTGTTTGCTAGTATAATGGCTTGGTTAGAATGAGTTGTAGTGTGCAACGCAGGCAGACGCGCTCTGCAAATGTCTTTGCACTAGTGGGACTATAGCAAAGTCCAATAGCCACGTATAGGATGCCACTAGGTACACTGAGTGTTTGCTAGTATAATGGCTTGGTTAGAATGAGTTGTAGTGTGCAACGCAGGCAGACGCGCTCTGCAAATGTCTTTGCACTAGTGGGACTATAGCAAAGTCCAATAGCCACGTATAGGATGCCACTAGGTACACTGAGTGTTTGCTAGTATAATGGCTTGGTTAGAATGAGTTGTAGTGTGCAACGCAGGCAGACGCGCTCTGCAAATGTCTTTGCACTAGTGGGACTATAGCAAAGTCCAATAGCCACGTATAGGATGCCACTAGGTACACTGAGTGTTTGCTAGTATAATGGCTTGGTTAGAATGAGTTGTAGTGTGCAACGCAGGCAGACGCGCTCTGCAAATGTCTTTGCACTAGTGGGACTATAGCAAAGTCCAATAGCCACGTATAGGATGCCACTAGGTACACTGAGTGTTTGCTAGTATAATGGCTTGGTTAGAATGAGTTGTAGTGTGCAACGCAGGCAGACGCGCTCTGCAAATGTCTTTGCACTAGTGGGACTATAGCAAAGTCCAATAGCCACGTATAGGATGCCACTAGGTACACTGAGTGTTTGCTAGTATAATGGCTTGGTTAGAATGAGTTGTAGTGTGCAACGCAGGCAGACGCGCTCTGCAAATGTCTTTGCACTAGTGGGACTATAGCAAAGTCCAATAGCCACGTATAGGATGCCACTAGGTACACTGAGTGTTTGCTAGTATAATGGCTTGGTTAGAATGAGTTGTAGTGTGCAACGCAGGCAGACGCGCTCTGCAAATGTCTTTGCACTAGTGGGACTATAGCAAAGTCCAATAGCCACGTATAGGATGCCACTAGGTACACTGAGTGTTTGCTAGTATAATGGCTTGGTTAGAATGAGTTGTAGTGTGCAACGCAGGCAGACGCGCTCTGCAAATGTCTTTGCACTAGTGGGACTATAGCAAAGTCCAATAGCCACGTATAGGATGCCACTAGGTACACTGAGTGTTTGCTAGTATAATGGCTTGGTTAGAATGAGTTGTAGTGTGCAACGCAGGCAGACGCGCTCTGCAAATGTCTTTGCACTAGTGGGACTATAGCAAAGTCCAATAGCCACGTATAGGATGCCACTAGGTACACTGAGTGTTTGCTAGTATAATGGCTTGGTTAGAATGAGTTGTAGTGTGCAACGCAGGCAGACGCGCTCTGCAAATGTCTTTGCACTAGTGGGACTATAGCAAAGTCCAATAGCCACGTATAGGATGCCACTAGGTACACTGAGTGTTTGCTAGTATAATGGCTTGGTTAGAATGAGTTGTAGTGTGCAACGCAGGCAGACGCGCTCTGCAAATGTCTTTGCACTAGTGGGACTATAGCAAAGTCCAATAGCCACGTATAGGATGCCACTAGGTACACTGAGTGTTTGCTAGTATAATGGCTTGGTTAGAATGAGTTGTAGTGTGCAACGCAGGCAGACGCGCTCTGCAAATGTCTTTGCACTAGTGGGACTATAGCAAAGTCCAATAGCCACGTATAGGATGCCACTAGGTACACTGAGTGTTTGCTAGTATAATGGCTTGGTTAGAATGAGTTGTAGTGTGCAACGCAGGCAGACGCGCTCTGCAAATGTCTTTGCACTAGTGGGACTATAGCAAAGTCCAATAGCCACGTATAGGATGCCACTAGGTACACTGAGTGTTTGCTAGTATAATGGCTTGGTTAGAATGAGTTGTAGTGTGCAACGCAGGCAGACGCGCTCTGCAAATGTCTTTGCACTAGTGGGACTATAGCAAAGTCCAATAGCCACGTATAGGATGCCACTAGGTACACTGAGTGTTTGCTAGTATAATGGCTTGGTTAGAATGAGTTGTAGTGTGCAATGCAGGCAGATGTGCTCTGCTAATGTCTTTGCACTAGTGGGACTATAGCAAAGTCCAATAGCCACGTATAGGATGCCACTAGGTACACTGAGTGTTTGCTAGTATAATGGCTTGTTTAGAATGAGTTGTAGTGTGCAATGCAGGCAGACGCGCTCTGCAAATGTCTTTGCACTAGTGGGACTATAGCAAAGTCCAATAGCCACGTATAGGATGCCACTAGGTACACTGAGTGTTTGCTAGTATAATGGCTTAGTTATCAGTTGGAGTGTGCAGAGGACAAGAGGGTACAGTGGCAGGATTGTGGTGCTCTGGGTAGAGGAATGGAAGCCTGCCTTTCTATTCCCTCCTAATGGTGAAATGCAGGTAGGAAATCCCTGACCTGGGCTACACAGACGCTGTTGCTGTTTGCAGGACCTGTCACCTATGGCTCTCTGACCCTGCCGGTTGGAGCCCTTAAAAGGACTGCTATAAAGTGCTCTCCCTAAGCTGTCTAACGCTGTGTATGCAGCGCATACAGCTGTATCGGCTATAGGACTCAGGAAGACGGAGCTGCGACAGTGATGTCTGACACCAAAGACGCAGAAGGCAGATAATGGCGTCCGTGAAGAAAATGTCCGGTTTTATAATGCAGGGACATGTGACATGCAGATCCTATCACACATGCCGTTGCTTCTCTGGCTCAAAGTCCACTTAGCTGTGTGTGTGTCTGGGATTGGCTGACATGCTGGCCCGCCCCACAAGACGCGCGCACTTAGGGAAGGAAGACAAGAAAAAAAAAAAAAAAAAATGGCGATCGCCATTATAGAAACAGCAGTGATCTGAAGGCGCTGTTCACGCACACTATACACTGAAATGTGATAATAGTTTGATTCACAGAGTGACTTACACTATTACAGCAGAAACCAAGCTATGATTTAGCTGTTTTTTGGCTGCTAGAACCGTTCTCGAACGTTTCTAGAACTACCGAGCTTTTGCAAAAAGCTCGAGTTCTAGTTCGATCTAGAACATGCCCCAAAATCACTCGAGCCGCGAACTGGAGAACCACGAACCACGAACCGCGCTCAACTCTACTCAGCAATAGAGATGAGTGGTTCCGTCGAGACTCGGTTCACCTGCAACAAATCAGCCTAGTTCTAAAGGCTCGAGCTTGAACCGAACCCCAGATCCAGTCACTGATTGGCAGTTTGAGTCTACGACCACATACAAGTATGGTAGGACCCTGCTTCACCAACTCGGTGCTCTGGAGAAAAACGGAGCGTTTCCCTACACACATACGTCTACTTCGCGATATAACCGTGAGGGATTTCCTCTTTTTGTCTAATATTGTCTAATCCGACCTCACCTCAGGCATCCAGTATTAGCTAATTATAGGACGGCATTTCGAGTATATATCCCTGAATGATCTTATAGACATTTGATCTCTATATCTATAACGATACCGTGGCGAAGAGCTGATTGACATAATGACTTGGTGAAGTCATTTCCCTTTGAGGTCATTAAGAAGTCTGAAAGAAATAATTAAAATAAAAATAAAAAGAACCCTCATTGAGTTTCTTCGACATAACAGATAAGTCCTCTCAGAAGAAGACCGAATTAGGTCGAAACGTTTGTGTTTATGGACTTTTTTTGCCTCTGAATAAACAATCATTTTGATCATTATATACGTTTGAGTCTCTCACTGGGGTAATAAAGAGTGCCGGAGTTCTCTCCTACCTACGACCACATACAGTCTGCCATAAGCAGATCACATCCAGGATGAGAGTGGGCGGGCTTTATCCAACTTTTTTTGTTGCACACTATATCTGATCACGCTGTTGTTACCCCCAGTGTGTGCCATTCAAGCTCAGCAAGTGCCTTGCACAGAGCTGAGCACCGAGCGTACCCGAGCACAGCATTGCTTGCACGTACAGCATCCGATCCATGAGCCCGAACCTTGATTTTTAAATTTGTTGTTCGGTTCAAAAACCGAACCTCAGGTTCACTCATCTCTACTCAGCACATTATCACCTATCCCATAGAGAGGTGAGAACTTTTATTATTTTAAATTCATTAATGGCACAAAAATGATGGGGTAGGTTGAAATTGAAAATTTTAATCCCAATTGTTCTACCATAAGATTGCTAGTGAGATCATATTGTACATGTTTATGGTGTAGTTGATAGGAATAACTATCATGCGCATGAACATTCAGCTTTTGTTATGAATATTATCCCCTTTAATTCGATGTGCAGGCACAAGGCTTTTATATTTTTTCATACAATTTTTAATTCCACTTGTAAATACATGACCTTCTAGGCCATTGTTCTTCAACTCTGGTCCTCAAGACCCACCAACTGTGCATGTTTTCAGGATTTTCTTAGCAGTGCACAAATGTTGGAATTATCACCTGTGCAGGTAAGTAAATGACCACCTATACAATACTAAGGAAATTCTGAAAACACACTGTTGGTGTGCCTTGAAAACTGCAGTTGAGGAATACTGTTCTAGGATGTGAGTAGTGGTGATGTGCTGCTCCGCGACAGATGACAGGCTGCTCAGATTCGGATCCGCAGTAGCTCGAGGGGTCTCCGGACCCGAGGCGGGGTTGCGCGGCCTCTCGAAAATAAAAAGGGGGTTTTAAAGGGGTGGATTGGATAGTATTCCTGACGCCACCCACGAGTCGTGGTAAAATAGGATACCACCGCTGCTGCGTTTAGGAGAGAGGGAGAGCGCCCGGGAGTGATGGGATGGCAGTTGGTGATGTTAACCCCTCCGTGGGCAGGGGAAGGTGTCCCGGGGCTCGGTGATGGCAGGCTGGGGACCCATTGGGAGCAAAGGGGCACAACGTACTCACACAGTCCAGAGATGCTGACGCTGACACCATGTAAACCAAAGTCTTGAATGCTCTGCAGCCTTAGTTCAAACACGCTGCGTCCGTGCCCTTTTGGCATTGCTTACAAGTTGTTTACACTTGGTGGATCCCTTTTGCCTAAAACTACTCGAGTCCCGCTCACCTGCATGGCTAGCAGAGTGGGCTTGCTCTCAGGGTTCACACTTGGGATTTTCTGGACGGTTTTGTAATGTCCTATCCCTCTCGTTGCACTAGTACCCCGATTTTGGAGCAGGTGGAGAGCGGTTAATGAAGATTCCATCCTCATCAGGTTACTAGGCTGCAAAAAGCTACTTCCCTTCCCAGCGCAGGGTCCGCGTACACCGTTGTGCCCTGGCCCCTGCCCAGTTGTAGCACAAGGCCGCCGAACTGCCGTCCGTTGCAGTACCGGGCCCCTTGCCACTACCCCCTGTGACCGGGGTTCCAACTCCTTCCAGGCCAGGCCAACGTCTGGCACCTGGGACGGATACAGGAGCCCAGCTCCTCAGCGTGACCTTTCCTGTCACTGCTCACTGACACTCTCTGACTACAACTGACCCTTCTGGCCGTCTTTCTACCATCCCTCCATCTGGATGGCCCTATTCCCCTCAGGCTGCCCAATGGGGGTTTGGTGGGCGTGGTGCAGAGTGTTCCTCAGGATTTGTGTATACCTGTTCTTAGCAACACCAAAGGGACAGGACCCATAACCAAGGAGGAGCGGGTACCATGCAGAAAGGCAGATTGCACGGCACTCTTGTGACAACCTGATAGGCCAGGGCATCACATTCCCCCTTGGTTAAACGTAGCTCGTCCGCGAGCTACAGGATGCCAAGCATTTATTAAACTTTGAAGAAAAAGGTTAACATTAGTAACATTTATTAACAGGTTCATCCCAAATTAGGGAGGCACTTATACTTTAACGTTACAAACTTTTTTGAGTTCATCTGTCAACAGGGGGACGCCACTGGTTGTGATGGCAGCAGGGACCCAACCTTCCCCGTTTTGGTCCCTTCCTGCGACAGTCCAGTCCCAACGTCCCAGAACCCAATAACCCCCCCACCCCAAATAACCTGTTCCCCCTGGAGAGCCAAGGTGGGTCCTTGACCGGGTTAAAGTCCCGGGATGTGCCAGATGACTCTAATGGCACAGGAGGCGCAATTATGTACAAGACACAAGTTTGTGTTGGTCACGCCAGTCCTGTGACATTGGTCCATTTTTACTTAACTATTTAAAACAACGAAGTCCTTGCAAAATTGGGCAAAGTCCATGTACCAGTGTACACCTGTAGCAAATCTAGAGGAAAATCAGGTTACTATCCCTTTTCATTTAAAACTGTTTCATTAAAGCACTCATTTTCTAGCAGTTTCTATATGAAAAATAACAAGCTGTGAAAAACAACAAATGAAAACACTGATACCTAACAATTCTATGACATCGTTAACTTTTCAGTATTAACATTTTTCTCTAATAATAGATGGTTGAGTCTTGTAACCACGCTTCTTTGCGGCTGCGTGCTACTTCTGCCGACACATATCCTTCCTCAAACATCACATGCTTTGTCACCTCCAGGGCATACCAGCCCCATTCCCCGCAGTGTTGGGTGTAAGTGACCATTTCTTCAGAATCCAAATTACTTGCGGGATGCTTCCCAGGAAGGTGCGGGGATATGTCCCGCCGGGACACAAATACCCCCGCTGTGAGGCCTGCTTCATGGATGAAACCCCATCCCTGCTCGGGGTCAAAACGATCTACAAGACCACGGCACCATGGCCCTCTGACCCATGAAGCAGCCCTCCTCACCTGCTCCTTTTCAGCTCTGTTGCGGGCGGCAAGCTCCCGCCGTCGCCGTTCTCTGGTGACGATCTCCTGCTGTAATTCTTGGTTGTGTCGCTCCCAGTAGGGGGCGTCAGCATCCAGCCTCAGCTCCCAAGCTGGCTCTGGCTTGAACTGGACTCGTACAGCCCCAACAGCCGTCGGGATGCCACGCGGTAGTGGAACCAGTGGACTGGAAGGTCCCACTCCCGCTGCTGTAGGTAGAAAAACCAACTGCTCCGCAGCCGGTGTTGCAGGGTGCTCCGCCTCTGAGGATGGGCCTATTGATGCGGGCAGGTCTAATCTGGCCGGGCTCCGGGGGACCGCTACGTGACTGGGATGATAGTAGAAATCGGGCCTGCTGCTGGAGCTTCACATGAGATTACTGCAGATTCCGCTGCCGGGATGGGTGATGGCAGCTCGGCGTCCGCTGAGGATGGGGTAGGTGATGGTGGAGTGGTTGCCACAAGCGGGGGCGGACCAGATCCCTCAGCCGCCTTGGCCGGATTAGGGTAATCATCAGGGACTGGGTAACCGCTTACCCTTTCTTCACGTGGGATTTCGATCTCACGGGCTCGCACCGCTACCACCAGACTCCTCATCTCTTCCCTCCAATGATTCAACATGAACAGGAACTGCGTCCGCATTCTCCTGCACAGCTGCTCGGTTTCTTCTTCAATCCAAGTTGCGGTCCCGAGAACAGCACGTTCCAGTGATCAGCTCCGCTCCGCCATCTTGCCTCTGCGTTGTCCAGGAACAGTACGGCAGAGTACTGGCGTCCCTGCTTCTCTTCCGCTTTTGCTACATTCAGGCACGCCCCCTCGGTTTTCTCCCAGCACTCTTTCACGCGCTGTTGCCCTCTGGGAACTTCCGGTTCCTTTTTCAGGCTGAGGACGAAGGGCGGGGCTTCGGCTTTGCGGGTTTTCCGAGAAAGATGGCGTTTTTGGTACGAAAATAGCGGAAAAATGGCGGACATCGCGGGAAAAAGATTTTGGACTCCCGGACTTCACTTCTCAAGGCGCACGTCACCCAGGTTAGTGGGTCCTGCTCGCATTCTGTTTGTGACGCCAAGTTTTTTGAGGGTGTGCCGCCCCCACGACAGCTGACGGGTTGCCTGGATCTGGATCTGCAGTGGCTCGAGGGGTCTCTGGACCCAAGGCGGGGTCGCGCGGCCTCTCAAAAATCAAAAGGGGGGTTTTAAAGGGGTTGATTGGATAGTGTTCGTAACACCGCCCACGGGTCATGGTAAAATAGGATACCACCGCTGCTGCATTTAGGAGAGAGGGAGAGCGCTCGGGAGCGATGGGATGGCAGTTGGTGATGTTAACCCCTCCATGGGCAGGGGAAGGTGTCCCAGGGCTCTGTGATAACAGGCTGGGGACCCGTTGGGAGCAAAGGGGCACAACGTACTCACACAGTCCAGAGATGCTGATGCTGACAACAGGTAAACCAAAGTCTTGAACGCCCTGCAGCCTTAGTTCGAACATGCTCGGTCCGTGCCCGTTTGGTGTTGCTGGTTGGTCTGAAGCCTTGTCCCTTGGCACTGTGTTTACACTTGGTGGATCTCTTTCGCCTAAAACTACTCGGTTCCTGCTCATCTGCGTGGCTAGCAGAGTGGGCTTGCTCTCAGGGTTCACGCTTGAGATTTTCTGGGCGGTTTTGGGAAGTTCTATCCCTTTTGTTACGCTAGTACCCCGATTTTGGAGCAGGTGGAGAGCAGTTCATGAAGATTCCGTCCTCGTCGGGTGAATTACTGGGCTGCATAAAGCTACTTCTCAGCCTAGGGTCCGCATACCCCGTTGTGCCCTGGTTCCTGCCTGGTTGTAGCACAAGGCTGCCTAACTACCCTCCGTGGCAGTACCGTAACCCTTGCCACTACCCTCTGTGACCGGGGTTCCAGCTCCTTCCAGGCCAGGCCAACGTCTGGCATCTGGGACGGGTACAGGAGCCCAGCTCCAAAGCATGACCTTTCCTGTCACTGGTCATCGACACTCTCTGACTACAACTGACACTTCTGGCCCTCCTTCTACCATCCCTCCATCTGAGCGGCCCTATTCCCTTCAGGCTGCCCAATGGGTGTTTGGTGGATGCGGTGCAAAATGTTCCTCAGGATTTGTGTATGTGTATACCTGTTCTTAGCAACACCAAAGGGACAGGACCTATAACCAAGGAGGAGTGGGTACCATGCAGAAGGGCTGATTGCATGGCACCCTTGTGACGACCTGATAGGCCAAGGCGTCACAGTGACATTTTCATTCTCTTTGAATGAGTGAGCTAGGAAAATAATATACGCACATGACATACCGTATTTTTCGGACTATAAGACGCACCGGACTATAAGACGCACCCTGGTTTTAGAGGAGGAAAATAGGAAAGTAAAACTTTAAGCAAAAAAATGTGGTCATGACACACTGTTATGGGTCGAGGATCTGCTGCTGACACTATTATGGGGTAATGTCCCCAAATTCTCTACTAAGGTACCCCATCCTGGTAATGATCCTCCTGCCTTGTATATGATCCTGCTATAAATCCCCATCCTGCTCATATACCCCCATCCTGCTTATATACCAGCATCCTGCTCATATTCCCCCATCCTGTTCATATACCCCCATCCTGTTCATACACCCCCCATCCATCCTGCTCATATACTCCCATCCTGTTCATATACCCCCATCCTGTTCATATACCCCCATCCTGTTCATATACCCCCATCCTGTTCATATACCCCATCCTGTTCATATACCCCATCCTGTTCATATACCCCCCATCCTGTTCATGTACCCCCCATCCATCCTGCTCTTATACCCCATCCTGTTCATATTCCCCCATCCATCCTGTTCATATACCCCATCCTGTTCATATACCCCCCATCCTGTTCATATACCCCCATCCTGTTCATATACCCCCCATCCTGTTCATATGCCCCCATCCTGTTCATATATCCCCCATCCATCCTGCTCATATACCCCCCATCCTGCTCATATACTCCCATCCTGTTCATATACCCCCATCCTGTTCATATACCCCCCATCCATCCTGCTCATATACTCCCATCCTGCTATATGCCCCTATCATGCTCATATACCATCCTGGTATATGGCCTGTATCCTATAGCACAGAGAAAAAAAAACAAACGTTTATACTCACCTTTTCCTCACTCCCTGCAGCACCGATCATCTTCCTCTCTGCACCACTGACCTGTGTGTGTGTGTGTGTGGAGCCGTCCCCCTGCAGCACGCGATGTCTTCCTGTCTGTGCCGATCAGCTGACCGGTGCCGATCAGCTGACCGGCACAGATCAGCTGACCGGCACAGTCAGGAAGACATCGCATGGTGCAGGGGGACGGCTGCACACACGGGGACGGGTGAGTGTACTCATTCACTGCACCCCGCGCTGATGATGATGCGCGGGGGGCAGTGAATACAGCCGCACATGATCACTCCAGGCTGTAGTTGCCAGGGGTGATCATGCAGACCGGCTCTTTACTATGCACGCGTCCCCGCTCGTCCTTCCGCCCACCTGTCAGCACCGGCTTCTGCGCTGAGAAATGGGCGGGAGGATGGGCGTGCATATGTAATGAGCGGGCCCACGTGGTCACAGCAGGCTGCTATAGCCTGCTCGTGCCCCCGATGACCCGCTCCACCGCAGCACCTCATTCCCCGCAGCCACAGTCAGACCATAAGACGCACCCCCAACTTTCCCCCAACATTTGGGGTGAAAAAAAGTGCGTCTTATGGTCCGAAAAATACGGTATCCCCAAAATATGCTGCTGGATGGAAATTTTACATGACTGTTACGGTCATGCAATTACCTTTATTTTTTTTATTATTTTACCAAAGTGGCATCTATACGGTCCTGTTGTGCTAAACATGACTTTGAAGCGTACCCCTCATTTTAATTTATATTTCATAAATCAATAGTACAGATAAAAATAATCAACTTTAAAATATATCTTATCAGACAAATCTGCTTTCTTCTCTGCCAGAATTGATCAGTCATTATCAAAATTCTCAAATGTGAGGTAAAATCTGTATTCAGTGAAGACTTTCCCATTACTGAGATAGGAGATGGCAGATGGTACTGATGAGATTCGAGGAGGGTGGAGCTAGAGGCAGGAGAGGAGCTACAAGCAGAAGGAGGCGCTAGAGGGAGAAGGTAGTGCTAGAAGGAAGAGCTAGAGGTAGATAGAAGAGCTAGAGGTAGAGGGAGAAGCTAGAGGCAGACAGAGGAACTAGAGGTAGAGGCAGGAACTAGAGGTAGAGGGAGGAGCTAGAGGCATAGGGAGGAGATAATGGTTGAGGGAAGAACTAGGGTTAGAGGGAGGAGCTAGAGACAGACAGAGGAGCTAGAGGTAGAGGGAAGAGCTAGAAGTAGAGGGAGGAGCAAGAGGCAGAAAAAGGAGCTAGAACCAGAGGGAGGGGCTAGAGGCAGAGGAAGAAGCTAGAGATAGATGGAGGAGCTAGAGGCAGAAAGAGGAGCTAAAAGCAGAGCTACACCCCTTTCTCCCTCTGCCTCTAGCTCCTCTCTCTGTGTTTAGCTCCTTATTCTACCTCTAGCTCCTGCTTCTGCATCTAGCTCCTCCAACTGCCTCTAGCTTCTTTCCTGCCTCTGGCTCCTTCCATAATCATAGAATCTCATCAGTAACAACTGCCATCTCCTATCTCAGTAATGGGAAAGTCTTCACGGAATACAGATTTTACCTCAGTATTGAGAATGTTGGAAATGACTGACCAATCCTGGCAGAGAAATAAGCAGATTTGTCTGCTAAAATATAGTGCAAAGTTGCTTATTTCCATGTGTTCTATTGATTTATGAAATAAAAAATAAAATGACGATTGTTTTAGCAAGCTACCAAGGACGTATGTATACAATACTTATGAGCTGTAATGAGTTTATACTGTACCTCTATGCATCTCCAAATTAGCATCACACAATAAAATTGTGGAGATATCTGATTTTTATCTGGATCAAACTGGTAATGCAATACTATGGGTCCATTAAAAAATCGGACCGCACTCACATGACATTCGAGTGTGGTCCGATTTTCACAGACTGACATAATAGAGAAGGTAGAGAATTTTTCTTTTGCTTCTCCATGTACGAGAAAATCAGTTGACACTCGTACCACATTCTGATCAGAATAATTTGTCCTTCTTTCTTGCAAGTGGAAAAGTCAGACATGTGATTGAGCCGAACTCTGTATGAGCAGCTCCCGGTCCTTCAAAATAGAGTCATCCTCTTCTTACAAGGATGATTTACCACGAAGTTAAGCTACATTCCCTACAGCAACCACCATCAAGTTTTTGCCAGAAGTGCTCTGATGAGACAACCACTTATCACATAGGTGATATGATGTACATGATGCAAATATATGATGCACATATATGATGAGACAACCACATATCACCAAAGCAAATATTTTTACACAGTCTTAACACTTCCTCACTAAAGACTGAAAAATCTTAACTCATCAGAATGAGTCCACCACATATGTCAGAGGTTGGTTGTTCAAGAAGATAATTTTTTGGTGCAAGAGAAAAGGACTGCAACATTTTTCAATATAAATATCAATGCACTATCCTACCAAGAATATCTGAGTTCTTATTTCATTCAAAGGCAGTAAAATACAAAAATATTTTCCGCAGATTTCTTTCCATCTCTCACATCACGTGTAAGTCAAATAATTTACCGATTCCAAAAAAAGATACAGTCCGAGCCCCGAAATTAGTAAAGACGTTATTAGGTTTATTTTAATGCCGTAAATAAATTGACAGTGTGCTAAGAAGATTAAAGATTAAAGGGCTTTATCTTTAGATGCTTTCTTCCTAATCTATCAGTTCTTCATGTTAGGACACAGGAAAATAGTGTTCAGTCAATCACAAAGAAAATAACCTCAACAAAATCAGACTAGAAGATGAAATACACAAGACTAGAATTGTTTATTCTTAATGTCTTCTAAATCCCACTGAAAATTTGCCCACCAAAGTAATAGAGTGTCCTAAGGTGGGCTTAGGTTATGACAAAGTAATCAAACCCAGCAGAAGTAAAACCAACTTTGAAGATTATTTTGTAGCTAATCACTTCCATTAGTTTTTTTTGTTATAGGATGAGTTAATTAAAGAGGACATAAAAGTGTATTGACGCATGGTGGGAATCCATCTCTTGTAGACCCAATCAAACCCAAATCCTACGCTGCAGATCAATATGGATTTGTTGTGTCCACTGAAAAATTGTAGTGTGCTAAATTTGAATTATTATCCCCCAGTAGAGTTTTAACCATTCACAAATGAGGTCTCCCCACCTGACGATGTGTGATAGACTCTTGGATTTTTAATGGGTATTTTCCAATCCTAAATGTCTGCTGCTAAGCTACTTGATCATGAGGAGTTCTTGGTTTCTCCTGTGGACTTTGAAAGATCTGTCATTCTACATTGTACTATATCTGTCTGAATTTAATTGGGTCTTCTCAGGGTACAGAATCTATCATGCATCCCATCCTTAGATCCTACACTAAGCATTAGACACAGTATCCATTTCTCATGAAGAATTACCTTAAACTCTTATGACGTAACAACTTCCGACATCACGGGAACGGCACTGGCAGCAGAGATGTGCATAAAGGTAAGCACACACTGCGAGAAAAACACAGCGAGTGGAATGCGATAAAAGCAATTGCATTACACCCGCATCCATGTTACTCTATAGGACATAATCAGACCAAGAAAACAATCACAGCATGCTGTGGGTGGAATCTGATTAATTTTCATTCGCACCCATACAAGTCTATAGGGTGCTTTACACTCTGCGACATCGCTAGCGATAACTAGCGATGTCATGCGCGATAGCACTCGCCCTCGTCGCTCGTGCGACATTTGGTGATCGCTGCCGTAGCGATCATTATCGTTATGGCAGCATCACACGCACATACCTGGTCAGCGACGTTGCTGTGGCCGCGAACAATCCCTCCTTCAAGGGGGAGGTGCGTTCGGCGTCATAGCGACATCCCTGCGGCGTCACTAAGCGGCCGCCCAATAGCAGAGGAGGGGCGGAAATGACCGGGTGGAACATGCCGCCCACCTCCTTCCTCACGGTGGACGCAGGTAAGGAGATGTTCATCGTTCCTGTGGTGTCACACATAGCGATGTGTGACGACACAGGAACGACTAACAACATCGTACCTGCAGCAGCAACGATATTATGAAAAGGAGCAACGTGTCAACGAGCAACGATTTTTCACGTTTTTGCGCTCATTGATCGTCACTCCTTGGTGTCACACGCTGCGATGTCGCTAACGGCGCCGGATGTGCGTCACTAACGACGTGACCCCAACGATATATCATTAGTGATGTCGCAGCATGTAAAGCACCCTTATGAGTGTGAGAGATACATCGCATTGTACTTACATTACACAAGTGCAATGCAAGTGCAATGCAAGAATCGCATTAGCTGACAACAGAGGAGATAGGGAAATTACTCCCTCCCTCTCCTCCGCAGCGCCCGTCCCCTCCTCCGTGGCTGTGCTGTGGTCACAGGATGGCATCACAGAGGCATGACACTCACATGACACTCAGCTTAAACTTCAGCACAGTGGGAGCCGAGTGTCATGCGATTAGACTTGCATTAATGGCGTATGTCCTGAGCCTATGTGTTTTTATTTTAATGGGGCAAACACTCAGGTTAAGAAGAGGATGTGTGAGTAGTGAACAACCCCTTTAATTTTTATGCTTTCTTCTGTGAGTTTTTTTTAACTCAGCAGAATAGTTCATTATAGAAGCACTCCTATCAAAGTTTTTATCCTCTTAAAAAATTCCAGCCATAATACATAGTGCTGTACTTACAATTGCTCATTTTGCATTTCTACCCAATTAACCCTTCTGTTTTCCTTTAGGTCTATGACATCACGTGATTAAAAAACAGACTGGCTTAATTATTCTAAGCTCTATTTAGAAATGGAAAGTCTCTTTTACCTGCAGGAGATATAATTAGAACTGCAAATATATTTAGAAGGATTCAATTAGTCAGTTTTAAACACATGATATCATTGACCTAATTAGAAAGAAAATAATTAACTGGGTAGAAGGGCAAAAAGAGCAATTGTAAGTAAACAGTATAATGACTGCAATATATTAAGATTTAAGAGGGTGAAAACTATGATAAGGGTGCTTCTTTAATATGATCAGAAAGTATCTACTTCCCTTGCTTTCCTAATTGGAGCTGATTTGGTCACTAAGGCACTGCCCCCTATATATGATTTGTGCTGTACTGCACTAATTCACAACTTTTCAGTTAAATTTTATGTACCGTGTAAGGGTAAAAAATGAACTAGTTGTGGAAAAAATAATGCCATGAAGCCCTCTTTTATTCAGCTGAACTACACATGTATTAGGAATTCACCCCCTTTCATATAAAAGAGTAATAACCTAAGCTAAGGAAAGACCATCAATATTAACTTAAGTACAGGAGATTCCAATTAAATCTTTTTTTTATGCAATGCTTACATTTTTGGCAACCCTCTTTGAATACTCATAGGTTTCTTTTATGCTGCAATTATATCTGATCAAACTTAGGCAATACTTAAAATATATGGCATTATATCAGGTCTGTGAGTATAATGATTTCTACAGATAGCAGAAAGTCACAATGCACTACTTTATTTTTCTTTACCATGAAAAGTAGATGGAATTTGTTGACTGCTGACTTTTTCCTATTAGGAAAGAAGGCGGGTACATTTTTTTAATAGAGACTCTGCTGTAAAGAAAGAAAGAAACAATAGCCAGCTGTCACAGCTAACTGATATGCACCTTTGATCAGCCAAATGAATGTTGCAGGCATTTCTTATAGGAAGGAGATTGCTTATCGATCTATATCAAAATATGCATGCTAATCCCAGACAGAAGAGAGTATTTTCAAGTGGAGTTAATAATCTGATTGTTGTCCTGTCTGCTGCAATTCACTGAGCTCCGACTTCTAATCAGTCTGAGGTTCTGCAGTCAAATGCACTTTGCGCTTTAAATTTGGATTTGTGACAGTGATTGAGGAGGCCATGTAAAGATGTTGACAAATCAAATTGTTTGTTCCAGCACTGTTTTGCCAGAGATCAAGTCCAAAGTAATAAGCTGTGAATTTGTTCATTACTTGTAGGGTGAAAGGAATGATAAAATTCACCTGAATGATGATCACACAGGCCCGGAACTAGTGCAGCACATACTTAGCTTGGAGGAAATGTACTATGGGTACACTGTATCAACTTTTCAATTACCGCGTGATAATCCAAAACATTCAAATATTGGTGAAAACTATTACTGTAAATCAGTTCCCTTGGGAAATGAGAAATTAGAAAATTACATTAGAGTATGAAGGGAAATGTTGGTAAAATTTTAATTGATTTGGATGAAAGCAAACTTTATTTAGAATAAAGATACAAGTTGAAGAAGTAAATAAATATAAAAGGCATAAATGAGACTACTATGAATATGAAAGAGGGGTTTGACTTTATGCAATGGGGTGCAATTTTAAATTAAAATTCTGGCTCACAATTATGGGTCTTTTTGCAGAACCCCCAGACCAAAGAATGTTGCACATCAGTAATAATTAAACAATTAACAATTCATAAACAAATTATAAACAACTGATAATTTTGTTGTATGATACTTGGAGGCGTCTTGTTTTTGTGAGTACATCTTATCTATATACCAGTATCTTCCAAAACAATCTAATATTATCTGCAGGCTTAGGGGTACTTTACACCCTGCGACATCGCTACTGATATATCATTGGGGTCACGTCGTTAGTGACACACATTCGGCGCCGGTAGCGACATCGCAGCGCGTGACAGAAATGAGCAACGATCAACGAGCGCAAAAACGTGAAAAATTGTTGCTCGTTGACACGTCCCTCATTTCCTTAATATCGCTGTTGCCACCAGTAAAATGTTGTTCGTCGTTCCTGCGGCATCACACATCGCTATGTGTGACACCGCAGGAGCGATGAACATCTCCCTAACTGTGGCCGCCGGCAATGAGGAAGGAAGGAGGTGGGTGGGATGTTACGTCCCGCTCATCTCCGTCCCTCCGCTTCTATTGGCCGGCCGCTTAGTGACGCCGCAGTGACGTTGCTATGACGCCGAACGCACATCCTCCTTGAGGGAGGGATTGTTCGGTGGTCACAGCGACGTCGCTGACAAGGTATGTGAATGTGACGCTGCCGTAGCGATAATGTTCGCTATGGCAGCGATCACCAAATGTCGCACATATGACGGGGGCGGGTGCTATCGCGCTAGACATCGCTAGCAATCGCTAGCTATATCACAGCATGTAAAGCACCCTTTAGTCTTGGCTTCTTTTAGCTGAAACGAAAAAAAATATTTTATATAGTTGGTATATAGCTGGTATATATAAAGTTGTGTAACATACTGCAAATTATGGATTTTAATAGCTGTATTGAATATTTTTCTATCAGAAATTTAGATTAACATTTAGGGAATACTTCAGACTGCTTATACACATAAGCAATTGCCTACGCTTGGGAATATACTACATATGCATTAGCCTAGCCAATACTGGCACATTTGGAAAATTTCAACTTGCTGTAAATACGACATAACAGAGGCAAGAGCAGACAATCTGGGAAAGGAGGGTGGGCAAAAAAGAGTAATAAAGAGAGAAGAAACTGTCCAAGTGATCCGAAAGCCTAATACACTTCCAACCCATTTTGCACATGACTTTTATGCCAGATTTTTCATGATTTGAACATCACATCTATACAAAAAAGGTTTAAAGCACTTATATAGTCATACCTCTACAGCCATATGTAAAACGTGCTTACCAGTGCTCCTTAATTATTTATTCCTTATTAGAGATGAGCAGTACTTTTGAAATTAAAATTCACGGACTTTGTTAATTTTTCCACAAAAATTATATACGTGGCAAATATATTCAAGTGCATCTCAATACTGAAAAACTTGTAATTGTTCAAAAAAATTATGTAAGGAAGAAGAGATTAAAAATGAGAGGTATAGAGAGAAAGAACTCTGCAGACAAAAAGAGCTTAAACTTTACAGAAAAGCGAGAGAGAGGACCTCAATGACTTTATGCTTATGTGCTATAGAAGAAAGAGAGAGAGAACCGCACTAACTTTACATTTCCACACTATAGAAGAGAGTAAAAGAGAGAGAGCGAGGACCCCACTAACTTTACGTTTACATGCTATAGAAGAGAGTAAGAAAGAAAGAATGAGGACCCCACTAAATTTACATTTACATGTTATAGAAGAGAGTGAGAGAGAGAGAAAGAGGACCCCACTAACTTTACGTTTACACGTTCAAGTAGAGGATAAGAGAGAGACAGAAAGAGGCCACCACAAACTTTACGTTTACATGCTATAGAAGAGAGTAAGAGAGAGAGAGGACCCCACTAACTTTACGTTTACACGTTATAGAAAAGAGTAAGAGAGAGAGAGGACCCCACTAACTTTACGTTTATACGTTATAGAAGAGAGTAAGAGAGAGAGAGGACCCCACTAACTTTACGTTTACATGCTATAGAAGAGAGTAAGAGAGAGAGAGAGAGAGGACCCCACTAACTTTACGTTTCCACACTATAGAAGAGAGTAAAAGAGAGAGAGCGAGGACCCCACTAACTTTACGTTTACATGCTATAGAAGAGAGTAAGAAAGAAAGAATGAGGACCCCACTAAATTTACATTTACATGTTATAGAAGAGAGTGAGAGAGAGAGAAAGAGGACCCCACTAACTTTACGTTTACACGCTCAAGTAGAGGATAAGAGAGAGACAGAAAGAGGCCACCACAAACTTTACGTTTACATGCTATAGAAGAGAGTAAGAGAGAGAAAAAGAGGACCCCACTAACTTTACATTTACACGCTATAGAAGAAAGTAAGAGAGAGAGAAAGTGGACCCCACTAACTTTACGTTTACACGCTATAGAAGAGGATTAGAGAGAGACAGAGAACTCACTAACTTTATGGTTACACACTATAGAAGCGAGTAAGAGAGAGAGAGAGGACCCCACTAACTTTACGTTTACATGCTATAGAAGAGGATAAGAGAGAGAGAGAAAGAGGACATCACTAACTTTACTTTTACTCGATATAGAAGAGGATAAAAGAGAGACAGAGGACCCCGATAACTTTACACTTATGTACCGCCCCCGTACCAGCGGCCGAGCCGCTCGGATCCAGAACCGTTGTGGGTCGAGAGGTCCCCGGACCCGGGGGTTTGTGCAGACACTCGAGTTTGAAAGGGGTAGTATGTACAGGGGAGTTAGAAGTTCGTCACGCCACCCATGGTGCGTGGTAAGGTGAGATACCACCGCTGCTGTTGGGGAAAGGGGGAGCCCGGTGGTGAAGGTACAGCAGAAAGGTGTTTAACCCCTCCGTGGGTAGGGGGTTTGTGCCCCAGGGCCCGGTGTTGGTAGTACAGGAGTGGGGTGCCGTTGGCAAAAGGAAGGGTTTCTGCGTACTTACTCAGTCCAAGAATATTGACACCGACAGCTTGTAAACCATAATTCTGAGCACAGCTGCAGCCAGGAGGGAGCACGCTCGGGTCCGTGCCCTTGGTGTTGCTTGTTAGCCTGTGGCCTTTTCCATGGCACCTTGTTCACTGTTTGGACCCTATAGTGTGGAACTAGTCGGGTCCCGCTCACCCGTATGGCTAACGGAATGAGCTTGCTCTCAGGGTTCACGCTTGGGATTTGATGCACTCTGTCAGGGAAATTCCTATCCTATTGGTAGGCTAGTACCCCGATTTTGGAGCGGGTGAGGAATGAATCTTGAAGGCTTCACCCCGTCGGGTAAATTACCAGGACTCTTGAAGCTACTTCCCAGCCTAGGGTCCGCGTACCCCGTCGTGCCCTGGCCCCTGCCCGGAGATGGCTCAAGGCACCCGGTGGCCCTCCTCGGCAATCCATACCTCTTGATACGATCCCCTGCGACTGGGGTTCCAGCTCCTACCAGGCCCAGACCAACATCTGCTACCTAGTACTCAAGGAGCCCTGCTCCTCACCAGTGACCTCACCCTCTCAGAGAGTCACCACTCTACCTCCTACTCCTTCTACTCCTTCGTCAGTTCTTCCTCACTTTCTCACCTTCCTCTACTAACCCCTCAAGTGGGTGGCCCTATTCACTTTAGGGCCCCCAATGGTGTGTTTCGTGGGTATGGTATAAAGTGTTTCTAGGGTTTTGACTGGCTAAGCTCTTAGCAACACCAAAGGACCAGGACCCGTAACCAAGGAGGATTGTATACTGTGCAGAAGGGCAGATTGCACAATACCCTGTGATGACCTGATAGGCCAGGGAGTCACATTTACACACTATAGAAGAGAGTAAGAGAGAGAAAGATGAAACCACTAACTTTACGTTTACATGCTATAGAAGAGAGTAATGCAGGCGTCACACGAGACGATCTATCATGCGATGCATCGTCAGGGTCACGGTTTTCGTAACGCACATCCGGCATCGTTCACGACGTTGTCTCGTGTGACACCTCCAAACGATGCAGAATCGGTCACAAATCATGAGTCGTGTACGAGTCGCTTATTTTTAAAAAATTGTTTATTTTTCACGACGCCGGTTGTTCATCGTACCTGGGGTAGCACACATCGCTCCATGTGACACCCCAGGAACGATGAACACAGTATACCTGCATCCCGCAGCACACGCCGGCTATGCGGAAGGAAGGAGGTGGGCGGGATGTTTACATCCCGCTCATCTCCGCCCCTCCGCTTCTATTGGCCGGCGGCTGTGTGATGTCGCTGTGACACCGAACATCCCTCCCCCTTCAGGAAGAGGATGTTCGCCGCCGACAGCGAGGTCGTTCTGCAGGTAAGTCCGTGTGACGGTGGTTTAACGACTTTGTGCAATACGGGCAGTGATTTGCCTGTGACGCACAAACGACGGGGGCAGGTACGATCGCTCGTGCGATCACACAATAGATCATACCATGTCACGCCCGCATAAGAGAGAGAGAGAAAGAGGATACCACTAACTTTACGTTTACACGCAATAGAAGAAAGAGTCATCAATCATCTTTTTTCTTTTTGTTGTTTTTCTTTATTTTTGTATTTTTAGCTTTTTTTTGTTCCTCTTCATGATCCACTTATCTTTCATTCTTTTTACCTAATAAAGTAAATTATAAAAGCATTTATTGACTGATATATATATATATATATATATATATATATATATATATATATATATATATATATATATATATCAGGCAACACACTAGTGCACCTTTAACCCTACTTTAACCCCCAGTACTCTGACTCACTATCATGTGTCTGTTTGGCGTTCTGTTTTGAAAACCCAGTGCTTAATAAACCGCAGTACTGTCATTGCTTGTTGATTGGCGGATTTCCTGATGAAGAAGTGAGGACACACTTTGAAACATGTAGAATAAAGCCACCTACACTTCAGTACTTTTGGATTCATGTCATTCCTAAAGCAGCGCAGAAAAATGTCTACTTTTATTTAGTTCTTGATCTATATCGGCTTTTAAGCGCATGGACTCTGCAGCAGCTGATTTCATGCTTTGATACTGGTTGTGTGTCACACAACCACTTAAGGTGAGCACTATTTCTTATCACCTTTCATATGTTTAGTGGCTAAGACCCTATAGTGCTTTTTATCCTTAGCTTTCATAGAAAAATGTGGCGTCAAGGAGAGGAAAAATCTATGGGGTTTTGGGACAAAGTCCATGGGACAATTAGGCAAAGTACATGGGAGAAAAAATAAAAATAAAAGTCCAGGCCTATTTGGCTTTAAGGATTCTCCAAATAGTCCTTCTTGAACAAAGTTCTTCAACCTTGAACTATACTCCCCTTTGGGGAATAACGTTTCCTAAATTCTTTTTAGGAGAAGGGGCAGTCTGAAACTGGCGCCATACTAAGCATAACCTTCTGCCAACAGGAAGAAATTTAAGGGGTCACCTCTCTTTTTAAGGCCCTCATTCTATTTCAATAGATTCATTGCCTCAGTGGCTGTGGCCTCAAGAGATGCTGACTTCAGCATTTCTCGCTCCGGCTATCAGCTCCTCTATGAAAATTAATCTCTGAGAAAATGGCTACAAACAGTGACTCATCGCACACTTCCTGCCCGCATAGATCCACCTGTTATGGGGCCAGTCTGCTGGAGCACTGCCAGTCACTCTCTTCAACTGTATATGAAGAGAAGGTATGCACACCAGTGACTATGTAAGGGGAATATATGAAAAGCAGAAACTGCTGTGTGAATACTGACATGAAAAATCCCATAGCTATATGTAAGAATGAAAATATGAAAAATGGAATCTGCATTACTGCCATGAACATATGAATAAAGAGAAATTAAGCTATTGAATTGATCAATGTGTGGCACCCTGGACTAGCCAGGTAGCCACAGATAAAACACACACGGACAGTAACATTAGTCAGACACAAAACCCTTGTTGCCTCCCTCCAGGGTCTGATGTCTACACCAGGTGGGGCGGAGCCAGGCAGTTGGCCCCGCCCACCGAGGAGTTCACAGGCCTGGAGGCGGGAAAAGCAGTAGATCAGTTCAGGAGGTGAAAGTAAGAGGAGGAAACACTTGAGTGTCTAGTTCGGAGCCAAGGCACTGACAGCAAGGTTGGCAGATGGTGGTGGCCGTCTGCAGGAGTTGGTGGAACTCCGCAGAGCCGTAAGGACCGGGGCTGGGCAGTGGCCCACCGGTATCGGACCGGGGAACGGAGTGAAGCTAAGCACACCCAGGCAGGGCCATCGGACCCCGACCAGGCTTGGAGCCGCCGACAATAATCAAATCCGCATGTGACAGGAACCCCCGGGGTTCCCTAACAACCAAGTCCCGATTGAAGGCAACCACTCACACCGTGAGGACATACAGCCACCGCCACCAGCTAGAAGTCCAAGGGCCAGCGCCTGCGGGCAAAACGGGCTCCTCCGGTATCTATACACCGGGGAGCGGACTACAGTTGGGAAGCCATTGGAGTCAACACAGTACATAAAGGTGCAGGGAGAAACAGCCACCATCACCTGTCCGGGGAGAGACACAGCAGCCGGTTGCGGGACCTGACCATCCAGCCGTTTGGTTTACCGGAGACTTTGTGCATCTCTTGCTGAGTGAGTACACCCGTGCCATCCGGCACCGCGCCGCGCTGTCCCTGCAACCCTGCACCTCACCGACCCTGCCTCCCCGTCACACCACCGGGCCCCGGGACCATCAACCCCTACCCACGGAGGGGGAAAACAACATCCCAGCTGCTCCCTACCATCACTCCCGGGATCCCCGTCACCAGCAGCGGTGGTGCCCATCTTCACCACAACCCATGGGTGGCGTCACGGACTAAATCCCCAAACAAACCACCCCCTTTTTACTCACGGGCGAGGAGCGCCGCTCGAGTCCCCGGATCCGGCCCACCGCTCGAGCCACCGAGCAGCAGCCGCAGCGCCGGACCCGAGCGTTAGCGAGCGCAGCACCCCGCCGTCCGCGACAACTGCAACAGAGCCCCAACACTACGCCAAAGTATTTCTCTACGTTGGGGTCCCTAGCTAGTGTGTGTCCTCTCATGCAGTTAAAAAACTTACCGTGTATGGGAAGCTGAGACCCAGACTATATATGCGTATAATGTGGACTGGCAATAGGTGTGAGTGGGTCCAGGTTCACAAACGAAAGACTACAAATCAATCAAGAAATAACATCTGGAACACCATTCTGAGTCTGAACTGGATGCAAAAACCTAAAAAATCTACACTATATGGAGAGAAGGTAAGCACACCAGTGACTATGTAAGGGGAATATATGAAAAGCAGAAACTGCTGTGTGAATGCTGACATGAAAAATCCAATAGCTATATGTGAGAATGAAAATATGAAAAATGGAATCTGCATTACTGCCATGAACATATGAATAAAGAGAAATTTAACTATTGAATTGATCAATGCAACAGAGCCCCAACATTACGCCAAAGTATTTCTCTACGTTGGGGTCCCTAGCTTGTGTGTGTCCTCTCATGCAGTTAAAAAACTTACCGTGTATGGGAAGCTGAGACCCAGGCTATATATGCATATAATGTGGACTGGCAATAGGTGTGGGTGGGGCCAGGTTCACAGACGAAAGACTACAAATCAATCAAGAAATAACGCCTGGACCACCATTCTGAGTTTGAACTGGGTGTAAAAACTTAAAAAATCTGCACTATATGGAGAGACGGTATGCACACCAGTGACTATGTAAGGGAAATATATGAAAAGCAGAAACTGCTGTGTGAATACTGACATGAAAACGTAGAGAAATACTTTGGCGTAGTGTTGGGGTTCTGTTGCATTGATCGATTCAATAGCTAAATTTCTCTTTATTCACATGTTCATGGAAGTAATGCAGATTCCATTTTTCATATTTTCATTCTTACATATAGCTATTGGATTTTTCATGTCAGTATTCACACATCAGTTTCTGCTTTTCATATATTCCCCTTACATAGTCACTGGTGTGCATACCTTCTCTCCATATAGTGTAGATTTTTTAGGTTTTTGCACCCAGTTCAGACTCAAAATGGTGTTCCAGACGTTTTTTCTTGATTGACTCTCTTCAACTGAACTGCTCTGATCCTCTGCTCTTCACTATTTACAGTGAATGTGGCCTTCTACATCCCATCATTGTTTCTTCAATTTTTTTTTATACAGCAATGGTAATAATATCTTTACTTTACAAATAGTCTTCACTGACCACGTCAACAGCTTTATTTTAATTCTGGTCAAGTTCTTCCTCATCTCTTTTTGTTTCTTTTTGTTTTATGTCAGTATCATCTGATAAAAATGAGTGTTCCTTCTGGTTGCATAAATCTCTTCTACAGTCCAGAACATGATAGCTTCTTTCAATGAATTCTTGGACAAATCCAGGCTGTTTATGGACAAATGTAGACATAAATTCACAAAAGAACACCAAATGTAACATGACCCAAGACGGTAGTTGTGGGAGAGGGCCTCATCTTCCTCTGTTTCCAATCCAATCCAATTCACAACCTTTTTAAAATTGTCCAAAAATCTATTCTGAGACCATCCTCTACGAATCTTCTAAAGTGAATTGCAATCCCTCCTTTAAATTTTTGCTAGACCTTGTACTTAGTGCATTGGTTTACCAGAGTAAAAGTCACAAATAGAGATGAGCGAATCTGAATAGTAAAGTTCGGTGTTCATACTGAACAAAGACTTTACAAGAAAAATCAGTGTTTGAGTTAAAAATTTACATACTTGATCAAGCATTGTTGTGCTCTGGTATGCTGGGGGCTCAGCCCAGTGGGAGCCGCTTGCATTCTCTGAATGGCTCGCGCTGGGAGTAAAAACAGCGTTCTCGGATGAATTGTCAATAAACAATTAGAAAATGTTTAGAAAACCCGCCTTCCTTCCTTCCGTTGAAATGCTCTGTTTATGGTTGATTGTATGTGGATGGAGAGCCAAACTGCCCAATCTGTGACTTCCAATGGAGTTCAGGTCACGTCCGGGAACCAAAAGGAACTTTATAAAGTCCAGCTTACCCCAACGAACCTTAACTTCAACAAGTCCATTTATCGCTAGTCACAATCTTTTTTAAATTGGCAAAAACATCCTTTACATGTCTCCAAGGCGGGCTTTGCACACTACGACATCGCAGGCCGATGCTGCGATGCCGAGTGCGATAGTGCCCGCCCCCGTCGCAGCAGCGATATGTGGTGATAGCTGGCGTAGCGAAAGTTATCGCTACGCCAGCTTCACACACACACTCACCTGCCGTGCGACGTCCCTGTGGCCGGCGACCCGCCTCCTTGTTAAGGGGGCGGGTTGTGCGGCGTCACTGCGACGTCACACGGCAGGCGGCCAATCAGAGCGGAGGAGCGGAGATGAGCAGGATGTAAACATCCTGCCCACCTCCTTCCTTCCGCATATCCTACGGAAGCCGCAGTGAGGCAGGTAGGAGACGTTCCTCGCTCCTGCGACTTCATACACAGCGATGTGTGCGGCCGCAGGAGCGAGGAACAACATCGGACCATTGCGTCAGCGTAATTATGAATTACGCCGACGCTGTACCGATGATACGATTACGACGCTTTTGCGCTCGTTAATCGTATCATCCAGCCTTTACACACTGCGATGTCGCATGCGATGCCGGAAGTGCGTCATTTTCAATTTGACCCCACCGACATCGCACCTGCGATGTCGCAGTGTGCAAAGTGCCCCCAAGGGTGTATTCCAATCCCTCCTTACAATTTTTTCTAGGCCTTACATTTACTGTGTTGGCTTAATCAGTATAGCAGTGCCCGTCGCTGGTTCCTGGACAGGTGAGTAACTACAATATACAGAACTGAGCATTTCCTCTGATTTGCAGTACAGTTCAGATGTATAAATTTCATTATTTTCAATTTCTCAATAGAATTTTAGTATTGGAGTAATTTATTTTAGGTGTGGAAATTGAATAATACATTTGTATGCCAACATTTATAAGTCGTAACGACTTAAGAAATGTGCTGACAGCCATCAGAACTGCTGTATTCTGCTTCTGACAGCACCTGTTTACCAGCTGCTGGGAATCTGATTTACTTGCAGCCCTAAAAAATAGTACAAATATACAATTCAAGGACAAGAGCATCTGGGAGGTAAATAAGTAGTAACCCACATAGTTGGTTTAAAACAGTGTCCAAATCCGGAATCTTGGGCAAAATGTAATGTTTTTGAGTCCTTCTTCCTTAACTGGAGGTTCCTGGACCCAGTGAAAAATCTAAAATAGGGGCTTTTACTAACTGTATGCTATTTATAATATTGGTGTTTTATATGTGGCAGAGTGGCCTTTGGATCCTGTAAGGCACTAACAATAGCATGTGACTGCCTCTTTTGCATCTCTATGGCCGCTCATGCTTTGATCACTCTTTTTCTCATCACAAAGAGGCAAATTTATCAATTTTGTCCAATTCTTTGCAGACTTACACCTATGTTAGGTGTGAATGTATGTAGCTTGCTCAGAGCATAAGATCACTCTGCACACAGTGGGTGTTCTCAATGTTACACAGCCAGCATACAATTCTAACAGCAATGGTTGGAGCTATGATCTCTCTGATCAATCTCTGGTAGCAGCATTAAAGAGGATATCCACTACTTTCACATTGATGGTTTATCCTTAGGATAGGTGATTAATGTTAGATGCACCAGGGTCCGACACCTTGCACCCCCACTGATTAGCTGTTCTCGGTGCTGATGTGGCAGCAGTTTTTTAAAAAACGTTTATCTAAATAAATAATTTTAAAAAACGTATTGCGGTCTCCCCAATTTTGATACCCAGCCATGATAAATCCCGACAGCTGGGGGCTGTTATTCTCAGGCTGGGGAGACCCATGCTTATTGGGCATCCCTAGCCTAAAAATTTCAGCCTGCAGCAACCCAGGATTGTCGTCGCATCCATTAGATATGACAACTCTGAAATTTACCCGGCCGATCCCAATTGTACTGGTCTGGTGGCAATCAGGGTAATAAGGGGTTAATAACAGTTCACAGCTGCCACTAAGCCCTCCATTGCTAATCTGTAAGTGAAAAGAAATAAACACAGACACCGGAAAAATCCTTTGCTTGAAAAAAAGTGCAAAAAATACACTCTTTTTCACCCCTTTATTAGCCCCCAAAACACCCAGGTCTGATGTAATCCACACGAGTTCCCATGACAATTCCAGCTCTGCAACATCTGAAGTGACACCACACAGCCATATAACATGACTACCTGCTGTGAGCTTCAGGCAGAAAATGAGCTGTGTGATGAGTGCTGATGTCACTCAGGTTATTTGTGGTCACAGCTGGAGGTTCCTACAGTCCTACACCTGTGATTGTAGGTAACCTAACCTCAGGTGACCTCAATGAACAGAATGACCTCAGGTGAGGTTACCTGTGATCACAGGTTAAAGACCATGGGATTGCAGGAGAGAATCCCACACATTTTTTCACAAGTATGAGTAGCTTTCTCAGGGATGAAATTTTGGCACAATTTTTGACACACGGTGCCCCATAGCCTATGTCTCCTTTCATGCTCATTTTCAGAGAGGCCACACGTCTTTGTTGTATAAAGCACATAAACTATTGAAAGCACATTATAAATATGTTGCAAGTCATGAAAGACAGTTTTTTGTGGCAATTTATAGCACAATTAGGTTGATGAATCACTTGCTGCTGTTCTCAAAATTACTACTGGTGAAGAAGCACATGACCACTCCATCAGCTTGAAGGCCAGCCTAAACTTACCTTACTTTTCGCAAGTGTTCCAAAAGTAACCTGGAAGCTTATAGTGGTTATCCCACTTTGAGGACAAGTTTTAATTTCTTTACTTAAAGGGAACCTGTCAGAAGAAATTTCTAAATAAACCTAAAATATTCCCCTTCTACAGCTCCTGGGCTGCATTCTAGAAAGGTTCCTGTTGCTATTGTGCCCCCTTTGAGACTTAAATAAATACTTTATAAAGTCTTACCTTTTTGTATGCAAATGTTTTCTTATGGTCATGGGGGCGGGCTGTCTTGCGTCTGTTATTCGCCTCCTGCCGCTTTACGCCATCCCCCATTGCTCATTTCCATACATGAGGCTGCCGCGGAGTGCTCCCGAGGTCTCGCGCATGCCCAGTGGCACTATTGCTGGACATTACTGTGTAAAGTGTGACCACTGGTGAGGTGATTGCGCTGGGGTGAGATTATGGGCGGCGCTGTGATTGTCATGAACAGCGTTATTCAAGTACCCGCCCATAATCTCGTGCCCGCGCTTTTTCCTCGACCGCCACCGTTATGCGCAAGCGCTGGCCATATGGACCCACATCACCTATTACCGCAGGCGCGAGATTATGGGTGGCGCTGTGATTGTCATCAGCAGCGTCATCCATGTACCTGCCCATAATCTCGAGCCTGCGGTAATAGGTGACGTGGGTTTATATGGCCAGCGCCTGCGCATAACGGTGGAGGCAGGAGGAAAAGCGCGGGCACAAGATTATGGGCAGGTACTTGGATGACGCTGCTGATGACAATCACAGTGCCGCCCATAATCTCGCGCCAGCGCAATCACCTCACCGGCGGTCACACTTTACACAGTGCTGTACTGCGATAGTGCCACTGGGCATGCGCGAGACCTCGGGAGCACTAGGCGGCGGCCTCATGTATGGAAATGAGCAATGGGGGATGGCGTAAAGCGGCAGGAGGCGAATAACGGACGCAAGACAGCCCGCCCCCATGACCATAAAAAAAATTTGCATACAAAAAGGTAAGACTTTATAAAGTATTTATTTAGGTCTCAAAGGAGGCACAATAACAACAGGAACCTTTCTAGAATGCAACCCAGGAGCTGCAGAAGGGGTGGCTGGCTTGCCAGAGTTTAAAAGACGTTATGAGCACATATCCAAGCATTTTTTGTTTGCTGTCCCTCAGTCACAACTAGTTAAGACCTTCCTGTAGAATCTTTTAAAACATGGAAGGGGTGAACATTTATATACAGTGATGCAAAAGTATCTTAGGCTACTTTCACACTTGCGTTCAGCGCATTCCGTCACTATGGAGAATAGCGCAGTCCGTTAACGCACTGCGCTATTCTCCATAGACTTATATGGACAACGCACTGTAGCGCAAGTGTCTGCGTTGCATCCGCTGGACGACGCAGCGTCGTTATTTTGACACTGCGTCGGGCGGATGGAACGCTGCATGTAGCGTTTTTCTGCGCTTGGCGGAGTGTCAAACAAATGCAACCTGCAGGAATCCGTTTTGCGTCCGTTGTTTTTATAATGGACGCCTGTGACGACATGGACTCTCATGGGTTAAAGTTTCTTAACATTCATCCAGACAGGATGATAGATTGTTTATAGACGGGGGATAAGTCCCTCATTGTTTCTACAAGACTCTCGTTGACTCATGTAATTGTGTTGGCCACTGAAAGCCAAACGTATTGTTTCTCCAGACTTTTTCAGTAATCATTGTATTGTAGTTGTGTATTGCTAATGTGATTACCTTAGTAGCCGTTGTCTAGTCGGTGACTTGCAGACTCCATGTAGATATCTTCAGTCTTTCTGTAGACATCATTTGGATGAACATTATCCATGCAGCTTTAAATTCATCCAATGGGAGAGGCGATCTTGTCCAACCAATCGATGAGGCCGCAGTGTACCCAAGTGGAAGGCTGTGGTTATAAAAGGGATTTCTTTAAGCCACCTGGTGGTTGATGGATGCTGATGGATCCAGTCTAAGCTCTTCGGAGCTGACTAGAGGATCAGGATATCTTATGGCTTCAATCTAGGGCTCCGGGTCCAGTTGGAGACCATATCCACAGCCTAGGGATTTTGACTCTGGCTGCCAGGATTGTATCATCATACCAGGACTACCTAAGGAGGACACTCAGGTTGGGACAGTTCAGTCACCTGTTACAAACTTTGCAGACCTCAGCCAGCTTCCTAAATCTGGCATTATTCCTTTCTCGGTGTGTGCCCGCCAAAAGCGGGGTGCTGCTGGATTGGAGTAAATAGCCCTGGAACCTCTGAGGCATGGACATTCTAAATCCCTGGTGAGCCAGCGGAAGGGTGAGACTCTGTTGCCTGTTACATTTGTGTTTTGCTGGTTATGTGTTATGTGCCGTTAATTTTTTGGGGATCCAATAAAGTCTAACTATTGTGGTTCCCTCACCCTGTGTTGTCTGAGTAGTGTTACGCCCACGGTTAAGGAGGCCGGCGTTCAGTTGGGATAAGCCCTGAGCCATGCTGTCTTTCTAAAGGCGGCGGGTTTTAGTGGACGAGAGCACCCACTGAGCCCCGTGTCTCCACAATTGGTGGCAGCGGTGGGATACTACTCAGCCTGGTTTACCCAGGGGAGCTGCAGCGGACTGGTGTTTTCGGTCACCGTCCAGGGCTCAACAACCAGGGAGGCACATAAGCATACCCAACAGGCCATAGGGGAGGCATACAGGTTTCGGACGCTGCTATGTCCAACCGCACCAGCTCAGCCATGAGACAAGGACAAGAGAGGAGTTATGACCGCTGCAGTAAATGGATGCTACAGGATCTGTGCCAGAGGCGAAAGATTATTTACTAGAACGCTGAGACTCGGTCAGACTTGATCCAGAAATTAGTCCATTGGGATGCCCAGAATGATGCAGAGGACGATGAGGATCCCGCCGATATTGACCCAGAGGATTTAAACTATGTGCCACATCATGGATCTAGTGACAATCGGGAATCAACTTTGTTCAAAATGGCCCAAGCCACAGCGTTGTTGGATGCATTGGGGCTTAGATCCTCAAGAGAAGAGAGGGCTTATGTTCTGGAATATGTTTATGGGATTCCAGCTGCAGTACTGCTAACACCAGCCGGTCGAGAAGGATGGTCCCGCTACCCAGCAGAAGCTGCGCCAAAACAAAGGACTACAAACAGGGCCTGTGACTCGCCCAATCTATGGCGCTGTTATACATGTGGGCGCCATGGACATATAGATAAAGATTGTCTCCAAAACCGAGACCGCATGCTTGGAGCCCATCTACCAGCTCAGCCGGTCAAGAGCCAGGGACTACGAGACACTGGTTCCTCCATTACCCTGGTAAGCCCAGTTATTGTTTCCCCAGAAGACCCTGTACCAGATTCCCAATTATCCATCTCCCTGGCTGAGAGCCAGCGCTCAGACATTCCTCTGGCATGTGTGCAGTTGGACCTAAGGACTGACCAGGGAGAGGTCGAGGTGGAGCTTGTGGACAGCCTCCCCACACCTGGTATTTTGGGGACCAACCAGGAAGTGATCGATGTGGGGATTGTGAACAGCCTTCCCATACCTGTCATTGTGGAGTCTGACCAGAGCAAGGCTGATGTGGAGCTTATGGACACCATCCCCACACCAGTTATTTCGTGAAAGGACCAGGGAGAGGTTGATGTGAGACTTGTGAACTGCCTCCCCACACCTGTCATTGTGGAGACTAATCAGAGCAAGGCTGATGTGGAGCTTATGGACACCGTCCCCACACCAGTTACTTTGGGGTCTGACCAGGAAGAGGTCCATATGGAGTTTATGGATAGACTCCCCACACCTGTTATTTCGGGGACTAGCCAGGAGGAAGTTGAAGTGGGGTTCATAGATGGCCCCACCAAGCCTGTTGTTTCGGATACCACTCAAAGGGAAGTGAAAGTGGGGCTTGTGAACTACCTGCTCACACCAGTCATTTTGGAGAATGACCTAGGACAAGGACTATCCAGTCAGTCTGAAGCAGCCATCACCCACTTCCAAGCAAAGTAGGACCCTGATGTGGATCTTTCTAACATCTTTTCCAAGGATAATTCACATTCCCAGTCTACAGCATCCACTTCTGAGCCAAGAACCGTGAGTAAGCCTAACCACACTGTGGCTATTGACTGGGGGAAGATTGATAGTAAAAAATGTATGCAAGCCAAACTCATGGACCCCACCTTAGTGCTTGTCCACAATATGGCTGCTCAACTTGGGGGAGGTAATCAGGGGGAGGTATATAGATGCAAGCCTCTGTTGCTGACCTCACCATTAAAAAGGACAATGCCGTTAAGAGGAGAAGGATGATCGGAAGCCTATCATGTCTGGCTAATATTAAGAAGGGGGAGGAATGTGACGACATGGACTCTCATGGGTTAAAGTTTCTTAAAATTCAGCCAGACAGGATGATAGATTGTTTATAGATGGGGGATAAGTCCCTCGTTGTTTCTACAAGACTCTTGTTGACTCATGTAATTGTGTTGGCCACTGAAAGCCAGACGTATTATTTCTCCAGACTTTTACAGTAATCATTGTATTGTAGTTGTGTATTGCTAATATGATTACCTTAGAAGCCATTGTCTAGTCAGTGACTTGCAGACTCCATGTAGATATCTTCAGTCTTTCTGTACACATCATTTGGATGAACATTATCCATGCAGCTTGAAATTCATCCAATGGGAGAGGCGATCTTGTCCAACCAATCGATGAGGCCGCAGTGTACTCAAGTGGAAGGCTGTGGTTATAAAAGGGATTTCTTTAAGCCACCTGGTGGTTGATGGATGCTGATGGATCCAGTCTAAGCTCTTCGGAGCTGACTAGAGGATCAGGATATCTTATGGCTTCAATCTAGGGACTCCGGTTCCGGTTGGAGACCATATCCACAGCCTAGGGATTTCGACTCTGGCTGCCAGGGTTGTATCATCATACCAGGACTACCTAAGGAGGACACTCAGGTTGGGACAGTTCAGTCACCTGTTACAGACTTTGCAGATCTCAGCCAGCTTCCTAAATCTGGCATTATTCCTTTCTCGGTGGGTGCCTGCCAAAAGCGGGGTGCTGCTGGTTTGTAGAAAATAGCCCTGGAACCTCTGAGGCATGGAAATTCTAAATCCCTGGTGAGCCAGCGGAAGGGTGAGACTCTGTTGCCTGTTACATTTGTGTTTTGCTGGTTATGTGTTATGTGCCGTTAATATTTTGGGGATTCAATAAAGTCTAATTATTGTGGTTCCCTCACCCTGTGTTGTCTGAGTAGTGTTACACCCACGGTTAAGGAGGCCGGCGTTCAGTTGGGATGAGCCCTGAGCCATGCTGTCTTTCTAAAGGCGGCGGGTTTTACTGGACGAGAGCACCCACTGAGCCCCGTGTCTCCACAACGCCTATGGTGGCGGATTCCTTTAGAATGCGTCATTTGACGGATTCCGTTAACGCATCCGTCTTTACACAACTGCGCATGCCCAGATGTGTAAAGTCAAGGAAAAAAAACCTATAACGGATTGCGTTATTTTGTACGATCCGTAGCATCTGTTGTGCCACTATTTGCAACGCATCCGTTACATGCATCACACAATGCAATGCTATGGATCCCGTCCAACGCAATTGTGAAACTAGCCTTAGAGCTGCATATCTAAGCAATAAATTAAAGCCAAATTAAATGTAAGGTTATGTGACCACGGGACAACGTACTTGCGGATTTTTCCGCAGGTTTACTGCAGCTGCTCCCCGGAATCAGCAGCTATCCATTGCTGCAGGTTTCGAGCATTTTTGTTGCGGTAAACCTGCGGGACAAGTGCGGAAATACCTGCAGAAGTCCGGACCTCTATCTCCATAGTGGAGGAGCGAGAATTCCTAAGATATTTCTGCATGAATAATTGACATGCAGTTATGTGCGGCTGCGAGACATCCGCAGCATATTCTGCAGCCGCACATACCACAGCATGGATACAGCACTCGCCAAATCCCATAGAGTAACATGGGAAGTGTCTGTACTTGTTAGAACCTGCGGATTTATCTGGAAAATCCAGATAAATACGTAGGTTTTCCATGGCAAAATCCGAGGATACATTGTCTAGTGGGCACATTGCCTAAGGGGGGGAAAATGAGAATGAAAATCTGAAACAGAGGAAGAGGTAGTCAGTGGCTTATCTCCAGGAGGAGATTGCAATTAGTCTTCAAAAATTTGACATGCATGTTCGCCATGTCAGTTGGGGGTTTTCCTGTATGGAAAATATTAGCAGTCGGCTGAACGAGCTCCTCTGTATGCTGTGTATGGCAGAGTAGGCTGAGTAAGCTGACGGCTGAACAAATGGCCAAAGCATTGTTCCCCTGACAGCCATCTAGTATGTATGGCCCGCTTTATATGTAGCTTTGTGTTCTTGATGAAGACGTTCTAGTACCCTTAAAATTATACAGTTTTTTGCTAAAACAATACAAAATAACTATCAATATTAGTGTCCTGATTCCTGAAGCAGTCAGTAAAACTATAATTTTGCTGTAGTATATGCAAATAAAAGTCTAAATTGAAGATATGGACCTGGTCATTGAATGAAGTCAACACTTGTCACTTCATTACACAGGTAACAATAGATTGAGGTTTACCCTTGTTCAATTTAAAGCAGTCTGATGGATATCGGTGACCTTTCACCTTTGGCTTCTGTGCCTTGAAATCCCCCACCCTTTGTGTTCATGTTTGTATAATTCTGACTGGTGGATTAAATCTGAATGCCTGTTATATCTAAAAAAAACACATTTATTTGTGAAAGATTGGGGGGGCTGAAGGTTGCTTATTATATTCTGCAAAGATGTGATAGTTTTCTTAGTGTAGAAAAAATAAACTTAAGAAAGTTAGATTGTGGATTTCAATTCTGCTTTAATTTTACACCAATTCTCCAGAATTTGGATATTTTTTGCAATTTAATCCATGTAAATGTATCAATATGGTGTCCAGGACAAAGGCAGCTGTTTTGCCGAATCATAGAGTGCCAGCAAAAGGTGTGAAAAATAGTAGTTCTCACTTTGGCACTCACCTGACCTGCCATCCCCACTACAGGTGAGTGAACCTGTTAGGCTGGAGTCACACTTGCGATTAACTCGCACGAGTGCAATGCGAGAAAATCTCGCATTGCACTTGGACCAATGTTAATCAATAAGGCAGCTCCGATCTGCTTTTTTTTCTCAGCTCAAATCGGACTGAGAAAAAAATTGCAGCATGCGGCGATTTTTAGAGTTTCTCGTGCGAGTCACTCCAATGAAAGTTTATGAGTGCGAGAAAAAAAACGGATGTCACACGGACAGCACACACACCATCCTAGTGACATACATTTTTCTAATTACATTTATCGCATGTTGCAGAGAACACTTGAAATGAGTGAGGTCTGTCGATGTTGGTCAATCTCTATCTCTGTCAGTCAGTCTCTCCCTATCGGTCTCTATCCTCTCTCTGTCGGTCTCTCCGACCCCCACTCTCATACTCACCGATCCCTGATCACCAGAGCGGCACTGCACAGCTGTCACAAAGCTGCGGTGGCTTTTCCTCTTTTGAAAAAGCCGGCCGCTCATTATTCTATCACGTATTCACTGCTTTCCCCGCCCACCGGCGCCTATGATTGGTTGCAGTCATACACGCCCCCACGTTGAGTGACAGCTGTAAATCCCTATTAGTGTGCATGTTCAATACCAGCAGCCACCCCCTCCGTGATTTGGTAGGTTAATAGTGGCTGTTCCATCGGTATTCCGCACCTGTGTTACCTATACCTTCACCATGGTGGACCGACTGCATCCTGCGAGTGCATTTGCCATTTTGACTTGAGTTGGCTGGTGGCTTTTTTCTGGTGAGTTTTTTTTCTTTTTTTCTTTCAATTGATGTCCTTTCCAGTGAATTATTTTTGAAAACAGTGTAGGGACTCATAAGCGTGGGGACCCTTGACGTTTGGGTTACAAGTAGAGATTAGCCACCCCCCTAGAGTTTGAGCTCGGTTCGGTTCGTCGAACGGAGGACAAGTTCGTTGAACATTCGACGAACGTTCGACGAATCAATTCGAACCCCATTGAAAACAATGGCAGGCAAACACAAACACATACAAACACATAGAAAACACCTTCTAAGGTGTCCAAAATGTGACAAACAGCTCACAAGAAACCACAAACACATGGGAAAGTGACAAGGACATATACTCATGCGAAAACAAATCAGCTGGATGAGTAAAAAGAGGAGGAGACACAGATATAGACATGTCATGCCCTTCTAAAATCATGTAAAACACAGCAAGGGGACTCCAAGCAGAGTCTCCCTTTTTTTCCAAAAATTGGGCCACACACACCACTTCAGTGGCATCACTTGTGCCCGAGTTGCAAACTTGACATGTTGATTTGCATCAAGCACATTCAAAAATACGCCAGCCTTAACTGTCCCCAGGATGACACCGGGGCAGCAAAGTACTTGCTGAACCATGACTTGTTCATCTTGGATCATTTTAAAAAACACAGCAATGGGATTCTAAGTAGAGTCTCCCTTTTTTCCAAAAATTGGGCCACACACACCACTTCAGTGGCATCACTTGTGCCCCAGTTGCAAACTTGACATTTTGATTTGCATCAAGCACATTAAAAAAAAGCCAGCCTTTACTCCCCCCAGGATGACACCGGGGTAGCAAAGTTCTTGCTGATCCATGACTTGTTCATCTTGATGAACGTTAGTCTGTCCACATTGTCACTGGACAGACGCATTTTTAAAAACACAGCATGGGTTACTCCAAGCGGAGTCTCCCTTTTTTCCAAAAATTGTGCCCCACAGACACCACTTCAGTGGCAGCACTTGTGCCCCAGTTGCAAACTTGACAGAAACATTTGCATCAAGCACATTCCAAATCCACAAGCATTTACTCTCCCCAGGATGACACAGGAGTAGTAAAGTCCTTGCGGATCCATGACTTGTTCATCTTGATGACTGTTAAGGGGGCTTTACACATTAGCGATATCGCTAGCAATTTGTAGCAATAGCGAGCGTGTAAGTACCCGCCCCTGTCGCGCATGCGATTGTATGTGATCGCTGCCGTAGCGAACATTATTGTTACGGCAGCATCACACATACTTACCTGGTCGGCGTCGTCGCTGTGACTGCCGAACAATCCCTCCTTCAAGGGGGAGGGACGTTCGGCATCACAGCGACGTCACCGCAACGTCACTAAGCGGCCGGCCAATCAAAGCGGAGGGGCGGAGATGAGCAGGACATAACATCCCGCCCACCTCCTTCCTTCCGCATTGTGGCCGGCGGCAGGTAAGGAGACGTTCCTCGCTCCTGTGGTGTCACACATAGCGATGTGTGCTGCCGCATGAGCGATGAACCACCTGGATAAACAACCCTTACCGATTTTTGAGTTTGGGACGACCTCTCAATGGTGAACGATTTTCACCATTTTTGAGGTCGCTTAAGGTCACTGGTCAGTGTCACACGTTGCGATATCGTTAATGACGCCGGATGTGCATCACTAACAATTTGACCCCGACGACAAAATATTAACGATATCGTAGCATGTAAAGCCCCTTTAAGTCTGTCCACATTGTCACTGGACAGACGCGTGCGCTTATCTGACAGCACACAACCAGCAGCACTGAAGACACATTCCGAGACAACGCTGGCTGCGGGACACGACAAGATCTCTAAGGCGTAAGTGGTGAGCTCAGGCCATTTTTCAAGATTGGAAGCCCATAATGAGCAAGACTCCAGTTGCACAGTCATAGCATCGATGTTCATTTGGAGATACTCCTGTATCATCCTTTCCAGCCGTTGACTATGTGTCAGACTTCTTGTCTCTTGTGGCCTTGCAAAGGATGGTCTAAAAAAAATATGAAATGATTCCATAAAATTGCTGTTACCACCAGATACGGTGTTGCTGGTATGGTTTGACTGATGATGACGAGACAGTCCCATGCTTGGCAAGTTACAACTGGGAGATTCACCCTGTTCACCACTGGTGTTTAGTGGAAAAGCCGAGCTAAGATTGCATAACAGCTTCTGCTGATACTCCTGCATACGTGCGTCCCTTTCTATGGCTGGAATTATTTTGCCAAATTTGGACTTGTACTGTGGATCTAAAGGGGGCTTTAAACGGTACGACCGATTGTGCAATTTCACAATCGATCGTACCCGCCCCCGTCATTTGTGCGTCAAGGGCAAATCGCTGCCCGTGGCGCACAAAGTCTGTAACCCCCGTCACACATACTTACCTCTCGTGCGACCTCGCTGTGGGCGGCGAACGTCCACTTCCTGGAATGGGAGGGACGTTCGGCGTCACAGCGACGTCACACGGCCACCGGCCAATGGAAGCAGAGGGGTGGAGATGAGCGGGATGTAAACATCCCGCCCACCTCCTTCCTTCACATAGCCAGTGGCGGCCGCGTGACACAGGTGATCTGCTGTTCATCGTTCCCGGGGTGTCACACGGAGCGGCGTGTGCTACCCCGGAAACAATGAACAACTAAATGAAACAATATTATGGAACCTAGCGAGCAGTACACGACTCACAATTTGTGAGCGATACTGCATCGCTAGGAGGTGTCACACAGGCCTGCATCACCAGCGATGCCGGATGTGCGTCACCAAAACTGTGACCCCGACGATTTATCGCACGATAGATTGTCTGGTGTAAAGCAGCCTTTAAGGCCCTGTCACACACAGAGATAAATCTGCGGCAGATCTGTGGTTGCAGTGAAATTGTGGACAATCAGTGCCAGGTTTCTGGCTTTGTAAAAATGGAACAATATGTCCATGATTTCACTGCAACCACAGATCTGCCAAAGATTTATCTCTGTGTGTGACGGGGCCTTTAGAGTGTGGCAACCCAGTATTCATCATTACTTCTAATTCGGACAATCCGAGGGTCATGTTGTAGGTAGTGCAGCATGAAGGCACTCATGTGTCTTGCACATCCATGCGGACCAAGTCCTTGCTGTGTTTGTGGTGGTGAGGTGATAACCATGCTTCCTTCCTCTGAGATCTTCCCCCAACCTCGAACAACCGAAATTTGACCAAGGTCTCCCTCATCTGCTGAGTCTTCCATGCCCATCGCTAGTTCGTCCTCCATTTCTTCCTGGGCTCCTGCACCTTCCTCAACAATTTGGCTGCTACCATACACCCTTATTAATCCCTCTCCCTCACCGTCCCATGCCTGCCGCCTTTGTGATGCTGACCGTCTGGACCTTGTAGATCTTGGTATCCCTTCCGCATATGAATCCTCCTGTACTTCCTCCCCTTCTTCTTGTCCCACCCCCTGACTTCGAATAGTGTTTAGCGTGTGCTCCAGCATGTAAATGACTGGAATTGTCATGCTGATAATGGCATTGTCAGCGCTAAAACATATTCATCGCCATGTCGAAACTGTGGAGAAGGGTGCATAGGCCCTTGATCTGAGACCACTCCAGCAGCATGATCTGCCCCTCCTCTGCATCTCGGTGGCCCAGGCTATGTGTCATAATGTATTGTACCAGGGCTCGGCGGTGCTGCCACAGTCGCTGCAACATGTGGAGAGTCGAATTCCAGCGTGTCACCATATCGCATTTCAGGCAGTGACTTCTGGAGCGATGCAAGTTGGTCAGCTGCGGTGGTTGAATGGCGGAAGTGAGCAGAGACTGACCGTGCCCTGTGCAAAAGCCCATCTAGGCTGGGATAGTGGGTTAAAATGTACTGGAGAACAAGTTTCAACACGTGAGCCATACAAGGCACGTGTGTCACCTTGCCCCGGCGAAGGGCCGCACCCAGGTTTGCAGCATTGTCGTACTCGGCCTTCCCTGGCTGCAGGTTGAGTGGAGACAACCATTTACTAAATTCACTCTCCAGAGCTGACCACAACTCCTCAGCTGTGTGACTCTTATTTCCCAGACATTTCAACGTAAAGACCGCCTGATGCCGTTGAGCTCTGCTGCCAGCATAGTAAGGAGGTGTGCGGGATTCCATGTGCGCAGTTACAATGTGGGTGGCCTGACCAGACAGGCTTTGGGCGGAGGTGGAGGACCCAAACGAGGTTGAGGAGGCAGAAGCAGTGGAGGAACTTCGACATACAGAGGATTGACGCACAACTCGTAGAGATGGCAAGACTTATACAGCAGACCCTTCTCCATCTCTCACCATAGTTACTCAGTGCCCAGTCAGTGACATGTAACGCCCCTGTCCATGCTTACTAGTTCAAGTATCGGTGGTGAAATTCACCCTGTCACACAGTTTCTCGAAGGAAGCGGTGATGTGTGTGACATGCTGGTGTAGCGCAGGCACGGCTTTCTTGGAAAAGTATTGGCGACTGGGCATCTGGTACTAGGGCACAGCGATGGACATAATGTCTCAAAAATCCTCTGTGTCCACCAGGCAGAATTGCAGCATTTCTGTAGCCAACAGCTTGCAGAGGGTGAAAGTCAACCTCTTAGATTTGTCATGGCTAGGAGGAAATACATTTTTAATTGTCCACATCTGAGGGACCGAGATCTGGCTGCTGTGTGGAGACGACGTTGAGTAGGGTGTCCCTGGAAAACTGCTGGTATGTGAGGAAAGTTCAGGAGGAGACATGATGTTGCCTTCATCCAAAGTTGGTGCTATCGATGTCTGAGAGAGTTGTAAACCCGCACTTGTTTCCCCTTCCAAACCAACTGATGACCTACCAAGCAAACTGCCTGTTGCGGTTACCGTGGTGGAAGGTGTGCGTGGAAAACCAAGTGTGACAACTGTCCCCACAGTCATAGAGGATGAAGAGTGCACGGATGCACTTGAATGGGCAGACGGTGGTTGGCCTGCTCCGCTAGGCCGCATTGTAGCACAGTGAGCTTCCCACTGGGACTTATGCTTGTTATTCATGTTAATAACGAAGTAGTCAAACTAGTGAGTTTTTGGCCTCTGCTTACAGATTGGTGACAAATCTTGTAGATCACATGAGTTGGGAGATCCTTTGCGATGTCAAAAAAGGACCAGACTAAGCAAGTATTAGAGCCCATGCGACCTGCAGAGCCATCACGACTTGTGCTCAGAGGCAGAGTTTTGGCTGAGAATGCAGTTGTTGACATGCTTCCAGTACTCTGACTCTGTCCAGGAAGGCGCAAGGTAACCTTATCGTCAGTCGCATCCTCCTCCACCGCCTCTGGTTACCTCCTCGAGTGCCTGACTGTGAGTTGACAGTAAGTGGGATCTACAACCTCATCACCAATCTGTGTGTTTGCATTCCCCTCGCCCTCAGACCTAACCTCTTCCTGCCCTGACTGAATAGTTAAGTTGTCATTCCAATCAGGTATCTGAGTCTCATTGTCATCAGTATGTTCATCATTGTCTCCACCAAGAGGTGTTACAGTTTGGAAATGAGGGTCTACATTATGCTCAGAAACTTGGTCATCAGGGCCTGAATCTGACTCACAAAGCTTCTGGGCATCACTGCAGATCGTTTCCTTGTCTGTACTCACTGTATCTTGGGAGCAGACCTCTGATTCCCAGGCTGTAGTGTGACTGAACAGCTCTGCAGATTCACCTATCTCTGTTACACCATACTCTGCAGGGCGGGTGGAGACTTGAGAGCTGGTAGAAAGCAAGTGCGATTGGGGTGACAACTCAGAGGACTGTTGTTTTTTGGATGTTGAAGTTGAGGTGGAGGAGAGGCCACTTGTTGGAGCAATTGAAATCTATTCAAACATGTTCTTTTTTTGTGCATCATTTACCTTTGTAGGAGTTGTTCGGTTCCGTAAAAAAGGGATCACATCAGATTGTCCACGGAAAGTGGTAGACATCTTACTTTTGCTGGAAGATGGCCTTTCTTCAGCAGATGTTACTGTAGCTTTACCACCTACCTCACGGACACAAACTTTTTTTCCCCTTTCCAACACGCCTTTTCCCTTTTCCACCAGCATCTGTCCTTTTGCCACTCATTTTGTTTGTGACCAGATTGGACACTTAAAATGTCGTAGCAAAAATGGAGAGGTGGTGTACAATGCAGAGGTGGTCTAGCTTTTTTGACAGCTGAAGAACCAACACTGTAGTAGAAGGAGAGCTCCGGCACACTACCTCAATAGAGTCAGACACGAAAAGTTTCTTTTTATACTTATTTTAATTTTGAAAAAAAGAATTCATGCATATGATGTCCACAATTTAACGTTTCGACCATATTCTGGTCTTCATCAAAAGGACCATCTAAATACAAATATGAACACAAATATATATCAATGAGTACATAACAGGTGAACAAAAAAATCCTCACATATTGTCAATATAGGGGTTCAGTTTAAATGAGGGAAGAAATGATTAGGAATCATGATCATTGTAAGTAGTGCATAGGAGGTCCACATTGACCATGACACCAACACCCTGACACAAAATGGAAAGTGCTCGTGTGATGGGGATCATTACCTGTGGTAGATAGGTCAGGTGAGTTGTTATTGGGAGATGCGCTGCGGCAAGAACCAAAGGACCGTTACTCAAGAGTATAGTTAACCATACAATCTATTAGGGTAGAAAACAAAAGATCTAGATTGCTGAGAATACATGTATACCATTATTCCATATGTACCCATTAATAGTACCTTAGAGCTATAAATCATGAATTATATGTCATGCCGCTATATCCGTTCTATAGTTAGGTGTAACCACCGTTTCATCTACATAGAAACAGAAAAAAACGTAAATCATAGGATCCTCACGCTGGATCATATCAAAAAGCGAAAACTCACATATACTTGCTCTGTAAATGGGTCTAGTTGGAAAAAGGGGGGAGCAATATCTGGCTATAACGTCCTAGAAAAAATAATGATATAATATGATATAATCATATGTCTGTATCAATAATATGGACATGTGACTACGGAGTGAGACCTACCTATAAGGTACAATAAGGTGAAGTCCGTGTCCTGGTTTGAACTCGTGCCTGTATACTTTAGTGTTGCATTTGGTAGTCATCTACGTGATATTAAATATCATATGGGAGTACAAGCTGCTGTGTGTACATACACAGGCAAGGGGTTCTAATGAATGAACAAAATCCTCTTAGTGAATATACTTAGCTTATTAATTAGAACCCAGAGGTCAGAACATAGTTGGAGGACCTGTTCAGGATCCTAACTGGTAATGAATATTGCCCAAAGGAAGACCGGACTATCTAGACAGAGACAAAAGGAGGACATAAGTAAAATTGTATCAACAGGCCGCAAGGCATCGCCCCATAACTCACCTGAACCCGTGTGAAGTGGCACTAGGACCTGCTCCCTCAGTGTGGCGGTGATAAATGCCAGCTTAGTGAGGGTTTATAAAGGGGAACCGTGTGAATCACTTCCTGTAAAAATGAGGAAGTGGGGAGGTGAACCGCTATGACGCTTGCGTTTCAAACGTCATGTGACCCTCCGTAGCGTCACTTCCGGTTTCGTGTGATCGTCCGATACGTCACTTCCGGTTTTCGTATGGCGACGTCAGATACCACTAGTGAGGAGGAGCAGGCCAGGAGGTGTGTCCTATAAGTGACGATAGTATAGGGGGCGTCACTAAATCCCAAGGTAATGGTTAGGTGCCGTTCCTACGTCTGTGTGATTTCAGTGCCTATAGGCAACATGCCAGGAAACGTGCACAGGAGTGCGGTGTCAGTAATTCTGGAAAAGAGGAGAAAACATTAGAATCGCAATATGGCTGTGGATCATTATATTTAAACCTAGTTATCATGTTCAAAGCATAGCATAATTTATTGTAACCCATATATAAACCTATATCTTGTTACTTTTAAGCGTTTGTATACTGATAGCGCATGCATACTTTCTCCGCGCATATGTGTACATATCTTGTATACTAATAGGAGAGATGTGTATTACATGTACGTATATATGTGTGTTTATACACAGGATTACAAATGAGCAAAACTAAAGAGTAATTCAATAAAAGGGAACCTCCATTATATCATTATACTATGTATATACACTCCCAATATACATAGTTGTGGGATCCCCGGGGTAATTGTAAAATTGTAAATAGGAAAGGAAAAAGGGGGGGGGGGGAAGGGTGGGGTGGGGAAGGGGAACCTATATGACCTAACGTGAAACACTGAGGGTCCCACAAGTTAAATGTAGTATACACTATATACATCTATATACAAATTATACAGATAGACCAGCCTGAAAGCATCCCAGGTTGTTGGGTACCTAAAAGAGTCATATCAGAAGTCATTATATCAGAAGTTATATTCTCATACATAAATCAATCAAGAAAATTGCAAGGTATGATTGAGAGCAGAGCCATAACGACCAGAACCAAGGAAAAATAACTTATAGTCCTGATTCATATCTACGATTCAGCCCATGGGGTTCGATGGTATCTAAGATATGGATCCATTTGGCTTCAGCTTCTCTTAGTCGCTTAATCCTATCACCCCCTCTGCGGAGGACATCCACATAATCTATCACTTGAAAGCGTAGTTGTGAAATAGTATGCCCTTTTGCAATGAAATGTTGAGGTATGGGTAATAACGACCGGCCACAACGAATATCAGACTTGTGTTTATTAATGCGGTCCCGGATATGCTGGGTAGTCTCCCCAACATATCCGAGACCGCACGGACACTTAATAAGGTAAACCACATAGGTACTGTTACAACATACAACTGTTACCTCAACATTTCATTGCAAAAGGGCATACTATTTCACAACTACGCTTTCAAGTGATAGATTATGTGGATGTCCTCCGCAGAGGGGGTGATAGGATTAAGCGACTAAGAGAAGCTGAAGCCAAATGGATCCATATCTTAGATACCATCGAACCCCATGGGCTGAATCGTAGATATGAATCAGGACTATAAGTTATTTTTCCTTGGTTCTGGTCGTTATGGCTCTGCTCTCAATCATACCTTGCAATTTTCTTGATAGATTTATGTATGAGAATATAACTTCTGATATAATGACTTCTGATATGACTCTTTTAGGTACCCAACAACCTGGGATGCTTTCAGGCTGGTCTATCTGTATAATTTGTATATAGATGTATATAGTGTATACTACATTTAACTTGTGGGACCCTCAGTGTTTCACGTTAGGTCATATAGGTTCCCCTTCCCCCCTTTTCCCTTCCCCCCTTTTCCCTTCCCCCCCCCCCTTTCCCCCCCCTTTTTCCTTTCCTATTTACAATTTTACAATTACCCCGGGGATCCCACAACTATGTATATTGGGAGTGTATATACATAGTATAATGATATAATGGAGGTTCCCTTTTATTGAATTACTCTTTAGTTTTGCTCATTTGTAATCCTGTGTATAAACACACATATATACGTACATGTAATACACATCTCTCCTATTAGTATACAAGATATGTACACATATGCGCGGAGAAAGTATGCATGCGCTATCAGTATACAAACGCTTAAAAGTAACAAGATATAGGTTTATATATGGGTTACAATAAATTATGCTATGCTTTGAACATGATAACTAGGTTTAAATATAATGATCCACAGCCATATTGCGATTCTAATGTTTTCTCCTCTTTTCCAGAATTACTGACACCGCACTCCTGTGCACATTTCCTGGCATGTTGCCTATAGGCACTGAAATCACACAGACGTAGGAACGGCACCTAACCATTACCTTGGGATTTAGTGACGCCCCCTATACTATCGTCACTTATAGGACACACCTCCTGGCCTGCTCCTCCTCACTAGTGGTATCTGACGTCGCCATACGAAAACCGGAAGTGACGTATCGGACGATCACACGAAACCGGAAGTGACGCTACAGAGGGTCACATGACGTTTGAAACGCAAGCGTCATAGCGGTTCACCTCCCCACTTCCTCATTTTTACAGGAAGTGATTCACACGGTTCCCCTTTATAAACCCTCACTAAGCTGGCATTTATCACCGCCACACTGAGGGAGCAGGTCCTAGTGCCACTTCACACGGGTTCAGGTGAGTTATGGGGCGATGCCTTGCGGCCTGTTGATACAATTTTACTTATGTCCTCCTTTTGTCTCTGTCTAGATAGTCCGGTCTTCCTTTGGGCAATATTCATTACCAGTTAGGATCCTGAACAGGTCCTCCAACTATGTTCTGACCTCTGGGTTCTAATTAATAAGCTAAGTATATTCACTAAGAGGATTTTGTTCATTCATTAGAACCCCTTGCCTGTGTATGTACACACAGCAGCTTGTACTCCCATATGATATTTAATATCACGTAGATGACTACCAAATGCAACACTAAAGTATACAGGCACGAGTTCAAACCAGGACACGGACTTCACCTTATTGTACCTTATAGGTAGGTCTCACTCCGTAGTCACATGTCCATATTATTGATACAGACATATGATTATATCATATTATATCATTATTTTTTCTAGGACGTTATAGCCAGATATTGCTCCCCCCCTTTTCCAACTAGACCCATTTACAGAGCAAGTATATGTGAGTTTTCGCTTTTTGATATGATCCAGCGTGAGGATCCTATGATTTACGTTTTTTTCTGTTTCTATGTAGATGAAACGGTGGTTACACCTAACTATAGAACGGATATAGCGGCATGACATATAATTCATGATTTATAGCTCTAAGGTACTATTAATGGGTACATATGGAATAATGGTATACATTAGTGATGAGCGAGCATGCTTGTCACTACTCGGTACTCGCACGAGTATCACTGTACTCGGGCTGCTCGGCGGGGACCGAGTAATCTCGCGATACTCGTGCTTTACTCGTGGTCTTCATTTCTGCATGTTGGCGCTCTTTTGAGAGCCAGCCCTCATGCAGGGATTGGCTGGCAGACCACTGCAATGCCACAGCCCTGTTAGTTGTGGAATTGCAGTGATTGGCCGGCCTGCACAGCGTCACCGAGCCTTTATATCGGCCGGCGCGCTGTGCTCTGCTCACAGCTATTCTGACAGTGAGTGTAGGGAGAGTGTCGCTGATTCAGGGAAAGCTTTGCGGCCCTTTATAGCTTTTTCAGTTGCAGGGCTGCAAACAGTGTGACCAAAAGTCCTTCTCAGGACTATTCTAGTTGTATACAGGCAGGCAGGGTATAGCCAGGTCGGAGTACAGTAGCAGAGTCCTTCTCAGGACTATTGTTGCTATATACAGGCAGGGTATAGCCAGGTCTGAATACAGGCTAGTGACCAAAAGAGTCCTTGTCAGGACTATTGTAGCAGTATACAGGCAGGCAGGCAGGCAGGGTAGTGGTGACCGTATACCAGCCTTCATATCTGGGGCTGGTGTACACAGTGTAAAACAGTCCAGATAGTGTCTGACTTGTCTGTACTGTAATTGTCGCTCCCCAAAAAAACCTGTTAGTAGGTTATTATTGCGTCCGTGCTTGGTTTTTAAAACCGCACGTGTGTGCCTGTTGGTGGCAGCGTACAGGTGCACTGGTGTGCGTTTACCAAACTATTATATAACGCACAAGTGTAGTGTATAATACACGTCAGTCAGCAGTGGCTGATAGTGTCAGAGTTCTTAATTTTTGCTCCTAAAACCTGTGTTAGGTTATTATTGCGTCCGTGCTTGGTTTTTAAAACCGCACGTGTGTGCCTGTTGGTGGCAGCGTACAGGTGCACTGGTGTGCGTTTACCAAACTATTATATAACGCACAAGTGTAGTGTATAATACACGTCAGTCAGCAGTGGCTGATAGTGTCAGAGTTCTTAATTTTTGCTCCTAAAACCTGTGTTAGGTTATTATTGCGTCCGTGCTTGGTTTTTAAAACCGCACGTGTGTGCCTGTTGGTGGCAGCGTACAGGTGCACTGGTGTGCGTTTACCAAACTATTATATAACGCACAAGTGTAGTGTATAATACACGTCAGTCAGCAGTGGCTGATAGTGTCAGAGTTCTTAATTTTTGCTCCTAAAACCTGTGTTAGGTTATTATTGCGTCCGTGCTTGGTTTTTAAAACCGCACGTGTGTGCCTGTTGGTGGCAGCGTACAGGTGCACTGGTGTGCAATTTCCAGAAACTTTGATATAACGCACAAGTAGTGAATATACACGTCAGCAGTGCACAGCATTGCAAAATGCGCAAGGGCATTGGCAAGGAACAAGGAAGTGGACGTGATGGTGGTGCAGGCAGAGGCCGAGGTCGTGGGCAAGCTCTAATTTCGCCACAACAAAGGGCCACATCTAGTCGATCGCACGTCCTGTCCCAAATTCTTGGGGACCGCAGCAGTACACCGCTCTTGAACCAAGACCAGTGTCAACAGGTTGTTAGTTGGATAGCGGATAATGCTTCCAGTCAGATTGGCACCACCACAAACACTCTGTCTTCCACACGGTCAAGTGTCAGTAGCCGTGATACTGCACCGCACATTTCTGAACCTGATCCTCCTTCCTACCACCAGGCTGAGTACACGTCCTCCTCGGACATTAATGATCCCACACTTGGACACTCGGAAGAGCTGTTCACGTTTCCATTCACACATTCTGGCCTCTCGCCAGCTCATATTGAAGTGGGTCATGAGGAGATCGTCTGTACAGATAGCCAAATATTTGAGCAGCCACGTTCTCACGAAGTTGGCAACGTGTCTCAACAAGTGGTGGACGATGATGAGACACAATTGTCAGCAAGTCAGGAGGAGGAGCAGGGTGCGGAAGAGGAAGACGACGTGGTGGATGATCCAGTAACTGACCCAACCTGGCAGGAGGATATGCAGAGCGAGGACAGCAGTGCACAGGGGGAGGGAGGCGTAGCATCACAACAGGCAGTAAGAAGCAGGGTGGTGGTCCCAGGCAGAAGTCAGGCAACCGTTCCCCGTAACAACACGACGACACAAGGTGCCTGTACAAATGTTAGGTCTTCACGAGTCTGGCAGTTTTTTAAGTTGGATCCAGATGATTCAAAAAAGGCCATTTGCAACACCTGCCGTGCCAGCATCAGCAGGGGTACCAAAACTAGCAGCCTGACCACCACCAGCATGATCAGGCACATGTCAGCCAAGCACCCGACTTTGTGGGAAGTACAACAGAGTCGAGGAGCAGTGCTTGCTGATGTCACTGCTACGTCTTCGCTGGTTGTGCATGCGAGCCAATCCTCTGTCCATGCTGCCTGCGAACAAGCCTCCTCCACTCCTGCACCTGCAGTTGCCTACGCAGAAAGAACACCATCATCAAGCACGTCCTTGTCCCAGCGCAGCGTTCAGTTATCCATTCAGCAAACCTTTGAACGCAGGCGCAAATACACTGCCAACACCCCACATGCCACAGTTCTAAATGCTAACATTTCGCGACTGCTTGCGCTGGAAATGTTGCCTTTTAGGCTGGTGGAGACAGAAGCATTCCGTGACCTGATGGCGGCAGCTGTCCCACGTTACTCGGTCCCCAGCCGCCACTATTTCTCCCGGTGTGCCGTCCCCGCGTTGCATAACCACGTGTCACAAAACATCACACGTGCCCTGAACAACGCTGTTTCACCCAAAGTCCACCTAACCACAGACACGTGGACAAGTGCTTGTGGGCAAGGCCGCTACATCTCGTTGACGGCACACTGGGTTAATATTGTGGAAGCTGGGACCCAGTCTGAGCGAGGGACGGAACACGTCCTTCCCACACCAAGGTTTGCAGGCCCTACCTCAGTCAGTGTTTCACCCACACTCTACAGCTCCGGAATGTCATGCTCTTCAGCCTCCTCCTCCTCCTGCGCATCCTCATCCACTGTGCCCTCCACACCAGTCACAAGCTGGAAGCACTGCAGCACTGCCTCGGCGAAGCGGCAACAGGCTGTGCTGAAGCTAATCTGCATAGGTGACAAACCCCACAATGCAGAAGAGCTGTGGACAGCTCTGAAACAGCAGGCAGATCACTGGCTCACACCTCTGAACCTAAAGCCAGGAAAGGTCGTTTGTGACAATGGCCGGAACCTGGTGGCGGCTTTGAGGCGAGGCCAGCTGACACATGTTCCATGCGTGGCCCATGTGCTCAACCTCGTGGTTCAGCGGTTTATAAAGTCATACCCAGAGCTGTCTGATCTGCTGGTAAAAGTTCGCCGCCTGTCTGCACATTTTCGAAAGTCACCTACTGCTTCAGCCGGCCTTGCCGGCTTTCAGCGCCGTTTGCATCTTCCGGCTCACAGACTGGTGTGTGATGTCCCCACGCGTTGGAATTCAACTCTGCACATGTTGGTCAGGATATGTGAGCAGAAGAGGGCAGTTGTTGAGTACCTGCATCACCTAAGCCGTCGGGAAATGGGTCAAACTCCACACATAACACCTGAGGAGTGGAGATGGATGTCAGACCTATGTACCATCCTCCAAAACTTTGAGGACTCCACCAAGATGGTGAGTGGTGATGACGCCATTATTAGCGTCACCATACCGCTACTCTGCCTTCTAAAACGGTCCCTTTTGAAAAACAAACATGATGCATTGCAGGCGGAGCGCGATGAGTTGCAGCAAGAAACAGTAGTGGGTGTGGGTGATAACACACAGCCCAGCCTCGTCTCATCACAACGTGCAGTGGAGGACTATGACGAGGAGGAGGATGAAGACATGGAGCAACTCTCCGGCCAAATTGAGGATATGACATGCACACCAGTCATATCCTCGATTCAGCGTGGCTGGCCAGAGGACAGGGTAGATGAGGAGGAGGAGGAGGAGGAGGAGGAGGAGGACAGCATGTTCAGTCATCTTGTTGGTCAGGCTACTGAAGTCCTGGCTGTTAAGAGTCTGGCGCACATGGCTGACTTTATGGTAAGCTGCCTGTCTCGTGACCCTCGCGTTAAGAACATCTTGGCCGACAATCATTACTGGTTGGTAACACTGTTAGACCCACGCTACAAGGAGAACTTTTTGTCTCTTATTCCCGTGGATGAGAGGTCAACCAAAATGCAGCAGTTTCGGAAGGCCATACTCACGGAAGTAGGCAAAGCATTCCCCTCACAAAACGCTAGCGGCATAGGTCAGGAATCAGTGGACAACCGAGGCGTACAGCCGAGAGAGGCACAAGTCCAATCCGCCAGAGGTAGGGGAACAGTCTTTAAGATGTGGGACAGTTTTCTCAGCCCCTCACGTACCACAGCCCCTGAGGTGCGGGGTAGTGCCACAAGAAATCCTAAGTTTGCCCAGATGCTGAAGGAGTACCTTGCAGATCGAACAACTGTACTCCGACATTCCTCTGTGCCTTACAATTATTGGGTATCCAAGCTGGACACGTGGCATGAATTGGCTCTCTACGCCTTGGAAGTCCTGGCCTGCCCTGCTGCTAGCGTTTTGTCAGAGCGTGTTTTTAGTGCCGCAGGTGGAATCATTACAGATAAACGCACCCGCCTGTCAACTGAAAATGCTGACAGGCTGACTCTGATAAAGATGAACAAGGGTTGGATTGGGCCAGACTTCACCACACCACCAGCAAATGAGAGCGGAATTTAAAGTTTGCCATGTACCTCCACTCACCCATGGGTACACTTCTCGACTTTGGATAATCGCTGGACTGCTCCTCCTTCTCCTCATGCGCCATCATGATGACCGTTACAATAGTTAGGTCTTTGTTTCAGGTATACCCCCAGTGGTAAATTTTTTCGCCCATTCTTTGCAGAATGGACATTACAACGACAGGAGACCCGCTCCTTTGCAATGGGAACAATGTTTTGAGGCCCTCATGCACGTCTCTACCCAGGGACAACGTGTAGCCTCCCAATTTTTGGCTGCCCTGCCTAAGGGCTATACTGAAATACACCCACTTCCTTAAAATGGACACTTAATGTTTTGAGGCCCTCATGCACGTCTCTACCCAGGGACAATGTGGAGCCTCCCAATTTTTGGCTGCCCTGGCAAAGGGCTATACTGAAATAGACCCACTTCCTTACAATGGGCACTTCAGGTTTAAAGGCCATCATGCACGTCTCTACCCAGGGACAATGTGGAGCCTCCCAATTTTTGGCTGCCCTGCCTAAGGGCTATACTATAATACACCCACTTCCTGACAATGGACACTTAATGTTTTGAGGCCCTCATGCACGTCTCTACCCAGGGACAATGTGGAGCCTCCCAATTTTTGGCTGCCCTGGCAAAGGGCTATACTGAAATAGACCCACTTCCTTACAATGGGCACTTCAGGTTTAAAGGCCATCATGCACGTCTCTACCCAGGGACAATGTGGAGCCTCCCAATTTTTGGCTGCCCTGCCTAAGGGCTATACTGAAATACACCCACTTCCTTAAAATGGACACTTAATGTTTTGAGGCCCTCATGCACGTCTCTACCCAGGGACAACGTGTAGCCTCCCAATTTTTGGCTGCCCTGCCTAAGGGCTATACTGAAATACACCCACTTCCTTAAAATGGACACTTAATGTTTTGAGGCCCTCATGCACGTCTCTACCCAGGGACAATGTGGAGCCTCCCAATTTTTGGCTGCCCTGGCAAAGGGCTATACTGAAATAGACCCACTTCCTTACAATGGGCACTTCAGGTTTAAAGGCCATCATGCACGTCTCTACCCAGGGACAATGTGGAGCCTCCCAATTTTTGGCTGCCCTGCCTAAGGGCTATACTATAATACACCCACTTCCTGACAATGGACACTTAATGTTTTGAGGCCCTCATGCACGTCTCTACCCAGGGACAATGTGGAGCCTCCCAATTTTTGGCTGCCCTGGCAAAGGGCTATACTGAAATAGACCCACTTCCTTACAATGGGCACTTCAGGTTTAAAGGCCATCATGCACGTCTCTATCCAGGGACAATGTGGAGCCTCCCAATTTTTGGCTGCCCTGCCTAAGGGCTATACTGAAATACACCCACTTCCTTAAAATGGACACTTAATGTTTTGAGGCCCTCATGCACGTCTCTACCCAGGGACAATGTGGAGCCTCCCAATTTTTGGCTGCCCTGGCAAAGGGCTATACTGAAATAGACCCACTTCCTTACAATGGGCACTTCAGGTTTAAAGGCCATCATGCACGTCTCTACCCAGGGACAATGTGGAGCCTCCCAATTTTTGGCTGCCCTGCCTAAGGGCTATACTATAATACACCCACTTCCTGACAATGGACACTTAATGTTTTGAGGCCCTCATGCACGTCTGTATGCAGGGGCATTGGTGAACCTCACAATTTAGGACTGCCCTGGCAAAGGAAAATACTACAAAGACTCACTTCCTCAAAATGGGCACATTAGACTCAAGAGGCCTTCATGTACGTCTCTTCTCAGGGACATCGGAGTGCCACACAATGTTTTCACGTAAAATCTTTCATGTATTGATCTCAAAAAGTAACATACACCAGATCTATCTCACTATTGGGTATGTGCCCTTAACATTTCCGCCATGAAAAATCATTTTGGGGTCATTTTGGAAGGTTTTCTGGTGAGTCCGTAAAAATGGCGTAAAACGCGGACAAAATTGTTCACAGCTGTGACTTTTGAGTGATAAATGCTTCAAGGGGTCTTCCCCATGCTGTTGCCATGTCATTTGAGCACTCTTCTGAGACTTTTGTGACATTTTTAGGGTTTCTCCATGCTGCCGGGAGGTCATTTCACAAAAATACTCGGGTCTCCCATAGGATAACATTGGGCTCGTTGCTCGGGCCGAGTACACGAGTATCTTGGGAGGCTCGGCCCGAGCTTCGAGCACCCGAGCTTTTTAGTCCTCGCTCATCACTAGTATACATGTATTCTCAGCAATCTAGATCTTTTGTTTTCTACCCTAATAGATTGTATGGTTAACTATACTCTTGAGTAACGGTCCTTTGGTTCTTGCCGCAGCGCATCTCCCAATAACAACTCACCTGACCTATCTACCACAGGTAATGATCCCCATCACACGAGCACTTTCCATTTTGTGTCAGGGTGTTGGTGTCATGGTCAATGTGGACCTCCTATGCACTACTTACAATGATCATGATTCCTAATCATTTCTTCCCTCATTTAAACTGAACCCCTATATTGACAATATGTGAGGATTTTTTTGTTCACCTGTTATGTACTCATTGATATATATTTGTGTTCATATTTGTATTTAGATGGTCCTTTTGATGAAGACCAGAATATGGTCGAAACGTTAAATTGTGGACATCATATGCATGAATTCTTTTTTTCAAAATTAAAATAAGTATAAAAAGAAACTTTTCGTGTCTGACTCTATTGAGGTAGTGTGCCGGAGCTCTCCTTCTACTATTTTACGTTATTTCTCCTGAGCACCTAATTGGTGAAGCAGGGTCCTCTCTTCTTTTTTGAAGAACCAACACTGACTATCCCTAAAAATGAAACTATGGCCCTAAAAGTGTCAGCACTGTTTGCAATTAAAATTGCGTAGCAAAAATGGGCAGGTTTGTAGAATGCACAGGTGCTGTAGGTAGCTGGACAGCAAAGGAACACTAAGTAAGTATCCCAGACAATTTTAGTATGCCACTAAAAGTGTCAGCACTGTTTGCAATTAAAATTGCGTAGCAAAAATAGGCAGGTGTGTAGAATGGTCAGGTGTGTAGAATGCACAGGTGCTGTAGCTAGCTGGACAGCAAAGGAACACTAAGTTAGTATCCCATACAATTTTAGTAATCCACTAAAAGTGTTAGCACTGTTTGCAATTAAAATTGCGTAGCAAAAATGGGCAGATGTGTAGAATGCACAGTTGCTGTAGCTTGCTGGTCAGCAAAGGAAGCCTCACTTTCTATCCCTGCCAATGAAACAATGCCCCAAGAAATTGCCTGAGCTGATGTAGCCAGATGCTGTTATATAAACCCCTGCACAGTGTTGGAACAGACCTGCCTAGCACCAATGGCTATGAACAGCTGTAATGCAGCCCGGAAAAGGGCTGAAATTACAAGTAATCCCTAATTCCTAAAGTGCTGTGTAGATTGCACTGTATGTCTATAGCAGCAGCGGGAGCGGGAGCGGTGACTGTCACCCACCCGCAGTAGAAAGATACTGGCGGTGATGGAGAAAATGGCCGTGTCTTATAAGGCAAGGACATGTGACATGCACAGCCTATGACACATGCCTTTGCTTGTCTGGCAAAAATCCACTTTGCTGTGTGTGTGTCTGTGATTTGCTGACAGCCTGGCCCGCCTCACTGTCCGCGCGATTAGGAAAAAAAAAATGGCGATCACCATTCTTTCAGCACTCAGCAGCACTGATCTAAACCCTGTCCCCCCCCCGCACACTATACGCTGAATTTTGATAATATTATCATTCACAGTGACTCACACTATCACAGTGAAAAGCCAGTTAGTAACTAGCTACATTTTTTGGTGATCGAACCGTTCTCGACGTAACTCAAACTGCCGAACTTTAAGCAAATTGTTCAAGTTCGTCGAACGACTCAAACACCCCCCAAAATCACTCGAACATGAAATTGGCGAACCGTTCGACTTGAACATTGCTGATCTCTAGTTACGAGCTTATGTATTTTGGCCAAAATATAGTCCAATACCTCACATTTATTATCATTTTACTGTATATCATTATCATTGCACAATTTTTCACAGGCTGCAGCCAGGCCTCCAGGGTTTCAGTCCTGTGTGTTAGTGCACTCAAATAGTTCTGGACAGCCTGCTTGATCTAATAGAAGGGCGTGATCAATAGGCTGTGAACCAGACACTGTGCATTGCACATATCTGTGTGACTGGTGCCCTATGTAAAACACTATTAGTGTGCATGTTCAATACCAGCAGCCACCCCCTCAATGATTTGGTAGGTTGAGAGTGGCTGTTCCATCATTATTCCGCACCTGTGTTACCTATACCTTTACTATGATGGGCCGGCTGCATCCTGCGAGTGCATTTGCCATTTTGTCCTGAGTTGGCTGGTGGCTTTTTTGTGGTGAGTTTTTTTCTTTTTTTTCTTTAAATTTATGTCCTTTTTGGTGAATTATTTTTTAATACAGTGCAGGGACTCGTAAGCGTGGGAACCCTTGACGTTTGCATTATGTGCTTATGTATTTTGGCCAAAATATGGACCAGTACCTCACATTTATTATCATTTTACTGTAAATCATTATCATTGCACAATTTATATCTATACATTCAGTCCAAGGCGCTGTATGTGCATCAATATTGCTGTAAAAATAAATTAAAAAACTAAAAAATTGACATAGGTTCTCTTTATATTATGATACCCAGCTATAATAAAGCATACAATTACAGGCTGCAGATCCCAGCCTAGTGCTTGTCTTGGCTGGGTATCAAAATAATAGAGACTACATGAGGATTTTTAAAAAATAATTAAATAATTAATTTAAAAAACTGGCAAGTGATCCCCCCCAATTTTGAAACAAATCTATTATAAAGCCGACAGCTGGGAGCTGGTATTCTCAGGCTGTTGAGACCCATAGTTATTGGAGCCCCCCAGCCTAAATATAGCAGCCAAAGCTGCCAAGGATTGTTGAATACATTAGATGCGACAATCCCTGAACTTTACCCTGCTCATCCCAATTGCCCTGGTTTAGTGACAATCAGTCTAATAAGGGGTTAATAACAGCTCACAGCTGCCACTAAGCCCTAGATTAGTAATGGGAAGTGTCTATATGACCCGCCCATTACTAATCTGTAATTGAAAAGACATAAACACAAACACCCAAAAAATTCTTTATTTGAAATAAAATACAAAAAACACACTCTTTTTCACGCCTTAACCCCAAAACACCCAGGTCCGACGTAAGCCATATGAGGTCCCACAATGATTTCAGCTCTGTTACATCTAAAGTACAGAACATGACCGCATGCTGTGAGCTTCAGCAGACAATGACTGAGCCTCAGTGATGAGCAGTGACGTCACTCAGGTTTTGCACAGTCACAGCCCAAGGTTCCCACGGTACTCCACCTATGACTGCAGGTAATCTGACCTCAGGTGACCTAATTGAACTGAGTGACTTCAGTTTGGGTCTGCTCATCACTGCTTCTGAGTACAGCAAAAAATATACATTTGAACTCTGAAATGCTAAAACATGAAAATCATGAACCATATAAGAATATAGACATGCATTACTGCTAAAGGAAATCTAAGAATAAAATTGAGATATTTAGCCCAATAGCCACGCCAAGGCATACCTCGTATATTGGGTACCTATTCTCAACTGAAGTCTCTCTCTGGGTTTAAAAACCTCCTTTGTATGGGCAAGTAGGAACTGCTGTAGAGAATAAAATCACCTGTGGCTAGTGGGGGAGGGGTGAACTGTTGGAAGGCATGACCCCCATTAACCTAGACAAAAAGATTAACACCACTTCCAAAACTGTAATGTGAAAAGGTGCATAACTGAACATGACATAAAATGATAAAAAAAGAGACAGTTGCACTCAGAAATGCTAAAACATGAAAACCATAAAAGTAAAAATATCGATATATAGCTATGCATTACTGCTATAGGAAATCTAAGAAAAAATTGAGATATTTAGCATACAAACATGGCCAGTTTTATATCTGCCCAAAAGCCATGACAAGGCATACCTTGTATACTGGGTACCTATTTTAAACTGAAGCCTCTATCTGGGTTTAAAAACCTCATGTGTCTAGGGGTGCATGGAAAAGACATATTGATATAACTATCAGAAGATGAAATAAACTGCTAAGTACAACATAAAAAGGCACAAACCTTATGATTAATTTTTCTGAAATCAAAAAGTCACTAAGTGAGAAGTACAATATATCACACACGTGAGTATACATCTCCCATTTATGTAAATGTTTTGCCATATCTATTAATAGGGCAATGCTAAAGATATGACACTTTGCTAAAATGTACATGAACAGTAATCATGATACAACACAGAGATCTGTTGCGAAAAAAGTTCTGCAAACACAACTTTTAGGCTATTGTTAAATAACTGATGTTTGCGAGATCCGTTTTTTTGTTTTTGTTTTTTTTTTTAAAATTGCAGTCTATGGATAAAGAGTCCGTTAACGAATTGCTATTTAGTTGGGAACGCAATTTTTTAGGAGTTAGGTCAGACAACTGTTCTTAATTAATTTTTGGATGCTGAATCCAGAAATGATCTCAGTTTTTCTCTATCACGTCAAGTTTTTGAACTATAGGATTTTTGTCTTCTCAAAAATATGTAAACTACTGTACCTAAAAAGTGTTTTTTTTGTTTTTTTTTTAAATAGTACAAATATGAACAAAAAATGAAATATATAAGAAATAGGCATGACAAATATGTTTTTTAACACTATCATGTTTTTTTACAAAGGATATATATATATATATATATATATATATATATATATATATATATATATATATATATATATATATATATATATATATATGCAAGTATTTAAGGTAAAAATGTACATTTATAGCTTTTTCTGGAGTGTTTAACTTGAGGACAATCACGTTTCATGCTCCAGCAATAGTCAGCCATCATATGTACATCCCATCTACCCTGGTAACGGTCTTTCATAACCTTCAAATCTTGGTGAAATCGTTCACCTTGCTCATCGCTAACAGCACCAAGATTTTCCAGAAAGTTGGCAAGATGGCAATGCAGAAAATGTAGTTTAATACTCATGTTGCAACCAAGCGCTTTGTAGCTCTCCAATAGTTTCTGAACAATTTCTTTGTAATTACTTGCACGTGTATTTCCAAGAAAGTTCTTGACGACGTCTTTGAATGCTAACCAAGCACTCTTCTCAAGATCTAACATAGTCCCGGGGAAATGTTCATCTCTGATGAGCTGTCGAATTTGTGGACCATCAAACACACCAGCCTTGATTTTTCCAATGGACAGTCCAGGAAGTGCCAACATGATGTACTTAAAACAGTCGCCGTCAGTTGGCAATGCTTTTACAAATTGCTTCATGAGACCTAGTTTTATGTGCAGAGGTGGGAATAGTATATTCTTCCTGTCAACAAGTGGCTGATGTAGAATGTTAGGATCTCCAGGTTTAAGACCAGATCTTGGAGGCCAATTCGACTCAACCCAATGCTTTTCTCGAGCTCTGCTATCCCACATACAGAGAAAGCAGAGATACTTTGTGTACCCACGTTGCGGACCAAGAAGGAAGCAAACCATTTTAAGGTCAACACAGATGATCCAATTGTGTGTGCCATATTTCAATAACTCAATAACTCTCTTTACATCTCCATGTTCTTCATGAAGAGAGACAGAATGCCCAATAGGGACTGCAACAAATAAATTGCCATTGTGTAGAAGGACACACTTAAGACTCCGCTTTGAGCTATCAATAAACAGTCGCCATTCATTTGGATTGTACATTGAAAGCCCTAATTCTTGTAGTAAAGCAGGAATATTATGGCAAAACACAAAACCGCTGTCACACCGAAAGTACTGCAAAAATGTACATTCTCTAGTACGAAAGTATGATACCTTCGCTGCTTGTTCACGTAACTGTTTCTCATTCAGCCTTGATGCTAGTAATTCTGAAGCTTTTTTTGATAAGCCCAATTCACGAGCTAAATCATTTAACTCGTGCTGATCAAATCCCTTACGAACTGAATCCTTGTGAATTTCAAATTCTGCATCATTGCTGTCACTGTGTTCGTCAACATCACTCAGAACTTCTAGAGATGGTAGATGTTCGAAAACTGGCACTGGAATTTCAGCTGAATGAGGCATTGGTCTGATAGCTGACGGTAGATTTGGATATTCTATTTTACTTTTATTTTTCCTGTTAAATCCTGATGTTTTCACTAAACAGAAGTAACAGTCTGTGGAATGACTTTTTTGCTCTCTCCACACCATGGGGATACCAAATGCCAACTTTTCACGTGTTCCTTTGGTCCACATCCGTAAACTCTCGACACACTGCTTGCACACTATGTGAGGGGCCCATGGCTTATCTTGATCACCGAGTTTTACTTTAAAATATGCAAAATATGCTTGTTTGAGAAATGCACTGATGTTTGCCCTTTGACCTGGAATGGTGAAAACACCACAAATATAGCAGAAGGAGTCAGGGTTGTTTAGGCATTTACCACGAGAGGAAGAAGGAGCAGACATGATTTGAAACAAAGGAAAAATGTACATAAGTAAATAAAACACTGAGATGGAAAGTTACAAGCTTTGAAAACTAACAAAGAAAAAAATCATAAAAGATAATATAAATTACAACTAAGCGCCCAATGTAAAGAGAAAAGCTATCACAAATCCTATTTATTCCTACTATGATACATTTTTTGTGTAAATATATTGATAACTATGACGTATTGGGAGCCGCACACACCTCTCACCACACTGTCTCAGTTGTGACTACTCTTACAAGTTGCCACGTAGCTCTATATGAGTCGAATTGTACTCAGATAACAAGTCTTATTACAGAAATCAGTGCAATTGTGCTTCTACGGCAGGTAAGTTGAGGAGGAAAAACTTGACGTGATAGAAAAAAAACTGACTACATTTTTGGAATCAGCATGCCAATTTTAGTATAAATCAGCTCAAAAACCTAACTCAACAGAAATTTTTTTTCAAATTGTTCCCCAGTGTTATTCTTGCATTTGTAATGGATCTTTTTTTCTTACAGGATCCCTTACAAATGGAAGATAAATCGCAATCCATTAACAAATCCGTTCTCAGTAGATTCCAATGCTAAAGAAACAGATCTGGCAGAAATCATTTTGCCAACGCATCTCTGCAGGACATGTAGTCTGTGCACAGCTTGTAAATTTGATGTTCCCTCTAAATAACTCCACACACGCCATTAATGTCTAAACCACTGGCAATAAAAGTGAGTAGCTGGAGGTTCTCACGGTCCTTCACCTGTAACAGCAGGTAACCTGAACTCAGGTGGAGGTCACTGAGTTCACAGACCTGCATCACCTGGCAGAAAACCACAGTTTTTTTCTGGAGATGTAGATTTGATGATGAATTTTTACACTATATTCCTACACTCAATCTACACCATATGGCAAATAAACATGTTTTTTTGCCTCATTTTTTGCAGCGTTTTTTTGCCATGGTTTTTGCCTCAATTGTTGCTGCAATTTTCTTCCAGAAGGTGCATATTTGGTATTGAAATCATCTGCACCAGATTTCAGAACCAAATTTGCACCTCCTGGAAGAAAAATACGGGTTTTTTGCAATTTTTGGCCAAGTGATGCAAATTTGGTGCTGAAATTTTTACACCATTTTCCTTCACCCAATCTACACCTCTTGGCCAAAAAATGCTGAAATCATCTGCACCAGATTTCAGCACCAAATTTGCACCTTCTGGCAGAAAAGAAACCCTTTTTTTTTTGCATTTTTGGGACAAGGGATGCGCATTTGGTGATTAAGTTTTTACACCACATTCCTGCACCCAATCTACACCTCCTTGCAAAAAAAAGCATTTTTTTAAATCATTTTTTGATGTGGGTTTTGCCACGTTTTTTACTGTGACTTTTTTATGTTAGTTTTGCTGCGACTTTCTGCCAGGAGGTGTAGATTGGGTGCAGGAATATGGTGTAAAATTTCAGCTCCAAATTTGCATCCCTTAGCCTAAAAATGCTAAAAATGTTTTGGTTTTTTTTCTGCTAGGAGGTACAAATTTGGTGCTGAAATCTGATGCAGATGACTTCAGCACCAAATGTGCACCTCCTGGCAGAATGCCATGGCAAAAATTGGGTATAAAAACTTGCACAAAAAAACAGCGGCAAAAACAGCGGGGAAAAAATGTGGGGTTTTGTCAGTAGGTGTAGATTGGGTGCAAGGATATGGTGTAAAATTTTCAGCATCAACTCTGTATCTCTTGGCAAAAAAACCCCTGTGGTTTTCCCTCAGGAGATGCATGTCTCAACTGAGGTGAGATCACTGACTATACTGAGGTCACCTAAGGTCAGGTTACCTGCTGTTACAGGTGGAAGACGGTGGGAATCGCCAGCTGTGACCGTAAATAAGCTGAATGACATCACCACTCTTTGTGGATCATTTCTGTGCACTTACAGCGGGCGGTCTTTTTCTGTGGCCGCTCAGTGTGATATTCAGATGGAGCAGAAATGAATCACCGTAGGATCTCGTGTGGATTATTTTGGATCTACAGGTGTGTTTGGGGGTTATTAAAGTGGAAAAAGAGGGTGTTTTTTGTCTTTTATTCCAAATAACGTATTTTTTCAGTGTTTGTGTTTATTTGCTGTTATTTACAGATTAGTGATGTGCCACCGCACCAGGGCAATGGGAGGAGCCGGTGAAGCGCCTGGCTTGTCGCATGTAATGGATGCAATAACTTTGGGAGGCTGGAGGGTGATAATTTTAGGCTGGGCCTCCCCAGCTTGAGAATACCAGCCCCCAGCTGGCTTTATTTTGGCTGAATATGAAAATTGAAGGGGACTGCACATTGTTTTTTTTTAATTATTTATTTATTTAAATTAAAAAAAAAAAAGTTGCATGCGGTTCCTCTTTTGATACACAGCCAAGATAAGGTGAGCTGTAACCATGAGCTTTATCTGTGCTGGGTATCAGAATACTGGGGGGACCATGCTCCAATTGTTTTTATTTATTTTTATGCCTCGCTACTGATCCGCATGCAGCACCTGTCAGTGATTGCAGGCAGACGCGGTTATTCAGGCTGTTACACAGGCTGGGGGCTCATCTGGCTGCAACCAATCAAAGACGATAGATTGGCCGGTGGGCAGGGAAATCAGGGAAAGCCATGTGTATGGCATAGCGGCACAGAAAGTGCATATGCTACCTGGAAGTAGTGTGACACCATGATATGGAGCTCGATAAGTATGAAACATTCGCTTCATTCTTGTCTTCTTTAGGCTATGTGCGCACTTTGCGTTGAGCTTATTGCAGTTCTAAACGCATCCTCTGGCAGAAATTGTTTTTGTCAAATTTGATTTTGATCACAAAAGCGCTAAAAATACGCTTGCGTTTTTGCCGCATTTTGTCCTTTTACCGCGATTTACATGCTTTTTCATTGCTGAAAGTCAGATGCGTTTTGAATACAAATACATTACTAAATAAAGTTTAAATATTCAAACACTATGAAAAAAAGGAAGAAAATGATAACAAATATCATGATTAATATCATAAACAAAATAGCTAATTTTAATAAAATGATAACTGTGTTCTAATATTTATGTATAAAATAACGTTAAATTAATGATTTTCATTAATTCAATTGTCGGACTATGTGTGTGTGTAAAAGGACATATTATGCCCTTAATATAATGTCAAAAACGCATGCGTTTATTTTGTCAAAAATGCAAGCTTTCTGCATCAAAAAAGCATGCAAAATGCTAGAATTTTGATTTAGGATGCGTTTGGAAAATTCTCATTGACTCTAATGTTAGCAAAACGCAGCCAAAATGGCAAAAAGAATTGACATGTTGCTTCTTTAAACGCTGAGATTTTGACAAATTTTCTGCAACTGACACGCCGCTTTTAAAACAGCATTGTGCGCCCAAGAAAGCCCTATTTCCCATAGACTTTGCTTGAAAATCAAAATGCATGCATTTTGGCATTAAAATGCTGCAGTTCAAAACACTGCGGAAACGCATGAAAAAATGCAACGTGCGCACATAGTTTCCTTTTATTGTTTTTTTTTTTATTTTCTTGAGTGCCAAATCCGGATCAATCACCCGGAATCCTGGGCCCAGGTCCAGCACCCAGGAATCTTTGAAACCACGTGGATCCGGACTTTAAGGCTATCTGCGCACTTCGCTATTTTTCATGCATTTCAGCAGCGTTTTGAGCTGCAGCATTTTAATGCAAAATTGCATGTGTCTTGATTTCCAGCCAAAGTCTATGGAAAATAGGGCTTTCTTGTGCGCAAGATGCATTTACAAACGCTGCATTTTAGTTGCGGAAAATGGCAAAATCCCTGCGTTTGAAGAAGCAACATGTCAATTGTTTTTGCCATTTTGGCAGCGTTTTAATAATATTGAAGTCAATGAGAAATGTCTAAACACATATTTGTCAAGAAAGAATGCGTTTCACTTGCTTTTCACTAGCGATCTGGATGTGTTTTTGACATAATAAACGCAGGTTTTTCGGTCTCTCTCCTCTCCGTTGATCGGTCTGTCTCTGTCTCTATCTCTCTTTCTGTCCATGTCGGTCTCCCCCCCACCCCTTCTTTCACACTCATCGATCCACGATCACCGGCGCAGCACTGCACGGCGTTCACACTTTGGCGGCTTCTCTTCTTTTGAAAAAGCTGGCCGCTCATTAATCCATCAAGTATTCCCTGCTTCCTCCGCCCACCGGCGCCTATGATTGGTTGCAGTTAGACTCTCCCCCACGCTGAGTGACAGCTGTCTCACTGCAACCAATCACAGCTACCGGTGGGCGTGTCTATATCAAGCAGTTAAAATAATAAATAAATAATTAAAAAAAAAAAACCGGCGTGCGGTCCCCCCAATATGGATACCAGCCAGGGTAAAGCCACACGACTGAAGGCTGGTATTTTCAGGATGGGGAGCTCCACGTTATGGGGACTGCCCCAGGCTAACAACATCAGCCAGCAGCCGCCTGGAATAGCCACATCCATTAAATGCGACAGTCCCGGAACTCTACTCGGTTCATCCCGAATTGCCCTGGTGCGGTGGCAAACGGGGTAATAAGGAGTTAATGGCAGCAGCCCATAGCTGCCACTAAGTCCTAGGTTAATCATGGCAGGCATCTGCCCAAGATACCTTCCATGATTAACCTGTAAGATAAAGAAAATAAACACACACATCCAAAAAATCCTTTACTTGTAATGAAAGACAAAAAAAACCCTCTTTCACCAATTTATTAATCCCTCAAAATCATCTCCAGGTCCGATGTAATCAACGCAAGGTCCCACGACGCTTCCAGCTCTGCTACATCGGAAGCTGACAGGAGCGCCAGTAGAACACCGCCGCTCCTGTGAGCTCCATGAAGCAACTGAAGTGAGTCGTGCGATCAGCTGTGCTGTCACTGAGTTACTCGTGGCCACTGCTCTCAGGTGGAGGAAAGCAGCTGTGGCAGCGAGTAACCTGAGTGACGGCACAGCTGATCGCGCGGCTCACTGCAGTCACTCAGGGGATTTGCGATCACAGGTAAGTCCTTCACGCATGAACGCAAATCAAGCCGCGGCACACGCACAGAGCCGCGCGATGACAATGAAGTCAGGTGAAGTTCATCCGAGTTCATTCTGATCGCGCGGCTCTGTCTTGCAGCCAGCCATGCTCTTTTTAACAGTGTGGTCCCACCCGGCTCTGCTGCAAGTCTATGGGGATGCTGCAGAGCCAAGTGGGACCGCACTGTCAAAAATGTGCGTTCTGGATGCTTTTCCCACTCTGTCTGTGGCAGAGCAAGCATCCAGAATGCATGAATTCTCCAGGAATGTCCGCACTTTGCGTTCTGCCGAATGCATCTCAGAACGCAGCTTTTTCGGCTGCATTCTGAGATGCACAAGCAGTGACTTACACGCTGCGGAATTGAACGCAATGTGCGCACATAGCCTTACAGTCCAGGTTTGCTCAGCCCTATGTGTCATATTACTTTCTAAAAGATGTAAAAATAAACATATATCATGAAGTCATCTGCCATCTATCAATATTTGCACTGATTCTTGACGAAGTTATGACATCCAGGATTTTCTAAAAAAAAATTTGTATTCCTGGAATGTTTTTGCATTCCAGCCTAATAAAAATCGTTTGGTCTCTTAAACTATTTTGTCTATTTCTGTTTCCACTTCACACAGAAGTCTCTATAAAATAAGGAGGATGGATTGTCTTACAGACCAGCAATATGTTTTTAAACCACAATAACCATCTGTTGTTGCAAAATTCCTGCTGTTCCTTTCATGTTTTGTGGAATAGTTTGATAAAGAAACCTTCCGGTAAACAGAGGTCTTCCTGTTTTCCTGAAGAAAAAAAACATGGAAATCCATGGCATGTTTGATATTCCACTAATTTATACCCCTAAAAATTGTTAGGACAAATGAGGTTGTTATATGCTCTTGTCCAAACATATGGCTTAACTAGCGTTCAACTGCAGTTTACTGTGTATATTAACCTCATAGGATTTAATTCCATGCAATTATTCACTACCTTTACTTGCACAGTTTTAACTGTTTCCAGATAGTGTTTGAATATTACCAGACATTCCTGGACAAAGGATTCCAACAAAGGGTTAGACTTTCCATTAGGGTCCATAATCCTAGAATGAAAAAAGAGCAATAGGAAAACAATGGGGTGGAAGAGAAAATTAAATTTGTGTCCTGGTAATAGGAATTATGATTATCAATATTATTAAAATTGGTATTGATGTGGAGCCCCACATGTGTAGTGTCGGTGCATTACCTTCAGGGACTCCACTCAGCTGGATCTGGTCACAGGTAGGAGATCTTCTTCTTGTCGTGACGCCACTCTCAGATTTGCGGTCAGTGGGGACCGCCACTGCAGGTTAAGGGATGCCTGGGGCTGATGGTGGGTGCAGCCAGTTGTAGTAGCCTCCTGAGAGTGAGGCAAGCCCCAGGGCCCTGTGTAGATGTGTAGAACTACAAGGCGCAGAATGACTCAACACAGGCAGGATGTCTTTCAGGGTTTTTACTCACTTTAGGTGGCAGGGTGAGTAACCCGGGCGTAGCTGGGATGAACCAGGCGGGAACCAGGTGTCCTTCAGGCTGACTTGTGAGGGTGACTACTAACTCGCCTTCCTTAGCCCTTGGTGGTTTGGGGTAACCCCGACTTTGAGTCCCTATGGGGGTCACCCAGGGAAGATGCTGCAGCCTCTCTCCCCTTCGTTTGCCGTTTGCTTGTCGCCTGGACCAGGCCACTCCAGCTGCTTGCCTCCTGTGACCTATGGGCCCTAACTGTGGCTACGTGGCTGCGGCTTTTGTGGTGTTGTGGCGTGGGCTTTGAGAGCCCCACACCGGCAGGTTTAGCAAAAGAAAGCTGGATCTATCTCCGCTTCAGGATCTGCCGCCCGTTTGGGCCTGGTACTCTCTAGCAGTCTCCTTACTTCCCACTCCGTGCTCTCTCTTTAGCTGAAGATGGATTTCGGGTAGCACTCCTAGTTGACCGTTCTCCCCCGTCAGTAGCCACTGCGCGGGCGCTGTTAGACAGCAACAGCCCCACAGGTCTGCTCCTCACTGAGCCCTATGGAGTTCTGCTCTAACCGACTCACTGCCCCTCCTCTCCTGTTCTTGCCTACGCCACCTAGCAACCAGATTCTCTTACCACACCCCTTGAGAGGAGATGGAGGCTTTTGGCCCCCTCCACTATTCCAGTGAAGGTCAAGGCTTTTCCCCCTCCTGGGATCCCCAGGGGTCCTCTCATAGGTACATGTGTGAGACCTGATCACTATGCGCCTGTGTTCCACACCCCGGTCAGCCTTCTGGATTACCTGTATTGTACTGTCCCCAGCATGGGTGCAGTACTCAGTGGTGCCTGACCAGGTCAGGGGCGCCACATTAATATCAGTACTTTTACTATAAGGGGTTGTCCATAATGATGAGCGAGTTTTGAAATACTCTGTTTTGTGATACTCGTAACGAGTACTGTCTAATACTCGCAAATTCATTCTGAATAGCATGTACAATGCAAGTCAATGGGGAATACTTGCAATGTAACAAGTAACCCGAATTCCACACTATTTGTGATAGTAGCGCATAGTTCGACAAGCGGGTTACTAGTAGAGATGAGCAATGTTCGAGGTTCGCCAATTTCATGTTCGAGTGATTTTGGGGGGAGTTCGAGTCGTTCGACGAACTCGAATGATTTGGTAAAAGTTCAACAGTTTGAGTTACGTTCGAGAACGGTTTGATCAACAAAAAGCGTAGCTAGTTACTCGCTGGCTTCTCACTGTAATAGTGTGAGTCACTGTGAATCATGATATCAAAATGTAGTGTGGCGCCCCAGGACCTGGTCGCCACAACAGCATTGCCCCTCCAAAGGGTTAATGCTGAGCCTGGAGGTAGTTGGGGAAATCATTGGCCAGTAGGTACAAACATCCAACGCAGTTTCTCCCTCAGGCCAGCAGAGGGAGCTCTGAACCTGGAGTTCCAGGGAGCATTCCTCAAGCCTGACCTGAGGGAGGAGTTAGAGTTCAGTCTGTGAGGAGAGTCCAGAGAGTAAAGACGCAGAGTAGTGCTGTCCTGTGGACTGGGGCCTGGAGCTGGAATAGCTTGGCCCAGTGAAGCAGGATTGGCAGAGAGGCACAGAAGAGACTTAGACATCGGAGTCTGTGGTTGCCAGGGTGTAAAATCCTTTCCTGGTAGCCGAATCCGAAGGGCAGGAGAGCTGCAAGCACCTGGCCCATAAGCAACCTGAAGGTACGGCTGCATCATCAGGGCCCGGTGTGGACTCCAGCAGAGAAGCACCAGAGAGGGCCTGAGCAGCCTACCACACAGGGAGAGGGACGTACCACCGGTCCCAGCAGCAAGAGGGCCATTGCTAACTCAGAGTGCAGGGTCCTATAAAAGCAAAGAAAGAACAGGGAGTAGGCCTCATACTCAGCTGGCCAAAAAGATACCTCAGTTACTTCCAGGCCGGCCGGAGCCCTCTAACACCTGTAACGGTCTCCCAGGACTAACCATTTGCACAGTAAAAGAGGAGAAGGTAAAGAGACTGTTGTCGACACTCGCAAGCACCAACTGTTGCCCCGGGGTCCAGCTCCACCTGTGGGGAGCAGTACCACCATTGCTGCCGTTCCATCACCCCGGAGGCCCCATACAGCAGCGGCGGCTTAATAGCCGCAAACCACAGGTGGCGTCACGAATATCATAAACTTTAATCACCCCCACTGAAGCCATATTAATTCACACCACCAGGGTACGGAGTCGGGCCCAGCCACCACTGATGTCCCCCGGACTAGTCCGGGTGTCCCATAGCCCTGGGGTGGGCGAGTCAACTTTGGCGTCACAAACAGGATTTCGTGCCCGGACCCACCGGGTACTGTGTGCCTGGAAAGACTGTGTTTTACTGTTGAAAATCTGCCGCCGCCATTACCGCTTGAAAAGTGCGGGAAGAAGGGGGGCGTGCCAGAAAAAGGGCGCGAAGAGAGTGCGCCAGCAGAGCGGAGAGCCGTTAACCCCGCGCGACTCTGAAGAGATTTTGAAAAGGGAGCGGAGCCTGGTAAGGTCCACTAAGGGGGAAGGAAGATGTCCGATTCAGAGGGAGAACAGGTGGCTGTGATAGCTCAAGACGCAGCAGCACCGGCCAATATGATCCCAGTCCCCATCACCCCAGCCCCCGCTGCAGCCCCTGTAATGCCGCTCACCATGCCATACCTTCCGGGAGCGGACTGGCTACCGCAGTATTCCGGGAAGTCACATACCCTGAGTGACTTCAGAGAAAGACTGCACAGCTTGTTTAGAGTGTATCCTTTGACTGAGAGCCAGAAGGTGGGCATATTAATGGGGCAGCTAGCCGGCGCGGCCCAGCGTGAAGTGAAGTCCTGGCCTGACACAGATAAAGGGACAGCAACTCAGATACTGGCTAAGTTAAAGAGTACTTTTGACACCCACACCGCAGCAGAAATAAAAATGAGATTCTTTGGGTGCAAGCAACGGGCCACAGACAGCATACGGGACTATGCCTTAAACTTGCAGGAGGCCCTGAGAGCAGTTAAACAGGTGGACTCAGAGAGTGTACGTGAAGAAGACAAACTCCTAACTGAGCAGTTCATAGAAGGGCTCCTGTCAGATGCCCACAGGACCCAGCTGCGTATCATGGTCCTGCAGAACCCTGCTCTGGACTTTGCAAAGTTTAAGGATCAGGCCATCCGGGTACTGAGAGAATCTACACCGAATGACACGGTACCCCTCCGGCCTCTTGCTATCACGTACCCGGAGGTAGTGCCTGCAACCCGAGCCACTGCAGGGGCTGAGGCGCAGTCCCTGGATAAAGATCCCGCTGCTGAGCTCAGACAGCAGGTCCAGGAGCTGACCAAGACTATGGCTGACCTTGCAAAGACTGTGCAGTCTCTACAAGTGACCCCATCACCTGCAAGAATCGAGTTGGCTTCGAGTCCAGATGACGTCCCGTGAATGCGGCAGAGGAGGATTCCGCCGACCTGAGGAAAAGACACAGACCGGAATGATTCAGCTGGACAACCGATCTGCCACCGCTACAGCCAGGCGGGCCACTTAGCAAGGTACTGTCCTTTAAACGGGCCGACCCTGGGGCCAGGAGCCAACCCCCAGGTGTAAGAAAGCCCGCCTCAACTCCCTGTCGCAGCAAGTATGTGGGAGGACAACCGGTCCTTCCTATTGTGCTGGATGGGTTCCCTTTGAATGCCCTCCTGTATACGGGGTCCCAGGTAACAACTTATAAACTGTACAAAAGATATTGGGCTGATTCAGACATTGACCATGGCCCAGATGATGATTTAACAATTGTGGCCAGTAATGGTCAGCCCTTGCCTCAAATTGGGTATAAGGAAGTAACCATTAAAGTGGGGCGGGTAGAATTGCCATGTCAGGGGATGATAATTGTAGATATTGATCGCAAAGAATCTAACCCACTGCTAACCATTGGTACAAATGTGATGGAAAACTGTCTTGCCGAAGTGATAATTTTGTTGCAGCAGGCATCTGAAACTGCCAGCTCCGGGCAGCAGCATGCCCTACATAGGGAGATCAGAGCCCTGATGAGGAGGCAGCAGGTAGAGCTGGCCGGAGGAGAAATTGGCAGTGTAAGGGTAAGTGACCCTCTCCCCATTGCAATTCCCCCAAAAGTGAAATGTTGATATGGTGTCGGGCAGCAATAGGCCTCAAGGGTCAAGATTACAAGGCCCTGGTGGAACCTGTATATTCAGAAAGTAGGCCTGGAGTCCTGATAGCCAGAGGGGTAGCAGACGTCCGCAAGGGAAGAGTGCCCGTCCGCGTCCTGAATTGTGGGGAGGAGGAAGCCAAATTGCCCCGGTATGCCACTGTAGCAAAACTGTACACTGTCAGTAACAATACCATCAAAGCAGTGGAACCCTTGATCCCGTTTGACCAGGTGGAAGGCGGAAGGCTATGGCTCCAAGGGACAGCTGGAGGACTGGTTCCAAAAATTACATGTGGGCACCGACTCCACCCCCTCACACCAAAAGCATGGGGTTTACCGGGTGGTACGGGAATACGAGCGGGTCTTCAGCAAACACCCCCTAGATTTTGGGCAGGTAAAAGGGGTTAAACATCAAATCCCCACTGGTGACCATCATCCCATTAAAGAGAGATACCGCCCTGTACCCCCCGCACAGTATCAGCGTGCCAAAGAAATGTTACGGGAAATGAAGGAGTCTGGGGTTATCAGAGATAGTTGTAGCCCCTGGGCAGCTCCACTAGTGGTCGTAAAGAAAAAAGATGGCACAATGAGAATGTGTGTTGACTATAGGCAAATTAACCGCATTACACATAAAGATGCTTATCCACTACCCAGAATATAAGAATCATTAGCAGCTTTGAAATCAGCTAACTATTTCTCCACCTTGGATCTCACCAGTGGGTATTGGCAGGTTCCCGTGGCAGAGTCGGACAAGGAGAAGACTGCATTCACGACACCAATGGGCCTCTGCGAGTTCAACGGTATGCCAGTCGGGCTCTGCAACGCCCCAGGAACATTTCAGAGATTGATGGAGTGCTGCTTAGGCCATTACAACTTTGAAACCGTGCTATTTTACCTGGATGACGTCATAGTCTACTCCAAGACCTATGAAGACCACCTGAGGCACTTAGCAGAAGTGTTCGAGTCCTTGTCAGAGTATGGCCTGAAGATAAAGCCGTCCAAATGTCACCTCTTGAAGCCAAAGGTACAGTACCTGGGTCATGTGGTCAGCGCAGAAGGTGTGGCACCTGATCCAAAGAAAGTCACAGTAATCAAGGACTGGCCAAGACCCACCACGGTAAAGGAGGTGCGGCAGTTCCTTGGGATGGTGGGCTACTACGGAAGGTTCATAGATGGTTTCACAAAGATAGCAGCGCCTCTTCAAGATCTCCTGGTGAGCCAGTCAAAGAAGGCCAAGAAGCAAAGCCCTCCATTTGAATGGAACAGCCAAATAGAAGCGTCCTTTGTCCGGCTGAAAATGGCTCTCACTGGAGAAGAAATTCTGGCCTACCCTGACTACAGCCAGCCGTTTGTACTGTACACAGACGCCAGCAACGTGGGATTGGGAGCAGTTCTCTCCCAGGTGCAGGGAGGCAGAGAGAAGGTGATAGCTTACGCCAGTAGGAAGCTTCATCCCACAGAAAGGAATCCAGAAAACTACAGTTCCTTCAAGCTGGAGTTCCTCGCAATTGTCTGGGCAGTGACTGACCGCTTCAAGCACTATCTGGCATCGGCCAAGTTTACCATCTTCACGGACAACAATCTGTTGACTCACCTGGCAACAGCTAAGCTAGGTGCACTAGAACAGCAATGGATGGCTCGACTGTCCAACTTTGACTTTACCATCAAGTACCGGGCTGGCAAGAAGAATAACAATGCGGATGCGCTGTCCAGAATGCCTCACTTACTCGAGTCTGGAGAAGACCTGGATGAACTGGAAGAGATAGAGTTACCAGCTTTCCATGGACAAGGTGTCTCCCAGTGTGAGCATGCTGTAAGAAGAAAGCGCTCGAGTCAGCAAGAGGTTTCTATCAACCCATTACTCCACCATAAATGGGAAGAAACCCAGGACAGTGACCCGGCCGTCCGATTAGTTAAAGAAAAGCTAGCACAAGCAGAAACCAATCTTGGTCCCGATGCTCCACAAGAAGCTCAACAGCTGTGGAAAGAGAGGGAAAAACTGTTTCTCTACAAAGGCAAGCTCTGCAAGAGATATGTCAACTGGCGAACAAATAAACTCATCTGGCAGATAGTGGTCCCACAGAGGGATGCTCCAATGGTCCTAGCAGCTTACCATGACAGAGCAGGACACTTTGGGTGGAAGAAGTTGGAGGTCCTACTCCGTGATCGGCTCTACTGGGTGCACATGAGAAAGGCAGTCGAGAAGTGGTGCAGAGACTGTGGTCCATGTAACCTGAGGCGGAAGGATGATACCAGCCAGAGGTCTCTCCTACAGCCAATTGTCACGAAGCAGCCCCTAGAGTTGGTGGCCCTGGACCACGTGAAACTAACACCAAGCCAGTCAGGCTATGTCTACGCCCTTACCATAGTGGACCATTACTCTCGTTTCCTGGTAGTACCTGTGAAAGACCAAACAGCCAGAACAGCAGCTCGAGCATTTCAAGCATACCTTTGTCAGCCTCACGGTTATCCTGAAAGGGTACTGACTGATCAAGGCCCTGCATTCGAGGCAGAAGTGTTCCAAGAGTTCTGTAACATGTACGGCTGTAAGAAAATAAGAACAGCACCATACCACCCCCAAACCAATGGATTGTGCGAGAAAATGAACCATGTGGTTATTGATATGCTCAAGACTCTACCTCTGGAAGAAAGAAACCAATGGCCACAGAAGTTACCAGATCTAGTGGACTTGTACAATAATATCCCAGTAAACTCGACCAACTGCAGCCCTGCTTACCTGATGCGAGCAAGACCTGGCAAGTTACCTGTAGACTTCGAAATGGGAACTGTGTCACCTGAAGCGGGTCAAGAGATAGAAGATTGGGATACAGAGCAACAACAACAGTACCGCAAAGTTCAGGAATGCGTGGAAAAGAACCTGTCCCAAGCCAGAATGAGACAAGAAAAGAACTACAATAAAACAGCCCCAGCAACTCCCTTAGCACCTGGAGAACAGGTCCTCAAGAAAAAGCGGAGAACGCATAAATTAGATGATCAGTGGGAGAATGAACCCTACACCATTATTCCCTCCAATTTTGACAATAGTAAAGTGTGTCTCATAAGCAAAGATGAAGGCAAAACCTATCAAGCAGTTTCTAGAAACCACCTGAACGTGTGCCCTGAATGGTGCAAAATCCAAAAGGAAGTAGAAAAAGTGCAAGAAAGTCCCCAAATTCAAGAAAATGAGGAAGAAATGATCCAAACAATACTTGGAAAATTCCCTAAAACATGGACCCAAATAAATAATGCTATAGTGGTACCAGTATTGACATTCCCGCAAATGGTTGAACCAGCAGCAGAAGAGGTCCCGGATCCACCTGAAGACAAGTCAGTCCCAACAATAGATGTCACTCCAGCAGTGGAACAGGAGAATCAACCCCCTGTCAGTGGTGAACCTGTCGTACCCTTGGCGAATCTCAGACCCCGTAGGCAACAATCATGCATACCTATCAGGGTTAGGCCTACCAGTAGCACTGAGGTAGCAGACACTCCAAGTAGTCAGGGACAAACACCAGAGCTACGCAGGTCCCAACGTAGCACTCGTGGACAGCCCCCTCCAAGGTATAGAACATAGAAAATAGAATACCTAACAGTGTGTATATAGTTATTTAAAATGTCTCGTATAAAATGCTTTTTATTTTAGGTGATTAAGTAAATGGACAATTGGGCCACTGGACTATGGGTGGCCAACACTTTAATTGTACATAGTTAGCACCAGTGTGCACAACACCCCAGAAGAAAAAGCCGTCCGGCGTGCATACAAAGGGGTCATCGATGCTCTGACGCACGCCCAGAGCCTACGTTGGGGGTTTTATTGCAGCGGGACCCCATGGAGCAGTATAATGGACACCCGGCAGGGAGCCACACTAGACTCATTATAGTAGTTATTTAAGTTGTAACGTTTAAGAAAATGTGCCTCCCACAATGGGATGAAATGTTCAAATATTCTTGTTTTTGTTTCCTCAGTCCGGGAGTACTGGTTTTAACTGAGGGGGAGTGTGGCGCCCCAGGACCTGGTCGCCACAACAGCATAGCCCCTCCAAAGGGTTAATGCTGAGCTTCGAGGTAATTGGGGAAATCATTGGCCAGTAGGTACCAACATCCAACGCAGTTTCTCCCTCGGACCAGCAAAGGGAGCTCTGAACCTGGAGTTCCAGGGAGCATTCCTCAAGCCTGAACTGAGGGAGGAGTTAGAGTTCAGTCTGTGAGGAGAGTCCAGAGAGTGAAGACGCAGAGTAGTGCTGTCCTGTGGACTGGGGCCTGGAGCTGGAATAGCTTGGCCCAGTGAAGCAGGATTGGCAGAGAGGCACAGAAGAGACTTAGACATCGGAGTCTGTGGTTGCCAGGGTGTAAAATCCTTTCCTGGTAGCCGAATCCGAAGGGCAGGAGAGCTGCAAGCACCTGGCCCATAAGGAACCTGAAGGTACAGCTGTATCACCAGGGCCCGGTGTGGACTCCAGCAGAGAAGCACCAGAGAGGGCCTGAGCAGCCTACCACACAGGGAGAGGGACGTACCACCGGTCCCAGCAGCAAGAGGGCCATTGCTAACTCAGAGTGCAGGGTCCTATGAAAGCAAAGAAAGAACAGGGAGTAGGCCTCATACTCAACTGGCCAAAAAGATAACTCAGTTACTTCCAGGCCGGCCGGAGCCCTTTACCACCTATAACGGTCTCCCAGGACTAACTGTTTGCACAGTAAAAGAGGAGATGGTAAAGAGACTGTTGTTTGTGTCCGGTCCTTTCACCGCCTGTCGGCCCTGCACTACACCGCAACTACATCGACACTCACAAGCACCAACTGTTGCCCCGGGGTCCAGCTCCATCTGTGGGGAGCAGTACCACCATTGCTGCCATTCCATCACCCCAGAGGCAACCATACAGCAGCGGCGGCTTAATAGCCGTAAACCACAGGTGGCGTCACGAATATCATAAACTTTAATCACCCCCACTGAAGCCATATTAATTCACCCCACCAAGGTACGGAGTCGGGCCCAGCCACCACTGACGTCCCCTGGACAAGTCCAGTCCGGCATCGGGTGTCCCATAGCCCTGGGGTGGGAGAGTCAGTAGCGTATAGTGTGCGGGCGGGACGAGGTTTAGATCAGTGCTGCTGCTAAGTGCTGAAAAATGGTGGCGATCGCCATCTTTTTTTTTTTTTCTAACCGCGCGTACAGTGGGGCGGACCAGGCTGTCAGCAAATCACAGACACACACACAGCAAAGTGGAATTTTGCCAGACAAGCAAGGGCATGTGTCATAGGCTGTGCATGTCACATGTCCTTGCCCTATAAGATCCAGCCATTTACCCCGTCGCCACCATTATCTCTCTGCTGCGGGTGTGTGACAGTCACTGCTCCCGCTGCTGCTACTGAAGCTGCTGTGTGCTCTATAGACATACAGTGCAATCTACACAGCGCTTTAGGGATTAGGGATTACTTGTAATTTCAGCTCTTTTCAGGGTTAAATTACAGCCGTTCATAGGCATTGTTGCTATTCAGATCCGTGCCAACGCTGTGAAGGGCTTTAGATAACAGCGTCTGGCTACATCGGCTCAGGCAATTCCTTGCTGAATTTTTTCATTGGCAGGGATGGAAACTGAGGCTTCCTTTGCTGTCCTGCTACCTACAGCACCTCTGCATTCTACAAACCTGCCCATTTTTACTACGCAATTTTTATAGCAAACAGTGCTGACGCTTAGTGGCATACCAAAAATGTGTTCGGGATACTAACTTAATGTTCCTCTGGTGCCACGCAAGGTACACCACCTCTGCATTCTACACACCTGCCCATTTTTGCTACGCAAATTTTATAGCAAACAGTGCTAACACCTAGTGGCATACTAAAAGTGTCTGGTATACTAACTTAGTGTTCCTCTGGTGCCAAGCAAGGTACACCACCTCTGCATTCTACACACCTGCCCATTTTTGCTACACAATTTTTATAGCAAACAGTGCTGACACTTAGTAGCATACTAAAAGTGTCTGGGATACTAGCTTAGTGTTCCTCTGGTGCCATGCAAGTTACACAACCTCTGCATTCTACACACCAGCCCATTTTTGCTACGCAATTTTTATAGCAAACAGTGCTGACACCTAGTGGCATACTAAAAGTGTCTGGTATACTAAATTAGTGTTCCTCTGGTACCAAGCAAGGTACACCACCTCTGCATTCTACACACCTGCCCATTTTTGCTACGCAATTTTTATAGCGAACAGTGCTGACATTTAGTGGCATACTCAAAGTGTCTGGGATACTAGCTTAGTGTTCCTCTGGTGCCACGCAAGGTACACCACCTCGGCATTCTACACACCAGCCAATTTTCGCTACGCAATTTTTATAGCAAACAGTGCTGCCAGTTTTAGGGCCATAGTTGCATTGTCAGGGATAGTCAGTGTTGGTTCTTCAGCTGTCAATAAAGCTAGACCACCTCTGCATTGTACTCCCCCCTCTCCATTTTTGCTACGACATTTTAAGTGTCCAATCTGGTCACAAACAAAATGAGGACAGATGCTGGTGGAAAGGGGAACAGGCGTGTTGGAAAGGGAAAAAAAGTTTGTGTCCGTGAGGGAGGTGGTAAAGCTACAGTAACATCTGCTGAAGAAGGGCCATCTTCAAGCAAAAGTAAGATGTCTACTACTTTCCGTGGACAATCCGATGTGCTCCCTTTTGTACGGAACCAAACTACTGTAACAAAGGTAGATGATGCACAAAAAAAGAACATGCTTGAATGGATCTCAAGTGCTCAGACAAGTGGCCTCTCCTCCACCTCAACTTCAACGTCCCAAAAACAACAGTCCTCTGAGTTATCACCCCAATCGCACTTGCTTTCTACCAGCTCTCAAGTCTCCACCCGCCCTCCCTTTCTACCAGCTATTCAGTCACACTATAGGCTGGGAATCAGAGGTCTGCTCCCAAGCTACAGTGAGTACAGACCAGGAAATGGTCTGCAGTGATGCACAGAAGCTTTGTGAGTCAGATTCAGGCCCTGATGACCAAGTTTCTGAGCATAATGTAGATCCTCATTCACAAACTGTAACACCTCTTGGTGGAGACAATGAGGAACATACTGATGACGATGAGACTCAGATACCAGATTTAAATGACAACTTAACTATTCAGTCAGGGCAGGAAGAGGTTAGGTCTGAGGGCGTGGGGAGTGCAAACACAACGGTTGATGATGAAGTTCTAGATCCTTCTTACTGTCAACCCACAGGCAGGCACTCGAAGAGGTCACCAGAGGCGGTGGAGGAGGATGAGACCGACGACGAGGTTAGCTTGCGCCTTCCTGGACAAAGACGGAGTACTGGAAGCACGTCAACAACTGCATCCTCAGCCACAACTCTGCCTGTGAGCACAAGTCGGGGTGGCTCTGCAGGTCGCATGGGCTCTAATAGTTGCATTGCCTGGTCCTTTTTTGACATTGCAAAGGATCACCCAACTCATGTGATTTGTAGGCTTTGTCGCCAATCTAAAAGTAGAGGCCAAAAACTCACTAGTTTGACCACTTCGTCCATGAACCGTCACATGAATAACAAGCATAAGTCCCAGTGGGAAGCTCACTTGTGCTACAATTGGGCCCAGCGGAGCGGGCAAACCACCGTCTGCCCTTTCAGCTGTATCCGCGCGCTCTTCATCCTCTATGACTGTGGGGACAGCTGTCACACATGTTTTTCTACGCAGACCTTCCACCTCTTTAACCACAACAGGCAGTTTACTTGGCAGGTCATCATCAGTTGTTTTGGGAGGGGAAACAGGTGCTGTTGTAAAGCTCTCTCAGACATCGAGAGCACCAACTTTGGATGAAGGCAATATCATGTCTCCGCCTGCACTTTCCTCACAGTCCAGCAGTTTTCCAAGGACACCCTACTACACCGTCTCCGCACAGCGGCCAGATCTCGGTCCCTCAGATGTGGACAATTAAAAGGCCATTTCCTCCGAGCCATGGGAATGCTAAGAGGTTGACTTTCACCCTCTGCAAGCTGTTGGCTACAGAAATTCTGCCTTTCTGCCTGGTGGATACAGAGGATTTTCGAAACCTTATGTCCATCGCAGTGCCCCAGCACCAGATGCCCAGTCTCCACTACTTCTCCAAGAAAGGTGTGCCTGTGCTACACTAGCATGTTGCACACAACATCATCGCTTCCTTGAGAAACTCTGTGTGTGACAGGGTGCATTTCACCACCGATACTTGGACCATTAAGCATGGACAGGGGCATTACATGTCACTGACTGGGCACTGGGTAACTATGGTGCAAGATGGAGAAGGGTCTGCTGTACAAGTCTTACCATCCCCACGACTTGTGCGTCAATCCTCTGTATGTGAAAGTTCCTCCACTGCTTCTGCCTCCTAAACCTCATCTGGGTCCTCCACCTCCGCCCCAAGTCTGACTGGTCAGGCCATCCGCGTTTTAACTGCTCACAAGGAATCCCGCACATCTCCTTACTATGCTGGCAGCAGAGCTCAATGGCATCAGGCGGTCTTTACGTTGAAATGTCTGGGAAATAAGAGTCACACAGCTGAGGAGTTGTGGTCAGCTCTTGCGACTGAGTTTAGTAAATGGTTGTCTCCACTCAACCTGCACCCAGGGAAGGCCGTGTGCAACAATGCTGCAAACCTGGGTGAGGCCCTTCGCCGGGGCAAGGTGACACATGTGCCTTGTATGGCTCACATGTTGAACCTTGTTGTCCAGCAATTTTTAACCCACTATCCCGGCCTAGATGGGCTTCAGCACAAGGCATGATCCCTCTCTGCTCACTTCCGCCGCTAAACCGCCGCAGCTGACCGACTTGCATCGCTCCAGAAGTTTTTCGGCCCGCCGGTTCACCGCCTGAAATGCGATGTGTCGACACGCTAGAATTCGACTCTCCAAATGTTGCAGCTACTGTGGCAGCACCGCCAAGCCCTGGTGCATTACGTTATGATGTATAGCCTGGGACAACGAGATGCAGAGGTGGGGCAGATCACGCTGCTGGAGTGGTCTCAGATTAAGGACCTATGCACCCTTCTGCATAGTTTTGACATGGCGACGAATATGTTTTGCGCTTACAATGCCATTATCAGCATGACAATTCCAGTCATTTACATGCTGCAGCACACTCTAAACACTATTCGTAGTCAGGGGGTGGGGCAAGAGAAGGAGGAGGAAGTACAGGAGGATTCATATGCGGAAGGGCTACCAAGATATGCAAGGTAGAGATGTTCTGCATCACCAAGGCACAGGCATGGGACAGTTGGAGAGACAGATTAATAAGGGTGCATGGTAGCAGCCAAACTGTTGAGGAAGGTGCAGGAGCCCAGGAAGAAATGGAGGACGAACTGGCGATGGGCATGGAAGTCTCAGCAGATGAGGGAGACATTGGTCAAATTTCGGTTGTTCGAGGTTGGGGGGACATGTCAGAGGAAGGAAGCACGGTTATCACCTTGCCGCCACAAACACAGCAAGGACTTGGTCTGCAGGGATGCGCAAGACACATGAGCGCCTTCTTGCTGCACTACCTACAACATGACCCTCGGATTGTCCGAATTAGAAGTAATGATGACTACTGGGTTGCCACACTCTTAGATGCCCAGTACAAGTCCAAATTTGGCGAAATAATTCCAGCCATAGAAAGGGACGCACGTGTGCAGGAGTATCAGCAGAAGCTGTTACTCAATCTTAGCTCGGCTTTTCCACCAAGCAACCGTGGTGCACGGAGGGAATCTCCCAGTTGTAACTTGCCAAACATGGGACTGTCTCGTCATTATCAGTCAAACCGTACCAGCAACACCGTATCTGGTGCTGGTAACAGCAATTTTATTTAATCGTTTCATATTTTTTTTAGACCATCCTTTGCAAGGCCAACAGAGACAAGAAGTCTGACACATAGTCAACGGCTGGAGAGGATGATACAAGAGTATCTCCAAGTGAACATCGATGCCATGACTGTGCAACTGGAGCCTTGCTCCTTTTGGGCTTCAAATCTTGAAAAATGGCCTGAGCTCACCACTTACGCCTTGGAGATCTTGTCGTGTCCCGCAGCCAGCATTGTCTCGGAATGTGTCTTCAGTGCTACTGGGTGTGTGCTGACAGATAAGCGCACGCGTCTGTCCAGTGACAATGTGGGCAGACTAATGTTCGTCAAGATGAACAAGTCAGGGATTCGCAAGGACTTTACTGCCCCTGTGTCATCCTGGGGAGAGTAAAGGCTGGGGTATTTTGGAATGTGCTTGATGCCAATCAACCTGTCAAGTTTGCAACTGGGGGACAACTGATGCCACTGAAGTGGTGTGTGTGGCCCAATTTTTGGAAAAAAGGGAGACTCTGCTTGGAGTCCCCTTGCTGTGTTTTTAATAATGAGCCAAGATGAACAAGTCATGGTTCAACAAGGACTTTGCTACCTACCCCCGTGTCATCCAGGGGACAGTTAAGGCTGGCGTATTTTTGAATGTGCTTGATGCTAATTAACATGTCCAGTTTGCAAGTGGGGCACAAGTGATGCCACTGAAGTGGTGTGTGTGGTCCAATTTTTGGAAAAAAGAGAGACTCTGCTTGGAGTCCCCTTGCTGTGTTTTACATGATTTTTGAAGGGCATGACATGCCTTTATCTCTGTCTCCTCCTCTTTTTACTCATCCAGCTCTTTTGTTCTCGCATGAGTATATGTCCTTGTCACTTTCCCTTGTGTTTGTGGTGTCTTGGTAGTTGTTTGTCTCCTTTTGGACACCTTTGAAGGTGTTTTCTATGTATTTTTATGTGTTTGTGTTTGCCTGCCATTGTTTTCAATGGGGTTCGAGTGGTTCGTCGAACGGTTTGTCGAACATTCGTCGAACGGGGCTTCCGTTTGACGAACCAAACTCGATTGCCGGGGGGTGGCTCATCTCTAGTTACTAGATACATTGCGAGTATTTCCCATTGACTTGTTTTGCACACACTTTTCAGAATGCATACGCGAGTGTTAGACAGTACTCGTTATGAGTATCGCGAATCCAAGTATTTCAAAACTCGTTCATCATTAGATGTCTACTATTTGGTCATCTCTTACTCATTCCCATGTTTGTCCACATTAAATTCAAAATCTTATACTCACCTCCTGTGATGGCGACGTTAAAGCAGTGTCAGTGCTTGCATTATCATGGCTCATGACAGGTGGTGAGTAGTGACATCATGCAAGGCCCTCACTGAGTCACTCAGCACCTGCTTCTCTCTCCCCACCTTCGGACAAATGATTAAGCAGCAGAAAAAGCTGGCCATTCACCTCCTGAAGTTTAGTCATCTGTCCAAAGACGAAGAGAGAGAGACCAGCACTAATTGGGTAAGGTGCTGAAATTACATAATAAACTAACATGAGCCCCAGGAACTCAAGCCCCAATACTACTGGAATAGCGCTGACATAGGAGGTGAGTATAAGTTTTATATTTTATTAGGGCCAAAAATTGGAATGCGAAGGGGTTGTCCAAATAGTGTTCAGCCCTTTTAACACTAGAAGTCCCAGAGAGGGGTCATTTAACATTTCTACCTTTGGAACTCAGAGAGCTCGAAATTTCTGGGACTTCTAGGGTTAAAAGGAATCTGTCAGTAGGAACAACCCTTCTAAACCTTATATGTGGGCATGTAGGTCTAAGGAAGTTGAATAAAATAATATCTTGATATTTGTGCTCTGATGTTTTAGCCCAGAGAAATCCTCATTTTTTTGTATGTAAATGAGATGTTAAGAGCTACGGGCCAGACAGAGATCTCCTTATGAATCTGCCTCCAGACCTCATTTGAAATTTAAGGGGGTGATACCAGAGTAAAGGGTACTTTACACGCTGTGACATCACTAGCGATTGCTAGCGATGTCGTGCACGGTAGCACCCGCCCCCGTCGTATGTGCGACATTTGGTGATCGCTGCCGCAGCGAACATTATCGCTACGGCAGCGTCACACGCACATACCTGTGCAGCGACGACGCTGTGACCGCCGAACAATCCCTCCTTCAAGGCGGTCACAGCCTGTGACTACCGAACAATCCCTCCTTCACATAGTGATGTGTGCTGCCGCAGGATCGACAAACAACATCATACCTGCAGCAGCAACGATATTAAGGAAAGGAGCAGCATGTCAACGATCACCGTTTTTGGACGATTTTGCAATCGTTGATCATCACTTCTTGGTGTCACACGCTGCGATGCCACTACCGGTGCCGTATGTGCGTCACTAATGACGTGACCCTAACGATATATCGGTAGCGATGTCGCAGCGTGTAAAGCACCCTTAAGACATGTAATGACTGACAATCTGGTCTCCTAATCTACATGTCTCACACTGGTAATGCCCCCTTGATTTCAAATAAACTCTGGAGATAGAATCTCATTAAGATCTTTGTCTGGCTAATAGAGCTAAACAGCTCATAAAATATTAAAGGTGTCGGCGCGGGTTCAGTCACCGCTCTGTGTTTGGAGAATGAACTCACGCAACATCCACTCCAGTGATTGAGAACCAAATGCTGCTGGGAGGATTAAAGTTATTTTCCTCCTGGCAGTGGGGTTCAAAGTGCAGGCACAGGGCAGGTTCAAAGCACTATTAACTTGCAGATTAGCCCTATACCAGCAGGTTAATAGTGTTTTTACACTTGACAGGTTCTCTTTAAGAAAAATGTGGATTTCTCAAGAAAAATACATCAGATCACAGATTTAAAGGTAGATGTTTTATTCAGCTTTCAATGACCTACATGCCCGTAATGATGGCTTAGGAGGGTTGCTCTTACTGACAGATTTCCATTAAACAACTTCAATTCAGCATGGAGCTGTGGAGGGGCACCCATAGAGGTATATCAGGTCCTTACCTTTGTAAACATCTGATTTCACACTGAACCCTAGCATTTTGGGGTGGCTAATGGGGGCCCTAGTAGTCACTGCAGAGGTTTCCTGGCTGCAGCGCAGCCTTTCATTAACTGCTCGCACTCCAGTCGGCAAACGTTCATTCATCTACTGACACAGTAACTCTGACATGTGGGTTTCTTTTAGTCACTTAAACTTTACTTGTTAATTGCGCAAGTACATCTTCATCTCACATTAATCGGGCACAGACTCTGACCCTGACGGGGTTCCTCATAGCAACAGTCACAAGATACAAATTATAGGCCAACCGCTTCCCTGGCACTTGGGTCTCCGAGAGAACCTCCAAGCCCCTCATCTCCTCTAAGGACATCACAGTATGTGGTAGGCTCTGCCTCTGCTCTCATATTCATTTCCCACCCTCTCTTTAGGGTCTTACTAACCGTCAGTCTCTTGAGGGGGTTCTTTGGGTATTCCTTCCAGGGAAAAGGGTGCCTCTCAGATCACACAGGACCCTGCATTTCCGGTGTCTGAGTCTGACCCCAAAGCCTGGCCAAATAACTCCAAATGGGCTTCTTACTTATAAGGCCTACTTCAGCAGCAGCTACTCTTCACTTTCTTCTCACTGGGGACTCTCTTGTCTTTTTCATATTACTTGCCCTTTTTACAAGCTCCACACCTCCCTGCAATTAAACCTTTTCCTACCCAGAAGGTACCAGGGAAGAGGTCTGTAAAACATTGCCATCTAGTGACCATACAACACATAACATACTCCTTTAAAGTACATACACACAGTTCTATACCTCTGAGGGCATGGCAGAGCCCTAGACTCACATGCATTCTTCTGGGTAATCTTCAAGAAAAATGGTCAGGTTCCCTATTGACTTGCATTAGGTTCATTGTTGACGACTAATAAAAGAATAGTATTTTGAGATTCATTACGAATATGACTGATGGGCAACACTATAATGCTTGAGTGCTCAGTAGTACTCGTTAACGAGCAGTTTGATGCACAACTCGAGTCACCAAGTAAAATGGAAGTCAATAGGGAACTCTAGCATTTTTCCTCGAAATCTTCCTGAAAAATGCTTGAGCTCCCCATTCACTTCCCTTATATTCGGTAATCGAGTCGGGCATCTGACTGCTTGTTACAAGTACCGAGCATTCAAGCATGGTAGTGCTCGCTTATTACTAGTTAAGGCATCTTTTTTTTTTACTTTTTTTCTTCCATAAGAATTGTCAACTCTTAAGGGTGCTTTACACGCTGCGACATCGCTAACGATATATCGTCGGGGTCACGGTGGGATGCACATCCGGCGTCGTTAGTGACATCGCAGCATGTGACAGCTAGGAGCGACAAGCAACGATTACAAAAACGTCAAAAATCGTTGATCATTGACACGTCGCTCCTTTTCATAATATCGTTGGTGGTGCATGCCGTTAGTTGTTCGTCGTTCCTGCGGCATCACACATCCCTATGTGTCACACCGCAGGAACAACGAACATCTCCTTACCTGCGTCCACCGGCAATGAGGAAGGAAGGAGGTGGCCGGGATATTCCGCGTGCTCATCTCCGCCCCTCCGCTTCTATTTGGACGGCTGCCGTTTGACGTCACTGTGACGCTGCACAAACTGCCCTCTTAGGAAGGAGACGGTTTGCCGGCCACAGCGACGTCGCAGGGAAGGTAAGTCCATGTGATGGGTGTAAGCGATGTTATGCGCCACGGGCAGCGATTTGCCCATGACGCACAACCGACGGGGGCGGGTACACTCACTAGCGATATCGATAGCAATATTGCAGCGTGTAAAGCACCCTTTAGGCTATGTGCACGTGCTGCAGATTTGGAGCAGAAATGTTCTGCACCAGATCTGCACACTGTGGTAAAACATGCGTCAAAACCGGTTTGATGCGGTTTTGATGTGGTTTTGGTGTGGTTCTTTGGGCCATCAAGAAAGTTAATGAATTGAAGTCAGTGGGTGAAAAAATACAATAGGATAAAGAGTTGCACTCAAGTCACAATGTATAAGGGAATGATGAAAAGCAAAACTGCTATGGGAATACTAGACTGAAAAATTCAATGAACTATCTGAAAAAGTGAAAAAACATGAAAAATGGAATATGCATAACTGCTATGAATAATAGGAATATAATAGATGTTTAGCCATTGTATTGATCAATGCAATAGAGCCCCAAAAAAGAGATTATATTGGCATTGGTTTTGGGGCTCTTTTGCATTGATCAATACAATGGCTAAACATCTCTTATATTCCTATTATTCATAGCAGTTATGCATATTCCATTTTTCTTGTTTTTTCACTTTTTCAGATAGTCTAGTATTCCCATAGTACTTTTGCTTTTCATCATTCCTATATACATTGTGGCTTGAGTGCAACTCTTTATCCTATTCTATAGTTATGTTTTTTGAGTCTTGCACCATGTTCACATCATTGGTGTTCCAGACATACATTCTTTAGTGGGTGAAAAAACACTACTAAACCTGACCAATAATTGACATACTGCAGATTTTCCTGCATCAAAATCTGAACCAAAACCACATGAAAGCATATATAAAATCCCATGTGCAGCATACACAGGCTGGGCCACTTATATGGATACACGTAAAAAAAATGGGAATGGTTGGTGATATCAACTTTCTGTTTATAGCTCATTATTAGTATATTGGGAGGGGGGAAACCTTTCAAGATGGGTGGTGACCATCGTGGCCATTTTGAAGTCAACCATTTTGGATCCAACTTTATTTTTTCCAATGGGAAGAGGGTCATGTAACACATCAAACGTATTGAGAACTTCACAAGAAAAACAATGGTGTGCTTGGTTTTAACATAACTTTTCTCGTTCATTAGTTATTTACAATTTTATGACCACTTATAAAATGTGTTCAAAGTGCTGCCCATTGTGTTGGATTGTCAATGCAACTCTCTTCTCCCACTCTTGACACACTGATAGCAACACCACAGAAGAAATGTTAGCACAACCTTCCAGTATCCATTGTTTCAGATGCTGCACATCTTGTATCTTCACAGCATAGAAAATTGTCTTCAGATGACCCACAAGATAAAAGTCTAAGGGGGTGAGATCGGGAGACCTTGGTGGCCATTCAACTGGCCCACGATGATCAATCCATTTTCCAGGACACTTTTCATGTAGGAAAGCTCAGACCTGTGATGGTGCACCACCACATTATGGGTGTCAGGTTCGAGCATTCCTACATGAACAGTGTCCTGGAAAGTGGATTGGTCATCGTCGGCCAGTTGAATGGCCTCCAAGGTCTCCCGATCTGACTCCCTTACTTTTATGTTTGGGGTCATCTGAAGACAATTGTCTATGCTGTGAAGATACAAGATTTTTAAACATAGAAGTAGTGTTATGGCTCAAGAGGTGATTATATCCTATTAAAAAAGTATTAATTTCTAGCTGCATTACCCAGCATTGCCCATGATAGTAACTGTCTCTCTGTTTCTCTCCCAATCTCTGTCTGTCTCTCTCTCTGTGTCTCCCTCTCTGTCTGTCTCTTTCTCTCTGTCTGTCTCTCTATCTCTTTATCTCTGTTTCTTTTCCTGTATGTCTCTGTCTGTATTTCTGTTTCTTTCCCTGTCCATCTCTGTTAGTCTCTTTCCATGTCTATCTATCTCTTTCTCTGTCTCTGTCTGTCCCTTTCCCTGTCTGTCTCTCTATCTCTTTCCATGTCTGTCTCTGTCGGTCTCTTTCCCTGTCTCTTCCCCAGTCTTTCCCTGTCAGTCTCTTTCCCTGTATGTCTCTGTATCTGTGTCTGCCTCTTTGTCTGTCTGTCTGTGTCTGTCTATTTCTTTGTCTGTTTTTATCTGTCTGTCTCTCTCTGTCTGTCTTTGTATTTCTTTTTCCCTGGCTGCATTGTGTCATGCCAACATTCCATTTATGGGTGTGTCTGCGCATTCTTCTGAAGTTCTGACTGCATTGTGGCTCCCAGCTCCATTGACTTTAATGGAGGCAGGTTTTTTTTCTTAATAACTGTAAAGCACAGGGTTACAATTTCCCCTCAAAACATAGTCTATGACGTTCCCTGGGACAGTGTGGATTCCTTTCGCTGACATTCACACACACACACACACACACACACACACACACACACACACACATACATACACTCAGCTATATACAGTATAATAGATTTTGTTGGTATTCAGTATTCTTTTAATTAGGTGCTTAGTCCATTCTGAATAAGCAGTCCAAGTGTATGTAGGCTACAGTTCCGCAATGAGCTTTTGGTGAGATTTTACCCTCACCTACTGTATCCTCACCTACCCCTTGTAGACTGTGAGCCCTCGCGGGCAGGGACCTCTCTCCTCCTGTACCTGTCTGTGTCTTGTACTGTTTATGATTATTGTACTTGTCCCTATTATGTATACCCTTTTCACATGTAAAGTGCCATGGAATTGATGGCGCTATAATAATAAATAATAATAAAATTATAATAATGATAATTTTGATGCTGATTATTTTTGCTGCTTCAAAAATGCACCTACATAGTAGGTGCAGAAATAGTGCTAAAATACACTCATATAAATTGGAGACCCATAGAGGTACAGCAAGGGCTTTTAAGAGGCTATGCATGGTATGTAAAATCCGTCCAATATACAATATATTTTATGAGTTTTATATGGCTTAAAGGGGTATCCTCAAATTTCACAGTCATTCCCTATCTATAGAATAAGGAATAGCATCCCAATCCCTGGGGGTCCAATCATTGGGACCCATCCAATTCTAAGAGAAGATGCTCTGAAGATCTCTGTAAGAATGGGTTGATTATAGACACTCAATTCATTCTATATAGACAGAATTACGGTAATTAAGAGCAACACTCAGCTGTTCTTTGGAATTCGCGTACGAATGCGCAAGATGAACCATTGTTTCCTTCATGCAGGGCTCTTCAGTTCCCTGTTTCTTGGGATTGGTAGTTGACCCAATGGTCAGGTAGAAGATAACTTTACAACATGAGACTACCCCTTTAAGGAACTCAAAAAAGGTACAATCAGTGCAGCAGCTCATACCAGATTTACAGCGTGTTCTGCAGGAAAATCTGTAGGACATTCGGACAAGGTTGATTAGATAATATTTACTCATTACACATACATAATTACATAATATCTTCCATACAAACGCTAGCTTTCTCCTTTATTATTATGCTGTTCTACTGTTCTGGGTAGATGTTGTAGCTGGAGATAATAATCTAGCTCCAATATTCACATGGATAAGGAAGTGATTGTGCTTTGATGATACTGGTAAAGAGAGGAAATTAAGTATAATTGGTGGTCAGGGGCAGAATCATAAAACATATTAAGTAAAACCAAAAGGCTTTCATATGTATAGACTGTGAGAGTGGGAAGTGGGAGGTGAAGGTTTGACTTGGCCACTAAACTGAAGAATGTGCACAGAAAACAATATATAGACATTCAAAAGGACGGTAATACTATTATATTACACAAAAATATACTGTAAAATAAATAAGGTTTATTGAAGCCACTTCCAATAATTTACTATTTGTAAATATTGCTTTGCAAAAATGTATTTTTTAGACACCAGTGTTATTCTTAGCTATCTGTGCATAGGAACCTGATGTTTGATATGCAGTGGTATTTCGTCCAATAAAATCAGATCTTTGTTGTGTACGGCATGTGCCCACGGGAGCTTGCTCCTGCGGATTTTGCTGCGGAAAACCTGCGGATTTATCTGGATTTTCCCGATAAATCTGCAGGTTTCAGCATGTACAGACACTCCCCATGTTATCCTATGGGACATGGGGAGTGTCTGTGTCCATGTTGCGGAATGTGCGGCTGCGGAATATCCTGCAGATGTCCCGCAGCAGCACATAACTGCATGTTAATTATTCCTGCGGATTTACCTGCGGAAATCCCGGCGCTCCACTATGGAGATAGAGGCTTACCTGCCTTGATAGCAGACCCCCGTCACTTTCTTTCGGTGCATAGGACGTCACGGTAGTGGAGCTAGGAGCAGGAAGCAGGAGGTGGGCGGGGCCTGCACGAGCTCCGGTCATGTGACAGCCCGAGCTAGTTCAGGCCCACCCACCTTCTCCTGCGCAGTGCAGATGCTGATGGAGGTAATTATGAACGCCCCGATCACTGAAGCACTTGTTCTGCATTGAGGATGCAGTGCCAAAGCCATGGTACTGTATCCTCAATGCAGAATGCCCGCACCATATCCGCAGGACATTCTGCAATAAAACTGCAGCATGGAAACAGACAAAGTTGTGCTGCGGTTTTCTGAGAGATTCTGCGGAATGTCCTGCAGATATAACCACAGGACACTTTCTCCATGGGCACATAGCCTAAAGGTATAAAGGCCACGGCTTCTGGATATCGGGTGGCATAGTCCACAACAGTGAAAATGTACTGCTTTCCACATTTACTTGGTTTAGCCAGGGGCCCAATGATATCAACAGCTACTCTTTGAAAGGGTTCTTCTATTATGGGGAGCGGTTGCAATGGTGCCTTTGGGTGATCTCTTGGCTAGAGTTGAGCGCGGTTCGCGGTTCGAGGTTCTCCAGTTCTAGGCTCGAGTGATTTTGGGGCCTGTTCTAGATCGAACTAGAACTTGAGCTTTTTGCAAAAGCTCGATAGTTCTAGAAACGTTCGAGAACGGTTCTAGCAGCAAAAAAACAGCTAATTCCTAACTGGCTTTCCGCTGTAATAGTGTAAGTCACTCTGTGACTCACACTATTATGACATTTCAGTGTATAGTGTGCGGGAACAGCGCCTTCAGATCAGTGCTGATTCTATAATGGCGATCGCCATTTTTTTTTTTTTTTCCTTGTCTTCCTTCCCTAAGCGCTCGCGTCTTGTGGGGCGGGCCAGCATGTCAGCCAATCCCAGACACACACACAGCTAAGTGGACTTTTAGCCAGAGAAGTAACGGCATGTGTAATGTGATAGGATGTCCATGTCACATGTCCCTGCATTATAAAACCGGACATTTTCCTCCAGGACGCCATTATCTCTTATGCGTCCTTGGTGTCAGACATCACTTGGGCAGCTCCGTCCTTTGTCCTATCGCTGATACAGCTGTATGCGCTCCATACACAGCGCTGGACAGCATAGGGATAGCACTTTCCATCAGTCCTTTTAAGGGCTCGTACCGGCAGGGTCAGAGCCATAGGTGACAGGTCCTGAAAACAGCGACAGTGTCTGTGTAGCAAAGGTCAGGGATTTCCTCCATGCATTTCCCCATTAGGAGGGAATAGAAAGGCAGGCTTCCTTTCCTCTACCCAGAGCCCCAAAATCCTGGCACTGTACCCTCCTGTCCTCTGCACACTCCAACTCATTATAACTAAGCCATTATACTAGCAAAAACTCAGTGTACCTAGTGGCATCCTAAACGTGGCTATTGGACTGTTGTCTAGTCAAACTAGTGCAAAGACATTTGCAGCACCTCTACCTGCATTGCACACTCCAACTCATTATAACTAAGCCATTATACTAGCAAACACTCAGTGTACCTAGTGGCATCCTAAACGTGGCTATTGGACTGTTGTCTAGTCACACTAGTGCAAAGACATTTGCAGCACCTCTACCTGCATTGCACACTCCAACTCATTATAACTAAGCCATTATACTAGCAAACACTCAGTGTACCTAGTGGCATCCTAAACGTGGCTATTGGACTTTGCTATAGTCCCACTAGTGCAAAGACATTTGCAGCACCTCTGCCTGCATTGCACACTCCAACTCATTATAACTAAGCCATTATACTAGCAAACACTCAGTGTACCTAGTGGCATCTTAAACGTGGCTATTGGACTGTTGTCTAGTCACACTAGTGAAAAGACATTTGCAGCCCCTCTGCCTGCATTGCACACTCCAACTCATTATAACTAAGCCATTATACTAGCAAACACTCAGTGTACCTAGTGGCATCCTAAACGTGGCTATTGGACTTTGCTATAGTCCCACTAGTGCAAAGACATTTGCAGCACCTCTGCCTGCATTGCACACTCCAACTCATTATAACTAAGCCATTATACTAGCAAACACTCAGTGTACCTAGTGGCATCTTAAACGTGGCTATTGGACTGTTGTCTAGTCACACTAGTGAAAAGACATTTGCAGCCCCTCTGCCTGCATTGCACACTCCAACTCATTATAACTAAGCCATTATACTAGCAAACACTCAGTGTACCTAGTGGCATCCTAAACATGGCTATTGGACTTTGCTATAGTCACACTAGTGCAAAGACATTTGCAGCACCTCTGCCTGCATTGCACACTCCAACTCATTATAACTAAGCCATTATACTAGCAAACACTCAGTGTACCTAGTGGCATCCTAAACGTGGCTATTGGACTGTTGTCTAGTCACACTAGTGCAAAGACATTTGCAACACCTCTACCTGCATTGCACACTCCAACTCATAATAACTAAGCCATTATATTAGCAAACACTCAGTGTACCTAGTGGCATCCTAAACGTGGCTATTGGACTGTTGTCTAGTCACACTAGTGCAAAGACATTTGCAGCACCTCTACCTGCATTGCACACTCCAACTCATTATAACTAAGCCATTATACTAGCAAACACTCAGTGTACCTAGTGGCATCCTAAACGTGGCTACTGGACTTTGCTATAGTCCCACTAGTGCAAAGACATTTGCAGCACCTCTGCCTGCATTGCACACTCCAACTCATTATAACTAAGCCATTATACTAGCAAACACTCAGTGTACCTAGTGGCATCCTAAACGTGGCTATTGGACTTTGCTATAGTCCCACTAGTGCAAAGACATTTGCAGAACCTCTGCCTGCATTGCACACTCCAACTCATTATAAATAAACCATTATACTAGCAAACACTCAGTGTACCTAGTGGCATCCTAAACGTGGCTATTGGACTTTGCTATAGTCCCACTAGTGCAAAGACATTTGCAGCACCTCTGCCTGCATTGCACACACCAACTCATTATAAATAAGCCATTATACTAGCAAACACTCAGTGTACCTAGTGGCATCCTAAACGTGGCTACTGGACTTTGCTATAGTCCCACTAGTGCAAAGACATTTGCAGCACCTCTGCCTGCATTGCACACTCCAACTCATTATAACTAAGCCATTATACTAGCAAACACTCAGTGTACCTAGTGGCATCCTAAACGTGGCTATTGGACTTTGCTATAGTCCCACTAGTGCAAAGACATTTGCAGCACCTCTGCCTGCATTGCACACTCCAACTCATTATAAATAAGCCATTATACTAGCAAACACTCAGTGTACCTAGTGGCATCCTAAACGTGGCTATTGGACTTTGCTATAGTCCCACTAGTGCAAAGACATTTGCAGCACCTCTGCCTGCATTGCACACTCCAACGCATTATAAATAAGCCATTATACTAGCAAACACTCAGTGTACCTAGTGGCATCCTAAACGTGACTATTGGACTGTTGTCTAGTCACACTAGTGCAAAGACATTTGCAGCACCTCTACCTGCATTGCACACTCCAACTCATTATAACTAAGCCATTATACTAGCAAACACTCAGTGTACCTAGTGGCATCCTAAACGTGGCTATTGGACTGTTGTCTAGTCACACTAGTGCAAAGACATTTGCAGCACCTCTGCCTGCATTGCACCCTCCAACTCATTATAACTAAGCCATTATACTAGCAAACACTCAGTGTACCTAGTGGCATCCTAAACGTGGCTATTGGACTTTGCTATAGTCCCACTAGTGCAAAGACATTTGCAGCACCTCTGCCTGCATTGCACACTCCAACTCATTATAACTAAGCCATTATACTAGCAAACACTCAGTGTACCTAGTGGCATCCTAAACGTGGCTATTGGACTTTGCTATAGTCCCACTAGTGCAAAGACATTTGCAGCACCTCTGCCTGCATTGCACACTCCAACTCATTATAACTAAGCCATTATACTAGCAAACACTCAGTGCACCTAGTGGCATCCTAAACGTGGCTATTGGACTTTGCTATAGTCCCACTAGTGCAAAGACATTTGCAGCACCTCTGCCTGCATTGCACACTCCAACTCATTATAACTAAGCCATTATACTAGCAAACACTCAGTGTACCTAGTGGCATCCTAAACGTGGCTATTGGACTGTTGTCTAGTCACACTAGTGCAAAGACATTTGCAGCACCTCTACCTGCATTGCACACTCCAACTCATTATAACTAAGCCATTATATTAGCAAACACTCAGTGTACCTAGTGGCATCCTAAACGTGGCTATTGGACTTTGCTATAGTCCCACTAGTGCAAAGACATTTGCAGCACCTCTGCCTGCATTGCACACTCCAACTCATTATAAATAAGCCATTATACTAGCAAACACTCAGTGTACCTAGTGACATCCTAAATGTGGCTATTGGACTGTTGTCTAGTCACACTAGTGCAAAGACATTTGCAGCCCCTCTGCCTGCATTGCACACTCCAACTCATTATAACTAAGCCATTATACTAGCAAACACTCAGTGTACCTAGTGGCATCCTAAACGTGGCTATTGGACTGTTGTCTAGTCACACTAGTGCAAAGACATTTGCAGCACCTCTACCTGCATTGCACACTCCAACTCATTATAACTAAGCCATTATACTAGCAAACACTCAGTGTACCTAGTGGCATCCTAAACGTGGCTATTGGACTTTGCTATAGTCCCACTAGTGCAAAGACATTTGCAGCACCTCTGCCTGCATTGCACACTCCAACTCATTATAACTAAGCCATTATACTAGCAATTTTTGCTGCAAGTTTAAGGGCCGTAGTTGCATTGTCAGGGATATTTATTCTTTATTATTCTGCTGTTAATAAAGCTAGACCACCACTGCAATCTACACCACCTCTCAATTTTTACTACCACATTTTCAGTGCACAATCTTGTCACAATCAACATGAGTGGCAAAATGACAGATGCGGGTGGAAAGGGGAAGAGGCGTGGTGGAAAAGGCAAAAAAGGTTTTGTCCGTGGGGAAGGTGGCAAGGCTCCATTATCATCTGCTGAAGATAGAGCATCTACCAGCAAAAGTAAGATGTCTACTACTTACCGTGGACAATCCGATGTGCTCCCTTTTTTACGGACACGAACAACAGGAACAAAGGTAGATGATGGCCAAAAAAGGAAAATGCTTGAATGGATCTCAAGTGGTCCAACAAATGCCCTCTCAGCCTCTTCAAGTACCGCATCCAAAAAACACCAGTCCTCTGAGTTGTCATCCCAATCAAACTTGCTTTCTCCCAGCTCTGAAGTCTCCATCAGCCCTGCACAGTATGGTGGAACTGAGATGGCTGAGTCTGCAGAGCTGTTCAGTCACACTATAGCCTGGGAATCAGAGGTCTGCTCCCAAGCTACAGTGAGTACAGAACAGGAAATGGTCTGCAGTGATGCCCAGAACCTTTGTGACTCTGATTCAGGCCGTGAGGACCAAGTTTCTGAGCATAATGTTGACCCTTTGTCACAAACTGTAACACCTGTGGTTATAGACAATGAGGAACATACTGATGAAGATGAGATGCAGATACCCGATTGGGATGACAACTTAAATATTCGGTCAGGGCAAGAAGAGCCTCGGTCTGAGGGGGAGGGGAGTGCAAACACAACAATTGATGATGACGTTCTAGATCCCACCTACTGTCAACCCACAGTCAGGCACTCGAGGAGGTCAACAGAGGTGATGAAGGAGGATGCAACTGATGACAAAGTTACCTTGCGCCTTCCTGGACAGAGTCGGAGTACTGGTAGCACGTCTACAACTGCATCCTCAGCCACCACTCTGCCTCTGAGCATTATTCGGGGTGGATCAACAGGTCGCATGGCCTCTAAGCCTTGCCTAGCCTGGTCCTTTTTTGACATAGAAAAAGATCGCCCAAATTATGTGATCTGTAAAATTTGTCATGGTTCTCTTAGTAGAGGTCAAAACCTCAGCAGTTTGACAACTTCTTCCATGAATCGTCACATGAATAAATATCATATGGCCCGGTGGGAAGCTCACCGTGCTGCAATGCGGCCTAGCGGAACGAACCATCCACCGCCTGCCCCTTCCAGTGCATCCGCGCGCTCGTCATCTTCTAGGACTGTGGGGACAGCTGTCACACCTGTTTTTCCACCCACAACTTCCACCACTGTAACCGCAACAGGCAGTTTGCTTGGTAGGTCGTCAGTTGGTTTGGAAGGGGAAACAAGTGAGTGTGTACAGCTCTCTCAGACATCGATAGCACCAACGTTGGATGAAGGCAACATCATGTCTCCGCCAGCACTTTCCTCACAAACCTGCATTTTTCCAGGGGCACCCTACTCAACACCGTCTACACACAGCAGCGAGATCTCTGTCCCTCAGATGTGGTCAAATAAAAGGCCACTTCCTGCGACCCATGACAAAGCGAAGAGGTTGACTCTATCCCTCTGTAAGCTGTTGGCTACCGAAATGCTGCCTTTCCGCCTAGTGGACACACAGGATTTTAGAGACCTTATGTCTGTTGCTTTGCCCCAGTACCAGAAGCCTAGTCGCCACTACTTCTCTAAGAAAGGTGTGCCCGTGCTACACCAGCATGTCGCACACAACATCACTGCTTCCTTGAGAAACTCTGTGTGTGAACGGGTGCATTTCACCACCGATACTTGGACCAGTAAGCATGGACAGGGACGTTACATGTCGCTGACTGGGCACTGGGTAACTATGGTGATAGATGGTGAAGGGTCTGCTGCACAAGTCTTGCCGTCCCCACGACTTGTGTGTCAATCCTCTGTCTGTCCAAGTTCCGCCACTGCTTCTGCATCCTCCACCTCATCTGGGTCCTCCACCTCCGCCCCAAGCCTGCCTGGTCAGGCCACCAGCGTTCTCACAGCGCAAAAGGAATCACGCACCCCTCATTACTATGCTGGCAGCAGAGCGCAACGGCATCAGGCGGTCTTTAGCTTGACATGTCTTGGGAATAAGAGTCACACAGCTGAGGAGTTGTGGTCAGCTCTGCGGTCCGAGTTTAATAAATGGTTGTCTCCACGCAACCTGCAGCCTGGTAAGGCCTTGTGCGACAATGCTGCAAACCTGGGTGCGGCCCTTCGCCTGGGCAAGGTGACACACGTACCTTGTATGGCTCACGTGTTGAACCTTGTCGTCCGGCAATTTTTAACACACTATCCCGGCCTAGATGGCCTTCTGAACAGGGCACGAAAACTGTCTGCTCACTTCCGCCGTTCAAGCGCCGCAGCTGAGCGACTTGCATCGCTCCAGAAGTCTTTCGGCCTGCCGGTTCATCGCCTGAAATGCGATGTGGCGACACGCTGGAATTCAACTCTCCACATGTTACAGCGACTGTGGCAGCACCGCCGAGCCCTGGTGCAATACGTCTTGACGTATAGCCTGGGCCAACGAGATGCAGAGGTGGGTCAGATCACCCTGATGGAGTGGTCTCAGATCAAGGACCTATGCACCCTTCTGCAGAGTTTCGACATGGCGACGAATATGTTTAGCGCTGACAATGCCATTATCAGCATGACGATTTCAGTCATTTACATGCTGGAGCACACGCTAAACACTATTCGGAGTCAGGGGGTGGGACAACAGGAAGGGGATGAACTACAGGAGGATTCATATGCGCAAGACACAACAACATCACCAAGGTCCAGACGTTCATCATCACCAAGGCGGCAGGCATGGGACCATGGGGGACAGGGATCAACAAGGGCGCATGGTAGCAGGCGAGATGTTGAGGAAGGTGCAGGAGAACATGAAGAAATGGAGGACGAACTGTCCATGGACATGGAAGACTCAGCGGATGAGGGAGACCTTGGTCAAATTTCAGTTGAAAGAGGTTGAGGGGAGATGTCAGAGGAAGAAAGAACGGTTAGCACCTCTATGCCACAAACACAGCGTGGACTTGGTCCGCATGGCTGCGCAAGACACATGAGTGCCTTCTTGTTGCACTACCTCCAACATGACCTCGTATTGTCAAAATTAGAAGTGATGATGACTACTGGCTTGCCACACTATTAGATCCGCGGTACAAGTCCAAATTTTGTGACATAATTCCAGCCATAGAAAGGGACGCACGTATGCAGGAGTATCAGCAGAAGCTGTTACTCGATCACAACCGTGCAGGTGCAGGGAGTGATTCTCCCAGTTGTAACTTGCCAAACATGGGACGGTCTCGTCATCTTCAACAGTCTACCCGTACCAGTAGGACCGTATCTGGTGCTGGTTACAGCAATTTTATGGAATCTTTTCATAATTTTTTTAGACCCTCTTTTGCAAGGCCACCAGAGACAACAAGTCTGACACGTAGTCAACGGCTGGAGAGGATGATACAGGAGTATCTCCAAATGAACATCGATGCCATGACTTTGCAAATGGAGCCTTGCTCCTTTTGGGCTTCAAATCTAGAAAAATGGCCAGAGCTACCCAGTTACGCCTTGGAGATTTTGTCGTGTCCAGCTGCCAGCAATGTCTCTGAACGTGTCTTCAGTGCTGCTGGGTGTGTGCTGACAGATAAGCGCACGCGTCTGTCCAGTGACAATGTGGACAGACTGACGTTCATCAAAATGAACAAGTCATGGATCCAGAAGGAATTTACTACCCCTGTGTCATCCTGGGGAGAGTAAATGCTTGTGGATTTGGAATGTGCTTGATGCAAATCAAAACATCATGTTTGCAACTAGGGCACAACTGCTGCCACTGAAGGGGTGGGTGTGTGTGGGGCCCAATTTTTGGAAAAAAGGGAGACTCCGCTTGGAGTAACCCTTGCTTACATTGTTTTTAAAAGAAGCCAAGATGAAAAAGTCATGGTTCAGCAAAGACTTTGCTACCTATCCCGGTGTCATCCTGGGGACGGTTAAGAATAGCGTATTTTTGAATGTGCTTGATGCAAATCTAGCTGTGAATTGTACAACTGGGGCACAAGTGCTGCCACTGAATGGGTGGGTGTGTGTGGGGCCCAATTTTTGGAAAAAAGGAAGACTCCGCTTGGAGTAACCCTTGCTTACATTGTTTTTAAAAGAAGCCAAGATGAACAGAGCTGGGATCAGGAAAGACTTTGCTACCTACCCCGGTGTCATCCTGGGGACGGATAAGAATGGCGTATTTTTTAATGTGCTTGATGCAAATCTAGCTGTGAATTGTACAACTGGGGCACAACTGCTGCCACTGAAGGGGTGGGTGTGTGTGGGGCCCAATTTTTGGAAAAAAGGGAGACTCCGCTTGGAGTAACCCTTGCTTACATTGTTTTTAAAAGAAGCCAAGATGAACAGAGCTGGGATCAGGAAAGACTTTGCTACCTACCCCGGTGTCATCCTGGGGACGGATAAGAATGGCGTATTTTTGAATGTGCTTGATGCAAATCTAGCTTGAATTGTACAACTGGGGCACAACTGCTGCCACTGAAGGGGTGGGTGTGTGTGGGGCCCAATTTTTGGAAAAAAGGGAGACTCCGCTTGGAGTAACCCTTGCTTACATTGTTTTTAAAAGAAGCCAAGATGAACAGAGCTGGGATCAGGAAAGACTTTGCTACCTACCCCGGTGTCATCCTGGGGACGGATAAGAATGGCGTATTTTTGAATGTGCTTGATGCAAATCTAGCTGTGAATTGTACAACTGGGACAAAACTGCTGCCACTGAAGGGGTGGGTGTGTGTGGGGCCCAATTTTTGGAAAAAAGGGAGACTCCGCTTGGAGTAACCCTTGCTTACATTGTTTTTAAAAGAAGCCAAGATGAACAGAGCTGGGATCAGGAAAGACTTTGCTACCTACCCCGGTGTCATCCTGGGGACGGATAAGAATGGCGTATTTTTGAATGTGCTTGATGCAAATCTAGCTGTGAATTGTACAACTGGGGCACAACTGCTGCCACTGAAGGGGTGGGTGTGTGTGGGGCCCAATTTTTGGAAAAAAAGGGAGACTACGCTTGGAGTCACCTTGCGGTGTTTTACATGATTTTAGAAGGGCGTGCCATGCCTATATCTGTGTGTCCTCCTCTTTTTCCTTGTCCAGCTGTTTTGTTTTCGCATGAGTATATGTCCTTGTCACTTTCCCATGTGTTTGTGTTGTGTTGTGAGTTGTTTGTCACCTTTTGGACACCTTTGAGGGTGTTTTCTAGGTGTTTTTCTGTGTTTGTGATTGCCTGCCATTGTTTCCTATGCAGTTCGAGTTCGGTTCGTCGAACGTTCGACGAGCCGAACTCGAATGGGAGCTCCGTTCGGCGAACCGACCTCGAGCCGAACCGGGACCGGTTCGCTCATCTCTACTCTTGGCCGCCCTCTTTGCTGACATATGTTGCAAGTTCAGCAAAAATGCGCCACTGGTTGAGAAATCCCAGGCAAATAGGAATTTGAATCAATCGTCTCTCGGTGCGGGTTTTCCCTTAATGGCCAGCAGTAGGGATGTCATGGGCAAGATGTAATAGGGAAACTCTCTTTCTGGGGAACAATCAGCTGTTTGCTATAAGTCCAGGGTTTTTCTAGAGAGTCAGCATTGGTAACCCGATATAGAAGTTCATTTTCTCTGATAATTTTTTCCCTGTTGTCCCCTAACTGCCCTATTTCAGCCTGAGCTTTAAAACGAGCTAGGGTGGGGTCAGTCTCTATGGCGGGCTTTGCACACTACGACATCGCAGGTGCGATGTCGGTGGGGTCAAATCGAAAGTGACGCACATCCGGCGTTGCAGTCGATATCGTAGTGTGCAAATCCTTTTTCATACGATTAACGACCGCAAAAGCATCGTTATCGTATCATCGGTGTAGGGTCTGACATTTCCATAATGCCGGTGCAGCGACAGGAACGATGTAGTTCCTCGTTCCTGCGGCAGCCCACATCGCTGTGTCTGAAGTCGCAGGAGCGAGGAACATCTCCTACCTGCGTCCCGGCTGCAATGAGGAAGGAAGAAGGTGGGCGTGATGTTTACGTCCCGCTCATCTCCGCCCCTCCGCTCCTATTGGCCGCCTGCCATGTGACGTCGCATCTGCTGCTCTCTTGGCTTGACTTCGGGTTACCGCACTGACAAAGTAGCATTGAAGATTTCCCACATCATTTCCTAGAAGAAAGTCTGCAGGAAGGCTGCTCATCACACCATCACCATCACACACCGATTATGCATTGTTTTGCTCCAAAGCCATAATCCAGGGTTACATTCGCTCTTGGAATATATCTCTGAGTACCTCCAGCCAATTCAATAGCAATTCCTGGTCCCTTTGAATTGCTTCTGGTTGCATTACTAGGTGATCGGCTATGGTGAGAAAAGCCCCAGTGTCACAAAAGCCAACAACTTTTTGGCCATCCAGCACGACCTCCTGTAGATGTTTATGGTGAAGATCAGACGAACAGGTGGCTGTTGCTCGCACCCCATAGACTCCTGGTAGGGAAGTCAACATATCAGATTCCCTTGGCAAGTCTTCAGGAAATGAATCCAGCTCTTCTCCTGTTGAGGGTGACTGTAGATAATGGACAGGCAAAGGGGGTCTGTAACTGTTCTACCGCCGAACACCTCAACAGTGAGCTTGCAGATGACCAGGCCACATCTATAACATCTGCATTCTATGATTTTTTTTCTCCAAATCGTACTCCCAAAGAGTAGGCAGGAGTAATGGGAGGCACAGTCACACGAGGTCCGACATGCGTTGGTAGTCTAGTAGGATGGTGAATATTGGAGGCCGAAGGAGAAGGGATCATCAGTGTCGGGGAGCTGGTAGGTTTGGTCTCACCGACTAGTAGTTTTTTACACTGGGGTTTGATGGTGAGAACCTCATCAGCTAGAGCAGCAGCTTGTTTCACTGTCTCTGGTCTCCTCTCACGCACCCATTCCCGGATCTCAGTAGGGCACTTGGCATAGAACTGTTCTTTTAGTATGACCTGGAAGAAGGTCTCCAAAGTTAAGGCCCCCTCTCTCTCCAGCCAGCAATGGCATACTTGTTTGAGTCTGTGGGCATACCTTTTTGAAAGACCCTTCCCCATCACAGGCTAAAGTACGGAACTGAGCCCTGTATGCCTTGGGTCATGGCATAATGGTCCAATAAGGTTTTTTTAATGGTTTCATAATCGCAGTTCCACCGAGGGTCTAAAGCTCTATAAGCTTCATCAGCTCCACACTCTAAAAGCCCCACCAGATGTCGGACTCTCTCCCTTTTCGGGACTTCCATCAACCGGCATTGATGCTCGTAGTCCTGGAAGAAGCCCTCAATGTTGTCTGCAACCTTATTAAATGGCTTAAAGTCCTTATGGAACACTCTGATGAATTCCCTCATGGTGGGTGCTGTGGGTACAATCTGTCTGGAGGTTCTAGCTGCTTCCACAGTGAGCCTCCTCTCCAGCAATGCCCTCACTTGAGCTCTGCGAATAGCCTCCTTCTTATCTGTTATGGTAGCCTCATCTCCCAGCAGTGCCATCTCCTCCTCATACCACACAACCCACTGACGTTTTTGGGTATTTACCTCCAGCTCCTGTCTTTCCTCCCCTTGCTGTGGAAATACTTCCTCAGTGACATCTTGCAGGCTAGCGTCTTCCAAAGCCTCAATTAGTTGCTCCTTGGAGAGTCCTTTGTAGCAGACTCCTAATTCACGGGCCTTTGTTTGTAGGCTCAACAAAGTTCAGTTCCTGTACTCTCAGGTTCTGGTTCTAGATGTTGATGGGCCGTTGTCCTCCATTCCTTCTGCTCTTATCCCTCAGCTGCCAACCAGTTTGTAACGATTTATGCAACACAGCAGGCAGGGACACCAGGCCGATGAACAATCCAACAAGTTTTATTGAGGCATGGAGCATAAAACATCCAATATCCAAATGTTTCTTTAGAGTCCACAATGAGTCCACACAAAGAAAACTGATCCGGGGGCGCCACCCAGAAATCCGACGGCAAGGAAAATGCAACAACAGTCCTTAGATGAGTTCCTTAAATCCGGTAGCATGGCTTAGACAACACAATCCCACGTAGCAGCTGATCTTCAATGTCCCATTGTCCATACACAGGCACCAGGACCTGCCCTCAGCACAGATCCTCGCCCTTCACCCAACAAAGCATTAACTAACTAAAAAATGTGACTGATTCTTCCACCTCTCCTTAGATCCACCCCCTGGATGGGAAAGGATTCACACCCACTTTTGAGTATGTGACTTTATATGGAGAAGTTTCCAGGAACTACAGGCTGGTATTGGATGAGTCCCATGTGGAGAAGAACAAAGACACAGTCGCCCACTAGATGTTGACCTAGGCCTGATTACATTAAAATCTAGACACATAGGCCAGGGAGGGACACACTGTTACAAGCACCTCTTTGCCCTTTATCATTATTGTGAAGTCCTGAAAGCTAGTGTGGTGCCCCTGAGGCACCTCACCAGAGATGAAGTATTCATCCTGGATAAGGAGGAGGTCATTGCCGGTAAACCACCACAATCCACCAAAACACACAGTTAGTTGCCCTCTCACTGGGCCTGGGTTAGGATATGGTCATTTGGATGGTCACCACAAGGTATGGGACCTCCACCCACTAGTTCAGCATCCTAGAGCTACACAATGGGGAGCAAGGCCACACACACAGACATTCAGTCAGTGACGATCTGTCAGAGGAACAAGTGAGACATGAGGAGAACTCGGTCGCTGAGGGGAGAGCTGCGCCATAGCTCCCTCAGGACCATGCACACAGAACAGGGTGCGGAGCCCTAGGCTGGTGGGCATTGCACGTCCCACCAGCAGAATCCACCGGACAGAGGATTTCAAGTCTTCTGGCCAACACCAAGCACCCAGGGCACAGCAGCATATAGAGCCAGAAGTCATGACAACAGAGCGACACCAGTAACGGAGTTGTGCTGCCTGCCATATGGGACAGGAACGGGACCTATTCAAGGACTCAGGTCCCCGCGTGGCTTCAGATCGCAGAGACTCACTCAATACAGCGCAGGGAGGAAGGACTTACAGGAACCAATACAGGTTCTGTCCTCTGACTTATCCAGGATCGGCTGGGGCTCATCACAGCAGAGTCCGGCAGTTCAAAGGCGGTGACATCTCAGTGAGTAAAGAACTTTAACTGCAACCGCTATGTCATCCAGTCCTTCACGCACCCTGCGCTCCTTTATTAGAGTCGACTACTACTCCCAACCTCCCTGGGGGCCTGTGCTCTGCCTGTGGAGAGCTGTACCAACCTATCTGCACTACCATCTGCCCTCAGAGGAAACCTCTTGCAGCGTTGGCTTCTATTTTAGCCGCACACCACAGGTGGTGTCACAAATAACTACCATCCCCATCATCATTCCCCCCTTTATTGACACTGCCGGGGTTACGGATCTGGGCCTAGACACTGTGACATCCCAAACCCTCGCACCAGCCTGGTGACGAGTAACTCTTCGGACCCCGTTGGCGCGTCACTAGTACATAACTCAAACAGATATACATGTACAATTGAGTGGAGACGAGAAGATCGATCTGTGGAGTATCGGGTTTGAGAAATATTTCTTAAAATTTGGAGTTTTACGTTAATTCGAACATTTAAATATTCGATTTGGGATTTGCAAAAGAAAGAAAACTTCCCCATCACCATTTTCAAAATTGGTGAAACATCAGAGCGCGGGTTAACATCATTTTGCATTGCCATGAGGCCTTCCAAACAGTGACCTGCAGCTATGACATCTTATAAAATACCATATCTTGTACAGTGTTGGTAAGTACCTGGGTCACCATAGATCAGCGGTTCCCAGTGGAGCACAGTTTGAAAAGCACATTCGTTTTTTATTTCCAGAGTCACTGGTTAAGTCTCTCTCTCCAGTCAAGTGTAAGCTCCTAGTTCAGATGGGGTCCTCTCTCTATTTCTCTCTCATAGATTGTGAGCTTTCATGATCAAATGGTGTCCTCTTTCTCTCTCTCCTGTTGTCACGCTGCCAGGTATGACAAGCATGGCACATGCACTCAGACCTACCTCTGACACACAACAAAATATACAAATCTATTTGTTCTCTTGCTGTCTAAGTTGAAGGTCCTGTGAAGGCTTGTTCCTGAAGTTGGACTTTGTCCTTTTTTGTTGATATTTTCCCCTGTTTGTCTTACCTTCCCCTTTGTCATATTATTGCAGCGGTGGGGCTAATATCTCCCACCTGCTAATGCACTAGCCAGGGCCACTGCAGGGTATTCTTAGGGTCTCAGGTTCCTGTTCAGCGACAGTCGAGTAGACTGTATAGGGCCTGGCTAGGAGGTTAGGGACAGCTGCATGTTAGTGCAGGAGATGTCCCTTTTACTCCCCTCACTAGAGCTAGGGCCCATTATTGTTATTGTGTCCCTGGTGTTCCCTCTACCTGTTTTATTGTTTTTTGTATATTTTGTTGTGCAACAGACATGCTTGGGTCTATACGAACATGCCACGCTTGTCATACTCAGCAGCGTGACACCTGTAGAGTGTAAACTATTATGGTCAGATGGGGTCCTCTCGCTATATCTCTCTCCTGCAGAGTATACGCTCTTATAGTTAGAGGGAAACCAGCACAGATGTTATAGCACTGCCACTTTTACGAGGGACGACTGTACACTTAGGACAAGGCTTACCAGGGAAAGGATGGAACTTTCTGATGAGATTGTCAACAGTGATGTCATTAGCTGATGCCGACGATCTTTCTTCTGGTCAATAGTCTTTCCAAAGAGAAAGGTACTGCAATGATTGCCTTACTATTCTGGAATTAATTTTTTTTCCTCTTCATTAATTTTACTGCAGAAAGTGCTCCAGAATTTAGAAACAAACTGTGTTTCTCTATCGGAAACAATATTTTCCTGAATCCTATGAAGTCATGCAATGTTTGATAAGCAACTTAACGTTTGGGAGTTTACAAACCCAAAAATGGGAACAAAAATGACACTGATTGCTAAATGTGTCCACCACTAGCTAAATTAAAGTTATCCCTTCTTAGGGAGGGACATCAGTTATGAAATCCATGAAGAGGTGGGTCCAAGGACTTTTGAAGTGGATAAGGATTGAAGAGGTCCTGTTGGGTGGGTTTGGTGAGTTGTTGCTCTTGCAAAAATTTTGAAAGCATGAACATATTCTCCATAATCTAAAACTATGGTTTGCCACCAAAAATTCCAAGTTATTATTCAGATAGTATTGCCAATCTCAGGGTGATCTGAAAGGACACAATGATGAGACTGCTGAAGAAATCATAGACAAAACTGGGGGCATCCCAGTAGTGAGGATCAAATAATTTTTGAGGAGTATTGTCAGGGGCTAATTTTTGATTATTACTAATTTCCTCAACAAAGTCTGGAGAGACTGTGGACACAACTATACCCTCAGATAAAATGGGGACTTGTTCTAAGTCCGTGGTTTGGGATAGGCAGAAACTGTTGGAGAGAGCATTGACTTTCATGTTTTTGTTCAAGGTCTAAATGTCACTACAAATTCAAATCTAGAGAACAAAGCCAATCTAGCTTGCCTGTGACTTAGTATTTTGGTTGATTCAAGATTCATCACATTTTTGTGGTCAGTAATAAGAGTGATCTTATGTTTGGCACCTGTGAGCACGTGGCGCCTTTCCTTGAAGGCCCATTAGTTTTTGAACAATTTACAATTGACAATATGATAGTAATTTTCAGCATACAAAAATTGTAATGAAAAGGTACGTGGGCGGAATGGAGTCAGAGATGGTGTACCCTGTAACAACATCGCTTCCACTTCAATCTCAGATGCATCTACCTTCATTATAAAAAGATGTTCTAAGTCAGTCTGGACCAATACAGGATCAGATTTGAAATGCTTCTTTCATTCCATGAAGAATGCTTAGCCTCTGACTTCCTGTAAGCTACATCTACCCCTTTCTTGGTCAAGTCAGCTAGTGATTTGGCAATCTTGGAAAACCTTTCAATACATTTACAATAGTAGTTAGAAAACCAAAGGAAATGCTGTAAGATGTTTATTGACCTAGATTGTTCCCAATCATTTACAGCCTGGACCTTAGAGAGGTCAATTCAGAAACTAATTGCAGACAAGATATATCCCAGGAAATTTACTTCTTTAACCAAGAATCCTTAATACCCTGGACCTTAGAGAGGTCCATTCAGAAACTACAGAAACTAATTGCAGACAAGATATACCCCAGGAAATTTATATTCTTCAACCAAGAATGCACATTTTTCAAGCTCAGCAGATAACACCTTGTCTCTGAGTCTTTGCAGTACAGTACACACATGTTGGCTGTGTGACAATATTTGGGTGAATAAATCACAATGTCATTCAGATAGACAACACACCAGCAAGTTTACTTTTGAATGTATTAAGTAAAACAAAACTAAGACCTTGGAGTGGCCTAGTCAAAGTCCTGACCTTGATCCATTTGAGATGCTTTGGTATGATCTTAAAAAGGCCGGTTATGCTCAGAAATCCTCCAATGTGGCTGAAATACAACAATTCTGCAAAGATGAGCACGTCAAAATTCCTCCAGAGCACCGTAAAAGACTCATTGCCAGTTAACGCAAATGCTTGATTGCAGTTGTTGCTGCTAATTGTAGCCCAACCAGTTATTAGGTTTAGAGGGCAATCACTTTTTCACACAGAGCCCTGTAGGTTTGGATTTCTTTTCCCCTTAATAATAAAGATCTTCATTTATAAACTGCATTTTGTGTTTACTTGTGTTATCTTTGTCTAATATTTAAATATTTTTGGTCATCTGAAACATTTAAGTGTGAAAACCTGCAAAAGTATAAGAAATCAGGAAGGGGAAAAGAACATTTTTCACACCACTGTAGATTAACATATATAGTATATTTGTGGCTCTCACCACAAAGTATTGCACCTTATTTAAGATGCGATATTCGCCTCGGGTAAGGAGGGGGTTAATCACTGTTGTTTCACATTCACACTTTACATAAAGCTTAGGAGCCTTCTCACAGAGGGGCTGGTCTAGGGTAGGCAGGGGGTGGCTAACACGGAGCTTGGGACTGACCCAGTCACTAGGACAACCATCTGGGGGGCGAGTTCGTCTTGGGTTAGAAATAGGAGCAAACACACACAATCACTAGTCAGTCTAGCCGGGACATCAGTTCTGGGACACGACACCAGCACCATTTTCTTCTCTTCACAGGGCCTGCGGCTTGGAGCGGAGTGCTCAGCCCTGGTTCCTACCGGCAGGAAGGACAACTTTGGGAAAGGACTTTCTTCTTCTTTTAAACACCAGTAGCTTCTCCTAACTTATCCGGGGTTGACACAGCCCATCACATCGGGTGACCAGTACTACCTGGGCGAGCAGCACGAATTGTGAGTAAAGACACCTGGAACCACAGCATATACTCGGACTCTTTATTGTCGGTGCTGCCACCCCGTGCCTCGGTGCTAAACGCCATCACTCCTCTCATCATCCTCTCCAGGACCCGCTCACCCTGTGTGGAGTGATACCATCTCTAGCGGCTACTAACATCCGCCCCAGAGGACAGCGACAGCAGCGGTGACTAATTACCTGGCCGCATACCCCAGGTGGAATCACGACATTCATCCTACTACTACCCCAAATCATCATCCCTCTTTATTGGTGTACACCTCGGGGCATGAAACCGGGTAGGTCACCGCGACATCCCAGATCACCGCACCAGCCCGTTAATGAGTAACTCAGGTATGACATCTACTGTGCCCGACCCCCCTGCCCTCTGGGTGCTACATTTTTATGTCACGAACAGGATATGGTGCCTACAAAAACCTGGGAACTGTGTGACTTACTGGACTGTGTTTAACATTGTGCTTAAAAAGGACTGCCGCCATTAGTCATTTACATGGGAAAAGAAGGGGCATGCCATCATGGATGGTACCCGCAAAGAGCGCAAAAATGTGGGCGGAACCCAAGAAGAGCGTGAAAAGGAGAACTCCCACCTCCAGAAACACTGATTGACTTTAAAGAGAGACTGTACAGCTTGTTTCATGTGTACCCCTTTGCTGAAAGCCAGAAAAACAGCATCTTATCCAGCCAGTGAACAGACTCTGGATAAAGACTCCATCGATGAACTGTGGCTCCAGGTCCTGGAACTGACCAAAGGTATTGCTCTTTTGATCAAAGTGGTGCAACCTAAATAAGCGACTCAGCCACTGGTATCCATTCCACTTGCTTCCAGTGCTGATGACCTCACCTGGCAGTGATGCGGGAGAACCCCGCTGCCACCAGTCCTTGATCAGTAGGATGCCGACGGGAAGCCGATCTATCGGCGCTGTGATAAGGTTGGACACTTTGCCCATGGGTGTGCATTCAGTGCCCAAATCCAGGGGGTTGGGACAAGCCCTCTGTCACTACCAGAAGCCAAGCAAGAATAACTGTTTTGTTTTTCTTTTCCATATGGAAATGTTGATATTAATTGCATAATGATACTGCTGACCGGTAACTGTTAAGAATGTTTGAAACTGTTTACTGATGGTGCCTCCCACAAAGGGAAGATTATGTTATTTGTTTATTGCATGCAAAAATATTGCGGTGTACTAATTTTGTTTAGTTGCAGCCCGGGAGTGCTGCTATTTGCTGTGGGGGATTAGGTGCCCCTGAGGATCCAGTCGCCACAGAGTATTGCACCTTATTTTAGGTGCGATATTCGCCTTGGGTAAGGAGGAGTTAATCACCGGTGTTCCACATTCACACTTTACATTAAGCTTAGGAGCCTTCTTACAGGGAAGCTGGACTAGGGTAGGCAGGGTGGTGGCCAACACAGAGTTTGGGGCTGCCCCAGTCACTAAGACAACCACCTGGGGGGGCGGGTTCCACTTGGAGTAGAAATAGGAGCAAGCAAACAATCACTAGTCAGTTTACCCGGGACATCAGTTCTGGGACACGACACCAGCACCACTTTCTTCTCTTCACAGGGCCTGCGGCTTGGAGTTGAGCGCTCAGTCCAGGTTCCTACAGGCAGGAAGGGCAACTTTTGGAAAGGAATTTCTTCTTCTTTTAAACGCCGGTGGCTTCTCCTAACTTACCCGGGGTTGACGGGGCCCATCACAGCGGGTGACCAGTACTACCTGGGCGAGCGTCACGAACTGTGAGTAAAGACACATGGAACCACAGCACAGACTTTACTGTCGCCACCGCCCTGCGCTTTGGCGCTAAACGCCATCACTATTTCTCTCATCATCCTCCCGGGGCCCGCTCCACCTGTGTGGAGCGATACCATCTTTAGCTGTTACTACCATCTGCTCCAGAGGACAGCGACAGCCGAGGTGGCTAATTCCCTGGCCGCGTACCCCAGGTGGCGTCACAACATTCATCCTACTACTACCCCAAATCATCATCCCTCTTTATTGGTGTACACCTCAGGGCACAAAGCCGGGCAGGCCACTGCGACATCCCAGACCACCACACTAGCCCGGTGACGAGTAACTCAGGTACGAAATCTACTGTGAGAGAGGGGAGCCAGCACGACCTGAAATTGGCATGCATCATATAAAAAGTGAAAATTCACAGATTTATTCCAACTGTACTACAATAAAAAAAATGAGATTTTTAGCAAATAATTGATCAATTTTTTGAGCCACCCCTGCCAACGTCACGGCAAATCTCAATAGGGGGGTCCTACTCTACATTCTGTATTTCATGTGCCATGCGGCCTCCTAGATAAAGTTAAAAGCAGAACCATAATAGAGCACACATACCTGTAACCTGTAAATAACCGCTTCTATGTTGCAAAAAAGGCACTTGTGGATAGAGACCAGCCCAGGTCCCAGCATGTGGAGCAAGCTCTGCACCATACCAGGACTATATCAGAACTGATCCTCCCAGTGCCAAACAGCAACCATTGATAAAGGCGGACCAGATCCAAGATGGTGCTTAATTAGCATTGCCTGTGGAAAGGGGTGAGGTAGCTGAATCTGAACAGCTACCAACAGGAGGAATACATAGCAAACCAAAATCAGGCGTGCATGGCATGGTGGTGACCGGCCACCAGAATTTGTAGCATAACTACGACCAAACAGAGAGAGAGGGGAGCCAGCACGACCTGAAATTGGCATGCATCATATAAAAAGTGAAAATTCACAGATTTATTCCAACTGTACTACAATAAAAAAAATGAGATTTTTAGCAAATAATTGATCAATTTTTTGAGCCACCCCTGCCAACGTCACGGCAAATCTCAATAGGGGGGTCCTACTCTACATTCTGTATTTCATGTGCCATGCGGCCTCCTAGATAAAGTTAAAAGCAGAACCATAATAGAGCACACATACCTGTAACCTGTAAATAACCGCTTCTATGTTGCAAAAAAGGCACTTGTGGATAGAGACCAGCCCAGGTCCCAGCATGTGGAGCAAGCTCTGCACCATACCAGGACTATATCAGAACTGATCCTCCCAGTGCCAAACAGCAACCATTGATAAAGGCGGACCAGATCCAAGATGGTGCTTAATTAGCATTGCCTGTGGAAAGGGGTGAGGTAGCTGAATCTGAACAGCTACCAACAGGAGGAATACATAGCAAACCAAAATCAGGCGTGCATGGCATGGTGGTGACCGGCCACCAGAATTTGTAGCATAACTACGACCAAACAGAGAGAGAGGGGAGCCAGCACGACCTGAAATTGGCATGCATCATATAAAAAGTGAAAATTCACAGATTTATTCCAACTGTACTACAATAAAAAAAATGAGATTTTTAGCAAATAATTGATCAATTTTTTGAGCCACCCCTGCCAACGTCACGGCAAATCTCAATAGGGGGGTCCTACTCTACATTCTGTATTTCATGTGCCATGCGGCCTCCTAGATAAAGTTAAAAGCAGAACCATAATAGAGCACACATACCTGTAACCTGTAAATAACCGCTTCTATGTTGCAAAAAAGGCACTTGTGGATAGAGACCAGCCCAGGTCCCAGCATGTGGAGCAAGCTCTGCACCATACCAGGACTATATCAGAACTGATCCTCCCAGTGCCAAACAGCAACCATTGATAAAGGCGGACCAGATCCAAGATGGTGCTTAATTAGCATTGCCTGTGGAAAGGGGTGAGGTAGCTGAATCTGAACAGCTACCAACAGGAGCAATACATAGCAAACCAAAATCAGGCGTGCATGGCATGGTGGTGACCGGCCACCAGAATTTGTAGCATAACTACGACCAAACAGAGAGAGAGGGGAGCCAGCACGACCTGAAATTGGCATGCATCATATAAAAAGTGAAAATTCACAGATTTATTCCAACTGTACTACAATAAAAAAAATGAGATTTTTAGCAAATAATTGATCAATTTTTTGAGCCACCCCTGCCAACGTCACGGCAAATCTCAATAGGGGGGTCCTACTCTACATTCTGTATTTCATGTGCCATGCGGCCTCCTAGATAAAGTTAAAAGCAGAACCATAATAGAGCACACATACCTGTAACCTGTAAATAACCGCTTCTATGTTGCAAAAAAGGCACTTGTGGGTAGAGACCAGCCCAGGTCCCAGCATGTGGAGCAAGCTCTGCACCATACCAGGACTATATCAGAACTGATCCTCCCAGTGCCAAACAGCAACCATTGATAAAGGCGGACCAGATCCAAGATGGTGCTTAATTAGCATTGCCTGTGGAAAGGGGTGAGGTAGCTGAATCTGAACAGCTACCAACAGGAGGAATACATTTTCACTTTTTATATGATGCATGCCAATTTCAGATCGTGCTGGTTCCCTTTTTTCTACGAAATCTACTGTGCCTGACCACCCCTGCCCCCTGGGTGCTACATATGTATCTTAAGGAATTTCAAAATTGTATAAAACATTTATTGATACATAAAAAAATTAAAATGTTATAGACCCCGAAATGCAGTAATATAAAATACAGAAATATATCCTGCATGGACAAAGTAGAAATAATTTGGCTAATCCCATTAGTCATATATACAAGTCGTGGAACAAAATTAGAAATGATACCTGTAACACAATTTCCAGCACTGAGAAATCGAGCTTTGAAGCCATCTGCATATTAGCCTGGAGGTGCACTGAGATGGATAGATGGGCTCAGAATATACTGAATGTCCCACATTACCAATGTACTGCCAGAATAGTTTTCATTTGTCTTCAAAGCTCAATTTCTCTCCACTGGTTTGTTGGATTACTACAAAACATGTAACATTTTTATAACTGGACCCATAATTTTATACTAACTGGGTCAGTCAATTCTAACTGACAGGTTCCTTTTAACCTTCCTAAGATCTTGTTATGCTCACACCTATCAATGTTTTCTCCTTGATGCAATAGCAATCTTTGATCATAATACAAAATGTGTCATTGCCCAAAATAATTGTTTCTGCCTAATGATAGCCAATAATAGATCAGTGATATATATCCTGTCCCCTTGTGTATACAGCAGATTCAGAAAGGAAGCTAAAGGTTTTCTTTTAAATATGTTGGGGTGTACATATCTATACTTAGCATTGTATATAATACGTGTATGCAATATACATTAGTACACCCCTTTGAAAAGTAAGATTTAAATCAATATCTCAATGAACGCAAGAACTACTTCCAAATGTTTTGACAAAGTTGAGTTTTTGGGGACTTTTTCTAACCCATAATATGAAAGTAAACTAAATAATATAACATTCATTACATAATCCTAAGGCGGCTTTACACATTGCGACATCACTACCGATATATCGTCGGGGTCACGCCGTTAGTGACGCACATCCGGCGCCGGTGCGACGATGAATGAACGCAAAAGCGTAAAAAATTGCTGATCTGTGTCACGTCGTTCATTTCCATAATGTCGTCACTGCTGCAGATAAGATGTTCTTTGTCGTTCCTGCAGCTCCACACATCGCTGTGTGTGAAACCGCAGGAACGACAAACATCTCCTTACTTGCGTCCACCGACAATGCAGAAGGGAGAAGGTGGACGGGATGTTATGTCCAGCTCATCTCCGCCCCTCCGCTTCTATTGGCCAGCCGCTTAGTGACGTCGCGGTGACGTCGCTGTGACGCCGAACGCACCTCCCCCTTGAAGGAGGGAATGTTCAGCAGTCACAGCGACGTCGCCGACCAGGTATGTGCATGTGAAGCTGCCGTAGCGATAATGTTTGCTACAGCAGAAAGCACCAGATATTGCACGTACGACGAGGGCGGGTACTATCGCGCTCGACATCTCTAGCAATTGCTAGCGATGTTGCAACGTGTAAAGCCCGCCTTAGGTTTATGCTGAGCAGTATATATATAGTTTCAATATGATCCTTATGGATTTGCTGCTTTTTGGCTGAATCTACAAGATTGATATATATATATATGTTGCGGGCGGTGGGACGACACTGCGCTGCGCTCGCTAACGCTCGGGTCCGGCAATGCTGCAACGGCTGCTCGGTGGCTCAAGCGGGGGGCCAGATCCAGGGACTCGAGTGGCGCTCCTCGCCCATGAGTGAAAGGGGTGGTTGGTTTGGGGGATTTAGTCCGTGACGCCACCCTCGGGTCGTGGTGAAGGTGGGCACCACCGCTGCTGGTGACGGGGATCCCGGGAGCAATGGTAGGGAGCAGCTGGGATGTTGTTTTCCCCCTCCGTGGGTAGAGGTTGGTTGTCCCGGGTCCCGGTGATGTGACGGGGAGGCAGGGTCGGTGAGGTGCAGGGTTGCAGGGGCAGCGCGGCACGGTGTCGGATGGCACGGGTGTACTCGCTCAGCAAGAAAGGTACAAAGTCCTCTGTAAACCAAACAGCTGGATGGACGGGTCCCGCAGCCAGTTGCAGTGTCTTTCCCCGGACAGGTGATGGTAGCTGTCTTTCCCTGCACCTTGATGTTCTTCTGCTGACTACTATGGATTCCCAACGGTAGTCCGCTCCCCGGTGTATGGGTACCGGAAGAGCCCGTTTGCCCGCTAGCACTGGCCCTTGGGTCTCTAGCCTTAGGCGGTAGCTGTATACTCTCACGGTGTGGGCGGTTGCCTTCAATCGGGACTTTTGCTGTTGTGAAACCCCTTGGGTTCCAGTCACATTCAGATCTGACTATTGTCGGCGGCTCCAAGCCCCACCTGGTGTGGACATCAGACACTGGAGGGAGGCAACAAGGGTTTTTGTTTGGCTGGTGTCCCTGTCTAATGGGGGGTGGGGGTGTTTGAGTGTTATCTGTGACGACCTGGCTAGGCCAGGGCGCCAAATATATACATACAGTACAGACCAAAGGTTTGGACACACCTTCTCATTCAAAGAGTTTTCTTTATTTTCAGAACTCTGAAAATTGTAGATTCACATTGAAGGCATCAAAACTATGAATTAAAACATATGGAATGAACTACTTAACAACTGAAAATATGTCTTATATTCTAGGTTCTTCAAAGTAGCCACCTTTTGCTTTCATTACTACTTCGCACACTCTTGATATTCTCTTGATGAGCTTCAAAAGGTAGTCAACGGAAATGGTCTTCCAACAGTCTTGAAGGAGTTCCCAGAGATGCTTAGCACTTGTTGGCCCTTTTGCCTTTACTCTGCGGTCCAGCTCACCCCAAACCATCTCGATTGGGTTCAGGTCTGGTGACTGTGGAGGCCAGGTCATCTGGTATAGCACCCCATCACTCTCTTTCTTAGTCAAATACCCCTTACACAGCTTGGAGGTGTGTTTGGGGTCATTGTGCTGTTGAAAAATAAATGATGGTCCAACTAAACGCAAACCGTATGGAATAGCATGCCGCTGCAAGAGGCTGTGGTAGCCATACCAGTTCAGTATGCCTTCAATTTTGAATAAATCCCCAACAGTGTCACCAGCAAAGCACCCCCACACCATCACACCTCCTCCTCCATGCTTCACGGTGGGAACCAGGCATGTAGAGTCCATCCGTTCACCTTTTCTACAAAGACACGGTGGTTGGATCCAAAGATCTCAAATTTAGACTCATCAGACCAAAGCACAGATTTCCACTGGTCTAATTTCCATTCCTTGTGTTCTTTAGCCCATACAAGTCTCTTCTGCTTGTTGCTTGTCCTTAGCAGTGGTTTCCTAGCAGCTATTTTACCATGAAGGCCTGCTCCACAAAGTCTCCTCTTAACAGTTGTTCTAGAGATGTGATGTGTCCAAACTTTTGGTCTGTACTTTATATATACAGATAGCTATACATATAGAAAGATATATAAGACAAAGACAGAAAGATAATAGAAAGATAGAAGATAGGTAGATCATAGATAGAGGGATAGATAGATATAGAAAGAGATAGAGAGATATATGATAGATAATATATAGGTAGATTAATACGATAAATAGATAGATAGAGGGATAGATAGATAGATAGATACTGTAGATAGATAGTATATAGATGGATAGATGGATGGATGGATGGAGGGATAGATAAATGGATAAACAGACAGACAAATAGATAGGGAGATAGACAGATAGATAGATAGATAGATAGATAGATAGATTAGATAGAGGGATAGAGGGATAGATAGATAGATATGCAATGGTTTTAATTGTTCTTATTTTAATGTGCACTTGTAGATTCAGACTAAAGAAAGCGCAAAACTATAAAAACACGTCTAGAAACAAGGCGTAATGAAAAATCCGAATGCTTTAAACCCTACATCCCTGAAGCACCCTCCTTTTGTTAAGCTTTCAGTCTGAATTTACAATGTTCACATTTTAATAGAAACAAAGAGAACCTTTATCTGAACAGTTTTGTCGATTCTTTTGGCCGATACTGTATATGTGTTATATATTATCAACACTGCTAAACTAAATATAACCAGGCCACATTTTTATCTGCTTTAAGAATATTTAGCCATTTGAGTTAATTTATGTTCCTCACAAGGTTATTTGTCACCACTTAAGTCATCATTAAGACTCACATCTCTAGAATTTATTATTACGTCCATCTCCATGTGTAATCGACCTAATTGACTTGATAAAATTAAGACAAAATGTCATACTCATAGCAAACCATATTTAGAGGCTCATAGTTCTGCCGGCCACATATATAGTTCTTAATTTTCACAGCTTTATCTGAATCAAAAAGCTTTCCACCTCTAAATTACATAACATAAAAGGGTTTCTTTTCCACATTAAAATTGTCAATGTCAAGACAATTTTCCTTTTATTGCTTCACAATTTAAATTTATTTGCGGACTCAGCACTTTCATAAATAAAGGAGTAACAGTTGTGACAATATATTTAATGCTGAATTGTTTCAAAGAGGGGAAATTTGCATTTATAACCCTCTTGCATATTTTTCTTTCCACTTGGAGATAATTTGATGCTTTGTGTATTAAACAATATTAACAATGGTAAATCAAATAACCAGATAGGCTGGGGATGGACATTTGCTTTCTCCATTACAAAGGGTCTAATAAATTGGTTCAATGGCATATATGCTTGCATGAATGAGAAAGCTGGATAAAGAAAAAAGTATTAATGGCTTAGAACTTTGATTGTTGGTGATGACTTTTTTAATAGGTCAAAAGCCAAAGAAACTAAACCAGTTCTGTAGGTCCTTTCTGGAAAGGGCCATATTAGAGATTGGTAATGTCAAGCTTTACACTTTAGATTACAGACTAGTGCTTTGAAAATTTAACTCATAAACTTCAAAGTAGTATCGTAAAAGCATCTTTAACCCCTTCAGCCCCCGGGCACTTTCCGTTTTTGTGTTTTTGTTTTTTGCTCCTTTTTTTCCGAGAGCCGTAACTCTTTTATTAGTCCGTCAATCTTGCCATATGAGGGCTTGTTTTTTGTGGGATGAGTTGTACTTTTAAATGAAACCATAAGTTTTACCATATATTGTACTGGAAAACAGCAAAAAAATTCCAAGTGTGGAAAAACTGCAAAAAAAGTGTCATCATACAATAGTTTTTGGGACGTTTTATTCACCGTGTTCACTATATGATCAAACTGATGTATCTATGTGATGCCTCAGGTTGGTGCGAGTTTGTAGACACCAAACATGTATAGGTTTACTTGTATCTAAGGGGTTAAAAAAAATTCACAAGTTTGTCCAATAAAAGTGGCGCACTTTTTGCGCCATTTTCCGAAACACGTAGCGTTCTTATTTTTAAGGATCTATGGCTCAGTCATGGCTTATTTTTTGCGTCTCGAGCTGACGTTTATAATGGTACCATTTTTGCGCAGATGCTACGTTTTGATCGCCTGTTATTGCATTTTTCGTAAAACTTGCGGCGACCAAAAAACGTAATTTTGGCGTTTGGAATTTTTTTGCCACTACGCCGTTTACCAAACAGATTAATTGATTTTATATTTTGATAGATCGGGCATTTCTGAACGCGGCGATACCAAATATGTGTATATTTATTTATTTTTTAACCCTTTAATTTTCAATGAGGGGAAAGGGGGTGATTTGAACTTTTAGGTTTTTTGGGTTTTTTTTATTTTTTAAAACTTTTTTTTTTACTTTTTTTTTTATTTTACTAGTCCCCCTAGGGGGCTATAGCGATCAGCAATCCGATCGCTGATCGCTATCTGCTGATCACAGCAATACAGCTGTAATCAGCAGATTCAGTCACTTTGGTTTTCCCTCTGCTCTCGGCCGAGGGAAAATGAAAGTGAAACATCGTAGCAGCAGGCGTCATCACATGACCCTGTGCTACGATGGCAACCACCGATAGTCACGTGATAACACACGTGACTTCCGGTGGGGGCGGCGGTAAGTAACAAACATGGCCGCGCGCATTTAAATCTTGCTGCCAGACTTTGGCAGCAAGATTTAAGGGGTTAATGGCCGCGGGTGGAAGCGATTCCACCCGCGGCTAGCAGGCACACATGTCAGCTGTTGAAAACAGCTGATATGGGTGCCGATCCACACCGCCTGCCCACGGCAGGGGGCGGGGCTTAACGGGACACGATCCTGGACGGATAGATCCGTCCAAGGTCGTGAAGGGGTTAAAGGGAAAAAAATATTAGTAGAGATGAGTGAATCACTACTAACCTGCAGCCATATGCCTCATCTGCATTGGGTACCATATTATGGGTGACCCTACACCAATTTCTTTATGTATTTATTTATTGTTACACCATAGGTACAAACACAGCATCTGTGATTAGTTGCAGTCAGACACGCTTTCACACAGGCATGTCTGAATGCAATCAATCAGAGAAGCAGGGACTGATAGTGGGCGGGGTAAGCAGTGCATATGCATGAAGGATAATGAGCGGCCCTGGAAGTAGTATGAGCAGATCCGTAAGCAGTTACAGCCGCGTGAGAGACTCGGTAAGTATAACGTGTCTGTTTTGCACTATTTTTCTTTATTTTTCCTTTATTCTTTTAATTTACCCAAGTTGCCAGACCCGTATCACTACATGGAGTTCCATGATAAGTCTGTGACCGGGGTTGGTGCACGGGTACTTTTGAACCTTTGCGGATCCTGATTTACAGTCCGAGTCTGTGGCGCCCCTGACCTGGTCAGGCACCACTGAGTACTGCACCCATGCTGGGATAGTAGTTCCAGGTAATCTTAAAGGCCAGAATGAGGTGTGTATGCACAGATACATAGCAACCAGGTCTCCCACACCTTTAGATGGGACCCTTGGGTAGTCCCTGGAGGGGTCTGGCCTTCAATTCTTTTCAAGGGGTGTAGTGGAGGGGCTGGGAGCTAAAGTGCAGAGGCTGTCAGGAAAGGAATGGAGCGAGCTGGTCTGGTAGTGGTGAGCGGCGTTTGCTAAGGGATACGCGCCCTCACACTAGTCAGACCCTGCGCGGTGTAGTGACAGTTGGTGGGGAAGAACGGTTACCGAGTCAGTCAGTCAGTCAGAGAGGACGGGGGCTGCTGGTGACTAGGCACGCACGAGGTACAGGTCCCTAGAGCAGACTCAAGTTTAACTATCTCCTAAACCTGCCAGTGAGGGGAACTACAAGTACCTCACCAACCACACAGAGTCCGAGCCTCAGCAGCAACGCAGGGACCCATAAGGAGACAGAGCTTGAAGCCATCTCACCTGGTCCATGCTGCTGGCAAACGGTCCAAAAAGGGGAGAAAAGGCAGTAGCGACTCCCTGGATAAACCCCCATGGTACTTCAGGTTAGGGGGTTATCTGAAAACAGAAGTGCTAGGAAGGCAAGCTACCTGTTACCCTTAGACTGGCCCAAAGGATACCTGGTTCTACCTGGTCTATTGCAGCATTGCCCGGCTCAGCTCACAACAACAGCACAGTGAGTAAAAATCAGTTAAAGACTTTTGGACTCTGCCAGAATTATTCTGAGACCCATTACCTTACACACCCGAGCCCCTGGGGCCAGTCTCACTCTCGGGATGCCACACCATCTGACTGCAGACCCCATCAGCCCCAGACGCTCGTTAAACCTGCAGTGGCGGTAACCCATATCTCTTACCGCAAGCCGTGAGTGGCGTCACGATAATAAAAACTAACATACCTGTTGCCATACATACAGAAGAAGGTCCTGTGGCGTCCCTGAAGCTGGAGCGGCATCCCTTGGGATGACACAAGTCCACCCATTACTAGTAGGGAATTTATTCTCGGCACATTGACCTCTTGGGTCTGGAGAGATCACAGAGCACAATAATAGTAAGATGTTGACAAAAAAAGATGTTGACAAAAAAAGGGAAAAAATCCTCAAAACTACTCACCTCATCACTCACGTCTGAATCTCACTTTTTCTGTATGGGCCTTGGCATCTCTTCTTACTGAAACCATGTGCCTCTTTACACTAGCTTAGGACTTTAAGCTGTGACTAAAGGGGGCTTTACACGTAACGACATCGCTAACGAGATGTCATTGAGGTCACGGAATTTGGGACACACATACGGCCTCGTTAGCGACGTTGTTGCGTGTGAAACGTACGAACGACCGCTAACGATCAAAATTACTCACCTAATCGTTTATCGTTGACACGTCATTCTAATCACAATTATCGTTGCTTGTGCAGGACGCAGGTTGTTCGTTGTTCCTGAGGCAGCACACATTGCTATGTGTGACAACCCAGGAACAAGAAACAACACAGTACCTGCGTCCTCCGGCTGCTATCTGCTCCTCCACTTTGATTGGATGGCTGCCGTGTGACGTCGCTGTGACGCAGCATGGACTGCCCCCTTAGAAAGGAGGCGTTCGCTGGCCACAATGATGTCGCTAGGCAGGTAAGTATGTGTGATGGGTCTTAATGATATTGTACACCACGGGCAGCCCTGGATCTGGTCCAGGGCTGCTCAGAGCAGGAATGAATGTGTCTCATGGATTCATGTCTTTTTACATCAATTAAGAGATGTGCTCCTCAGACCATCCGGGGGCATCACAGCCATGGACCAGAACCTAATCAGAGGACAATAAAACTTTCACACTGAACTGCAGCAATATTTATGGCCACAACAGTTTGTCCTCTTGCCATAGTGATAGTTCTGCTTCACATAACTTGTTTTAGTTACTGCCCCATTCTATGTCCTGTTGGGTATAAATATGTGACTCTTCAGATTTTGTGTTATACTGAGCCTGAAGAAGAGACCTGAGTAGTCTTGAAAGCTTGCTATTATTACCATCTTTTCAGTTAGCCATTAAAATCTATGTCCTGTCCACAGAAAAATCTACATGACGTACATGCAGATTTCACAATCTATTTGCTGCAGATTTTTATGAAATCCACAGAGCATATTGTGCCACAATTTCCTCCCCATGTACATGTAGCTTTTTGGGGAAAAAAAATGCATTTTACGCCAGAATGTGTAGGTTGGATTCATTGCATGTTTATTTAAAAAACCCACAAAGTGATTTGAAAGCTCTCTATAGTAAAAATACATTGGAAAACTGATCTTTATTTGGTTTTTTTCTATTTATTTTGTCTGCACAAAGGCTCTCAGACACTTGTCATCACCAAAGTTACAAAGTCAGTAAGAAACTTTTTTATTCATATAACTTAATATTTTAATAATGTTCGGTGAGAGACTTCCATAAAAGAGAGGTCATGGTTTTTTCTTTATTAATAGAACACCTGCTGGTATCAATCTGTTCCTTTTTGTTTGCAACGAGGGCATCAAACAGAAGAGAGACACATATTTCAATGTAGGGAAAAGCAATGGGGGCCCAATTTTGCTATCAATCATATCTAATCGAGTAAGCTATTAACGCAATGTTATTATTGAAGATTTCCAAAATCTATTCTTTGGCCTGTGTTGTTCACGACAATTATGTTTTTTTCTATTTTAATAAATGTTCACCTATCATGAAGAATGTGGTTATTAAAGGCCATTAGAAATGTATGCTAAATTGAAAAGTACATCATTTAATTGTCTAAAAATAAAAAGAAGTGCTTTTCTTTTCTACGCTGAATAACACAAATGTGCGAGGCTGTTGTTCAGAGAATCAACATAAAATGATGTCAGACACACATGTCATTTTAATGACACTCCTCAGTAGGGAAATATACTGTACATAGATAATGGTGTATACGCCATCAAGATGGACCATGCATGTACTATGAGACTCAAAAGGGAGAAGTCAAGCCCTGGTTGGCTTTAGCCCCTTTGTAATTAAGTGCAGATTTAGGAGGTCACATTTCTACTTACAGGGTGCAAAGTTGGTATACAGAGACTTGTATGTCTGGCCAGTGTTATGTAAACTGCAGCAGGTGTACCTCTGGGGCAAGGCCAGACTGGGACTGGAAATCAACATTGGCATTAAAAAACACGCAGGCATATAGTACATTCTAACACATGCTTCAATTACAACATACCTATGAGAAAAAAAAATATAAGATAATATTGTGGCACCAAGGGGGCAGGGGTTCAACCTTACTCGTCGCCAGGATGTTACGGGGTGGACCCTTGTGCCCAGTTTTATGCTCCGAGGTGTCCACAATGAAAGGAGGATAATGAGGTGGAGGTTAGGAATGTCATAACGCCATCTGCGGTACGCGGCCAGGGAGTAGCAGCCGCTACTGTTGCCATCCTCTGGGGCTGATGTTAGTAGCAGCCAGGATGGTATCACTACTCACAAGTGGATCGAGCCTCTGGTAGGAGGATGAGGGCAGTAGTAATGGTGGGCTCTGAGGCTCGGAGCGGTGGCACCAGTGAGAACAGGCGGACACGGTCTCTGTGGGTTCCAAATGCCATGTGAGGGTTATTTTGCTTCTTGGAGGGTTATGTGGAGACCATTATGCTATTTAGAAGGCTATGTGGTGGCTACTATACATTTTGAATGGATATGTGGGGGCTATTATTCCAATTGGACCGAAATATTATTCACTATCATACTGTGTAGTGCCCATTATACTGTTTGGACGACTGTGTGGCAGTCTTGATACTGTATGGAGGGCTGTGTTGGGGTCATTGTATTGTTTGAAGGCTATGTGCAGGGCAATTATACTGTCTGTAGGTAGGGCAATGTGTGGGTTATTATGATGTTAAGAGGACTATATGGGGGTCATTATACTGTATGTGGGCCAGTATACAGTGTGAAGGGTTATGTGGTGCCCATCATATCTTGTGAAATGTTGTGTAGATTCCATTATACTATTGGAGGGCTATGTGGGAGGCCATTATACTTTTTGGAGAGCTAGTAGGGCCAATTACTGTATACTGTGTGTGGGCCATTATACTGTGGGAAGGGTTGTGTGGGGGCCATCATCCTGTGGAGGAATGTGGGGACATTATACTATATGGAGGGCATTTTAGGGAGCATCATATTTTGTGTTAAACAGTGTCGAGACCTTTATACTGTGTTGGAGTCACTGTGGGGGTGTTACAGTAGCAGTGTCTGGTTCATCTTGGGACCTCGTATGGATTACGTCGGATCTGCAAGGGTGTTTTGGGGGGTTAATAAAGGGATAAAAGAGGGTGTGTTTATTTTATTCCAAATAGAGGATTTTTTTCAGTGTTTGTTTTTTATTTATTTTCACTTACAAGATTAGTAAGGGGGCGTCTCATAGACACCTCTTAATACTAATCTAGGGTTTAGTGGCAGCTGTGAGCTGTCATTAACCACTTAAATTGCCCCTATTTCCAATGCACTAGGGTAATTGGGATGAGCCAGGCAATTGGGATGAGCCAGGTAAAGCCTAAAATTGTCTGCTTTACCATGGCTGGATATAAAAAATGGAGGGTACCCAGGCTGGAGTCTACCACTGTAGTTTTACCCGCGCTGACAATCAAAATAAGTTAGGAGCCTATGTCATTTTTTTAAATTATATATTTCTTTTGCACTTCCATACAGCAAATTGACTGCAATCATTTACTGACATGGACACAGGGTGAGGGGCGTGTGTTATGATTCAGTGATCGAGGAGGATCAAAGGGGTAAAAAGTTGGAAACCCAGAGAATCACCAGAGTGGTTGGGAAACTCAGCTGACTTCACACCTCTAACTAACAACACAACTAGAAGTAGCCGTGGGTTTGCCTACGATGACCTGGTCGCCTTGACACAGCCGGAGAGCTAATTGTTCCTAAAGAGAGAAAAACAAGGAAAGCTAATCTGCCTCGGAGCCTCGGTTCCCCAAAGATTATAGGTAGCCACCAAACATGTAAAGCCAGTGAGACAAGATGAAACACAGTACACAGGTAGAGAACAGATTCAGCAAAGATGAGGCCAAAACTATCTAAATAGGAAAGGACAGAAAAGAGCACTGTCTGCAGCCGCGCAAAACCCTAACAAAAAACCAACACACCTGATATGAAAAAACTGAGACCACGCGATCTCTCCCCACTATATCAGTACTCTGGTGTTACTGAAATCCAAGCAAAACACTAATATAGAGGAAGGACTGAAATTAATACCAAGCATGACAAAGCAAAAATACATTGCAGAATATAGAGCTGAGCACTCAAACATTCCCAGCAGAGCATAATCCAGCTCTACCCAGAGCTTCACACAAACAGAAACCAGAAAACAAGCCTTAGTGCCACAAAAATAAAGACAAGAAGAAAGTGGAAACAAACCAGTAAAAGGTACAAAGACAAAATTTATCCGCAATGAGTTCAGGTGGAAACAGAAGATAGGGCAGGCTCCAGAATGTCCACAGCACCACAGGAGACAACATTGATCACTGGCTCAGACCAAGAGAACACCACTCAGTTATATAGGCCCAGTATGAGCAGCCTGATTTCCAATCATCATCAGCTGTCTGGCTTCTGTTAAACAGACTAACTCTACTACCAGCACTGGCCACAAGAGGGAGCCCCAAACTGGAACCCAGTCCAAATGTGTTCCCAACAGGCGTGTACAGCAGTCTGCAACCAACACAGACATTGGTATAGAGGGTGGGTGGAGAAAGTAGTGAATATTCATGAACCTTAATTAGCGGGCCTAGAAAACTATCTGACTGCAGCGTGATCCTCTGGTAAACACCAGGAATCACGGTATGTATAACTATCCTGCTCTTACTACCATTTAACGTCCACTACGGACTCCTGGCGCTTACTACAGACAATTTACAGCCATTTTACAGCTCCACACATCTCATCACTGTTGACTTGTATGGGTTTCATTGTTTGGAGTTATTTTCGGTGTCAAGCTGAATTTTTTTTCCCAAGCTAGTTTGGCTAACCCAAATTTTCACTAGCTGCCTTCTGTGGGCCAAATTTAATAAAATGATCTGAGGCTAAATATACAATTGTTCTGAAAGTCAGATGAATCAAAATGTGAAATTCTTTATGGAATTCATAAACACCATATACTGGGGACTTGAGAACAGGGACCATCCAGCTTATCAGCACATAGTTCAAAAGCCTAAATATCTGATGGTATGGAGTTTAATTAGAGCCTATAGCATGGCCAACTTATACATCTTGAATGGAACTATCAATGTTGAGTACTATATAGAGGTTTTACAGCAACATATGCTCTCATCCAGATGTCTATTCTAGAAGACCCATTATATTTCTGCAAGACAATGCTAAATCACATAGTATATCCATAAGAATGGCATTACTGCACAGAAGAAAAGTTCAGGTGATGAACGGGCAGCCTGCAGTCCAGACCATTCACCAATAGAAAACTTTTGTCCCGTCATGAAATGAGAAATGTGTCAAAGAAAACCCAGATTTGTGTACAGCTAGAATGCTACTTCAGACAAGAATGGGACAACATTCCATTAGCAAAACTCTAAATATTTATATACTGTTGGAAAAAGAAAAGGGGGTGCAACACATGGCGGTGGGCGGGCAAAGTAGTGAATATGGAATTGTCGGCTCCAGAAGGGAAAATTGTGACCCAGAAGGAGTGGGCCACCATGACACAGCCTCGGTGAGTATGCCACACGCGCTCCTACCCCCTATCCTCTCCACAAACGTTTTTAATCTCCGGACTCCGGTCCCCATTGACTTATATGGGCACTGGATTCCGGAGCAGATCGGACTCTTTTTAAAATCTGACTGTGATCCCCCTGTCCTGGTTTTTGGAGTGTTTGATCAACTCTAAATTTTATATATGGCCCTATCCAACCTTTTTGAGATGTGTTGCTTCCATCAATTTCTAGTTTATTTTTTTCAATTGAAATGTAACAATGTGTAACTTTCAACTTCTGATATGTGTTCTAAAAATAAAATATATCTAGAAGACGTTTCCAAATCATTGCTATCTTGCTTGCATTACATTTTACACAGCGTTTTTTGAATTCGATGTTGTAATAATGCCTCCTGTGAAAGTAAAAAAAAACTGTAAAAGTGCAATTGAAATTCAAATTTTTAAACAAAAAAATGAAAGAAAATCTGTGACAAATACATTTCTAACACCTTGCAGTGTCACAGATGCATTGTACATGGTTGCGTATTAAAATTCATTCCTATCACAGATTATATGTTAGTTTAAATCTACATGAATTAATATTTTCATTAGTTTTTGCGTTCCGAGTAATTCTCCTATTTAATCTTACTACTACAAAATGAATTTCCTCACACAGGTGCTTACATGCCCTTTTAAACTCTATTCAGATTTGCAATACAGCCCGTGTTGTAGACCTGCTCAACAACTCAGGAGTTTAGAAGGCGTTTTATATGTTAAAATGAAAGAGATAAAAGATGGAAACCCGACCAACCCCATTGTGGTAAATAAAGTCTGTTAGCCACTTTTGGTGTCTGTCAAGAGATGAATCTGGTATTGCCTTGACCCTTTCAACACCGGGCGTTTTTGCATTTTTCCGTGGGGTTTTTTTCCTCTCTTTCTTCTGAGAGCCATAACTTTTTTATTTTTCCATCAGTCTTCCCATATGAGGACTTGTTTTTTTGCGGGATGAGTTGCACTTTTAAATGAAACCATAAGTTTTCAAGTGTGGAAAAACTGCAAAAAAAAGTAAAATAGTTTTTGTGATATTTTATTCACCATGTTCACTATATGGTAAAACTGATGTGTTGCTTTGATGCATGAGGTCAGTGCGAGTTTGTAGACACCAAACATGTATAGGGTTACTTGTATCTAAAGGGTTAAAAAAAATTCACAAGTATGTCCAAAAAAAATGTCGCTTATTTTGTGCCATTTACCGAAACACATAGAGTTATCATTCTGGATCTATGGCTCAGTAATAGCCTATTTTTTGCATCTTAAGCTGACGTTTTTAACGGTACTATTTTTGAGCAGATGCTATGTTTTGATCATCTTTTATTGCATTTTGCGCAAAATTTGTGGTGACCAAAAAATATAATTTTGGTGTTTGGAATTTTTGTGCCATTACGCTGTTTACTGATCAGAATAATTAATTTTAGATTTTGATAGATCGGGCATTTCTGAACGCGGCGATACCAAATATATGTATATAATTTTTTTTTAACCCTTTAATTTCCAATGGGGCGAATGGGGGGTGATTTGAACTTTTCCTTTATCTTTTTTTTTTTTAACTTTTTAAAACTTTTTTTTAACTTTTTTTTTTATTTTACTAGTCCCTCTTGGGGATTATAATGATCAGCGATCTGATCAGTTTTCCATATCTCCAGATCACAGCTACACAGCTGAGATCTGCAGAAAAGGAGCCTTTCTATTACACACCGCAGTCTGCCGGGTGTAGGAGGAAGTGACTCATGATTAGAGATGAGCCATGTTCGAATCGAACTGTTCACCAATCTCAAATTCGACCTGTGTTAGGCGATGTTCGAGTCGTTCAACGAACGCGAACAATTAGCTGCAAGTTCGACATTTCGAGGTTATGTTTGATAACGATTCTATCACCAAAAGCGTAACTGGCTTTTCACAATAATACTATCATTCAATGTTAATATAGTGGAAACTTGGTTAACGAGAACAATCCGTTCTGAGAGTGTGCTTGTTAGCCAAGTTACTCATTTAGCAAAGCAAGCTTTCCCCATAGGAAATCACTGCAATGCAGACAATTCCTTCCACAACTTGTTAAATGTCCCATCCTGGTCCCCTATTGTGCCATTCCACACATGCACAAACACACACAAATACAGACACAAATATGTGTGCGTGCGTTCATGTTTGTGCATGTATGTATGTGTTTGTGTTTGCCTGCCATTGTTTTCAATGGTGTTCGAAGGTGTATGAAAGTGTTCGACGAACGTTCGTTGAAAGTTCGACGAACACACCCGCCGTTCCACGAACTGAACCGAACTCGAACACTAGGGTAGTGGCTACGTAGCAGTGAGCGCTACTCGCGCCTCTCCTACACACCTCCTTTTTTTAATATCGGCCGTCACACAATGTACTACTCCCCAGATCCACCTTCCTTTATATCGCCGACTCTGTTACCCCATGTCAGGGCGGGACCTTCACAGATGGAGCCAGCATTTACATAAATCTGTGCCCCAGTCCCATCCTTTCCTGGATTAAACCATAGAAACGCTTACGGTGCAGGTAGTGGATTACCCCATGAGTAACACGACTGCCTACTGTTCCGCCGTCAGGCTGCAACAACTGGGATCGTATCCGATCCTCCTGCTTCTTCTTCTTTTCTCTACCATGAGACACCCGCCGTACTTCGGGCGGAAGTAAGGTCGGGAGTCTCTCATCACTTGGGACACGTGGCACACTTCAGCCTTTGGGACCGGAGGTCTGCTCTTGCCACTCTTGATAGCGGGATTCTCACACTCATCTGGAGGTTTTTAATGGTCCATTCTCCTTAACTTCAAACTCCTCATAGGCCGCAACTGTATTTATATATACATTGCACTTTTTATATACATTAAATTTACAATATACTAGCACTTCATACGTAGGAGTAAGCGCTACTCACCCCCCTTTTACACTTATTTCATTCTTATTTTTTTTATTTATCCTTTATTTTATTTTTTTTTATTTTTCGAGTGCTGGATCTGGATAAAACACCCAGGCACCTTAGAAATGTGATGCCCTGGACTATTCGGGTTGTCACAGGGTTCTGCATAATCTGCCCTCCCCATGCAGGACTCAAACCCCAATGGTTCTGGGTCTCCATTCTGCAGTACTGTCTCCACCAGCATTCGCAAATCCTAGATACACTTAGCTCCAAGCTACCGGGTCACAACGGACAATCCAAATTGTGTGCCAGGAGGCAGGTTACAGACCACTGGCAGTGCTGCAGGGGATGGGACCCGGACGAGCTCCCCTTGAGAGGCAACGGCAGTCAGGGACTTGGTTTACTCTGTTGTCAGCGTTTGCTTCATTGCTGAGTGAGTACCCGACTGATCCCTGCACTGCGTCCTCCCATCACCATCCAGAGTCCCGGGGACTAACCCTACCCATGGAGGGTAACGTCATCTAGCTGCCCCACTCCATCACCCGAGTACTCCCAACGGCAGCGGTGGTACTCCCAATTACCGTACACCATGGCTGGTGTCAAGAACTATACCAAATCCCCTGTAAATACTCCCTTTTCCATTTGAGTGTGGCCTTTAGCCCCCAGGTCAGGAGACCCTCGAGCCACGAGTAATCACCACCCCCGTAGCCGAGTGATTCGATCAGCTGCAGGGGCAGCACAGAAACTGTGTGGATCTGCGCTTTTATAGTCACTACTCAAAATCCCTAATAAAGTTTTCTTTATCTTATATTATTCTGTGAGAAAAGTGACAAAAAGTAATGAACATCTCCATTATCTTAGTTTTGATTTTTAATTCACAGTTCATAATAACAAGTTTGTTTTTCCATAAGCCAAAAACAACAGCACATTAATACAACAGCGCATCATCATAGAATTACATCAGCCTCTCAATCGCTAATATATGTTTACCAGAGTTTGCACCTTTAATACACACTTATTTTGATATCAAGGAAATTTCCTCCGGGTGGTGAGCTTCATTAAATGTGTAACTCTGCTGAATCTCTCCGATTAAGGGCGAGGTGGTGAGAAATGTATTGTTATAATAGGAACTCGCTGACAACTTCTGAAGTGACAATTACCAGCATTCTTTTTACACATTTCCATGACTGATCGTTATTTGCTCAGAATTCCACAGACGTGTGTGAATCTTTGCCTACAGGGTACATATGTTGTGAGTTAAAAAGAATATACCACAAAACAGACTTCAGATTGGGATGCAGAATTGAAGAGAAAGACAGACACTTGAGATTCTGCATCATGTAAAGCCTGCTTTACATGTTACGATTAAGCATACGATATCGTATGCGATCTTAACCGCCCCCATCGTATGTGCGGCACGTTCAATTTGTTGAACGTGTTGCACAATCGATTATTTGCTGTCACACGTACTTACCCTTCCATACCACCTTGATGTGGGCGGCGAACGTCCACTTCCTGGAGTGGGAGGGACGTTCGGCATCACATCGACGTCACACGGCAGCCGGACAATAGAAGTGGAGGGGCGGAGATGAGTAGGACGTAAACATCCCGCCCACCTCCTTCCTTCTGCATTGCCGGTGGGAGCCACGGGACGCAGATAAGATCTGTTCATCGTTCCCGGGGTGTCACACACTGCGATGTGTGCTACCTCGGGAACACTGAACAACCTCACGTTCAATTTTTAGCAATTGAACAATGTACATGTGATGAACGTTTTAACGTTCAACCTCAATCGCACGTAGCTGTCACATGCTACAATATAACTTACGATGCCGGATGTGCGTCACTTACGATGTGACCCCGCCGACACATCGTATGATATATTGTAGCGTGTAAAGCCTGCTTTAGTCAGTGTCTGACACCAGAGAGCAATCTGTCTAAAGCCTGCTTTACACGTTGCAATTTCGCATACGATATCGTATGCGATTTGCAACACCCCCATCGTATGTGTGGCACATTCAATTTGTTGAACGTGCAAGGGAAAAGAGGAAAGAAACCGCATACAATAAAGGGGCACACCAAAAGCGACAGTACGGATGGATAAATAGAATAGGCTTTATTCAACACACAAGAATAAAAACATTAAAAACATGAAGGACAACACCATCATTAAATGGCACCTGGTTCTAACATGCTGATATACATAAAGCGGAGGGTCAGAGACCTGAATACCATTTATATACAATATAGTAAATGCACATAATAGAGACAAATATATATATATATATAATAAATAAATCAAACAACCAATCCTTTAGGTGGATGGGAGGAAATTAGTGTCCACCAAACCTTCCTATGAAATAAATAGACTCAGTTATGCCGATGGCCAAAATGGGCTATTGTGCCCTATTAAGCAAGGAGTACAAGTGATGGCAATCAATACACGGATGATGTTGCTTGTACCTAAGTCCAAAAAATGCCTATAAAGATGAAGATGCATAGAGCCCCATTTAATGATATATAGATTCATTACCATTGGACATTATTATCTTTGCCTTACATGTGATCCAGTTTAATACATGCCTGATACTAGTATCTATATCCGGGTCTTTGGCAAAAACAATGTTTAAACTACGCTGGTGCATTCTTTTCTGATAGGAACACATTGGGATACACATAGTATGTATGCACGGTTCCGTGTGTCTATAAGCATTGTTCTTCTTGTTTTCCATTACCATGGATGGTTTGATTCAGCATGGCTCAGAGTGTGTTGTCCTTCATGTTTTTAATGTTTTTATTCTTGTGTGTTGAATAAAGCCTATTCTATTTATCCGTACTGTCGCTTTTGGTGTGCCCCTTTATTGTATGCGGTTTCTTTCCTCTTTTCCCTTGCATATTTTTACCGCATTAGGGAGCACCCACCTTTACTACTTTGATTAGTGGTGCACTCCAACAAACCCTCCCATCCAATTTGTTGAACGTGCCACACAAACGATTAACCCCCATCACACATACTTACCTTCCATACGACCTCGATGTGGGCGGCGAACGTCCACTTCCTGGAGTGGGAGGGACGTTCGGCGTCACAGCGACATCACACGGCAGCCGGCCAATAGAAGCGGAGGGGCGGAGATGAGCGGGACGTAAACATCCCACCCACCTCCTTCCTTCCGTATTACCGGCCGAGAGCCGCAGGACGTTGGGTAAGATCTGTTCATCGTTCCCAGGGTGTCACATACTGCAATGTGTGCTACCCCGGGTACGATGAACAATCTGACGTACAATTAACGAGGAATGTGCGACGTGCGTGCGATGAACGTTTTACCATTCAATCGCAATTGCACGTAGCAGTTACACACTGCAATGTAATTGATAATATGTATGATATTGAGTATGAAATAATAAAAAATCATCATATTTTACTGAATTCAGGAGTGCCTTGTATATATTACTACTGTATATGGTTTGGAAACCTACCTGAGCACCCTGGTAACTAGAAATTCGGTAGAAGTGCCTTATCCTTTTGAACAATAGAAGCGGAGGGACGGAGATGAGCGGGACGTAACATCCCGCCCACCTTCTCACTTCCGCATAGCTGGTGGGCGCAGGTAAGGAGATGTTCGTCGCTCCTGCAGGTTTACACACAGCGATGTGTGCTGTCGCAGGAGCGGCAAACAACATCGTACCTGCGGTCGACCCGACATTATGAAAATGACCGACGCTACACAGATCACCGATTTTCGACGCTTTTGCGATCGTTAATCGGCACATCTAGGATTTACACGTTGCGATGTCGTTACCGGCGCCGGATGTGCGTCACTAACGACGTGACCCCGACGATATTTCAGAAGCGATGTCGCAGCGTTTAAAGCCCCCCTAAGTGTCTGTAGGAGCCAGAACTCTTAATGGTTGGCAGGGGATCAAATACTTATTTCTCCCTCCAAAATGCAAATAACTTTATATAATTTATACAATGTGATATTCTGGGGTTCTTTTTGGATATTCTGTCTCTCCCTGTTAAAATTAACCTACCCTTAAAATTATAGACTGTTCATATCTTTGTTAGTGGGCAAACTTACAAAATCAGCAAGGGATCAAATAATTATTTCCTTCCCTGTAGATAGATAGATAGATAGATAGATAGATAGATAGATAGATAGATAGATAGATAGATATATGGGCAGGTGTGGTGCCCCTGCAGCTCCAGTTGCCACAGAGTACTGCACCTTAATTAAGGTGCAGTATTTGCCTCGGGTAAGGAGGGGGTTAATCACTGGTATTTCCACATTCACACTTTACATACAGTCAGGTGCCTTCCCACTGGAGGGATGGCCCAGACTAGATAGGGGGGTGGTCATCACGAAGCATGGGACTTTCCTGGCCACTGAAACCAGCCACCTGAGGGGCGGGTTCCACTTGGGGTAGAAGTAGGAGCAACTCACACAATCTTCACTCAGTCTATCCAGGACTTCAGTTCTGGCGATACAACACTATCTTACCTTCTTCCTTTTTCTTTCACAGGGCCTGTGGCTTGGAGCTGAACGCTCAGCCTGGGTTCCTCACTACTGGGGGGGAAACTCTTAGGGGCACTTTGCACATTACGACATCGCAGGTGCGTGGGGTCAAATTGAAAGTGATGCACATCCGGCGTCGCAGGCGATATCATAGTGTATAAAGCCTTTTTCATACGAATGACGAGCACAAAATCGTCGTAATTGTATCATCGGTGTAGTGTCGGTCATTTCCATAATTTGGAAATGATTGATGTTATGATGTTGTTCCTCGTTCCAGCGGCATCACACATCGCTGTGTGTGAAGCCGCAGGAGCGAGGAACATCTCCTACCTGCGTCCTGCGGCTCACGCCAGCTATGCGGAAGGAAGGAGGTGGGCGGGATGTTTACGTCCCGCTCATCTCCACCCCTCCGCTCCTATTGGCCGCCTGCCATGTGACGTCGCTATGACACCGCACGACCCGCCCCCTTAGTAAGGAAGTGGTTCGCCGGCCAGAGCGAAGTAGCAGGGCAGGTGAGTGCATGTGAAGCTGCCGTAGCGATAATGTTCGCTACGGCAGCTATCACCATGAAATCGCAGCTGCGACGGGGCAGGGACTATCGCGCTCAGCATCGCAAGCATCGGTTTGCGATGACGTAGTGTGCAAAGTGTTCCTTAGAAAGGACAATTTTCAAACACCGGTAGATTCTCCCAACTTATCTGAGGTCGACAAGGCCCATCACAACGGGTGACAGGTACTACCCGGGCGCGTGGCATAACAGTGAGTAAAACAACCTGGAACCACAGGAGCCAATCCTTCCGTATTACCGGCCGAGAGCCGCAGGACGTTGGGTAAGATCTGTTCATCGTTCCCAGGGTGTCACATACTGCAATGTGTGCTACCCCGGGTACGATGAACAATCTGACGTACAATTAACGAGGAATGTGTGACGTGCGTGCGATGAACGTTTTACCATTCAATCGCAATTGCACGTAGCAGTTACACACTGCAATGTAACTTACGATGCCGGATGTGCGTCACTTACGACGTGACCCCGCCAACACATTGTAAGATACATTGCAGCGTGTAAAGCGGGCTTAACTCTGAGTCTTTTATGTCTGTTATTGATGGCCATTGCTTACATAATGTTATATAATAGAAAAAGGATGGATGATACATAGAGATATAGATGATAGATGAATGGATGATATATAGATAGATAGATAGATAGAGAGATAGAGGGATAGATAGAAAAAAGGAAGAAAGATAGTTGATGACAATTTAAGACAGTTGTCTGTAATGCAGGTATCAAGATGATTGGGAGCAACTAAGGGGTACTTTACACGTTGCGACATCGCTAGCATCAGCTAGCGATGCCGAGCGCAATAGTACCCGCCCCCGTCGCACATGCGATATGTGGTGATTGCTGCCGTAGCGAACATTATCGCTACGGCAGCATTACACGCACATACCTGGTCGGCGACATCGCTGTGACTGCCGAACTGTCCCTCCTTCAAGGGGGAGGTGCAATCGGCGTCACAGCGACGTCACCGCGACATCACTAATCAGCCAGACAATAGAAGCGGAGGTAATATATACAAGGCACTCCTGAATTCAGTAAAATATGATGATTTTTATGATATTGAGTATGAAATAATAAAAAATCATCATATTTTACTGAATTCAGGAGTGCCTTGTATATATTACTACTGTATATGGTTTGGAAACCTACCTGAGCACCCTGGTAACTAGAAATTCGGTAGAAGTGCCTTATCCTTTTGAACAATAGAAGCGGAGGGACGGAGATGAGCGGGACGTAACATCCCGCCCACCTTCTCACTTCCGCATAGCTGGAGGGCGCAGGTAAGGAGATGTTCGTCGCTCCTGCAGGTGTACACACAGCGATGTGTGCTGTCGCAGGAGCGGCAAACAACATCGTACCTGCGGTCGACCCGACATTATGAAAATGACCGACGCTACACAGATCACCGATTTTCGACGCTTTTGCGATCGTTTATCGGCACATCTAGGAATTACACGTTGCAATGTCGTTACCGGCGCCGGATGTGCGTCACTAACGACGTGACCCCGACGATATTTCAGAAGCGATGTCGCAGCGTTTAAAGCCCCCCTAAGTGTCTGTAGGAGCCAGAACTCTGAATGGTTGGCAGGGGATCAAATACTTATTTCTCCCTCCAAAATGCAAATAACTTTATATAATTTATACAATGTGATATTCTGGGTTTTATTTTGGATATTCTGTCTCTCCCTGTTAAAATTAACCTACCCTTAAAATTATAGACTGTTCATATCTTTGTTAGTGGGCAAACTTACAAAATCAGCAAGGGATCAAATAATTATTTCCTTCCCTGTAGATAGATAGATAGATAGATAGATAGATAGATAGATATATGGGCAGGTGTGGTGCCCCTGCAGCTCCAGTTGCCACAGAGTACTGCACCTTAATTAAGGTGCAGTATTTGCCTCGGGTAAGGAGGGGGTTAATCACTGGTATTTCCACATTCACACTTTACATACAGTCAGGTGCCTTCCCACTGGAGGGATGGCCCAGACTAGATAGGGGGGTGGTCATCACGAAGCATGGGACTTTCCTGGCCACTGAAACCAGCCACCTGAGGGGCGGGTTCCACTTGGGGTAGAAGTAGGAGCAACTCACACAATCTTCACTCAGTCTATCCAGGACTTCAGTTCTGGCGATACAACACTATCTTACCTTCTTCATTTTTCTTTCACAGGGCCTGTGGCTTGGAGCTGAACGCTCAGCCTGGGTTCCTCACTACTGGGGGGAAAACTCTTAGGGGCACTTTGCACATTACGACATCGCAGGTGCGTGGGGTCAAATTGAAAGTGATGCACATCCGGCGTCGCAGGCGATATCATAGTGTATAAAGCCTTTTTCATACGAATGACGAGCACAAAATCGTCGTAATTGTATCATCGGTGTAGTGTCGGTCATTTCCATAATTTGAAAATGATCGATGTTACGATGTTGTTCCTCGTTCCAGCGGCATCACACATCGCTGTGTGTGAAGCCGCAGGAGCGAGGAACATCTCCTACCTGCGTCCTGCGGCTCACGCCAGCTATGCGGAAGGAAGGAGGTGGGCGGGATGTTTACGTCCCGCTCATCTCCACCCCTCCGCTCCTATTGGCCGCCTGCCATGTGACGTCGCTATGACGCCGCACGACCCGCCCCCTTAGTAAGGAAGTGGTTCGCCGGCCAGAGCGAAGTAGCAGGGCAGGTGAGTGCATGTGAAGCTGCCGTAGCGATAATGTTCGCTACGGCAGCTATCACCATGAAATCGCAGCTGCGACGGGGCAGGGACTATCGCGCTCAGCATCGCAAGCATCGGTTTGCGATGACGTAGTGTGCAAAGTGTTCCTTAGAAAGGACAATTTTCAAACACCGGTAGATTCTCCCAACTTATCTGAGGTCGACGAGGCCCATCACAACGGGTGACAGGTACTACCCGGGCGCGTGGCATAACAGTGAGTAAAACAACCTGGAACCACAGGAGCCAACTCGGACTCTTATTACCGGCATCGGCACTCCGCGCCCCAGTGCCAACAGCTCCCGCCATTGCGGACACCTTGGGGCATTAAACCGGGCAGGCCACCACGACATCCCAAACCTCCACACCGGCCCAGTGATGAGTAACAGGTACCAGACCAGACCTGAACCCCCTGCCCCCCTGGGTCCAACACAGTTTCCTTGAATGAGTTGGCGGGGAATGGCAGAAGGTCCTAGGAACCAACCCATTTTGTGGGGTCCTTGACAACAAAAGGCCTTTGAAAATTTGAAGGCCACACTAACCAATGCACCGATTCTGGCCTACACTCGCTTTGACAACCCATTCCTGCTCATCTCAGACAGAAGTTTGCATGGACTGGGAGCGATATTGTTCCAAGAGCAGGACTGATGGAAGTGTGTGGTTGCCTACGCAAGGCCTTGAGGGAATCAGAGCATAATCCCGACAACTACAGCTCTTTTAAGTTAGAGTTATTGTCACTGGTTTGAGACATGACTGAGCACTTCGCAGACTTCATGATGGAGGCTAAAGTGGTGGTAATGACAGATAATAACCCTCTAGCTCACCATGAGAATGCTAAGTTGGGGGTGTTGAAGCAAAAGTGACTGGCCCGGCTGTCTAGGTTCAATTACCGGTTTAAGTTCTGATCCTAAAGAGAAAAAGGTAATGTGAATGTTCTATCTGGAGTACCAATGGGGCTTCCAGCTGGCAGTATCGACGATGAACTGAAGGATACTGACACTCCAGACCTCGGTTGACTGCTTTGCCATCAGGACATGACACACTCAAGTGGGGTGTCCACTGGGATGCCCATTGGGTTGCCATTGGGATAGTGCTTAAAAAACTCCCACTCACTGGGTGCGGAACCAGAATGAAAGCAAATAGTTGTGGCAGTTGAAGCACTGGATCCAAATGAAAAACTGGCCCCAGCCAGAAGAGAGGGAAAGTCTATCTCCGGAGGGTCAGAAATTGTTGTTACAATGGGATAACCTGAATGTGGTACAAGACCTCCTTTGAGCTACTTAAAATCAGAGCTGCAGTACCATCAGCAGATTGTGATCCCAATATCTGTCTGTCTCTTTACTTGTCTGTCTGTTTCTATCTCTCTGCATCAGTCTATCTGTCTCCATCTCTGTGTCTGTCTCAATCTCTGTATCTGTCTGTCTCTCTGTCTCTTTGCCCGTCTGTCTCTTTGTCCGGCTGTCTTTTTGCCTGACTGTCTTATTGCCCGGCTGTCTTTTTGCCCGACTGTCTCTTTGCCCGGCTGTCTGTTTCTAGGTCTGTCTCTTTACTGGTCTGTCTCTTTCCTGGTCTGTCTCTTTCCAGGTCTGTCTCTTTCCCAGTCTATCTCTTTCCAGGGCTGTCTCTTTGCCGGGCTGTCTCTTTCCAGGTCTGTCTCTTTCCAGGTCTGTCTCTTTCCAGGTCTGCCTCTTTCCCGGTCTGTCTCTTTCCAGGTCTGTCTCTTTGCCCGTCTGTCTCTTTGGGCATTTGTCTCTTTGCCTGGCTGCCTCTTTTCAGGACTGTCTCTTTCCAGGGCTGTCTCTTTGCCAGTCTGTCTCTGCGCGGTCTGTCTCTTTCCTGGTCTGTCCCTTTCCCGGTCTGTCTCTTTCCCGGTCTGTCTCTTTGTGCCCGTCTGTCTCTTTTCCCGTCTGTCTCTTTGCCTGTCTGTCTCTTTCCATGGCTGTCTCTTTTCAGGGCTGTCTCTTTCCAGGGCTGTCTATTTCCCGGTCTGTCTCTTTCCAGGTCTGTCTCTTTTCCGGTCTGTCTCTTTCCAGGTCTGTCTCTTTCCAGGTCTGTATCTTCCCAGGGCTGTCTCTTTCCCCATCTGTCTCTTTCCCCGTCTGTCTCTTTCCCCGTCTGTCTCTTTCCCCGTCTGTCTCTTTTCCCGGTTGTCTCTTTCCCCATCTGTCTCTTTCCAGGTCTGCCTCTTTCCAGGTCTGTCTCTTTCCCCGTCTGTCTCTGTGCCCATCTGTCTCTTTCCCCGTCTGTCTCTGTCTGTGTCTCTGTTTTTTTCTGTCTCTCTCTACCTGTCTCACCACCAACATCTTTTTACCTCACACATAAGCTTGTTATACTAACAGTTTATTTTGTTCCTATAGCAACCACTGACAGTTTCTATTTATAGCCTGCAGCTCCCACCTCCATTCAGTTTCATGGCTGCAGGATTTTTTTAGGGTAACTGGAAAGCACGGGGTTAAATTTTCCCGCCCAAACATAGTTTATGACATTCCCTGGGTCACATGGGGCGTCTGTGCAAAATTTCGTGATTGTAAATGCGACGGTGCAAATTCCCTTAGCGGACATACATACATACACTGAGCTTTTGAGCTTTATATTATATATATATATATATATATATATATATATATATATACCGTATATATACATGTATGCATATATATTTGGGATCACAATCTTCTGGCGGTACTATATATATATTAATATGTATATTTATATATATATATATATGTTATATATATATATATGTTAAGGTGAACTCTTAACCAGAGATCACTAGTTGCCTACTGCCTGGCCGAATTGGTATGGACCAAGTGCATGCATAAGAGAATTCACACCAGACACAGTCGGATATGAAATATTTTCTTGGTCACAGTAAAGATGGCACCGAACAGAGAGCCTACAGAGTGTGCGTCTCCTGATATAGGCTAGGGGCATATACAAGTTCAGATATGCACATTTAGTGGGTCAGTTCATGAGCTAGCCAATGGGGAGATCCGTGTTGCTGTTGATGGGCGGGTCTGACTTCAGTGGATGAAACCATGGTGATGGGAGGGTCGTCATCTGGTGGATCCATGCTGATGGTAGAGTCTGTGATGTTATCGGGGGCCATTTTGGGTTCCTCTGAAGAGTGACTTGCTTATGTATTTATGTATAGAGAATTGATTTAATTGAACACACTTCCCACAGTGCTCTATGTCCAGAGGTTAATGAAGTATTTCATCTTATGGCTCTCCTCAACATATATATATATATACATATATATATATATATATACTTATGTATATATATATATATATATATATATATATATATATATATATGTATATATATATATATCTATATATATAATTGCCTTATTCTGTCTGTCTGTCTGTCTGTCTGTCTGTCTATCTGTCTGTCTATCTGTCTGTCTGTCATGCTCCGAAATTGTGTCCTTACGGTGACACAAAGCTGATTGGCCGCTGGGCTCGCCATGGCCCCGCCCCCCCACACGGATTGGCCTCTCGCCCCGGCTCTCTGCAGGCCCCGCCCCCCTCACGCAATGCACGCTCGCTCTGCCCCAACTGACACGGAGCCGCGACTCCCAGGTGAGTACACACACACATCAGATCACACTCACTCTCACACTCACTCTCACACATCACATCCACACACTCACAACATGCTGGGATATCGCTTGCTTCTACACCGGCTCCGTCACGATCCCAGCAGCGCCACACATAACCTTGCGATGCTGGCATCTTGGCGGAGGCCGTGAAAGCTGGTAACCATTATACACATCGGGTAACTAAGGTCCCTTAGTTACCCGATGTGTATCATAGTTACCAGTGTACACCGGCTCACACTCACTCTCACACACATCACACACACATCACATCGCATCCACACATCAAGGTCCTGCAACGGCGGAAAATACAGACACATAACAGCACACACATAACAGCACACACATAACAGCACACACACATACACACACACACACATACACACACACAAATCAGATCACACACACCTCACACATCACATCGCATCCACATACTCACAACATCCTGGGATATCGCTTGCTTCTCGGCGGCGGGACTGTGCTGTTGTGAGCTTCCAGGACCTGCGGGAGGATCACATGGCCAGAAGCATGTGATATCCCCGGATGTTGTGAGTATAAGTGCGTATGTGCGATATCGTCAGTGTCTGTGTGTGTGAGTGTATGCGATCGGGTGTGTGTGAGTGGATGCGATCGGGTGTGTGTGAGTGGATGCGATCGGGTGTGTGTGAGTGGATGCGATCGGGTGTGTGTGAGTGGATGCGATCGGGTGTGTGAGTGTCGGCAGAGGAGCACGGCGTGCTGGAGGAGGCTGGGAGCAGAGAGGCTGATCATGGGGAAGGCTGGGAGGAGAGAGGCTGATGCTGGGGGAGGCTGGGAGGGGGAGGCTGGGACGAGGGAGGCTGATGCTGGTGGAGGCTGATACTTGGGGAGGCTGATGCTGGGGGAGGCTGGAAGGAGAGAGGCTAATGCTTGGGGAGGCTGATGCTGGGGGAGACTGGGAGGGGAAGGCTGATGCTGAGGGAGGCTGGGAGGAGAGAGGCTGATCCTGGGGAAGGCTGGGAACGGGAGGCTGATGCTGAGGGAGGCTGGAAGGAGAGAGGCTGATGCTGGGGGAGGCTGGAAGGAGAGAGGCTTATGCTGGTGGAGGCTGATGCTTGGGGAGGCTGATGCTGGGGGAGACTGGGAGCGGAAGGCTGATGCTGAGGGAGGCTGGGAGGAAGGAGGCTGGGAGGAGAGAGGCTGATCCTGGGGAAAGCTGGGAAGGGGAGGCTGATGCTGGGGGAGGCTGGAAGGAGAGAGGCTGATGCTGGTGGAGGCTGATGCATGGGGAGGCTGATGCTGGGGGAAACTGGGAGCGGAAGGCTGATGCTGAGGGAGGCTGGGAGGGGGAGGCTGGGAGGAAGGAGGCTGGGAGGAGAGAGGCTGATCCTGGGGAAGGCTGGGAAGGGGAGGCTGATGCTGAGGGAAGCTGGAAGGAGAGAGGCTGATGCTGGGGGAGGCTGGAAGGAGAGAGGCTGAGGCTGGGAGGAGAGAGGCTGATGCTGGGGAAGGCTGATGCTGAGGGAGGCTGGGAGGGGAAAGCTGATGCTGGGGAAGGCTGGGAGGACGGAGGCTGGGAGGAGAGAGGCTGATCCTGGGGAAGGCTGGGAGAGGGAGGCTGATGCTGGAGGAGGCTGGAAGGAGAGAGGCTGATGCTGGCGGAGGCTGATGCTGGGGAGGCTGGGAGAGGGAGGCTGATGCTGAGGGAGGCTGGGAGGAGGGAGGCTGGGAGAGGTAGGCTGAGAGAAGAGAGGCTGATGCACACACACACACACACACACGCGCGCGCACTGCACAACACACCACACACACACACACACACACTGGGAACCACAAACAACTGCCCTACACAGACACCCACACACACAGACAACGCTGCACACACACAACACCCAACACACAAACACCGCGGCACACACAAATATACGCACATACCGCACAACACACACATTGCACAAAACATACCTCCCCCCAAAACACACCACACACACACAAACCGCGCAACACACACACAACGCTACAGACACACAGCGCTCCACAAACAACACAACACACGCAACACACATACAACACCGCTCTCACCCCCGTCACACCCAGACAACACCCAGAACATGTACAGCGCCTACACAAACACTTGGTAACTACAGACAACAACATCTATATATATATATATATATATATAACAAAAATCATACATGAACTACACAATACGTAAATTCTAGAATACCCGATGCGTAGAATCGGGCCACCTTCTAGTATATATATATGTATATATATATATATATATATATATATATATATATATATATATATGTCCAGTATAATAATGAGCTCTGTATAACTGCTAGATCTGCAGCAGAGAAAACACTGATTTTATCAAAATGACAGCAAACAGCTCAGTAAGTGACAGAGGGATCTCTGTCACTACATTATGCTGCTCTCAGATGGGGGAGCAAAAACCTGGTGACAGATTCCCTTTAACCCCTTTCCCATCTTGTCTATTTTCCATTTCTGCACTTTCCTTTTTCCTCCCACCCTCCAAGAGCTATAACTTTTTATTATTTTTCCATTAATATAGCAGTATGAGGGCTTGATGTTTGTGGAATGTTGAACTTTTGAATGAAATAATTCATTCTGCCACATAATGTCCTGGAAAGCGGGGAAAAAATTTCTGTACTGTCACATTGCAAAAAAAGGGCAATTTCACATTATTTTTTTGTTTTATTTACTACGTTCACTATATAGGATTACTAACCCAGCAGTATGATTCCCCAGTCCAGTACGAGTTCATAGATACCAAATATGTATAGTTTTTTTTAAATTTAAATGGTGAAAAAAATGGAAAATTGTAAAAAAAATGTCCCTCTTGGTGCCATTTTCTACGACCTGTAACATTCTCATTTTTCGGAATGTGGGGCTGTGTGAGAGCCTATTTTTAAGCCTGGTGTTTCTAATTATACCTTTTTGTCTAGATATGATGTTTCAATCGCCTCTTATTGCATTTTATTGCAATATTGTGGCGACCAAAAAAAATGTAATTCTGGAGCTTTGATTTTTTTTTCTTATTACATCGTTTGCCGATAAGATTAATATATTTTTATATTTTGATAGCTCAGACATTTCTGAATGCAGTAATATCAAAAAAGAGTGTTTTTTTTGTTTGTTTTAATTTCAGTGGGGAAAACAGGAGTGATCTGAACTTTTTATTTTTAAGTTATATAATCTTAATTTTTATAATTTTATTTTTATAATTGGTAATTTTATTTTTTTAATTAGTTAATTTTTGATTGATTAATTTATTTTAATTTTTCATTTTTATAATTTTAGTTTAATATATTCTTAATTTTTTTCACTATTTATTGTTTTTACTATTCCTCTCAGGGTGTTTGAAGCTGCAATCTTTTGGATCACTTGTGCTAAACCCTTGACTGCTGACTGACCCTTGGCTGTCATGACATCCCATCTACAGCCCACGATCACGTTCCGGGCAGCCAATAGGAGCAGGGAATAATGCACTACCCGCCGGCGGAGATCCACAGCAGTATTTAAGTAGTTAACAGGCACTGCATGATTTTGGATCCACCAGCACCTGTTAAAGGATCATGTGCAGGGAAAGTTGCAGGCTCAGCATGTAAGCCCGCATCAAAGTAAAGTCGACATAGGATGTACCGGTACATAATATATCGGTAAAGGGTTACATTTGTAGTATTTTAGCCTTGCAGAGGCAGGATATTAGGTTAAGGTCTCATCAAGTATTACTTACAGCAAGATGGGCTGCAGTGTGTACATCGCCCTGGCCAAAAACTAGTACTCTACCAGGATACAGCTAAACCCCCACTAAAGTGGAAGCGTCACAGGTGCAGGAGGAGCAGATCACACACACACCTCCATGGAATGGAGGACGGCGATTGCTAGATGATAAAACTGCACACTAGTGGCTTGCATAGAGCGCTGTTCACATGCAGATGGCACAGTCACAAACCCGCAGCCTATTACGTGACGCCCTTCTATTAGATCAGGCGGGCTGCCAAGCCGTACCCCACTGTGTATCATGCACGGACAGACACTCTACAGTGCAAGGCCCAACAGAAAGGGGCCTGGCTGTATCCTGTCCAAAAAAAAAAAATATGAGGTTTTTGTTGGTATTTACGGCCATAAAAACGTAAGCCTACAACCCACACAGGACCTCATGCTTGTAGGTCCCTACACTAAATATAAACATAGCAACAAAAAGAGGAAAATATCCTCCAAGAATTAAGTATTACTTACAGCATGTTTATATATAGTGTAGAGACTTACAAGCATGAGGTCCCGTGACGCGGGTTGTAGGCTTACGTTTTTATGGCCATAAATACCAACAAAAACCTCATATATTTTTTTTTTTTTTGGACAGGATACAGCCAGGCCCCTTTCTGTTGGGCCTTGCACTGTAGAGTGTCTGTCCGTGCATGATACACAGTGGGGTACGGCTTGGCAGCCCGCCTGATCTAATAGTATGGACGTCACCTAATAGGCTGCGGGTTTGTGACTATGTTATCTGCATATGTGAACAGAGCTCTATGCAAGCCACTTGTGTGCAGTTTTATCATCTAGCAATCGCCCTCCTCCATTCCATGGAGGTGTGTGTGTGATTTCCTTCTCCTGCACCTGTGACGCTTCCACTTTGGGGGGGGTTTAGCTGTATCCTGCTAGAGTACTAGTTTTTGGCCAGGGCGATGTACACACTGCAGCCCATCTTGCTGTAAGTAATACTTAATTTTTGGAGGATATTTTCCTCTTTTTGTTGCTATGTTTATATTTAGTGTAGGGACCTACAAGCATGAGGTCCTGTGACGCGGGTTGTAGGCTTACGTTTTTATGGCCATAAATACCAAAAAAAACTCATTTTGTTTTTGGACAGGATACAGCCAGACCCCTTTCTGTTGGGCCTTGCACTGTAGAGTGTCTGTCCGTGCATGATACACAGGTGGGGTCCGGCTTGGCAGCCCGCCTGATCTAATAGTATGGACGTCACCTAATAGGCTGTGGGTTTGTGACTATGTTATCTGCATATGTGAACAGCACTCTATGCAAGCCACTAGTGTGCAGTTTTACCATCTAGCAATCGCCGTCCTCCATTGCATGGAGGTGTGTGTGTGTTATTCGCCCCTCCTGCACCTGTGATGCTTCCACTTTAGTGGGGGTTTAGCTGTATCCTGCTAGAGTACTAGTTTTTGGCCAGGGTGATGTACACACTGCAGCCCATCTTGCTGTAAGTAATACTTAATTTTTGGAGGATATTTTCCTCTTTTTGTTGCTATGTTTATAAGGTCTCATCAAGGAAAGGTATGCCTTGTTGCGGCTGATGGGCTCTCATGAATTGCCCAATTTTTATTCTGAGTACCTTCATTTTTATAAGTATATTACATACAGTAGTAATGCACTCGAAATTTCATATATTCAATGCTTGCATATATCTTTTTGCTTACAGTGTGCTGCTGTAAGGTTTGAAACAGAGTGCTGCTGTATTCTTTTGTTTGTGTATTCTGCAGTCATAGCAACTTGCACCTGTTCACACTTGCTTTATTCTGTTCGGAGGTTCTGGTCAGTTATTTTGTTGTATACTATTGAAGGTTTGGACTGCCTCCTTTTCGGACTGAATACTTCATACAGCCAAAGTCCATTTTCATTCTGAAGTGCTGTGGTGTTTTAGGGAAAATACTTTTAATAGCTGCCATGGACTGAGCCGCACTGTGCCTTAGTCATACAGGTGGGTCCCTGGTGGCTTCTCCACGCTCGCTGACTGTGATTAATAAATTTATTCTTTCATTGGTCTTCATGGGTGATTAGGAGAGTTAGTCATATTAGAGTACAATTTAATTTTACCCAAAATTGCCAAGAATCCTTATTATCCATTATTTATGTAATTTGCTCATTTTTCTGAACCTGGAAGGGCTGGGAAAAGGTTTTTAGAAACGACCTCTAATACTCACTTTACTCCTCATGTCTCTATCTACCATCACTGTTTGCTTGCTACAGCTGCTTTCTCTATGCTGCATCTTCACATTGGATATAGAAACTTGGCACTCAAGATAAATGTGAATAGTGGTCTTTTATTGAGAAGCACTTGGAGGACCGGCACAAGCACAGATGTTTCGGTCAAAGACCTTAAGCATTGCCACATAGACAGCATTGCACACGGCATCATACCTGACTACACCAGTTGCTACACCTTCTGAGGTTGCCCTGCATGCACACTTATGAAGGTCTTTGACCAAAATGTCTGTGCTTGTGCTGTTCCTACAAGTTCTTTACAATAAAAACCACTATTCACATTGATCTTGAGTGCAGGTTTCTACATCTACTTGAGATGGTTTTGGACCCTACTTGAGCACCACCCCAGAAGTGGTGTGTGTATCAACTCACTAAGCATCTTTACATTAGGCCAGGAATTCTGGCAACGACTAAGCCAAAGATGTCCCGGGCCTAGAATGCACATCATAAAGTTGAAGTACATCACAATGTTGTTGTGACCTTACAACGCGCATGCTAAGGGTCACCCCTGAACTAGTTTCTGCTGGAAGTCTTGCCCATGCATGAAAATGCAGTGGTAAGAAGATGGTATGGTGACTGTATGGAAGACAGTGAAGATCAAAGGTGAGTGGTGAGTCTAGAATTAGGTGTTTAAATTCTACATCCTGCATTTAATATGCCCCGTGGTCTTTCCAGATCTCAGGATGTAAGAAGGGACAATCCATTTGTGGAGAATATATCACTACGGATAGAATTTCCTAGAAAAAATGTGCGCATTTGGGCATATTCGAACCTCTTCAGATCCGCTCATCTTTACCGATCGGCTTAATAGCAGACAGGTGATTTTAATGTTATGGCTAATTGGTTATATTATTTAAATCTAAAACATTTAGACCATTTCTACACCTTTTCATGCACAAAAGTGATTAATGTCGAGATGAGTTAGAACCTTGTATCACCACTGAACCCTATTTCAATTAAATTAATCTTCTACAACAAGTCATCCGAAAATAACTAAATTAACAAGCACAACGCAATCAATAATTTGTATAATTATGACATCTGTTAGTGTTAAATAGCCCATTAGTGAAAAACGAAAGAATGGCGTAACAAGATCAGAAGCCGTTAAGAATCTGATAACATGTTTAATTGAAATATGACAAGGACATGTAATGTGGATTAAATTAAGCTCCCTCATAAGAGGCTGTGCACGGGTAATTGATTTACTAATGATTAACCCTCCTGGTGCCATACAGCATGTGAAGTTATCAGTGATAATAAAAAATGGAGCATATTCTGTATAATATAGGTGGTAGTAAGATTAAATTAGTAGTAAAGCTTTAGTGTCACATACTGTTACATCTCACAAGAAATAATCGACATTAAGATAAGACCATTGTGGACTTTATTCAGAAAATTAAAATCCTATAATTTATATTTCCAAATCTGTGAATTCTCTTTTATTCCCCTTTGTTGTATTGTTACCTCTATTGTATTGTAAATGCAAAGCATTAAATTAAAGAAATAAGGAAAATAATTTGTCTTGTATTTGTAATTAAACATTTTGTATTTTTATTATAAATGATGAGAGACCTGTCTGTTACTATCAGTGGGCAGGGAAAAAACGCTGGGGATCCGCCTTTCCAAGTAGTCTCCTGTGGGGCTTGGTCCCCTTTGGCTTTTAAAGGGAACCTGTCTCCAGTTTTCTCCTTTATGAGCTGCGGCCACCACCAGTAAGCCCTTGTATATAGCATTCTAGAATACTGTATATAAGAGCCCATAACACACTGTATAACTTAAAAAATATGTTTATAAAACTCATCTAGGGGGCGGTCTGGTCCGATGGGTGTCGCTGCTCTCGGTTCTGGCATCTCCTCCATCTTGTGTGATCGCCATACTCCTGCCCAGCCCCATTTGCATGATGCGTCCTGTGTCATTCACACAGAGGTCTCCATTGCACTCCTGCACATGCGCACTTTTATCTACCCAGCTGAGGGCACATAAAACTATTGTAGTGTGCATGCACGAGCTGTCTTTGACCTCTCTTCGTGCCTGCACAATACAGTACTTTGCTCTGTCCTAAGCTGGGCAGATTAAAGTGCGCGAGTGCAGGAGCGAAATGGAGACCTCTTTGTGGATGACATAGGATGCGTTATCCACACGAGGCTGAGCAGGAGGCCAGCGATTTCACAAGATGGAGGAGGCACCAGACCGAAAGCAGCAACACCCATCGGACCGGACCACCCCCTAGGTGAGTATTATAATGCTGTTTTTTACATTTTACAGAGCAGCCTGGGCTGTTATGTACAGTATTCTGGAATGCTGTATATACGAACTCACTGGTGGCGGCCGCAGCTCATAATGCAAAAACCTAGCGACAGTGTCCCTTTGAAGTATTTTTTTCTCTAAAATGGTGCAGTGTTTAAGGATAAAATATATATGGCTGATGCATGCTGCCACTGGATGAGCTGTTGAGCTGTATGGTTTCTTTTAAAATGAGTGTTAAAGGGGTTTACCAGGGATATATAATTGATAAACTTTCATAAGGATAGTTCATCAATATCAGATCAGTTGAAGTTTGACACTCACCACCAATAACATTCACCTTCTCATGATTCTCTTGTGTCTCTCCTCTCTCCCGGTTGTTATGTGTTTTTTCTTGTTGTCCATTTGCTCCAGGGTCTGTGTCTGGTGGGAGGGGCCTATTCGGTGTTGCCTCATTCCGGGGGATCACTCTGCGTTATCATGGAGCCATGTCACCTGCGACGCCACCAGTAAAAGTTCCTGTTCTGTAGTGTATGTTAGTGGTTCTGTGAGTTGTTGTTTTGAATTTGTCCTGCTATTTAGCTTCCCATTCCCTGTCTCTCAATTTCCCCTGTCTTGTCTCTGTTCCCTGCATCCCTGACCTCTGGCTTCTTTTGTGACCTCTCTCTCTCCTCTGTACTGACGTGTCCTCTTGGCTCCCGACGCCGACTTGTACTCTGACGACGCCTCTGCTTCCTTTCTGTACCTGATGCTACCTCCTGGCTTACCGACCTCTGGCTTACACCTGACCGTGGCTTCTTTTGCTCCTCTGTATTGACGTTACCTCCCAACTTTTGACTCTTGGCTTGATCGATTACTCTACAAACCATTCTCGCCTAGGTTCTGGCGACCCCTAACTGGTAGTGAAACACAACTGTTATTAGATTTAGTGGTGGCCATAAACAAACACTCTGCGCAGCACTTTGCCCGATTGGTTAAGGGATTTCATCATCCACCACCTCATCTTCCACTTCTGCATTCTGGTCTTAATTTGTTGACTTAACATTACTTGTTTTCAACTGTGTCATCATCATAAACCAATTGAAACACTAGATACACACTTCTTCTCCTGACCATGACTGCCCAAATATTTAGGCATCACTACACACGGTCTCCTCAAATCCCTCTTGAAATGTGCATGGTGAGAGACTGGAGTCAATCAATGGAAATGTAAAAAAAGTTCCTGACAGCTATTTTCAAGTATTTGAGGAGTGTGTTTTCAAAAATGCTATAAATATTTTGGGCTTTCAATTTATAGGCCCTTCAAAGTCCATTTCAATCGGAATAGGTTTTGTAAATTTGTTGTAAAATTGAGAAAATGGTGCTAAAATTTTAACACTTTTAACATACAATCAAGATAAAATGACACTTGTAGAAATTATTCAGCTGTAAAGTAGACATACGGCACATGTTATTTATTGTTTATTTTGAATAACATGACAAAGTGGTTTAAGGATAAAAAAAATTTAATGTTTAAAAATTTTGAAATTTTTGCCAAAAATTCAAATATTAGAAGAAGAAGAAGAAGAAGAAGAAGAATTTACATGTTAGTTCAGCATAGCCAAAACTTTATAGCAATACTTTATATATGTCCTTCTCCTCCTATATACAATCTCTTGCCCACTCCTGTCGCTTGCACCTCAAGAACATCTCTAGAATCCGCCCCTTTCTCACAATGGAAATGACAAAAAACCTCACCGTGGCCCTAATCCACTCCCGCCTCGACTACTGTAACTCTAGATAAATTGGTCTCCCCTTAACTAGACTCTCTCCTCTACAATCCATCCTTAATGCAGAAGCCAGGGTCACCTACCTGGTTAACCGCTACTCAGATGCCTCCTCTCTGTGTCAGGCATTGCACTGGCTTCCCATATATCCCAGGATCCAATTCAAACTGCTTGTTCTCACCCATAAAGCTCTCCACAGCGCAGCACCCCCCCTACACCTCAACCCTCCTCTCTGTCTATCACCCTACCCATTCCCTACACTCTGCAAATGACTTATGACTAACATCCACACAAATCCAAACTTCCCACTCCCGGATCCAAGACTTCTCCCGAGCTGCACCAATCCTCTGGAACGCTCTACCCCAAGAAGATAGGACAAATCACAATCAGCCTCAGACGCTCCCTAAAAATGCATCTTTTTAGGGTGGCCAATCACACTCCCTAGCCAAACTAAATTCCCATAGTCCCTCCACGCCTTCTCAGAACACAACCCCATGTCAAACTCCACAGCACTCAAATGCATCTCAAGATTCTGGCCAACTGGTCTAGGAAGCCATTATATATCACCCATTTCCTTGAGATGGCTAGATTGTCATTGTAAATAAGCATTTGTACCTTGCTCCCCCCCATCTCATTGTAGATTGTAAGCTCTCACGAGCAGGGTTGTCTTTTTTGCTCTAATTATTGTATTTTCTATAACTGTTACTTGTTTGTAAATGAACCTCCTGAATTGTAAAGCGCTGCGGAATATGTTGGCGCTATAGAAATAAAGAATTATTATTATTACTATTATATCAATGAAGGAAATAGAGAGTGAGAGAGAGGATACTAGGGGCTTCCAATAAGGGTACGGTTCCACTAGCCTTTTGCACGAACGAGGGCAATCGGATAAAACATCGGATTGCTCTCAATCTAGTGCAAAACCATGAGGTTTCTCATGCCATAGCGGCATGGGGGTTATATCACACCATGCTGCATTTGGTAACGAGTCTCAACTCACACACACCCATACAACACTATGGGAGCGTGTGAAACATCGCACTGCACTCGCATGTCATGTGACCGCAGTGCAATGTATGCAGATACAGGCCGAGGAGGAGATGGAGAGAACATGCTCCCTCTTGTCTGCAGCTGTGATCCGGTCTCAAGATGGGATAACAGTCACAGGACCCTCGGCTGACGCTCGCAGCAGAGCGTCATTAGCATATCGCTTCCGATGCTCTAATGTGATGCCGCTGCGGTAACCAGGTGTCACAAAAATAAGGTAACAGCCTAAGTCCAACATTACTGTATCCAGCCACTACACACACACTAGCACACCAGGACATTACACTCACTGTACCCAGCTGGAAGCCTCACTTAGCCAGATGACAGGGCTGGGCACTGTTAGATAACAGGCAGCCAACTGGGAGGAAGAGACCAGACCTGGGGGAGGAGAAAGTGACCTGGGGAGTGTGGGTAGACAGTGGGACAGACAGTTGAGTTTAGGAGGAGAAAGTAGTAGGTTCTGAGCAGAGGAGTAGTAATAAAGGTGTCAAGACAGACCAGAGACTCTTGAGTAGAGTTGAGCGCGGTTCGTGGTTCGTGGTTCTCCAGTTCTAGGCTCGAGTGATTTTGGGGCATGTTCTAGATCGAACTAGAACTCGAGCTTTTTGCAAAAGCTCGATAGTTCTAGAAACGTTCGAGAACGGTTCTAGCAGCAAAAAACCAGCTAAATCATAGCTTGGTTTCTGCTGTAATAGTGTAAGTCACTCTGTGAATCAAACTATTATCACATTTCAGTGTATAGTGTGCGTGAACAGCGCCTTCAGATCACTGCTGTTTCTATAATGGCGATCGCCATTTTTTTTCTTTTTTCTTGTCTTCCTTCCCTAAGCGCGCGCGTCTTGTGGGGCGGGCCAGCATGTCAGCCAATCCCAGACACACACACAGCTAAGTGGACTTTGAGCCAGAGAAGCAACGGTATGTGTGATAGGATGTCCATGTCACATGTCCCTGCATTATAAAACCGGACATTTTCTTCCAGGACGCCATTATCTGCCTTCTGCGTCTTTGGTGTCAGACATCAGTGTCGCAGCTCCGTCCTCCTGAGTCCTATAGCCGATACAGCTGTATGCGCTGCATACACAGCGTTAGACAGCTTAGGGAGAGCACTTTATAGCAGTCCTTTTAAGGGCTCAAACCGGCAGGGTCGAGAGAGCCATAGGTGACAGGTCCTGCAAACAGCAACAGCGTCTGTGTAGCCAAGGTCAGGGATTTCCTCCCTGCATTTCACCATTAGGAGGGAATAGAAAGGCAGGCTTCCATTCCTGTACCCAGAGCACCACAATCCTGCCACTGTACCCTCTTGTCCTCTGCACACTCCAACTCATTATAACAAAGCCATTATACTAGCAAACACTCAGTGTACCTAGTGGCATCCTAAACGTGGCTATTGGACTTTGCTATAGTCCCACTAGTGCAAAGACATTTGCAGAGCACGTCTGCCTGCATTGCACACTCCAACTTTTTTAAACTAAGCAATTTTACTAGCAAACACTCAGTGTACCTAGTGGCATCCTATACGTGGCTATTGGACTTAGCTATAGTCCCACTAGTGCAAAGACATTTGCAGAGCGCGTCTGCCTGCGTTGCACACTCCAACTCATTATAACTAAGCCATTATACTAGCAAACACTCAGTGTACCTAGTGGCATCCTATACGTGGCTATTGGACTTTGCTATAGTCCCACTAGTGCAAAGACATTTGCAGAGCGCGTCTGCCTGCGTTGCACACTCCAACTCATTATAACTAAGCCATTACGCTAGCAAACACTCACTGTACCTAGTGGCATCCTATCTGTGGCTATTGGACTTTGCTATAGTCCCACTAGTGCAAAGACATTTGCAGAGCGCATCTGCCTGCGTTGCACACTCCAACTCATTATAACTAAGCCATTACACTAGCAAACACTCAGTGTACCTAGTGGCATCCTATACGTGGCTATTGGACTTTGCTATAGTCCCACTAGTGCAAAGACATTTGCAGAGCGCGTCTGCCTGCGTTGCACACTCCAACTCATTATAACTAAGCCATTACACTAGCAAACACTCAGTGTACCTAGTGGCATCCTATCTGTGGCTATTGGACTTTGCTATAGTCCCACTAGTGCAAAGACATTTGCAGAACGCGTCTGCCTGCATTGCACACTCCAACTCATTATAACTAAGCCATTATACTAGCAAACACTCAGTGTACCTAGTGACATCCTATACGTGGCTATTGGACTTTGCTATAGTCCCACTAGTGCAAAGACATTTGCAGAGCGCATCTGCCTGCGTTGCACACTCCAACTCATTATAACTAAGCCATTACACTAGCAAACACTCAGTGTACCTAGTGGCATCCTATCTGTGGCTATTGGACTTTGCTATAGTCCCACTAGTGCAAAGACATTTGCAGAGCGCATCTGCCTGCGTTGCACACTCCAACTCATTATAACTAAGCCATTACACTAGCAAACACTCAGTGTACCTAGTGGCATCCTATACGTGGCTATTGGACTTTGCTATAGTCCCACTAGTGCAAAGACATTTGCAGAGCGCGTCTGCCTGCGTTGCACACTCCAACTCATTATAACTAAGCCATTACACTAGCAAACACTCAGTGTACCTAGTGGCATCCTATACGTGGCTATTGGACTTTGCTATAGTCCCACTAGTGCAAAGACATTTGCAGAGCGCGTCTGCCTGCGTTGCACACTCCAACTCATTATAACTAAGCCATTACACTAGCAAACACTCAGTGTACCTAGTGGCATCCTATCTGTGGCTATTGGACTTTGCTATAGTCCCACTAGTGCAAAGACATTTGCAGAACGCATCTGCCTGCGTTGCACACTCCAACTCATTATAACTAAGCCATTACACTAGCAAACACTCAGTGTACCTAGTGGCATCCTATACGTGGCTATTGGACTTTGCTATAGTCCCACTAGTGCAAAGACATTTGCAGCACCTCTGCCTGCATTGCACACTACAACTCATTATAACTAAGCCATTATACTAGCAAACACTCAGTGTACCTAGTGGCATCCTATCTGTGGCTATTGGACTTTGCTATAGTCCCACTAGTGCAAAGACATTTGCAGAGCGCATCTGCCTGCGTTGCACACTCCAACTCATTATAACTAAGCCATTAGACTAGAGATTTTTGCTGCCAGTTTAAGGCCTGTAGTTGCATTGTCAGGGATATTTATTCTTTATTATTCTGCTGTTAATAAAGCTAGACCACCACTGCAATCTACACCACCTCTCAATTTTTACTACCACATTTTCAGTCCACAATCTTGTCGCAATCAACATGAGTGGCAAAATGACAGATGCTGGTGGAAAGGGGAAGAGGCGTGGTGTAAAAGGCAAAAAAGGTTTTGTCCGTGGGGAAGGTGGCAAAGCTCCATTATCATCTGCTGAAGATAGACCCTCTACCAGCAAAAGTAAGATGTCTACTACTTACCATGGACAATCCGATGTGCTCCCTTTTTTACGGACACGAACAACAGGAAGAAAGGTAGATGATGGGCAAAAAAGGAAAATGCTTGAATGGATCTCAAGTGGTCCAACAAGTGCCCTCTCAGCCACTTCAAGTACCGCATCCAAAAAACACCAGTCCTCTGAGTTGTCATCCCAATCACACTTGATTTCTCCCAGCTCTGAAGTCTCCATCAGCCCTGCACAGTATGGTGGAACTGAGATGGCTGAGTCTGCAGAGCTGTTCAGTCACACTATAGCCTGGGAATCAGAGGTCTGCTCCCAAGCTACAGTGAGTACAGAACAGGAAATGGTCTGCAGTGATGCCCAGAACCTTTGTGACTCGGATTCAGGCCGTGAGGAACAAGTTTCTGAGCATAATGTTGACCCTTTGTCACAAACTGTAACACCTGTGGTTATAGACAATGAGGAACATTCTGATGAAGATGAGACGCAGATACCCGATTGGGATGACAACTTAAATATTCGGTCAGGGCAAGAAGAGGCTCGGTCAGAGGGGGAGGGGAGTGCAAACACAACAATTGATGATGAAGTTCTAGATCCCACCTACTGTCAACCCCCAGTCAGGCACTCGAGGAGGTCAACAGAGGCGGTGGAGGAGGATGCAACCGACGACGAAGTTACCTTGTGCCTTCCTGGACAGAGTCGGAGCACTGGTAGCACGTCTACAACTGCATCCTCAGCCACCACTCTGCCTCTGAGCATTATTCGGGGTGGATCAACAGGTCGCATGGCCTCTAAGCCTTGCCTAGCCTGGTCCTTTTTTGACATAGAAAAAGATCGCCCAAGTTATGTGATATGTAAAATTTGTCATGGTCGTCTTAGTAGAGGTCAAAACCTCAGCAGTTTGACAACTTCTTCCATGAATCGTCACATGAATAAATATTATATGGCCCGGTGGGAAGCTCACCGTGCTGCAATGCAGCCTAGCGGAGCAAACCATCCACCGCCTGCCCCTTCCAGTGCGTCCGCGCGCTCGTCATCTTCTAGGACTGTTGGGACAGCTGTCACACCTGTTTTTCCACCCACAACTTCCACCACTGTAACCGCAACAGGCAGTTTGCTTGGTAGGTCGTCAGTTGTTTTGGAAAGGGAAACAAGTGAGTGTTTACAGCTCTCTCAGACATCGATAGCACCAACTTTGGATGAAGGCAACATCATGTCTCCGCCTGCACTTTCCTCACAAAGCTGCATTTTTCCAGGGACACCCTACTCAACACCGTCTACACACAGCAGCCAGATCTCTGTCCCTCAGATGTGGTCAAATAAAAGGCCACTTCCTGCGACCCATGACAAAGCGAAGAGGTTGACTCTATCCCTCTGTAAGCTGTTGGCTACCGAAATGCTGCCTTTCCGCCTAGTGGACACACAGGATTTTAGAGACCTTATGTCTGTTGCTGTGCCCCAGTACCAGATGCCTAGTCGCCACTACTTCTCTAAGAAAGGTGTGCCGCGCTACACCAGCATGTCGCACACAACATCACCGCTTCCTTGAGAAACTCTGTGTGTGAACGGGTGCATTTCACCACCGATACTTGGACCAGTAAGCATGGACAGGGACGTTACATGTCGCTGACTGGGCACTGGGTAACTATGGTGATAGATGGTGAAGGGTCTGCTGCACAAGTCTTGCCGTCCCCACGACTTGTGTGTCAATCCTCTGTCTGTCCAAGTTCCGCCACTGCTTCTGCATCCTCCACCTCATCTGGGTCCTCCACCTCCGCCCCAAGCCTGCCTGGTCAGGCCACCAGCGTTCTCACTGCGCAGAAGGAATCACGCACGCCTCATTACTATGCTGGCAGCAGAGCGCAACGGCATCAGGCGGTCTTTAGCTTGACATGTCTTGGGAATAAGAGTCACACAGCTGAGGAGTTGTGGTCAGCTCTGCGGTCCGAGTTTAATAAATGGTTGTCTCCACTCAACCTGCAGCCTGGTAAGGCCGTGTGCGACAATGCTGCAAACCTGGGTGCGGCCCTTCGCCTGGGCAAGGTGACACACGTACCTTGTATGGCTCACGTGTTGAACCTTGTCGTCCAGCAATTTTTAACACACTATCCCGGCCTAGATGGCCTTCTGAACAGGGCACGAAAACTGTCTGCTCACTTCCGCGTTCAAGCGCCGCAGCAGAGCGACTTGCATCGCTCCAGAAGTCTTTCGGCCTGCCGGTTCATCGCCTGAAATGCGATGTGGCAACACGCTGGAATTCAACTCTCCACATGTTACAGCGACTGTGGCAGCACCGCAGAGCCCTGGTGCAATACGTCATGATGTATAGCCTGGGCCAACGAGATGCAGAGGTGGGGCAGATCACCCTGATGGAGTGGTCTCAGATCAAGGACCTATGCACCCTTCTGCACAGTTTCGACATGGCGACGAATATGTTTAGCGCTGACAATGCCATTATCAGCATGACGATTCCAGTCATTTACATGCTGGAGCACACGCTAAACACTATTCGGAGTCAGGGGGTGGGACAACATGAAGGGGAGGAACTACAGGAGGATTCATATGCGCAAGGGACAACAACATCACCAAGGTCCAGACGTTCATCATCACCAACGCAGCAGGCATGGGACCATGGGGGACAGGGATCGACAAGGGCGCATAGTAGCAGGCGAAATGTTGAGCAAGGTGCAGGAGAACATGAAGAAATGGAGGACGAACTGTCCATGGACATGGAAGACTCAGCGGATGAGGGAGACCTTGGTCAAATTTCAGTTGAAAGAGGTTGGGGGGAGATGTCAGAGGAAGAAAGAACGGGTAGCACCTCTATGCCACAAACACAGCGTGGACTTGGTCCGCATGGCTGCGCAAGACACATGAGTGCCTTTTTGTTGCACTACCTCCAACATGACAGTCGTATTGTCAAAATTAGAAGTGATGATGACTACTGGATTGCCACACTATTAGATCCCCGGTACAAGTCCAAATTTTGTGACATAATTCCAGCCATAGAAAGGGACGCACGTATGCAGGACTATCAGCAGAAGCTGTTACTCGATCTTAGCTCGGCTTTTCCACCAAACAACCGTGCAGGTGCAGGGAGGGAATCTCCCAGTTGTAACTTGACAAACATGGGACGGTCTCGTCATCTTCAACAGTCTACCCGTACCAGTAGGACCGTATCTGGTGCTGGTAACAGCAATTTTATGGAATCTTTTCATAATTTTTTTAGAACCTCTTTTGCAAGGCCACCAGAGACAACAAGTCTGACACATAGTCAACGGCTGGAGAGGATGATACAGGAGTATCTCCAAATGAACATCGATGCCATGACTGTGCAACTGGAGCCTTGCTCCTTTTGGGCTTCAAACCTAGAAAAATGGCCAGAGCTCGCAACTTACGCCTTGGAGATTTTGTCGTGTCCAGCTGCCAGCGTTGTCTCTGAACGTGTCTTCAGTGCTGCTGGGTGTGTGCTGACAGATAAGCGCACGCGTCTGTCCAGTGACAATGTGGACAGACTGACGTTCATCAAAATGAACAAGTCATGGATCCAGAAGGAATTTACAACCCCTGTGTCATCCTGGGGAGAGTAAATGCTTGTGGATTTGGAATGTGCTTGATGCAAATCTAGCTGTGAAGTGTACAACTAGGGCACAAGTGCTGCCACTGAATGGGTGGGTGTGTGTGGGGCACAATTTTTGAAAAAAAGGGAGACTCCGCTTGGAGTAACCCTTGCTTACATTGTTTTTAAAAGAAGCCAAGATGAACAAGTCATGGTTCAGCAAAGACTTTATCTACCTACCCTGGTGTCATCCTGGGGACGGTTAATTATGGCGTATTTTTGAATGTGCTTGATGCAAATCTAGCTGTGAAGTGTACAACTAGGGCACAACTGCTGCCACTGAAGGGGTGGGTGTGTGTGGGGCACAATTTTTGGAAAAAAGGGAGACTCCGCTTGGAGTAACCCTTGGTTACATTGTTTTTAAAAGAAGCCAAGATGAACAAGTCATGGGTCAGCAAAGACTTTATCTACCTACCCCGGTGTCATGCTGGGGACGGTTAATTATGGCGTATTTTTGAATGTGCTTGATGCAAATCAAAACATCCTGTTTGCAACTAGGGCCCAAGTGCTGCCACTGATGGGGTGGGTGTCTGTGTGGCCCAATTTTTTTAAAAAAGGGAGACTCCGCTTGGAGTAACCCTTGCTTGCTGTGTTTTTAAAAGAAGCCAAGATGAACAGAGCTGGGATCAGGAAAGACTTTGCTACCTACCCTGGTGTTATCCTGGGGACGGTTAATTATGGCGTATTTTTGAATGTGCTTGATGCAAATCAAAACATCCTGTTTGCAACTAGGGCCCAAGTGCTGCCACTGATGGGGTGGGTGTCTGTGTGGCCCAATTTTTGGAAAAAAGGGAGACTCCGCTTGGAGTAACCCTTGCTTACATTGTTTTTAAAAGAAGCCAAGATGAACAAGTCATGGTTCAGCAAAGACTTTATCTACCTACCCTGGTGTCATCCTGGGGACGGTTAATTATGGCGTATTTTTGAATGTGCTTGATGCAAATCTACCTGTGAAGTGTACAACTAGGGCACAAGTGCTGCCACTGAATGGGTGGGTGTGTGTGGGGCACAATTTTTGGAAAAAAGGGAGACTCCGCTTGGAGTAACCCTTGGTTACATTGTTTTTAAAAGAAGCCAAGATGAACAAGTCATGGGTCAGCAAAGACTTTATCTACCTACCCCGGTGTCATGCTGGGGACGGTTAATTATGGCGTATTTTTGAATGTGCTTGATGCAAATCAAAACATCCTGTTTGCAACTAGGGCCCAAGTGCTGCCACTGATGGGGTGGGTGTCTGTGTGGCCCAATTTTTTGAAAAAAGGGAGACTCCGCTTGGAGTAACCCTTGCTTGCTGTGTTTTTAAAAGAAGCCAAGATGAACAGAGCTGGGATCAGGAAAGACTTTGCTACCTACCCCGGTGTCATCCTGGGGACGGTTAATTATGTGGTATTTTTGAATGTGCTTGATGCAAATCTAGCTGTGAAGTGTACAACTAGGGCACAAGTGCTGCCACTGAAGGGGTGGGTGTGTGTGGGGCCCAATTTTTGGAAAAAAAGGAGACTCCGCTTGGAGTAACCCTTGCTTACATTGTTTTTAAAAGAAGCCAAGATGAACAGAGCTGGGATCAGGAAAGACTTTCTACCTACCCTGGTGTCATCCTGGGGACGGTTAATTATGGCGTATTTTTGAATGTGCTTGATGCAAATCTAGCTGTGAAGTGTACAACTAGGGCACAAGTGCTGCCACTGAATGGGTGGGTGTGTGTGGGGCACAATTTTTGGAAAAAAAGGGAGACTCCGCTTGGAGTAACCCTTGCTTACATTGTTTTTAAAAGAAGCCAAGATGAACAAGTCATGGTTCAGCAAAGACTTTATCTACCTACCCCGGTGTCATGCTGGGGACGGTTAATTATGGCGTATTTTTGAATGTGCTTGATGCAAATCAAAACATCCTGTTTGCAACTAGGGCCCAAGTGCTGCCACTGATGGGGTGGGTGTCTGTGTGGCCCAATTTTTTGAAAAAAGGGAGACTCCGCTTGGAGTAACCCTTGCTTGCTGTGTTTTTAAAAGAAGCCAAGATGAACAGAGCTGGGATCAGGAAAGACTTTGCTACCTACCCCGGTGTCATCCTGGGGACGGATAAGAATGGCGTATTTTTGAATGTGCTTGATGCAAATGTAGCTGGGAAGTGTACAACTGGGGCACAACTGCTCCCACTGAAGGGGTGGGTGTGTGTGGGGCCCAATTTTTGGAAAAAAAAGGAGACTCCGCTTGGAGTAACCCTTGCTTGCTGTGTTTCTTAAAAATGATCCAAGATGAACAGAGCTGGGATCAGGAAAGACTTTGCTACCTACCCCGGTGTCATCCTGGGGACGGATAAGAATGGCGTATTTTTGAATGTGCTTGATGCAAATCTAGCTGTGAAGTGTACAACTGGGGCACAACTGCTGCCACTGAAGGGGTGGGTGTGTGTGGGGCCCAATTTTTGGAAAAAAGGGAGACTGCGCTTGGAGTCACCTTGCGGTGTTTTACATGACTTTAGAAGGGCGTGCCTATATCTGTGTGTCCTCCTCTTTTTCCTTGTCCAGCTGTTTTGTTTTCGCATGAGTATATGTCCTTGTCACTTTCCCATGTGTTTGAGTTGTTTGTCACCTTTTGGACACCTTTGAGGGTGTTTTCTAGGTGTTTTTCTGTGTTTGTGATTGCCTGCCATTGTTTCCTATGCAGTTCGAGTTTGGTTCATCGAACGTTCGACGAGCCGAACTCGAACGGGACCTCCGTTCGGCGAACCGACCTCGAGCCGAACCGGGACCGGTTCGCTCATCTCTACTCTTGAGACACAGAGAGAAAGTGGAAGGAATCAGAAAGGAAAGTGAGGAGTAAGAAAGTCGGCGAAGTGGTAGTAAAGACACTGCAAATACCTGAGGAGAAAGAACAGCCCCTCAGAGGAGGAAAGTAGCTGCAGAGCGAGAGAGCAATCTCCAAGGACAGAAGGATCCTGTGGGGTGGACATCCAGGGCTCACAGTACTTTGGACGCACGGGATGCAGATCCCAGAACAGACCAGGACTTCAAGCCATCTGTTAACTCTGCCAGACCGGTGGGTTTTCAGGACTCATCTGCCGCCACTAATGTCCAAGGAATCAGCAGCAAAGAGGGGACCGTGAGAAATTCCCTTAAATAGTCCAAGCTGCCTGCGGCAAGACCCAGACACTAGGAGGACCTCCAAGTGGTCCACGCCAGGGAGCACCCACATACACCAGAGTGCAAAGGTGGAGAGTGGCACCAGGTCGGCAGGCACAGCCATCAGGGACATGGGTGCACCTGGGATCCAGTACGTCCCCAGGGCATGAATCCAGTGAGTAAAAACCATCAAACTGACCTCTCTGTCTGGACTGCTTCATTGCCGTGCACCTCCATGTTAACCCTTCCCCTACCCCTGGGCTAAAACCCTACTCGCGGAGGGTTCCACCATCCACGCTGCCCCCATCCATCATCCCCAGTGGGAATCCACAGTGGCGGCCCTACTATCCCTGCCCGCAAACCACGGGTGGCGTAGTTGGACTTTATTTTTCTTTTTCTTTTTCATTTTTCCTTTAAAGCTGTTCGATGGTGCCAACGGGTCCGGGACCCCTCGAGCCACGGACTGCTCGGTTCCGAGCAGCTCGGCTGTGCCAGGGCTTGACACTGGCATCGGAAGCTATACACAAGTGTGACCATACACTTAATGGTCATTTACAGATAGATGTGGGAGTATTAGAGGGTTATCCACAGCTGGGAACAATTTTTATTTTTACTTAAGGGGAATCTGTCAGCACATTTTTGCTACTTCTTCTGAGAGCAGCATGATGTAGGAAAAGAGACCCTGATTCCAGTGATGTGTCACTTAGTTTACTGGGCACAGCAGTTGTGACACAATCAGAGTTCATAAATATAACAGAGCTCAGAGAGCTAACAGGGCTAGCAGCGATGAGGTCCTGGTGATAAACCTTCAGTATAAGTAAACAACAGCACACAGCCTGATAAGTGACACATCGCTGATTTCAGTGTTGTAACCCCTACAGCATGCTGTCCTGAGATTACACAGTAAAAAAAACTGTTGACAGATTCCCTTTACATGCATCTATTTGGAGCTAAAAATATTTTTTTTCATTAAAAAATTTGAACTCTTTTACATGTTCTTTATTTCTCTGCACATTCAACTTTCATTTGGTCTGTGGACATAAAGCAGCTTAGAAGAGCTACAAAAATACCAATAAAAGTTAAGGCCCCGTTACACGCGTCGATTTATCTGTGATATGTCGTTGGGGTCACGGATTCCGTGCTGCACATCTGGCATCGTTTGCGACGTCATTGCGTGTGACACCTACGAGCGACTCTGAACGATGGCAAATAGGATGAAAATCGTGGATCGTTGACATGTCATTCATTTTTAAAAAATTAAAATTAAAAAAACGATCGCCTGTGTCCAACAATATATCGTTGATCGCTGATGCGTCGAATTTGAAATCGTTACGTTTGACGGCAAATAAATGACCAATAAGTGATACCGGCAAATCGTAAACACGATAAATCGACGCGTGTAAAGTGGCCTTTAGAAACATTCCCATTGGATCATCTAAGTAAGCTCAGTTACATATTCTCAGTTTATTCCTTTCTGCAGCCATGAGTAGAGAGTGCAACGCAGAGACTGTAGAAGGCAAATGGGGCAAAGTTTTGAATGAAACTCAATTCCAAAACTTTACTTTTAGACAGAAATACATGCAAGCAAGAAACAAAAAAAATCTACAAAGGTAGACAATCCAAATGTCTTTTTAGAGTATATGTTTATTCAATGCATTATGTTATTGTGAACATTGGTCTGTAACGCCCATAACGGCATCCCTGCACTGTTCTGACCCCTCCTGTGGTGGGGGTGTCGGCACCCTCTACTTCCCATCTGCCTATCGGTGGCTGCTCCATCCACAGTTAATGAAGCTGTCTCACAGAGCCTGCACACACCGCACAGACCTCCTAGGAACACGCATGCAGGCATTCCCCTTTTCATAAAGGACCAGTAGACCATGACCCAGAAATGCTGTGGCGCCCCTGACCTGGTCAGGCACCACTGAGTACTGCATCCATGCTGGGGACAGTACAATACAGGTAATCCAGAAGGCTGACCGAGGTGTGACTACACAGGCGCATAGTGATCAGGTCTCACACATGTACCTTTGAGAGGACCCCTGGGGATCCCAGGAGGGGGCAAAGCCTTCACCTCCACTTGAGGAGTGGAGGGGGCGAAGCCTCCATCTCCACTCAAGGGGTGTGGTAGAGAGCCTGGTTGCTAGGTGGCGTAGGCAAGAACAGGAGAGGAGGAGCAGTGAGCCGGTTTAGTGTGCAGTCCAGGGAGAGCAGACGTGAGGAGCAGACCCCTGGGGCTGTGACAGTCTAACAGCGTCCGCGCAGTGACTACCGACGGGGGAGAACGGTCACCTAGTAGTGCTACCCGAAATCCATCTTCAGCTAAAGAGAGAGCAACGGAGTGGGAAGTAAGGAGACTGCTAGGGAGTTACCAGGCCCAAACGGGTAGCAGGTCCCAGTGCAGGGATAGATCCACCTTTCCTTGCCAAACCTGCATGAGGGGGCACTTCATTCCCCCAAGACCACACTACAGAGTTCGCAGCCACGTCGCCACAGTTAGGGCCCATATTTCACAGGAGATGTGAAGCCCCACAGGTGTTGTGTCGGTGCATTACCTTCAGGGACTCCACGCAGCTGGATCTTGTCACAGGTAGGAGATCTTCTTCTTGTCGTGACGCCACTCTCAGTATTGCGGCCAGTAGGGACCGCCACTGCAGGTTGAGGGTCGCCTGGGGCTGATGGTATGTGCAGTTAGTTGGAATAGCCTCCTGAGAGTGAGGCAAGCCCCAGGGCCCGATGTAGGTGCGTAGTACCACAAGGCGCAGAATAACTCCACACAGGCAGGATGTCTTTCAGGGTTTTTACTCACTTCAGGTGGCAGGGTGAGTAACCCGGGCGTAGCTGGGCTGAACCAGGCGGGAACCAGGTGTCCTTCAGGCTGACTTGTGAGGGTGACTACTAACTCGCCTTCCTTAGCCCTTGGTGGTTTGGGGTGACCCCGACTTTGAGTCCCTATGGGGGTCACCCAGGGAAGTTGCTGAAGCCTCACTCCCCTTCGTTTGCCGTGTGCTTGTTGCCTGGGCCAGATCACTCCAGCTTCTTGCCTCCTGTGAGCTATGGGCCCTAACTGTGGCTACGTGGCTGCGGCTTTTAGGTGTTGTGGCGTGGGCTTTGAGAGCCCCACACCGGCAGGTTTAGCAAAAGAAAGCTGGATCTATCTCCGCTTCGGGATCTGCCGCCCGTTTGGGCCTGGTACTCTCTAGCAGTCTCCTTACTTCCCACTCCGTGCTCTCTCTTTAGCTGAAGATGGATTTCGGGTAGCACTCCTAGTTGACCGTTCTCCCCCGTCAGTAGCCACTGCGCGGGCGCTGTTAGACAGCAACAGCCCCACAGGTCTGCTCCTCACTGAGCCCTATGGAGTTCTGCTCTAACTGACTCACTGCCCCTCCTCTCCTGTTCTTGCCTACGCCACCTAGCAACCAGATTCTCTTACCACACCCCTTGAGAGGAGATGGAGGCTTTTGGCCCCCTCCACTATTCCAGTGAAGGTCAAGGCTTTTCCCCCTCCTGGGATCCCCAGGGGTCCTCTCATGGGTACATGTGTGAGACCTGATCACTATGCGCCTGTGTACCACACCCCGGTCAGCCTTCTGGATTACCTGTATTGTACTGTCCCCAGCATGGGTGCAGTACTCAGTGGTGCCTGACCAGGTCAGGGGCGCCACATTCCCCCTTAGTTATCACCAGCACGTCCTCGGGCTGCAAGACAACATTTTAAAATGCATAAAACATTAAAACATGTAAAACATTTTTAAAAGCACCAGGTACCATACATCACCACCCTCCACCCACAAGTCCGTTAACCCACCCAAAACCCTTTCACGTTGGCCGCGACTTCAGCCACTTCTGGCAGGATGTAGAGGCGGCTTTCATGGGCTGGTGGTTTCAGGGTATACCTGGCTTGGTGGATCCGCGCCTTCAGCCTCTTCTGGCAGGATGCAGAGGCGGCCTCCACAGTTGGTGCTGACCAGTTACCCTCTTTGTGGTGGAGAGCCAGGCCCCATAAACAGGCATGCTCTCTGGTCGCAGGTGAGCCAAGGCCCTATATACGGACGGGCTCCTCCTGGTTGCAGACGAGCCAAGCCCCTAAACAGGCTGACTCCGGTGGTGGTGGTGCCCTCTGGTGTAACTATTTACACTGCGAGAGTTTGTGGCTATAGCCAGTTCATAGCCTTAAGGTTTATTTCTCACATTAGTTTATGTGGGCACATACTTGAACTTTAAAACGTTGCAAAACAAACTTTCCAAACTGGTCAAAACTTGCTGTACTTTACTTAAACTTAGGCAGATTCCTCTTCACCAGGGCTTGGGCCTGTAGGGCTGCGGCACCTGCTGCTTTCTTGGCCTCTTTCTTCATCTGTTGTTGTCTCATCTGCAGGTTCCTTGTCTCTGCTTTCTCTATCTTCATCTGTTTCCTTTCCTGTATCTGTTTCTCTTTCCTGTAGCATGGGGTGGCTGTACGGTTTGCTGGTACATAGTGCTACGTCAAGCGCGTACAGTCCTCTTTCGCCTTGATGCATGGTAAACTGTACTGAATCCCCCATCTTTAGGTTTCTGCCAGGGTGTCCTCTAGGCAGATGAGCGCTCACATCTCTTCGGTTGACAAATATCCCTTCCTTCACACCAGGTGCTACAATGAATCCATATCCACTTCTCAAATTGAAATCCTCCACTACTCCTCTACAAAGGGGTCCTCTGACCTGGGCTTTGGCTCTTCTCAGGAACCTTTTCTCCTGTAGGTCTCTGGCTGTGACTTCTCTCTGCTCTGGAGACTGTGGTGCAGGGGACAGCGTTGTTCTGTTGCGACGCCTGGTCTTGCGGGCTGGGTTCTGCTGGGCTGTTACCTCAATGCCTGCAGGGCCCCAGGTGAGGTTTCTGGGCTGGTCTTCATCAGCAGACGGTGTCAAGTCCTCCTCATCCCAACGGGAATAGGGTAACATCTCCGGCTCTGAGTATTGCTCCACTGCCGGTGGCTCCGGAGTCAGCTCCTCAGCTTCCTGGCCTCCTCTCCCCCTTAGTTCTTCTTGGCACTCCTTTGGTGGCAGTGCTGGGGATGGGCTTTCTTCAGCAGGCCCAGGCGGGGGACTCTTTGGCGTGGTTGCTGCAGGGGTTGCCGGAACCCTCTTGGGGGTGTGCGGAGGGAGCAGATACCGATCCACCATCTCTTGTGGGAACTGGGCCTCTAGGTCAGCCTTCAGCTTCCAGTATTCGGGGTCCTCTCCTATCAGGGACTTCCTAGCAGGGACCTCTTTGGACTGGGGAGCGGTGTCTGCTCTGGCCTTGCAGGCCGGGGTAAATGGTGATGCAATCTCTTTGCGGGCCGCGCCCTGTATGGCGGCGGCCTGGTCTTGGCGGGCCGCGCCCGGCATGGCGGCGGCCTGGTCTTGGCGGGCCGCGCCCGGCATGGCGGCGGCCTGGTCTTGGCGGGCCGCGCCCTGTTTGGCGGCGGCCTGGTCTTGGCGGGCCGCGCCCTGTATGGCGGCGGCCTGGATCGGCGTCGCAGCTGTGATGGGATCTGTGCAGGCTGGGCTGGGCGTCGCTGCAGGGACCGGGTCTTGGTGGGCCGAGCAGGGCATCGCTGCGGCGGCCGGGGCTTGGCGGGCCGAGCAGGGCATCGCTGCGGCGGCCGGGGCTTGACGGGCCGAGCAGGGCATCGCTGCGGCGGCCGGGGCTTGACGGGCCGAGCAGGGCATCGCTGCGGCGGCCTGGGCTTGGCGGGCCGCACCTGGCGTGGCTGCGGCCTGGCTCAGCGTCGCCGCGCCGGGCGCCTCTTCAGGGACCGCGGGCGTGGCAGCAGGGGTCGGGGCATCCGGGCCGGCAGGGGTAATACTGGACTCACCCATCGGTGGCAGCATCGGGGTCTGAGTCGTCGCCGTCCGGTCTGGCACTCGTCGTGCGGTTCCCCTCTCATAGGCCTGAACCGCGGCAGCCATCTCCAGAAGTTCCATACGTTCTTCTCGGATCTGCTCCACGACCCGGGTCTCCAGTCGGTCGCAGAACTGGGCCAGCTCTCGATACCACCAGGCAGCGGAGCCCGGTTCTGGGTTTCTGCGGTCAGACGCCATTTCTTCTGCGCCGTCTTCTGCACGACTCTCCCAGCAGTGGACTCGCCGTTGCCTCTAGTAGCAAGCTGTTCAGTTTCCGCTCTGCCTCTTTCAGCAGCTCCTCTCCCAGCAGCAGGCTTCTGGCTCCCTTTCTGTCCCGACGTCTCTGGACGCTTCCACTCTCATAGCTGGCAAGGTCAGAACTCTGCAGGGGATCTCTGGGTAGCCACACCTCTTCGTGGGCGGTAACTTCTTCCAGCGCGGGCTGCTGTTGTTTTTCAGCGCGCTTTTCATGGTGGCAATATGGCGGCGCTTCCAGTTTTTCAAGCGGACCGCCCAGGCACATGGTCACCTGTCTGAACAGGTCTAGTCCTTATCCTGTTCGTGACGCCAGATGTGAAGCCCCACAGGTGTTGTGTCGGTGCATTACCTTCAGGGACTCCACGCAGCTGGATCTTGTCACAGGTAGGAGATCTTCTTCTTGTCGTGACGCCACTCTCAGTATTGCGGCCAGTAGGGACCGCCACTGCAGGTTGAGGGTCGCCTGGGGCTGATGGTATGTGCAGTTAGTTGGAATAGCCTCCTGAGAGTGAGGCAAGCCCCAGGGCCCGATGTAGGTGCGTAGTACCACAAGGCGCAGAATAACTCCACACAGGCAGGATGTCTTTCAGGGTTTTTACTCACTTCAGGTGGCAGGGTGAGTAACCCGGGCGTAGCTGGGCTGAACCAGGCGGGAACCAGGTGTCCTTCAGGCTGACTTGTGAGGGTGACTACTAACTCGCCTTCCTTAGCCCTTGGTGGTTTGGGGTGACCCCGACTTTGAGTCCCTATGGGGGTCACCCAGGGAAGTTGCTGAAGCCTCACTCCCCTTCGTTTGCCGTGTGCTTGTTGCCTGGGCCAGATCACTCCAGCTTCTTGCCTCCTGTGAGCTATGGGCCCTAACTGTGGCTACGTGGCTGCGGCTTTTAGGTGTTGTGGCGTGGGCTTTGAGAGCCCCACACCGGCAGGTTTAGCAAAAGAAAGCTGGATCTATCTCCGCTTCGGGATCTGCCGCCCGTTTGGGCCTGGTACTCTCTAGCAGTCTCCTTACTTCCCACTCCGTGCTCTCTCTTTAGCTGAAGATGGATTTCGGGTAGCACTCCTAGTTGACCGTTCTCCCCCGTCAGTAGCCACTGCGCGGGCGCTGTTAGACAGCAACAGCCCCACAGGTCTGCTCCTCACTGAGCCCTATGGAGTTCTGCTCTAACTGACTCACTGCCCCTCCTCTCCTGTTCTTGCCTACGCCACCTAGCAACCAGATTCTCTTACCACACCCCTTGAGAGGAGATGGAGGCTTTTGGCCCCCTCCACTATTCCAGTGAAGGTCAAGGCTTTTCCCCCTCCTGGGATCCCCAGGGGTCCTCTCATGGGTACATGTGTGAGACCTGATCACTATGCGCCTGTGTACCACACCCCGGTCAGCCTTCTGGATTACCTGTATTGTACTGTCCCCAGCATGGGTGCAGTACTCAGTGGTGCCTGACCAGGTCAGGGGCGCCACAGAGGCAAGCAGCCGGAGTGTCCTGGTCCAGGCTACAAGCAAATGGGCCAAAACGAAGGGGAGAGAGGCTTCAGCAACTTCCCTGGGTGACCCCCATAGGGACAAAAAGTCGGGGTTACCCCAAAACCCAAAGGGCTAAGGAAGGCGAGTCGGTAGTCACCCTCATCAGTCAGCCTGAAGGACACCTGGTTCCAGCCTGGTTCATCCCAGCTACGCCCGGGTTACTCACTCTGCCACCTTCTGTGAGTAAAACCCCTGAAAGACATCCTGCTTGTGCGTGTGAGTCATTCTGCGACTTGTAGTTCCACACACTTACACAGGGCCCTGGGGCTTGCCTCACTCTCAGGAGGCTATTACAACTGACTGCACCCACCATCAGCCCCAGGCGTCCCTTAATCTGCAGTGGCGGTCCCCACTGACCGCAATTCTGAGAGTGGCATCACGACAATCCTAGAAGAAGGTTCCCTACCTGTGACAAGATCCAGCTGCGTGGAGTCCCTGAAGGTAATGCACCGACACAACACTGGTGGGGCTACACATCTGGCGTCACGAACAGGATAAGGACTAGACCTGTTCAGACAGGTGACCATGTGCCTGGGCGGTCCGCTTGAAAAATTGGAAGCGCCGCCATATTGCCACCATGAAAAGCGCGCTGAAAAACAACAGCAGCCCGCGCTGGGAGAAGTTACCGCCCACGAAGAGGTGTGGCTACCCAGAGATCCCCTGCAGAGTCCTGACCTCGCAAGTGAAGAGAGCGGAGGCGTTCAGAGACGTCGGGACAGAAAGGGAGCCAGAAGTCTGCTGTTAGAGGAAATGGCGTCTGAACACAGATATCCAGAACCAGGCTCCGCTGCCTGGTGGTGTCGGGAGCTTGCCCAGCTATGCGACCAACTGGAGGCCAGGGTTGTAAGGCAGATCAGAGAGGGACGCACGGAGCTTCTGGAGATGGCTGCAGCGGTTCAGGCCTACGAGGGGAGAGCCACGCGACGAGTGCCAGACCGGACGGCGACGACTCAGACCCCGATGATACCACCGATGGGTGAGTCCAGTGTTGCCCCTGCCAGCGCGAATGCCCCGACCCCTGCTGCCACGCCCGCGGTCCCTGAAGAGGAGCCCGGCGCGGCGACGCTGAACCAGGCCGCAGCCACGCCAGGTGCGGCCCGCCAAGCCCAGGCCGCCGCAGAGTTGCCTTGCCCGGCCCGCAAAGATCCGGCAGCCGCCGCGACCCTCATCCACGCCGCAGGTGTGACGCTGACCCAGGCCGCCGCCATGCTAGGCCCGGCCCGCCAAGACCCCACCGCAGCAGCGACGCTCGTCCGCGCCGCAAGTGAGGTGCTGAACCAGGCCGCAGCCACGTCAGGTGCGGCCCGCCAAGCCCAGATTGCTGCAGCGACGCCCAACCCAGCCTGCACAGATCCCATCGCAGCTGCGACGCCAATTCAGGCCGCCGCAGCGATGCCCTGCCCGGCCCGCCAAAAACCGGCCACAGTAGCGATGCCCGCTAAGACTCCAGCTGCGACAGCGACGCTGATCCAGGCCGCCGCCATGCAGGGCACGGCCCGCCAAGACCAGGCCGCCGCCATGTCAGGCGCGGCCCGCCAAGACCAGGCCGCCGCCATGTCAGGCGCGGCCCGCCAAGACAAGAATGTACCACTGTTTACCCCGGCCTGCAAGGCCAGAGCAGACACCGCTCCCCAGTCTAAGGAAGTCCCTGCTAGGAAGTCCCTGATAGGAGAGGACCCCGCATACTGGAAGCTGAAGGCTGATCTAGAGGCCCAGTTCCCACAGGAGATGGTGGACCGGTATCTGCTCCCTCCGCACACCCCCAAGGCGACTCCTGCAGCAACCACGCCAAAGAGTCCCCCGCTCGGGCCTGCTGATGAACACCCATCCCCAGCGCTGCCACAACAGGAGTGCTCAGAAGAACTAAGGGGGAGAGGAGGCCAGGAAGCTGAGAAGCTGACCCCGGAGCCATCAGCAGTGGATCCATGCCCAGAGCCAGAGATGTTGCCATACTCCCGCTGGGATGAAGAGGAAGATTTGTCCAGAAGCCTCACCTGGGAGCCTGCAAGCAGTGAAGTAGCAACCCAGCAGAATCCAGCCCGCAAGACACGGCGCCGCAGCAGAACAAAGTTTTCCCCTTCCCCTGCACAGCAATCTCCAGAGAAGAAAGATGAAGTGACGGCCAGAGACTTGGAGGAGAAACGGTTCTTGAGAAGGGCCAAATCCCAGGTCAGAGGTCCACTTTGTCGTGGTGTAGTAGAAGACTTCAGCTTGAAATCAGGATATGGCTTCATAGTAGCTCCTGGTATGAAGGAAGGTATCTTTGTTAACAGAAGAGACGTTAGAGCCCATTTGCCCAGAGGACATCCAGGAAGGAACCTACGGACAGGAGATTCAGTGGAATTCACCATGCACCAAGGAGAAAGAGGATGGTATGCATTGGATGTTACACCATGTTCCAGCAATCCCTACAGTGAACCTGCTGTCTCAACAGAAAAAGAAACAGACACAGAAAAAGAAACAGACACAGAAGAAGAAGGAAAAGACAGAGATGGAGAAAGCAACAGGTGCCGCAGCCCTACAGGCCCAAGCCCTGGTGAGGAGGAATCTATGTAAAGTAAAGAAAGAAGTACAGAAGTTACCAGTTTGACAAGTTTCGAAGAGTTTGCAACGTTAATGTTTAAGAAATGTGCCCACATAAACTAGTGTGAGAAACCCATGAACCTTAAGGCTATGAACTGGCTATAGCCACAAACTCTCGCAGTGTAAATAGTTACCCCAGAGGTACCACCACCAGAGCCAGCCTGTTTAGGGGCCTGGCTCGCCTGCAACCAGGGAGCACGCCTGTTTATGGGGCCTGGCTCACCTGCAACCAGAGAGCACGCCTGTTTATGGGGCATGGCTCTCCACCACAAAGAGGGTACCTGGTCAGCACCAACTGTGAAGGCCGCCTCTGGACCCTGCCAGAAGTGGCTGAAGGCGCGGCTTCACCAGGCCAGGTATGCCCTGAAGACCACTAGACCATGAAAGCCGCCTCTACATCCTGCCAGAAGTGGCTGAAGGCGCGGCCAACGGGAGAGGAAGATTGGAGGAAAGGTCTGGGGAAGTGGATGGCCCAGACCTGGTTACCAAAAGGAACCGGTGACCTGCCTCCTGAAAGGGTTTTGGGTGGGTTAACGGACTTGTGGGTGGAGGGTGGTGATGTATGGTACCTGGTGGTTTTAAAAGTTTTACGATGTTTTAATGTTTTATGCATTTTAAACTGTTGTCTTGCAGCCCGAGGACGTGCTGGTGATAACTAAGGGGGAATGTGGCGCCCCTGACCTGGTCAGGCACCACTGAGTACTGCATCCATGCTGGGGACAGTACAATACAGGTAATCCAGAAGGCTGACCGAGGTGTGACTACACAGGCGCATAGTGATCAGGTCTCACACATGTACCTTTGAGAGGACCCCTGGGGATCCCAGGAGGGGGCAAAGCCTTCACCTCCACTTGAGGAGTGGAGGGGGCGAAGCCTCCATCTCCACTCAAGGGGTGTGGTAGAGAGCCTGGTTGCTAGGTGGCGTAGGCAAGAACAGGAGAGGAGGAGCAGTGAGCCGGTTTAGTGTGCAGTCCAGGGAGAGCAGACGTGAGGAGCAGACCCCTGGGGCTGTGACAGTCTAACAGCGTCCGCGCAGTGACTACCGACGGGGGAGAACGGTCACCTAGTAGTGCTACCCGAAATCCATCTTCAGCTAAAGAGAGAGCAACGGAGTGGGAAGTAAGGAGACTGCTAAGGAGTTACTAGGCCCAAACGGGTAGCAGGTCCCAGTGCAGGGATAGATCCACCTTTCCTTGCCAAACCTGCATGAGGGGGCACTTCATACCCCCAAGACCACACTACAGAGTCCGCAGCCACGTCGCCACAGTTAGGGCCCATAGTTCACAGGAGGCAAGCAGCCGGAGTGTCCTGGTCCAGGCTACAAGCAAACGGGCCAAAACGAAGGGGAGAGAGGCTTCAGCAACTTCCCTGGGTGACCCCCATAGGGACTAAAAGTCGGGGTTACCCCAAAACGCAAAGGGCTAAGGAAGGCGAGTCGGTAGTCACCCTCATCAGTCAGCCTGAAGGACACCTGGTTCCAGCCTGGTTCATCCCAGCTACGCCCGGGTTACTCACTCTGCCACCTTCTGTGAGTAAAACCCCTGAAAGACATCCTGCTTGTGCGTGTGAGTCATTCTGCGACTTGTAGTTCCACACACTTACACAGGGCCCTGGGGCTTGCCTCACTCTCAGGAGGCTATTACAACTGACTGCACCCACCATCAGCCCCAGGCGTCCCTTAATCTGCAGTGGCGGTCCCCACTGACCGCAATTCTGAGAGTGGCGTCACGACAATCCTAGAAGAAGGTTCCCTACCTGTGACAAGATCCAGCTGCGTGGAGTCCCTGAAGGTAATGCACCGACACAACACTGGTGGGGCTACACAGTGCCTCTCAGCTTGGCTGAGAGGCATCAGGTATTATTCAAGGTACCTTTCCCTTAAGGGAGGTGCCTGGGCATCAAGTTCAATACTTTGCTAGCTCTCAGGTCCATAGGGCTGCTGCTGTTATTGTGCTGTGTGCTGTTGCTGCTTTATATCTGTGTTTCAGTGCATGATAAGTGCACTGCTGCTGCCGAAACTATCCACACCTGTCACTTCTACTATATCTGCTACCACTATTGCAAGTATCCTCCGGTTCTGGATGCTTCTTATGACATCCAGTGCTGATGCCAGTATCTATGCCAGCCGCCTACTATGATATCTGCTTCCACTGCTGCAAGTATCCATGTCGGCCGCTACTACTTCATCTATCCATTCATACATCTCGGCCGAATTCATGACATTGGCTTCTGCAGTTTCTATCATCAGAGGCTGTCAGTGTTTGCACCTCTGGGGCCAGCACTTTCAACATCAGTCTTTCTGAGTGGCATGTAGTCTCACACCTGCAACACAACACCCTCACCATCAGAGGCTCTGGTGAAAACCAGGTGTGGTCTTACAGACTAGCCCCTTTGGGATTCCTGTGTGCTGTGACCCAGTGGGTACGCTAATCCCTTGCTCGCCCTCAGAGCATTACAAGGTCATAGAAGCATGAAGGTAAAGCTGAGGTGTAACCATGAAGATAATCTGTCTGCAGTATTTCACCTCCCAAATTATTTACATGCCCATGTAGCTTTTTCAAAGAGAAGTCCAGCAATATCTTCACATGGCCAGTGTGTTCCTCTATTACTGAGAAATCAGTCTGAATTTATATGCTAGCTATTTGTAGATCTGAAGCCTCTGTCACTCCAGCTCTATTCCCTCCCCAGCACCGCCTCCCCCTGTTTGCCTGATGCATCTTTGATGTGTGACGCCAGGTAAAGGATATGTCAGCCAAGCAAGAGGAGGCTGCGCTGGGCGGGGAATAGAGCTGGAGTGACGGAGTATTCAGATCTACAAATAGCTCTTTAACATCGTTTGCATATTAATTCAAGCATTCATATTTCATTAATAGAGCAATGGACTGGTAATAAGAATGTATTATTGGGTTTTTCTTTGATAGCGCTGCAAGCACATGTGACGCCCTGACAAAATCAGGTTTTCACAGGAGACTCCATCCATCTTCCAGATGCAGAACTCTCTCCTCCTTGTCCTTCCAACACAACCCCACACAAGTACAAAGACCTGCCACAAAAGCCTAGTCATCACCCCAGGACAATAGGGACACACCAGTGGGCGGGGCCAGGCAGATGGTGACACCCACCTAAGGGTCCTGAGGTGTTCGGGAAGGGAACAAGTCAGATTATCTTGGAGAGTGGAAGTGAGAGGAGTGAAGTGGTAGTCAGAGGTTGTAGCTCCCCCCGACTACCTGAGCTGACTAGGTGGCAAACGGCAGAGCAGGGCCACAGGCAACGGAGATCTGGTCACGGGAGACCTTAAGTGGACCGGGGCATGGTTGTAGCCCGCCAGTGCAAACAGCGGGAACCCGGTCCGGAGGCCGTGCACAGTCGGGGTACCTGAACCCTAGGGCGAGGACAGCAGCAAGCACCTTTCCAATTAACCAGTAGGGGACAAGATTCCAAGTCTTGTCCCACTAGTAGCCCAGATAGAGAGAGATGTAAGTCCAACGCGGGGGATAGGGCGTCTGCAAGTGCCTGCAAAAATCCCAAGGGTCAGATCTCGCGGGCCACAACTCCCACAGCAAGGACATCAGGAGTGGACTTTTCCCATTTCATGCGGACTAGTGAACACACTAGACACTAAACTAGAGTGCAGGAAGAAGGGCCCCTGTTCTGTTCACCAGTGTGCGGGGCCCCTCCGGAGGCTAACGGTATCCGGCACTTGGTTTACTATCTGGACTCTGGTTGATTTATTCAAAAACAGTGAGTACACTGGTATCATCCGGTCCAGCCTGCAGACTGCGTCTCAGCACTCTACTTCACCTACACCTCGGCCCTGGGACAACACATCCCCTACCCGTGGAGGGGATATTATCCTGCTGCCCCGCTCCATCAGCCCCGGGTGCCCCATACCAAGGCAGTGGCAGTGTCACTAACTATCACCGCAACCCACGGGTGGCGTCACTGACAAACTCTCCCCTGTATATAAACGCTTTATTCAGTTGTGGGCCATGGGCTGCTGCACGAGCCACACCCACGATCTCAGATCCGAGTGTCTCAAGTAGCCCCCCTGCCGTGGTCTGTGCCCCCGCCCGCTACACACATATTAATAGTTTGGGGTTTAAAATGCTGCGGACAGGTTCCTTATAACGCTACCGGACCCCTGAGAAAAGTCTGTGACAAGAACTTCTACCTGCCCCGGTCAAAGTGTTCCTTGTGAACCTTCTTAGTTACAGTTCCAAGAAGGAGACTTGTTTACAAAGAATTATTTACATTTCTTAGTCATAATCAAAGCATATTTTTAAGAAAAAATAGAATTTTGATGAATACAATGGCAACTGTTAAATTTATTTTCCTTAATTTTCTTCCTTCATTATATAATTATATCATGTTGTATTAGCATTTCTGCATTACCCAGCAAACTGATACAAGTCTCATCAGAATTTTACTAATTCAATGCATTGTTGGAAAAAAAAAAAAAAGGTATCACAGACTGTATTTCATTTGAAAGGTTTTGGCATCAATTTCTCATACTATCAGAAGACATTGATTACAACTTAGTTTTCTGATTGCTCTTTTTAATTGGGATGTCATTATTACACTGATATACGGAATGTTAAATTGATTTCTCAGACCTATGGAAATAATGGGCTACTTCTCCAAGATGAAAATCATAATAGATTATTGACTTATGTATGGGTTTCCTGTTGAAGGACACATTTCCAATGTCAAAATGTTCAATAGATTTACTTTCATTTGAAAGGAGCTTCATAATTAGTTGTATATTAAAAGTTTGTGTAATATTGATCCGGCCATTAATGCTACTTGCATAGTCTGTCGTCCTTGAGTGACTTGATCTTCAGATGACCTAAAATCTGACCTTAATTCTCCTTAATTCTAACGTTGTAGGCTGGATTCTGTTCCTCGAGATTTAGCAATTTCAACAATGAATAAATAAATAGTGTAAAAAAAGAATGCTTATCTCTAACTTGGCATAGTGAAGCCTAAACACATTGTTCAATATATACCATTTGTTGTTCATACAAAGAGCAATAAGTGGGTTTTCTAGTAGAGCGCAGTACAGGGCTCAGCTATGTTAAGCAGATCCAAGACCAATAAATAAAGCAAAACATGCGCCAATCCATTACTCAATTCAAACAGAGCACTTTTGAGCCCTTCTACTTGGATTGATGGGGGTCTCACTGTTGGACCCCCAGCATTCGAGAGGTTCTCCATTATCATCAGGATTTGTGACAGCTTGCAATGTATGTCTCATATAAATAAAATATTAACATGGAATTTGAATATTCAACTTATTACTAGTTACGAACTAGCACTACCATGCTCAGGTGCTCGGTACTTTTAACGAGCAGTTGGATGCTTGGATGGGTGCTGTGAAGACACAGCCCTGTAAAATGTCTGTCGGGGGTTAATGTTGTTAATTTGGCCAGATAAGAGTTGAAGTCACCAGGTGGTTCTTTTGCTACATGGCTGCAATCTTGGAGTTTCGATCCCGGTTGTACATCGATTAACCAAACTAGGTACTTTGGCACTGGCTAGGGAATTTTAAACTGGATTACATTGTGCAGGAGCACCGCCAAGGATTCCAGGATTCATCTGGAAGAAACCCAGGTTAGGGACAATTCGGTTACCTGGCTACAGACTTTTCTGTGCTCGTGAAGCTTCCAACGCTTCTCACTAGCCTATTCTTGGTTGGTGCTTGCCAAAAGCAGAGTGCTGCTAGTTTAGGTATGTGGCCCAGGAAGCTCCAAAGGCACAAATAGTCTACTCCCTGCTGAGCCAGCGGAAGGGTGAGACTCTGTTGCCTGTTACATCGTGTGGTTTGCATGTTTTTGTGTTATATGCCTTTGACTGTTGGGATTCAATAAAGTCTACTAACAATATTGTGATTCTGTGTTGTTTGAGTAGTGCTCTGCCAATGGGTAAGGAGTTTGGGCTTTCAGTTGGGGTGAGCCCTGGTCCTCTGTGTCTCCACAGGTGCGACTCAAGTGCACGAGTGTAATTGAAAGTCAATGAAAAACTCAAGCATTTTTCCGGAAGATTTCCTGGAAAAATGTTCGATTTCCCCATTGGCTTCCATTATACCCGGGTACTGGAGTCGAGCCTATCCAAGTATCTTACTGCTTGTTACAAGTACTAAGCACCTGGGCATGGTAATGCTCGCTCATCACTAATTATTACTTGCGCTTACTTTGTGACTTTATATAATTTATTGTTTGATGTTATCAGCTAAGAAGAGTCTGCTGCTCCTCCAAAAAATGTATTCAACATCTTGTTCAAAATGGTAAAATCTGTTTGTTTTGTTATTATATTCTTGCAGCAAAGATGGAACTGCAGCCGTATACTGCCCAGGCCAAAAGACTACTACTCCAGCAGGATACAGCTAAACCCCTAGTAAGGGGAGGCATCACAGGTGCAGGAGGGGCTTTTTTATATTATATATAGTGTAGGGACCTACAAGCATGAGGTTCCCGTGACGAGGGTTGTAGGCTTCCGTCTTATCGCCATAATACTAACAAAAAACCTCATATGTTTTTGTACACGATACAGTGAGGCCCCTTTATGTTAGGCCTTGCTATTAGAGTAACTGCCCTTACGTAGTGCGCAGTTGGGGTATGGCTTGGCAGCCCGCCTGATCTAATAGTATGGGCGTCACCTAATAGTCTGCGGGTTTGTGACTGTGCGTCTGCTAGTGTGAACAGTGCTCTATGCAAGCCACTAGTGTGCAGTTTTACCATCTAGCAATCACCTCCTCCATGTTTGGAAGTGTTTGTGTGATTTGCTCCTCCTGCACCTGTGAAGTTTCCCCTTAGTGGGGGTTTAGCTGTATCCTGCTGGAGTAGTAGTCTTTTGGCCTGGGCAATATACAGCTGCAGTTCCATCTTTGCTGTAATATTCCAAGAGGTAGAGCAGAAAGCAGGTTTCAAAATCCGCGCCAGGCAACAAAGAATCCAGATGTTTTTTAGTAAATCCTTTCTTTATTTATTTTTTCACAGGTCTACGCTTTCGAGGACATATCTGTCCTCATCATCAGGACAAAGTACAAAGAAAGACTATATCAAATATCAAATATCATATAGTCTTTCTTTGTACTTTGTCCTGATGATGAGGACGGATATGTCCTCGAAACACGTAGACCTGTGTAAAAATAAATAAAGAAAGGATTTACTAACAAACATCTGGATTCTTTGTGGTCTGGCGCAGATTTTGAAACCTGCTTTCTGCTCTACCTCTTGGAATATATCTACACTGCGGGACCGCTGCCTTCCACATTTACTACATGCCTTCATAGGGGTTGTGACTTGCACAACCCCTTCAGGTGAGTGTACTAACCCACACTTGCCCACGTGTCATACCGGGTAAGACCCTATTTTGCGCCTTTTTTTCCACAGTTATCCTCATCTTTGCTGTAAGTAATGATGTTTATTCCTCTTTTTTGCTTTTTTATATTATTATATTCTTGGAAGTATTTAAAGGGATTATCGGGAACTACTTAACGTTTTTATATGGGCGTGTGAACTGACAGTCATGTAATTGTTAACTACCTGCCTATTTTGCCCAATCTCTGCCTACAAAGAGCAATCACAAACCTATCCTGCTGGCGATTTAGCAGCTTCTGCTGATATCACATAAATAGAGTGGCAGATTCTCTTCTGCTCTGCTCTTTTGACATAGTGTGACTGCTAACTTTGTGCTGATTGACAGTCGGCTCAGAGCTACCCAACTAGTACCCTGTCGAAAGAGCAGCCCTGAAGAGGAAGAGCTGCTCTGTTGACATGGAGCAGCATAATCACTCTCAGGAGCAATAGGTGACCACTTTGTGCTGGCATAGGGTAGAACAGGAAGATGGTTTGGAGCTAACTGCCTGTTAATTTTTAGGCCCATAGTAAAACACAAGACCTGAATAAGCCCTTTAAGTTTGAATATTTCTACATAAACAAGCTTAACATTTTTTTTTCCGCTGTGCACTACTTCTCACCTTCCTGAAACCATTTTCATCTGCACACCACTCCTCAGCCTCGCAGACCTATCTTCAGCTACACAACACTCACCAGCCTTCCTGCTATCTACTAGCCTGGAGATGTGAGCTCCTCGCGATTTACAGTTCAGACCCATGTTGGGCCTCCTGGCCAAATCTTTGCACTTTCGAATGTTACAAACAGAGGAAGCTTTGTCTCTGCAGCATTGGAGAAGTGTAGGGGCACTTTCGTTGGCTGAATACAGAGTGCTGTACTTTTTGAATAGGAGTCCTGCCACCAATAATAGATTCCAGGGTTGAGTGGTAGACTATAAAATAAAACATCCCTAAGTTGTTGAGTAGAGAGGAGCAAACCCGTAAATTTTCAAGTTCACTGAACCAGCACAAAAAAAGAAAATGTGGGTTCGGCAGCTGAACTTGACATTAAACTTGACCCCAAACAACGAATCCCACACAAGACTAAGGGCCCCAAACTTATATGTTAGAAGATAGTGTTAGTTATGGCTAAGGGATGCAAAAGAAAGAAAATAATGAATAAAGCAGGACAGTTATACTTACCGACGTTCCCCGCAGCTGTAACACTGCTTCCAGATCTGATCAATAGTCCTTATATACTGTATATTCACTGCATCCCTTGTCCACCATCAGTCCCATCATCTATGTTTAGTTGCAAAGTTGCAGTTAGGCTGTGCCCCTGTCCTCTTTGACAGCATCTGTTGCTTTTTGGAATCACACATGCTGTCTGCATCCCAATAGTGGTGTAAAATGAAATATACTGTATATATTTAAAAATTGTGATAGGGTTCATTATATATTGATATCACGTGCAGATAAAGCAGATGGCTCCGGGCTGCAGCTCCAAGTCATTTGTGTTACGTTGACTGTGTATCTAAATATGAGGGACCCCATGCAGATTTTTTAAAATTATTTAAATAAATATATTTAAATATTTTTAAAGACAACGTGCATTCCCACCCAATTGTGATACCCTGCCAAGATAAAGCCGACAGCTGAGGGCTGGTAATCTCAGGTGGGGGAGGCCCATGGTTATTGAGGCCCCCTCAGGCTAAAAATATTAGTAGCCACCCAGAATTGTCGCATCCATTAGATGCAACAATTCTGGCTCTTTACCCTGCTCATCCCGATTGACCTGCTGGAGTGGCAATTAAAGTAATATAAGGGGTTAATGACAGCTATGATTTATAAAAAAAAATCACAGCTGCCTCTAAGCCCTGGATTTGTAATAAGGATGGGTCTATGAGACAGTCATTACTAACCTTGTATGTCAAAATTAATAAACACAAAACACACAGAAAAATCCATTATATAAAAAAATTCACCCTCTTTCTCCAATTTATGAACCCCCAAAAAACCCTGCAGGTCTTACGTAATCCCCACCACCCACGATATCCCACGATGATCTTGGCTCTGCTACACATTGATGTCGCAGCACGTGGGCACATTAAAAAACTTTAGAACTGGACGTTCCTATGGTACCCCACCTGTGACCACGAGTAACCTCACGTCAGGTAAACTTATTGAACTAAATGAGACCTGCATTCCCTGGAAGAAAACCACATTTCATTACCAACAGATGTAAATTTGCTGCTGGAATTTATATACCAAATTCCTGCACCAATACAGTATCTCCTGACAAAAAAACCATCAAAACACAATGCAGTTTTTCTGTGTTTTTTTGCAAGGAGATGCAGATTTGGTGAAATAATTTGATGTATAAATTCCAGCATTAAATCTGGATCTCCTGTAAGAAAATAAAACAAAAAAAATTTTGGTTTTGACGCTCTTTCGGTGCAGTTTTCTGCCAGGAGATGCAAATTCGGTGCAGAAATCTGATGTTGACATTTCTGCACCAAACCTGCATCACCTGGTAGAAAATGGCACCTAAACTGTGTTTTTTTGTGACTGGTCTTTGTGCAGTTTTCTGCCAGGAGATGCAGATATGATGCTAAAATTTATACACCAAATTCCTACGCCAAATCTGCATCTACTGGCAAAAAAAACCTCATCAAAACGAGATCCAGTTTAGATAATTTTTTGATGCAGGAATTTGGTGTATAAATTCCAGAACCAAATCTGTCAGAAAAGCTGCACAAAATCCACAGTTTTGATGCTTTTTCACTGCGGTTTTCTCCCAGGAGTTGCAAATTTGATGTAGGTGTGACACCCACATGGGACCCCAAGGGATTGAAGTGGCTCAGTCCATTCCCTGTGCACCCGTCGCTGAGCCAGTGGTTGTTCAGTCGTTGCCTGGCCCGGTTCCGTGGCCCCGTGGTGCGCAATAAAAAGGGGTTCATTTAAAGGGGATAGTCTGACTACGCCAGCTCCCCCAAGCTTTGGAGGCTCAGTGGAGAAAAAGAAAATAAAAATAAAAATAATAAAAATAAAAGAAAGGGAGTCCAGTCACTAAGTGCAGTTAAACAGGTTTACTTACAGCCTGGGAAAAGCTGTCTTGGGACATGCCATGACCAGGTGTGCCATCCTCCTGGAATCTGTACCAGTTTAACCTGGGGGCCACTTTCCCCACCTTGCACTCGTGTCAGTCTTTGGAAGTCCTCAGCAGCTTGGAGCTTCTGGAGGGCCTCCTGGTGTCCCGTCCTAATGCTGGCGACGTGAGCTATTTAAGGCGTACTCCCTGGCTCCCTCTTTGTTGCTTAGCCTCAGACCCTTGGTGTTTGGCTGATGCACCGTGAAAGTCCACCTGCCTGCAGAATTGACAGGATACTTAAAGTCTGTCCTGTCCTGGGAGATCTGCACCCCTTGAGTGCTGAACTTCAGTAAAGTACTGGGTCTTCTTGCTCCTGGAGTCCCTTTGTCCCAAGAACTCAACCACTCGCTGCTCCAGAGTTCCTCCTTATAGTGGCCGGTCTCACCACCCAAGTTCTGGTTGGTTGCTGTCAGGTTCCTTTGTCCTCTAACAGCTTCTCCTCCTCACACCACACACCATGCAGCCTCCTCACTCTCCTTCACTCTCTGACAGGAACTGCGTACTCCACAGAGCTCCTTCCTCTTCCACAGCTACATGATGACTGCCTTCAAACAAACAACACGCACTTCAGGCTCATCACAGTCTCCACCCACTTACACCTCCCCCTCTCCCCAGGGTCCTAACTGCAAGGGGGGTTGGATTTATACCTTAGGAGACCAAGCCTGCTAATCCTGCATCTCTGTCAGTGCCCCCTAGTGGTGTAGGATGGTGCAGTGTGGGTGTTGTAGGCGTGACATGTTGAAAGTCTTCTGTCTTCTTGCACGCCTCTCACCTCAGGTCACTTGCTCCTCCCACCGGTTTAGGTCTCTCCCTCCCCCCAGTCGGCTGCCTGTCATCTACAGTGTACAGCCCTGTCACCTGGTGCTGAGGGAGTCTCCCATCCTGTGTTTGAGCTAATGATGGGCAATCCGGCTCTTTTTGGTGATATGGTTCCAATGGCTCCGTTCACCAAAAAGAGCCGACTCTTTCAGATCGTTCTCGGCTACTTATTAAATATGTGTTCACCCCAGGTGAACATATATTTAAGATTATAAAAACACCGCCAAAGCCCCACCCACCCGCGGATAAGCCCCGCCCACTTACAAGCCGGCAATTAGATTGCTGAGTAGGCGGAGTTTAGCCGAGGGTGGGCGGGGCTTTGACAGCGAAAAGAGTTTAGCTATTTCAGCGGCTCACACAGGTGATCCAGCTCCTGTCGTTCACAGCAGGGAGCCGGTTCTTTGTGTCGGATCGTTCGCGACCGACACATCACTAGTTTGAGCTGTGCAAATGTCCTGGTGAGCTGTTGTACGTGTGGACTGGTACAGATACACAGGATTTGGGCTGTTACAGAGATGTTACCTTTTTGTGACACCTGGTTTACCGCAGGGGCGTCAGATAGGAAATCTGGTGCAGACATTTCTGCACCAAATCTACAACACCTGGCAGAAAACTGGACCTAAACTGCATTTTTTTTTGTCAGGAGATGCAGAGTTGGCGCTGAAATTTATACACTAAGTTGCTTCACCAAATCTGCATCTTCTCTAAAAAAGAAAAACAACAATATGTGATCTAGTTTTAATGCGTTCTTTTTGGCAGGAAATGTAGATTTGGTGCAGGCATTTGGCACCTGCGCCAAATTGGTATCTTCTGGCAAAAAACCCCCGCATCAAAATGAGATCCAGTTTAGATAATTTTTTTGATGCATTCTTTTGCCCAAAGATGTAAATTTGATGCAAGAATTTGGTGTATATATTCAGCCCCCACTCATCATACAGCACCACCATCCCAGCCAGACTCATTATATCATAGAAGAACAACATTAGTGCATGACTAGTTACCGAACAAAGGCTGAATTTTGCCAATTTTAAGAAATGTTTTTGGGAATCCAAATCCGAATTGGCAAGGCTTGTGCCGAATTTGAGATTTATGTTTTTTTCGCACATGTTCGCTCATCTTTAGTGTTGAGAATAGAAATGTTTTTAAATAAAAGCTAAATTACAAGGTTGCCTGTTTTACAAACACTTTGGATTTTGCCGATTTGAAAAGATGAAACAATCCACCCAAATGGAGCCTGTTAATAGATTTCTCCGTATTAAGCAAACAATGTTACAGTGAAGTGCAACTTATGTTCATAAACTATGAGTACACTGGCTTTTGTCATCATATCTTTTAAAATTTCAAAACCCCCCATCTTTGTTAAGACTCTACTTGTACTCTGAAATTTCTTGTCCGCAACATGTTTTTCCTAGTTGCAACATGCAAAGTAGCTTCCTATATTTTGGGCATCTGCCCCAGTAAGATATTGCGCCTTAGAAGCTTCTTGAAATTCTGCAGTTGCAGCATACATTCTATGTTGTAAACAATTTCTAGATACTTTAACACCAAATGGGATGGTTTACTAGGGACATACAGAGCTTATCAAAGCAAGTTACGTCACAACTAGTAATAACGGATCACTAGAGTGTCCGAATGCTCATTACTCGAATCGAGCATGTTCGACACTTGGCCCTGCTCAGTTCGAATAACAAGTATAATGTAAGTCTATGAGGAGCTTAATTACTTTTCTGAAAGACCCCACTAAAGGGCAGAGGAGGCCGGAACAATGCAGGGGGAAGACGCCTTGGCACATCTCTGACTCCCAGGTCACTTGCTAAGAAATATAGAATTAAATAAATTAAAAAAGAGCAGGTTCCCCCCATTTTTAAAATCTAGCCAATCTAAAGCAGACAGTTGCGTGCTGGTATTATCAGGCTGTCAAGGTCCTTGGTTATTGGAGCCTTCCCAGCCTAAAAATAGCAGCCACTAAAGATGAGAGAGTACCTAACTATTACTTATAACAAGTACTGTCTAATAGCATGTGCAATGCAGCTTCAAAGTAACAAGTAACCCGAATGCCGCACTATTCGTGCGAGTAGCGAATAGTGCGGAATTTGGGTTACTCGTTACATTGCGAGTATTCCCCATTCACTTGCATTGCATGCGCTATTCAGAATGAATACGCGAGTATTAGACAGTACTCGTTATGAGTATAATGAGTATGAATAGTTAGGTACTCGCTCAACTCTAGCAGCCCCCCCATAATTGACACATCAGATTAGGTGTGCCAATTCTTGCGCTTTGCCCTGTTCTTCCTGATTGCCTTGGTGCAGTTACAATTGGCATAATAGGTTAATGGGGTTGATGTTAATAGTGTAATGTCAGCTGGCATCAAGCTCAGGGGTTACTAATTAAGAGGAGTCTATCAGACACCCCAATTACTAACTCAGTAACTGTAAAGTTAAAAACACATACAAGAAAAACTAGTTTATTTGAACAAAGATTCACCACACTTTCCCTATTTGATCAATTTATTAAAAAAAAATTCCTACAAATCTCCCACATAATCCATAATTCAGGACTCCAATGCCTGCAATTATGATTAGCAGTAAAGTACAGCTATTTACATGTTCTGGTGACTACAACACTAATCAAAGCTGCTGGGACTCACTGAAAGCAGCATTAAGGCAGCATCTCAGATGATGAACGTTGTCATTGCACCACGCGCTTGTAAATAGCTATACTTTACTGCTATTCACAGACGTCGGGTGACAGTAAAGGCCGCTTTACACGCTGCGAACATCACTAGCGATGTCACTAGTGACTCTCCCACCCCAGGGCTATGGGACACCCGGTGCCGGGCCGGACTAGTCCGGGGGTCGTCAGTGATGGCGGGGCCCGACTCCGTGGCCCTGGTGGGTGTCAGTTAAATATGGCTGGTGACTTGGGGTTTGTGTTCGTGACGCCACCTGTGGTATGCAGCTATTAAGCCGCCGCTGCTGTGTAAGGCCTCCGGGGTGATGATATGGCAGCCATGGTGGTACTGCTCCCCACAGGTGGAGCGGTGCCCCGGGGACACTGTTGGTGCTCGTGAGAGTCTATGGTGTTGTGTGGAAAACACGGTGCAGGGCCGACAGGCAATGAAAGAAAGAGGCACAAACAACAGTCTCTTTACCTTCTCCTCTTTTACTGGGCAACAGGGTAGTCCTGGGAGACCGTCACAGGTGGTAAGGATGATCTGGCCGGCCTGGAAGTAACTGAGCTGTCGTTTTGGCCAGATGAGTATGAGATCTACTCCTGTTCTTTTCCTTGCTGTGATAGGACCCTGCTCTCTGGATTTAACAATGGCCCTCTTGTTGCTGGGACCGGTGGTACGTCCCTTTCCCTCTGTGGTAGGCCGCACAGGCCCTCTCTGGTGCTTCTCTGCTGGAGTCCACACCGGGCCCTGATGATGCAGCTGTACCTTTGGGCTGTGTATGGGCCAGGTGCTTGCAGCTCTCCTGCCCTTCGGATTCGGCAACCAGAGAGTATTTTAGGCCCTGGTGGCCACAGACTCCGATGTCCGAGTCTCTTCTTTGCCTCTCTGCTCCTCCTGCCTCACTGGGCCAAGCTGCTCCAGCTCTAGGCCCCAGTTCCACAGGACAGCACTACTCTGCGTTTGCTTGCTATCACTTCTCTCTACAGACTGACTACTAACTCCTCCCTCAGGCCAGACTTAAGGAATGATCCCTGGAACTCCAGGTTCAGAGCTCCCCCTGCTGGTCTGAGAGAGAACTGCATTGGATGTTACACTTACTGGCCAATAGACCTCCCAATTACCTCCAGGCTCAGCATTAACCTTTTGGAGGGGCAATGCTGTTGTGGTGACCAGGTCCTGGGGCGCCACACTAGCGATTGCACCCGCCCCCGTCGTTTGTGCGTCACGGGCAAATCGCTGTCCGTGGCGAACGATATCGCAGATACGCGTCACACCAACTTACCTTCCTAACGATGTCGCTGTGGCCGGCAAGCAACCTTTTTTTAAGGGGGAGGTTCATGCGGCGTGACAGCGACGTCACACAGTGGCCCACCAATAGAAGCGGAGAGCAGCCGCATGAACGTCACTCCCACCTCATTGCCAGAGGACGCAGGAACGCTGTTGTTCATCGTTCCTGGGGTGTCACACCTAGCGATGTGTGCTGCCTCAGGAACGACGAACAATCTGCGTCCAGAACGAGCAACAATATTTGGGAAATGAACGACGTGTCAACAATCAACGATTTTGGGCACTTTTCGGATCGTTACCGATCGCTGGTAAGTGTCAAACGCAACAACGTCACTAACGAGGCCGGATGTGCGTCACGAATTCCGTGACACCAGCGATATCTCGCTAGCAATGTTGCTGCGTGTAAAGTGGCCTTTACTCTCATCAGAGCTGCTGGCTCAACACTGCACTAGCGAGACCCGGTTGCTCTTAATATGAGCATTGTGGTCACCCGGCATGAATAGATGTACTTTTCTGCTATTCACAGATACCGGAGTTGCAGGTTTGGGTCAAGGATTACACTGGAGCTTTGTGGGAACATTATTTAATAAATTGGTCAAGAGGGAAAGTGTTGTGGAGTCTTCAAATATACATTTTTTTTCCAGTGTGTGTGTTTTTTTTAACTTTACACCTGATCAGTTACTAATAGGTGTTCCAGATAGACGCCACTTCATTACTAACACCAGGGCTAGATGCCAGCTGACTGTCCACAGCCTACATCAATACCATTATCCTATTACCCAGATTGCACTGCATAAGGGCAATCGTGAAGAGCCATGGTGAAGCACCAGAATAGCCGCATCAAATGTGATTCAGTAATTCTGAGGTGGCTGCGGGCTGGTATTTTTAGGCTGGAAAGGGCCAAATAAACAAGGACCTTCCCAGTCTGATAATACCAGCCCACATTTGTCTGCTTTACTTTGGCTGGTTATCAAATATGGGGGGAAGTTCGGGCACCCTCAATTCTCAGCCAAGTATCGAGTGTGCCGAGCGCCAGATGCTGGCTCAAGTAACGAGAAGTGCCGAGTATGCTCACTCATCACCAGTAACAATAATGGCTCGTGCTTTCAAAATGAAGTGGAAAGTTTATAGGCCACTGGACCAGGTAAAAAAAATAAAATAGAAATCAAGCACATGACATCTTCTATACCCAATGGCTTATTATTAACCAGCACACTTTGCACAATAGTTCAGCAATCCAGAAACAGAAGTGACAGCCAGAGTAGAACAACGTGTAAAAACGCATATTTTACATGATTTTTACAGTTACTTTAATGTTGTTTAAAAAGAGAAAAATATTTTGTAGTGCTCTAAATACAGCATTTTAATGTAGATTTAATGCTGCAGATATCCCCAATGAAAAATATAACAAACGAGGCATGCTGCAGTTGTTGGCCACAATGAATGAATGTTATCATAAAATCCCATTTACTACAGTGTATAATTTGGCAGCTGTGAAAACTTACTGTAAGTTAGGGGCGGCACGGTGGCTCAGTGGTTAGCACTGCAGTCTTGCAGCGCTGGGGTCCTGGGTTCAAATCCCACCAAGGACACTATCTGCAAGGAGTTTGTATGTTCTCCCCGTGTTTGCGTGGGTTTCCTCCGGGTACTCCGGTTTCCTCCCACACTCCAAAGACATACAGATAGGGAACCTAGATTGTGAGCCCCAATGGGGACAGTGTTGCCAATGTATGTAAAGCGCTGTGGAATTAATAGCGCTATATAAATGAATAAAATTATTATTATTATTATTACTACAGCACCATAAGAGATCAGTTACTAAACCATAAGTTGTCAACTAGATCTTTAAGAATCCAGCTCAAAGCCATTACTACATGTAGATTACAAAAGCACAGGTCTAAAGCTGGGTTCACACTAAATGACAGCGACAACGACGTCGCTGTTACGTCACCATTTTCTGTGACGTAGCAGCGACCTTGTAAGTCGCTGTTATGATTGCTGCTTAGCTGTCAAACACAGCAGCCGAAGCAGCGATCATAACGACACGCGTCGCTGTGCTGCAACATGTGCAGAGAGCAGGGAGCCGCGCACACTACTTAGCGCTGGCTCCCTGCTCTCCTAGCTACAGTACACATCGGGTTAATTACACGATGTGTACTGAAGCTACATGTGCAGAGAGCAGCGCACACTGCTTAGCGCTGGCACCCTGCTCTTCTAGCTACAGTACACATCGGGTTAATTACACGATGTGTACTGCAGCTACATGTGCAAGAGAGCAGGGAGCCGCGCACAGTGCTTAGCGCTGGCTCCCTACTCTCCTAGCTACAGTACACATCGGGTTAATTACACGATGTGTACTGCAGCTACATGTGCAGAGAGCAGGAGCTGGCACTGGCAGCGTGAGAGCGGCGGAGGCTGGTAACGAAGGTAAATATCGGGTAACCACCTTGGTTACCCGATGTTTACCCTGGTTACAGCTTACCGCAGATGCCGGCTCCTGCTCTCTGCTCGCTTCATTTCGTCGCTCTCTCGCTGTCACACACAGCGATCTGTGCGTCACAGCGGGAGAGCGACGACCAAAAAATGAAGCTGGACATTCAGCAACGAGCGGCGACCTCACAGCAGGGGCCAGCTCTTTGCTGGATGTCACACACAGCGACAGCGACAGGACGTCGCTGCAACGTCACAGAAAATGGTGACGTAGCAGCGACATCGTTGTTGTTGTCGCTGTGTGTGACACCACCTTAAGTGAAATAAAGACTACACATTTTACCTTGAGGAAACTGTTCAAACCACCAATTGATAACATGGCCCTCACAAATTAATGTTCAGTGCATGGTGACATAAAATTGGTTTTAAGTACTTTCACAAAGTGACAAGGAGAAAACAGGGAAGTCTATGCTGACCCTAAAGCTGGGGCCCCTGTGCTTACTCTAACAAGTAGAGGTACCCTTAAAGGTAGGGAGGCCTGAGCCTTCAACCTAGGCCCTATCTCCTGTCCTTGTCCCTGATGATAACACCCCCTCCATAATCCACCACCTGGGGGGAAAGGGCTAGAACAGAATACAACCACCCTACCGACAAATATAGACAAGACAGGGGTAACTACTACTACTACAACAACAAGTACTCATACACACAGTAGCCACACACAAAGGAGCCACTAAGAGTGCACGAGGGGAAACAACTAGAGATGAGCGAACCGGTCCCGGTTCGGCTCGAGGCCGGTTCGCCGAACGGGGGTCCCGTTCGAGTTCGGTTCGTCGAACGTTCGACGAACCGAACTCGAACGTATAGGCTATAATGGGAGGCAATCACAAACACATAAAAAGGCATTATAAATGTACACAAACAGTTAATAAACATTGCCATAACACTTACCGGTCCTCGCGATCCCTTCTGCACTCTGTCTCCTGCCGCTATTCCATCCGATAATCGCTGAATCCTCCAGGTGACGGCACTGCCAGCAGAGATGCAGGACCTATCGTGACGTCAAAATAGCCATGTGACCAGTCACGTGGCTATTATCTCATTGGCTACAGACTGGTCACATGACTATGACGCGTCATGTAGGACCTGCGAGTGCATCTCTCCAATACACGATGCACATATGTGTATCGCCGTGTACCGGCGACATGCTCTAGCACACGGTCGACTCCCCGTTCCGTTAGGGACCGGCTGACACAGCCGGTCTTTAATGGAGATCACCGTTGCCATAGCAACGCAGTTAGCGGTGACGTCACCGCTAACCGCGGCTCCGAGAGCACCGTTGCTATGGTAACGCGTCTGTCAGCGTTACCGCTGTTACCGCTGACAGCCAGCACTGATCACTCACGGAGTGAAGGCTGCACGCTGCTTCACGATTGTAGTGAGGATTGTAGTGAGGATGAGGTTCCCCAGCCCCAAGTGATGAGCTGGTGAATCTCATCCTCACTACAATCGTCACTACTACTACACTAGAAAGAAAGAAGACAGAAGAGCAGGATCGTGGAGGGCTGACAGGGGGTAATAAAGATGGAGTCTCTAATGTGTCTGTGTATTTATTTCTATTAAAGTATTTTTTCTCTGTGTGGTGTTTTTTTTTAACCCTTTATTGGAGATTCTTAATGGCCGGGTCAAATGTGCCTGACATTAAGAATCTCTGGCTTAATACTGGCTAGTAAAACAAAGCCAGTATTAACTCATGATTACCCAACAAGCCACCCGGCTCCAGGGCTGTTGGAAGAGTTGGATACAGCGCCAGATGATGGCGCTTCTATGAGAGCGCCATTTTCTGGGACGGCTGCGGACTGAAATCCGCAGCAGAGGCGCCCACAAACCTTGGGCTAACCTGTGCTGTGGATTCCAATCCCCAGCTGCCTAGTTGTACCCGGCTGGACACAAAAATGGGGCGAAGCCCACGTCATTTGTTTTTTAATTATTTCATGAAATAAGTGAAATAATTAAAAAAAAACTGGCTTCCCTATATTTTTGGTTCCCAGCCGGGTACAAATAGGCAACTGGGGGTTGGAGGCAGCCCGTGGCTGCCTGCTGTACCTGGCTAGCATACAAAAATATGGCGAAGCCCACGTCATTTTTTTGGTGGGCAAAAAAAATTTGCATACAGTCCTGGATGGAATATGCTGAGCCTTGTAGTTCTGCAGCTGCTGTCTGCTCTTCTCCATACAGACAGACAGCAGCTGCAGAACCACAAGGCTCAGCATACTCCATCCAGGACTGTATGCAGAAGTTTTTTGCCCCCTGAAAAAATTATGTGGGCTTCGCCATATTTTTGTATGCTAGGCAGGTACGGCTGCCCCCAACCCCCAGTTGCCTATTTGTACCCGGCTGGGAACCAAAAATAAAAGGAAGCCCTTTTTTATTATTTCATGAATTTCATGAAATATTAGAAAACAAATGACGTAGGCTTCGCCCCATTTTTGTGTCCAGCCAGGTACAACTAGGCAGCTGAGGATTGGAATCCGCAGCAGAGGTTGGCCTGATCTTTCTGGGCCCCACTGGTGCGAATTGCAGTCTGCAGCCGCCTCAGAAAATGGCATTTTCATAGAAGCGCCATCTTCTGGCGCTGTATCCAACTCTTCCACCACCTGCCTGCTATACCTGGCTAGCATACAAAAATATGGCGAAGCTCACGTCCTTTTTTTGTAGTTTTTTGGCAAAAAAAATAAAAAATGCTTCCCTGGATTTTCCATTGCCAGTGATGGTAACACCAAGCAGTGGGGGTTAGCAGCCAGTAGCTGCTTGGATTACCCTTAGCTAGCAATACAAAAAATGCAGCGGGAGCCCATATATATTTTTTTTAATTATTTATTTAAATAACTAAAAATAAAATGGGCTTCCCTGTATTTTGATTGCTGGACATCACAGTGCTGTAAAAAATAAATCTTTAAAAAAATGACGTAGCGCTCCGCGGTATTTTTGATTCTCAGCGCAGATAAAGCAGACAGCTATGGGTTGCCACCCCCATCTGCCTGCCGTTACCTTGGTTGGCAATCAAAATACAGGGAAGCCCATTAATTTTTTCTATTTAAAAAATAGTTAAAAAAAAAAATGACGTTGGGTCCCCCCATTTTTGATAGCCAGCTAGGGTAAAGCAGACGGCTGTAGCCTGAAAACCACAGCTGGCAGCTTTACCGTGGTTGGGGATCCAATGTGGAGGTCACCTCAGGCTCTTTTTTATAATTATTTTATAAATATTAATAATTACACAATAAAAGTAGGGTCCCCCCCAAATTGGATCACCAGCCAAGGTAAAGCGGACAGCTGTGGTCTGGTATTCTCAGGGTGGGAAGGTCCATAGTTATTGGGCCTTCACAGCCTAAAAATAGCAGGCCGCAGGCACCCCAGACGTGGCGCATCCACTAAATGCGCCAATCCTGGCGCTTCACCCCAGCTCATCCCGTGCCCTGGTGCAGTGGCAAACGGGGTAATAAATCGGGCTGATACTAGCTGTAAAGTAACCTGAGATCAAGCCCAGCAGTTTGTGATGTCATGGCGTCTATTAGATACTAAACATCATAAACTGTCAGTACTAACAAAAAAAAAAAAAAATCGACAAAAGAAATTTATTTAAAAACAGTCCCCAAAACATTTCCTCTTTCACCAATTTATTGTAAGAAAAAAAATAAAGGGGTCCCACGATGACTCTTGACCGTCTAGAATATGGGGGGGAGACACTAAGGGAACGTATCCCCCATTTTCTAGGAGTGCGGACCCTTCATGTGAGGAGTGTGGGTGCAATGAATCTGCACTCACTCTCCCCGGATCCACAGCAGCAGAGTCCATGTCGTAATGGTTGCTACCAAAGCTGCAATGCCCTGCTCATGAGGTAAGGTGCTCAGAGGTAATAATAGATAAAATTAGTGAGTAACCTCGGCACTCTAAATCTCCCAGACCAAGTCAGTAAGTTACAATGGATAGTAATGCAAAATCACTCTTTATTGGTCCGTATTAAGAAAAAAAAATTTTTCATAAGCATATATGTTTTTGTCCAAAACAAGTTACAAATGACGTTTCGGCCTCAGCCTTCGTCAGATTGGACTTATCTGCATGTAATCATGAAAAATGACAATAATCAGTATCACATAAGAGTGAGAGAACAATAACATAAACTCGAACAATGTAGAGGTACAATTGGGATGCAGCAAAAAAAATTGCAACACAGCAAGAAATGAAACACATGATACAAATGTCATAATACAGTACAAGGACAATATAGTAATGACAAAAATGGGGTCAGAGTAGGCTTAGATAGCTCTGGTACGAAAGAGATGTCAATCATAAAGTAACATGTGCAGTAGGAGTAGAGCTACACTATGCATGGCAATAGCAATAGCTAATGGGTAGACCGACCATAGAAAAAGAACGGAGAAAAAATGGAGAAAAAGTGGAGAAAAAGTGGAGAAAAAGTGGAGAAAAAGTGGAGAAAAAAATGGAGAAAAAGTGGAGAAAAAGTGGAGAAAAAGTGGAGAAAAAGTGGAGAAAAAGTGGAGAAAAAATGGAGAAAAAATGGAGAAAAAGTGGAGAAAAAGTGGAGAAAAAGTGGAGAAAAAGTGGAGAAAAAGTGGAGAAAAAATGGAGAAAAAGTGGAGAAAAAGTGGAGAAAAAGTGGAGAAAAAAATGGAGAAAAAGTGGAGAAAAAGTGGAGAAAAAATGGAGAAAAAATGGAGAAAAAATGGAGAAAAAGTGGAGAAAAAGTGGAGAATATAATGGAGAAAAAGTGGAGAATAAGTGGAGAAAAAGTGGAGAATAAGTGGAGAAAAAGTGGAGAATAAAATGGAGAAAAAGTAGAGAATAAAATGGAGAAAAAGTGGAGAATAAGTAGAGAAAAAGTGGCGAATAAGTGGAGAAAAAGTGGAGAATAAAATGTAGAAAAAGTGGAGAATAAATGGAGAAAAAGTGGAGAATAAGTGGAGAAAAAGTGGAGAATAAAATGGAGAAAAAGTGGAGAATAAAATGGAGAAAAAGTGGAGAAAAAGTGGAGAAAATGTGGAGAAAAAGTAGAGAAAAAGTAGAGAAAAAATGGAGAAAAAGTGGAGAAAAAATGGAGAAAAAAATGGAGAAAAAGTGGAGAAAAAGTGGAGAATATAATGGAGAAAAAGTGGAGAATAAAATGGAGAAAAAGTGGAGAAAAAGTGGAGAAAAAGTGGAGAATAAAATGGAGAAAAAGTGGAGACTAAGTGGAGAAAAAGTGGAGAAAAAGTGGAGAAAAAAATGGAGAAAAAGTGGAGAAAAAGTGGAGAAAAAGTGGAGAAAAAAATGGAGAAAAAGTGGAGAAAAAGTGGAGAAAAAATGGAGAAAAAGTGGAGAAAAAGTGGAGCACCCTTTGGTGCCTTTCATGTGGCACTAAGGGGTGCTTAGCTTTGTATTTAGCCAAAAAAATGAAAAAAAAAAAATGACGTAGGGTTACCCCTAGTTTTGTAGCCAGCTAGGGTAAAGCAGACGGCTGCAGCCTGCAGACCACAGCTGGCAACCTCACCTTAGCTGGTAATCCAAAACTGAGGGCACCCCACGCTATTTTAAATTAAATAAATAATTTAAAAAAAAACACGTAGGTGTCCCCCAAAATTGGATCACCAGCCAAGGTAAAGCAGACAGCTGGGGCCTGATATTCTCAGACTAGGGAGGTCCATGGTTATTGGACTCTCCCCAGCCTAAAAATAGCAGGCCGCAGCCGCCCCAGACGTGGCGCATCCATTAGATGCGCCAATCCTGGTGCTTCGCCCCAGCTCATCCCGCGCCCTGGTGCGGTGGCAAATGGGGTAATATATGGGGTTAATACCAGATGTGTAATGTCACCTGGCATCAAGCCCTGGGGTTGGTGAGGTCAGGCATCTATCAGATACCCGACATCACCAACCCAGTCAGTAATAAAAAAAATAGACGACAAACACATTTTTATTTGAAAAAACACTCCCCAAAACATTCCCTCTTTAACCAATTTATTAGAATGAAAAACAAATCCACGTCTGCTGTAATCCAAGGGGTTGCCATGACGATCCACACTGTCCCAGTCAATGAAGAGCAGGATGTGTCTTTACAGGTCTGTCTCTTTCCAGGTCTGTCTCTTTCTCTGTCTGTCTCTTTCTCCATCTGTCTCTTTCTCTGTCTGTCTCTTTCCCCGTCTGTCTCTTTCCCAGTCTGCCTGTCTCTTTTTTTGTCTCTCTATCTCTCTGTTTATTTCCCCATCTGTCTCTTTTTAGGTCTGTCTCTTTCCCAGGTCTGTCTCTTTCCCCGTTTGTCTCCCCGTCTCTTTGTCTGTGTCTTTTCCTGTCTGTCTCTTTCCCTGTCTGCCTGTCTCTGTCTGTCTCTTTCCTTGTCTGTCTCTATTTCTCTGTCTCTTTCCCCATCTGTCTCTATCAAGGTCTGTGTCTTTCCCCATCTATCTTTGTCTGTCTGGCTGGCTGTCTCCTCCTTCCCTGTCTGCCTGTCTCTGTCACTGTCTGCATGTCTGTCTGTCTCTTTCCCCATCTGTCTCTTTCCAGGTCTGAACCTTTCCAGGTCTGTCTCTTTCCAGGTCTGTCTCTTTCCAGGTCAGTCTCTTTCCAGGTCTGTCTCTGTCTGTCTCTTTCACCATCTGGCTCTGTCTGTCTCTTTCACCGTTTGTCTCTGTCTGTCTCTTTACCTGTCTATCTCTATCTCTCTGTCTCTTTCCCTGTCTGTTTCTCTGTCTGTCTCTGTCTGTCTCTCTTTCTGTCTCTCTGTCTCTCTCTTTCTGCCTCTCAGTCTGTCTCTCTCTCTATCCATCTCCCCATCGACATCATATTACCTTACACATAAGCTTCTTATGGCTGTGACTGTCGTTTGTTCCTATAGCAACCAATCACAGCTCCTACTAATAACCTGTAGTTCCAGGCTCCATTTACTTTAATGGAGGCATGTTTTTTGGAGAGTAACTGTGAAGCGCGGGGTTCAAATTTCCTGTCAAAACATAGTCTACGACGTTCTCTTGGTTACATGAGGTGTTTACAAAATTTCGTGATTGTAAATGCGACGGTGTGGATACACTTTTCGTTTCACGTTTTCCCCATTATGTAGATAGGGGCAAAATTGATTGGTAAATTGGAACGCAGGGGTTAAAATTTCACCTCACAACATAGCCTATGACGCTCTCGGAGTCCAGCCGTGCGAGTGTGCAAAATTTTGTGGCTGTAGCTGCGACGGTGCAGACGCCAATCCCGGACATACACACACATTCAGCTTTATATATTAGATATGTATAAATATGTAAGTGTATAGACATATTGTATATACAGATACATATTTATACATATATAATGTATACATATTTTTATGTTATTTATGCTTTATTATTGGTTATTTTAAGTATAAAAATGCTAAAAACCCAATGCAAAATAATAAATGTATAAAAATATATGTATATATATGTATATACATATTGTATATACATAAACATATTAATACATTTATAATATATACACTGCCTAATTTCGTGACCCCGGCGGTGTCAATAAAGCTGAGGATGGGGACGATGGGGGTAGTTGTTTGTGACGCCACCTGTGTTGTGCGGCCAATTATTAGTCGCCAATGCGGGGTTTCTCTTTCCTGGGGCAGATAGTGGCACAGCCTAGGTGTTGAAGTTCTCCACAGGTAGAGCTAGGCCCCAGGGAGGATGGGAGTGGTAGTCGCCTATGGCGAATGTGCGTGATGTTGGAAGCGCCGGCAGTAATGGGACAACACAAAGGGTGCAGTTCAAGTTCTTTACTCACTGTAAGCACACTGCCATTGGAGCACCGAGCTATGCTGGGATAGGCTTCTGCCGATCTCGGATACTTTGGAGGTCAAGGCCGGTGTTTCCTTCTGTGTGTCTCCTTTCGTTGGTTTCCCTCCACCCCCAGCTCCTGGGCTGTGGAACGGTTCACGGGAGCCTTCTGCACTTCCAGCGAACCCTGGGACCCCCCTTTCTTTCCTAATAATTTGGGTCGAGCTTCCAGCTCCAGATTACGGGCCCCAAACTGTCCGTGTCTCTGCTTATCTCCTCCTGAGTGTGACCTGGCGCTTGATGTGCCCAGAACTGACTGATTACTGAGTGTGATGGCTCCTAACTACCCCTGTTGGTGCCTTGCCTCCTGAGTTCCTGAACTAGTGGGTAAAGGTTCCATACATCATGATGGCCACCCCAGCACCTACCCTAGCCAGTCCCAGTGGTAGAGCTCCCGTGATATGTGTTGGTTGAGTGTGTTGTTGGTTGTTTACCGGTGATGACCTAATCCATATCCGAGAAGAATATTGCACCCCGGGTGAGGTGCAGTACCCTGTAGTGCCTGAAGCCGCAGGGGCGCCACATATACATATACATATTTATACATATATAATGTATACATGTATATACATATTACATGTATACATGTTTTTATGTTATTTATTATTATTATTTATTATTATAGCACCATTTATTCCATGGCGCTTTACAAATGAAAGAGGGTATACGTACAACAATCAGTAAAAATACAAAACAGACTGGAGGATAGAGGACCCTAGATAGAGGACCCTAGATAGAGGACCCTGCCTGCGAGGGCTCACAGTCTACAGGGAATGAGTGAGGGTACAATAGGCGAGGACAGAGCTGGTTGCGCAGTGGTGCACTGGACTGAGGGATATTGTAGGTTGTAGGCTTGTTGGAAGAGATGGGTCTTCAGGTTCCTCTTGAAGCTTTCCACGGTAGGGAAGAGTCTGAAATGCTGAGGTAGAGTATTCCAAAGTATGGGGGAGGCCCGGGAGAAATCTTGTACGCGATTGTGGGAAGAGGATATAAGAGGGAAAAGAGAAGGAGATCTTTTGAGGATCTGAGGTTGCGTGCAGGTAGGTACCGGGAGACTAGGTTTATGTTTTATTATTGTTTTTTTTAAGTATAGAAATGCTAAAAATCCAATGCAAAATAATATATGTATAAATGTATAAAAATATATGTAGTATATGTATAAATATATGTCTAAATGTCTAAAAACAGGGAATTATCCCTTCCTAGCCTAAAAAACTGGCGCTTCAACAAAACTGGATGTCACTTGGTGTCACTGTTCAACAATTAAAGCTCCCAGCATTGTGCTGAAGTTGTGATGTCACAATAAAATATGTCTCAATCAAGTTTATTTTAGTCACAAAAGAACTTATACCATAAATATTTGGTTAACCATTCACAAGTAGTCATCATGACTTGCCCAGAATTGCCTTGGGCAGTTAGTGCACAGTCAAAAAGCTCCTAAATTATCCCAATCCTGCAGCTCCCCTGGCACGCTGATGACTACATCTGTACTTTTATGAACGCTTTGCCATCTTTACGCATCACTGATTTATATCTCTTTTCAACCACGTAATCCCTTCGCAATATGACAAAAGTCTCTGTATTTTACAAGTTTTTTTTAATTAAACTAGAACTGCAGTGTGACCTTTTTTCTGTATTTATTGTTGTGACCACATGAGACAAAAATGGAACGGCTGCTGGAACAAAACCTCACAATCATAAACTGTATAGAAAACATTGTTTACGCTTCCATTGCTGTGAACAGCAGACTGCCCCTATGACTAATAGAAAACTGCAGCCAAAATGATGTGGTCACACACCGTCACCATAGCACAGCCTGGTGCGGAGAAAAAATGTTATATCTCCTTTGTGAAAAGGTCTGACGGAGATTACAAGAATCCATAATAGGTGCTTATTTCATTATATTGGGAGAGTTCCAGGAAGAAAGTTATTGATAATTACTGAGAACAGGCCGGGGTCTCACTCTTTGAAATACAAGGTTTGGTAATTAAAACATGACTCTACCTAAAAAAAGCAATATACCTATGACAAAACTATGTTTTAATAGGTCTTTATGGAGCTCCACAAGCACATGTGGTTTATTATATTATCTGTATGTCTTAGAGAAAGGCCTTTACAGGAAAAGAAAAGTTCCTATAATGTGGATATTTTATAAGTCTTGATTATATATAATAAATATTTCAATATGTAGCCAAATTACTTACATGGGCTGTTGGATTCTACAAGTCTCTGTTCGACTTTTATGTTGTGTTTCTGCTTATTTTTGATGCAGTTAAAGGGAACCCGTCACCATATTTTGGCCTAAACTAAAACTACCACCTTAAGCATCACCTGTGCTGCATTCTATAAAAGTGCACGTTACTCCCTGACCCCCGTGTAGACTCCACAAATACCTTTATAAAATCTCTCGCCCTTTATGTAGATTGTCCGGTACGGTCCGATGGGTATCCTAATCTGTGCCTCCTGTGCCACTTTTTGCCCTCCTCCTGTGCTGATTGATGCGGATGACTCCTCGGACGCCATCCACGTAGGTGGGCAAAATCTTGCACCTGCATAGACATATATGTGCTTGCGCAGGCACACTTCACTCTGTCCTATTGTAAGCAGAGCCAAAAACATAAGTGCACCTGCGTGAACCGGCAAATTCTCTGTGCATGCATTAGATTTTGCCTGGTGATGTGGATGACATCACTCATTTCATCCACATTGCCGTGCAAAATCTCACACCTGCGTAGAGAATTTTCCGGTTCACGCAAGCACACCTATGTTTTCGGTTCTGCCTGCCACAGGGCAGAGTGAAGTGCGCCTGTGTGAGCCGGAAATATGGAGATTTTGCCCATCTACATGGATGTTGTCCAAGGCATCATCCATGCTATTAAAGAGGACTAATGTGCACGATGTGCCAAAGCGATGATAAGGGTCCAGTTGCGCAAATAAACATAGCAAATAAACAACAGAGCAGATCTTGACAAGACAGACAACCCTGAGTTCTCAATTTTAAACCTTGCAGCATGATTTCTTCAGTTTACATAGCAAAAGCAAAAACCTGCTAACAGATTCCCGCTAATCTCCACCTTCTCTATTGCCTATCTTTGCGTATATCAAACTGCAGTCCCATGTTTCACACGCACCCATAAACTTGTATGAGCTGAGATACGCTTCCAATCGCAGTATGCTGCAATGTTTTGCTTGTGCCGAATTGGCATGAGAAAAAAATTGCTGATCGTCCATGCTGCTTAATATAACATTGGAGAGAGTGCTATTTGATAAAACATCAGATTCCACTCATCCATGTTATATGCGGTCTATACACCAGTGTGAGCACACCATTACACTGAGCTTAGATTATAATACTAATACTTGGACCAGTGAAGCACACAATTGTGGACCTGATGGGCACCATGTACAGCTGCATGAACTGATCCACAAACTAGTCTGTTCCATAAACCAGACCAAAATAGTACATTTTACTATGGAGATACATTGTTTATGTAAAAAATCCACAGTATACACTAGCACATTGGCTATGTTTAATGAACGAGCTCTCCATGAGCTGTCCTTAGCACATATGGATATTACACGTCCGTAAAATACACTGGTGTGAACAAGCCTTTAGTTCTCTAGCTCCATGAAAAAAAATTCCCAGACACCTTCCAGCAAACAAGCAAAAAAATGTCTGTATATAAAGTATAATTCTGGCACACCTAGAGAAGTGCATCGGACTGGAAGCCGTGCTTTGACCTGAGTGATAATGGCGGTACACGATAATGGAGTGTAACTGAGTCTAAGGCCTCTTTCCCACGTACGTGCCTCCGGTACGTGTTTGGAGGCTTTCTCACGTACCGGAGACACGTACACACGTAGACCTATGAATTCCTATGGTTTTGGACACACGTAAGTATTTTCGCACGGAATTAGTGTCCGTTCCGTACTTACGTGTGTCCGTGTGTTTCTCACGGCAACATGTCCGTTTTCTCTCCGGCAGCACGGGTGTCACACGGAATGCAAACGTGTCACACGGAATGCAAACGGACCACACGGATGTGTTCCATGTAACACGCACCGGAGAAAAGACATGTGTCTGTGAGAAAAAAACAAAACTTTACTCACCTTCTCCAGCCCTGCAGTCTCTTGCTGCCGACCGCCGCTCATTATGCTCATTGAATATTCACTTCACTGCGGCCGAAAGCAGCAGCAGCGGGGAGTCGGCAGGACCGGAGACCGAAGATCAGCACCACGGACAGCGACGCCAGGGACAGGTGAGGAAAATAGTTCCCGTTTTCCGTGTACATAGCCCATAAACATGGCTCACGGAGGGCAAAACGCACTTCTGACACGTCCGTGAAAAACATGCGTGGTTTTTCACGAACGTGTGAAAGAGGCCTAACATGCAAGAAGAAAAAATATAGAGGTATTTTATTGCTGCATTACATTCAGTGTGGGAAAGAAGCAAGAAACAAACATGACGATGGCAGTTTTGCTATATGGTTCGACAGGTTCTACATCAGGACGTATGTAGGACCTATTGAAGTGGATAGTGAAATGACCATCATCCTGTTTGTTCCTTGCTTCTCTCCCACACTGTATGTAAGGACGCAATAAAATTTTCCTATGGGATGTGAATACCGCTATTTTTTTTCTGCTTGCATGTTGGAAGCAAAGAAAAAAAATCTATCTTAATTTTCATTTTGTAAGACACACTGGATTATAAGATACACTCCAAATTTAGTGAAGAAAAAAGTAAAAAAAATGGGATCCTTCTTATAATCCGGCGGTGTCTTACCTGGGGGCGGACAGCAGCAGAGGTGGAGCAGGGTCACAGGAGGCAGGAGCGGTGGTGGAGTAGGGTGATGCTACGGATGGTGCGTTGGGTGTTCCAGATGATCACTGCGAGCGCTGTCAGGCAGGCAACATCCAGAAACTACTGTAATTTTTGCAATATAAAACGCACCGGACCATAAGACGCACCCTGGCTTTAGAGGAGGAAAATAGGAAAATAAAATTTTAAGCAAAAAATATGGTCATGACACACTGCTATGGAGCGAGGATCTGCTGCTGACACTTCTATGGGTTTAATGTCCCCAAATTCTCTACTAAGGTACCTTATCCTGGTAATGATCCTCCTGTCTTGTATATGATCCCCATTCTTGTATATATGTCTACCATCCTAGTATGTGCCCACATCCAGGTACCGTATATGCCCCTATCCAGGTATATGCCCACATCCTGATATGTGCCCCCATCCTGCTATATGCCCACATCCTGTGGCACACAAAAAATAAACGTTTATACTCACCTTTCCTCGCTCCACGCAGCATCACTTGTCTTCCTGTCTGTGCCAGCAGCGCCGCTGACCTGTGTGAAGCCGTGCGCACAGCGATGACGTCATCACTGTGCACACCTTTCTCCACACACATCAGCAGGCAGGCAGACAGGAGGACATTGCGCGGCTTCAGGGATCAGTGGCTGGTGAGTATACTTATTCACTACCCCCCACGCTGATGATGATGTGTGGGGGGCAGTGAATATAGCCACACATGATCACTTTAGGCTGTAGTTGCCAGGGATGATCACGTGGACCGGCTGTTAATTATGCGCGCGTTCCCCGCACATCATCCTGCCCACCTGTCAGCACCGGCTTCAGCGCTGAGAGGTGATGGGCAGGAGGATGCAGTGCATATGAAAAGAGGCTAATGAGCGGGCTCAAGTGGTCACGGTAGGTGCTGCAACAGCCTGCTCATGCCGCCGATGACCCGCTTCACCGTAGCACCCTCATTCCTTGTAGCATACATTTGGATTATAAGATGCACCCCCCACTTTCCCTCAAGATTTGGGGGAAAAAAGTGCGTCTTATAGTCTGAAAAATACGGTATTGGCAATGCAAGCTTCAAAGAAATGGCTCACAGAGTCGCCGCGTGCACATATTGAGCTATTGGCTCAACAACAAGTCGGGATCTCATCTGACCATGCACCACCTCTGAGAGCCAATTTTCTTAAATCCGCTGCTTGGACATCAATGGGTTGGAGGCGGCACATGCACAGATGAAATCTTGAACCGAGAGCTCCGGGAACTCTTTGTAATTGCCTAAAGCGGGCTTTACGCGCTACAATATATCTTACGATGTGTCGGCGGGGTCACGTCGTAAGTGACGCATATCCGGCATCATAAGTTATATTGTAGCGTGTGACAGCTACGTGCGATTGCGATTGAATGTTAAAACGTTCATCGCATGCACGTCGTTCAATTGCTAAAAATTGAACGTGAGGTTGTTCAATGTTCCTGAGGTAGCACACATCGCAGTGTGTGACACCCCGGGAATGATGAACAGATCTTACCTGCATCCCGCGGCTTCTGCTGGCAATGCGGAAGGAAGAAGGTGGCCGGGATGTTTACATCCCGCTCATCTCCACCCCTCCGCTTCTATTGGCCGGCTGCCGCGTGACGTTGATGTGACGCCGAACATCCCTCCCACTCCAGGAAGTGGACGTTCGCTGCCCACATCGAGGTCGTATGGAAGGGTAAGTACGTGTGACAGCAAATAATCGTTTGTGCAACACGTTCAACAAATTGAACGTGCTGCACATACGATGGGGGCGGTTACGATCGCATACGATATCGTATGCTTAATCGTAACGTGTAAAGCAGGCTTTACTTTCCAATTTTGTTTTTTTTTGTTTTTTTTAATTTTTCATGTAAGTAAAAAAAAAATGGTAAGAGATATTGCAAGTCACAAAATTTCATACAATTAGTATCTAATGTATTCCATTTAGGAAATCATTGCACTTTTGATGCTCCCACAATTTACTGTGCATCATGCTTAATATAAAAGACTTCAACCCTTCTTACTTGTAGTACAATATCAAGCACTAATTACCTAATGTATGAATATCCCAGTACTACTTTGTTTTATTTTTATTCCATGTATCTCTGAATAATATTCAGAATAATCTAATATATAAAGCGAGGGTATGTATATATGTATGTACAGTATGTATGTATGTACTGTATGTGTGTATGTCCGCTAAAGGAATTCGCACCGTCACAAGTACAATCACAAAACCTTGCACAGATACTCCATTTGACTCAGAGAACATCATAGACTATGTTTTGACGGGAGATTGTAACCCTGCACTTTACAGTTATTCGCCAAAAAACCTGCCTTTGTTAAATTCAATGGAGCTGGGAGGCACAGTGCAGCCAGAACTTCAGAAGAGTGCGCAGCTACGCCCCTAAATGGAATGTTGGCATGTCACAATGCAGCCAGAACTTCAGAAGAATGTTGGCGTGCCACAATGCAGCCAGGAAAAGAGACAGACACAGACAGACAGACAAAGTGACATGGAAAGAGACAGGGAAAGAGACAGACAGACAGGGAAAGAGACAGACAGACAGGGAAAGAGACAGGCAGAGACAGACAGACAAAGAAACAGACAGACAGGAAAAGAGACAGACAAGGAAAGAAACAGACAAGGAAAGAAACAGACAGGAAAAGCGACAGAGAGGGAAAGAGACAGATAGGGAACGAGAAAGACAGGGAAAGAGACAGACAGACAGAGAAAAAGACAGGCAGACACAGACAGATAAATAAACAGACAGACAGGGAAAGAGACAGACAAGGAAAGAGACAGACAGGGAAAGATAAAAACAGGGAAAGAGACAGACAGGGAAAGAGACAGACAGGGAAAAAGACAGGCAGAGACAGACAGACAAAGAAACAGACAAGGAAAGAAACAGACAGGAAAAGCGACAGAGAGGGAAAGAGACAGATAGGGAACGAGAAAGACAGGGAAAGAGACAGACAGACAGAGAAAAAGACAGGCAGACACAGACAGATAAATTAACAGACAGACAGGGAAAGAGACAGACAAGGAAAGAGACAGACAGGGAAAGATAAAAACAGGGAAAGAGACAGACAGGGAAAGAGACAGACAGGGAAAAAGATAGACACAGAAAGAGACAGACAGGCAAAGAGACAGACAGGGAAAGAGATAGAGGCAGGGAAAGAGATAGAGAGACTGACAAGGAGAGAGACAGGCAGACAGACAGACAGAGAAAGAGACAGACAGAAAAAGAAACAGACAGACAGGGAAAGAGACAGACAGGGAAAAAGATAGACACAGAAAGAGACAGACAGGCAAAGAGACAGACAGGGAAAGAGATAGAGGCAGGGAAAGAGATAGAGAGACTGACAAGGAGAGAGACAGGCAGACAGACAGACAGGGAAAGAGACAGACAGACAAAGAAACAGACAGACTGGGAAAGAGACAGAAAGGGAAAGAGACAGACAGGGAAAGAGATAGAGACAGGGTAAGAAACTGAGAGACAGACAAGGAAAGAGACAGACCGACAAGGAAAGAGACAGACAAAGAGATAGGGACAGAGTAACAGACAGACAGAGAGGGAGACAGACAAAGATTGAGAGAGAAACAGAGAGACAGTTAATATCTCAGGCAACGCCGGGTGCTACCGCTAGTTTCCTAATAAGCTTTAAAATGATTTGTGCTCTGCTACAACTACTACTACAATTTCTACTATTATTACTTCTGTTAATATAATCAATTCTACATTTTCTAACATTATTCTTTACATCAACTTCCAATTTATTTTACTACAATTTAATATTTTTTTTTAATGTTACCATAAGTATAAAATGCATATAGACAAACATATTCCTTTTAGTGTTACACAATTGTTTTTTAAAAATAAGAAGCAACTTTATATATTTAACTCATTAAAGGACCTCATCAGAAACTTATATCACAGATCAATAAAATCAAAGAAAATTAGGGGTGATTTACAAAACTACGTTCCATAATTTTATATTATATGCTTGAACCTGACAGCTTGATAGTTGTACATTATATTTACAGGAAAATTAACATTTCTCCTATCTGGTCAGATAACTGCAACTGGTCGTATTTATTATCCAGGGATATTCCTATATCATTTAACAGACTGACCATCTATAGACTATCAATACTACTGTATCAATTTTATTGATCTCAAACTCAGAATGACCTTTTGCATGTTAACAAATGGAAATTGATCAATAAAAAGCATGCATAATGTTCATTTTATTTTTTTTTTACAGGTAAAGTGTCTTGCAGAGATTATTCAATTTAAATAGGAATTAAAAAAAAGAAAGCAGCAAATGCTGTAAAATAATAACTCACTTTTGATATCCAATGCCAATCTGACATAGGTGGTCCGATGGCCCTCCTAATCTTTGTTTACAAGATTTTTGCAATTACTCAATGTCTATAGTAGTCACATGATCAAATACTTGCATCATGGCTCAGTGGTGATTGTTTATATGCTGACTGCTTGTAAACAATGACTTGGGAGGACCACTGGTAAGAAATGAAATGAAATGTAATTCACCAGTGGCGTAACCACCGCGGTCGCAGCGGTCGCGACCGGGCCCGGGAGGTTAGGGGCCCGGCGGCTGCTAGGCAGATCATCAGCCAGCTCCTGTCAGTGTGAGAGGAGCTGCGCTGATCTGTCACAGACCTCGCGGCCGCTATTTGACCCGCTGCCGCCGCCGACACCGGGCCCCCCTGCCTGATGTCAGCGGCGGCACCGGGGCCCCCTGCCAGGTGTCAGCGGCTGCAGCGTCTCCCCCGTCACCGCGCACAGTAATGAAGAAGCATAGCGCGGCCGGTGCCGCGCTATACATCACCATTCTCCCCCTGTGCGATGACGTCACTCCCGAGCGACTGCTGTGCTGAGTGCACAGAGTGCAGGACGGGAGGACGCCGACCGCAGCAACGGGAGAACGAGCAGCGGGGAAGACAGCAGCGGTGGAAGGAAGAAAGAAGGTGAGTACTTGGGTTTTTTTTTAATATAAGTGAGTAAACGGTGGCCAGAGGCTTGGGAAGGCAGTTCTGGGGAAGCTGCATTATTGTATATGGATGCCTGGAGAGGCTGCTTTATACATGGAGGTCTGAGGAGGCTGCATTATATGTGGAGGTCTGGGGTAGCTGCATTAATATACATGAAGGCCTGGAGAGGCTGCTTTATACATGGAGGTCTGAGGAGGCTGCATTATATATGGAGGCCTGGAGAGGCTGCTTTATACATGGAGGTCTGAGGAGGCTGCATTATATATGGAGGCCTGGAGAGGCTGCTTTATACATGGAGGCCTGTAGAGGCTGCTTTATACATGGAGGTCTGGGGAGGCTGCATTATATATGGAGGTCTGGGGTGGCTGCATTATTATACATGGAGGCCTGGAGAGGCTGCTTTATACATGGAGGTCTGGGGAAGCTGCATTATTATACATGGAGGCCTGGAAATACTGCATTATACATGGAGGCCTAGAGATACTGCATTATACATGGAGGCCTGAGGAGGCTGGGTGCATTGTTATAGATGGAGGTGGTCTGGAGAGACTGGGTGCTATATTATACATGGAGGCCTGGAGAGGCTGTCTGCTATATTATACATGGAGGCCTGAGGAGGCTGGGTGCATTGTTATAGATGGAGGTGGTCTGGAGAGACTGGGTGCTATATTATACATGGAGGCCTGAGGAGGCTGTGTGCATTGTTATATATGGAGGCCTGGAGAAGCTGGCTGCTACATTATAATGGAGGCCTGAGGAGGCTGGCTGCATTATTATACATGGAGGCCTGGAGAGGCTGGCTGCATTATTATATATGGAGGTCTGGGGGGCTGCATAATACAAAATGAAGGACACCTTATACATGGAATATAGGGGTGCCTTATGCATGGAGGAGTATGGGGCTGCATAGTGCAATATGAAGTTTTATGGGGTTGCGTTATAATACATATAGGACTATGGGGGCTACATTATAATATATGGAGGACTATGGAGGCTACCTTATACATGGACTATGGGGGTGCATTATAAAACTTTGGGGACTATGTGGTGCAGTGTAATATATGGAGAACTATGGGGTGAATTATAATATATGGAGAACTATGAGAAATTCATTATAATAATTGGAGGGCTACTTTATACAAGGAGGACTATAGGGCTGCATTATAATATATGGAGGCCTATGTGGTGCAGTATAATACATGGAAAACTATGGGGTGAAATATAATACATAGAGAACTATGAGAAATTCAAGATAATAATTGAAGGGCTACTTTATACATGGAGGATTATGGGGTGCATTATAATATATGGAGGACTATGTGGTGCAGTATTATATATTGAGTACTATGGGGTGAATTATAATGCATGGAGAACTATGGGAAATGCATTATAATACATGGAGGACTATGGAAGTGTATTCTAATATATGAAGGGTTATGTGGGACCCTTTATACTATTTGGAAGGCTATGTGGGTGGCATTATTGTATTTGGAGAACTATATACAAGGGGGGACAAAGATACAAGCAGGGGATGGGAATGTTTTGTGCTGAGGGAAAAAGGCTCTTTTCCCTCAGCACCCAGCTTTCCCATGCTCTGCTATACATCTTCTCTCAGCACCCAGCTTTCCCATGCTCTGCTGTACATCATGTCTGAGCACCCAGCTTTCCCATGCTCTGATATGGGAAAGCTGGGTGCTGAGGGAAAGATGTATAGCAGAGCATGGGGAAGCAGTGTGCCGAGGACAAGATGGATATCAGAAAATAGGAAAGCTGGGTGCTGATAGAGGGATTTCAGATCATGGGAAATCTGGGTGCTGTGGGTAAGAGCCAAGTGTCATCATCATTATCCTGTACCCCGAGTGTCAGTGTCATTATCCTGTACCCTAAATGTCGATGTACGTGGAGGGGGGGCCCAGGTCTGAACTTTGCACCGGGGCCCATCAAACTCTAGTTACGCCCCTGTGATTCACCCTATGTAATACTGTAAAAACATTGGACTGGCCCACATATAACTTCGCAATGACATTTTAGAACATCACTGCAGAGTCAGAAAATCATTCAGATGTGAGAGTTAGGAACTACTGTCAGAAACATCCAGATTTGCCCATGGGAAAAGCAGAGGTTGTTTATCATTCTCTGCCTTCCTGATTGCTATGTTCACATGTCACGATGATTATGATATAGCAGGGAACCAGGGCTCCTATGCTGTCTTTCAAGCTAGGGTCTCTATGCTATCCCTAACCTCAGGGATACTCCTGATGATGGAAAGGCCTGAGTTTCCTTCTTGTCCCTGTTCCTGACCAGTACTGATCTGATTATCTCTCTCCCTTCCCCCAGGAAGGGATTGGATAAGAATGTGATGAATCCCACAGATAAAGACATCTTATATAGATTAATCTATACTATAATGTAATGGTGCCAGTAAAATGTGTATGTCCGATGTGGCTTGGTCCTTTCATTACGCTCCTGCCCTCCCCTTTATATTATATTATCTTATGGTTTGGGGGTGTTGTTATATGGGTGGGGGCGGGCTTGTGTTGGGGGCGGGGTGGGATGGGGTGTGCGGGATGGTGAGATGGCGGTGTCCTATTTGGTATACTATTTAAGGAGACCCCCGTCTATCGGGTCCCCCCTCCTCATCCAGATATCATGCTATCCTGATAACAATTGGCATTTTCCTTATCGAGCCTCCTGATGATCCGCTGTTGGGGAAACGCATTGAGGCATTTCTGAGGCATCTTTGGGACACACATGTGACATCTGCACGATAAGTGTTTTGACTACCTCATCTTTATCAGTTTGTCTGCCCAGAACTTAGTTGCACTATATTATGCATTTGCACTTTACTTGAACCTTGGTTTGCTGAAGCATATGAATTGTCTGATCAATTGCACCTTAAAAACTAGACAGTGAATGAATATTTTGCACACTTTAATGCATTTGCACTTTATCTGGCTGATTATCTGTTTTGTGCACTTTATCAAGTATGCATAGTATGTTGACGTTGTAAGCATTATTTACTGTGCACCTTGTTACTATTGATACCCCTGGCTTTTTATCATCTCAGGGTGTGTCAGGGTTTTTTTGAGGTCAGTCTGAGTTTAGGGTCACTGGGTTCTTCCTCTTGGGGTATTGTCCTGTCCTGATTTAGGGATAAGAGGGGTCATATCCACATTAATATTCCCTCCCATGAGCATAAGAATCCGTGTGTACCCATATCTCAATCTGGAATTCATACCAGATTGTGGTACATGTGTTTGTCCGTAGTACCCTGTCCACTGTTTTAATTGTTCCCTACCCTTTTATTTATTGCCCTCTATTTTTCATGACTTTTGTGAGGGTACAATAGGGAATCCTATAGGGACAGCCATCATTGAGTGGGGGCACCACTTACGCTATCATTAGGGTGCCAACCTCCGCGGTAGGTAGTGGACAGGAGGGAGGTGCATCTAACAGGGTGAAAACTTTACCCTCCTCCCTTTTTTCTTTTGTATTTGCACAGGGTTTTTGGATAAATTTTAAGCTTACATTAATAAAATTGACTTTTAAAGGGTTATATTATTATTTGCTATTTTGATCCCAGAAACAATAGTAAAAAAACTGTGGATATAAAAAGCGCATATAAGGTCTTACCAGGATAACAACAGTAAGGGTTAATGAAAACCACTTACCTGGGATGGTTGTGTGACACATAACCAGTATTGACGCATGTATCAGCTGCTGCAGACTCCATGTGCCAAAGACGAAATCAAGAAAAAACCTGGGATAAAAAGAGGAAAACCATCTGCGCTGCTGTGCCAATAAAGAGTTAATTCCAAAGCAACAGCAATGCAGGATGGTTTATTCTATGCGTTTCGGAGATACCCCTCTCCTTCATCAGGATATGAAGGAGAGGGGAAAGCTGGAAGTTGATGGGACATCACCAGATCTCAGAGGTCACGGAGCCACACAATAGCACCACTCAGAAGCAGAAGTGGCTGAAGAAGGTATTTGAAAAACGCCCTCCCTATCAATTTTACAGTGTTGTGGCCACTATTGCCGAGTAGTGACCAACCCCTTTAAGTTCCCATTATGAGCTTTAGGTTAGTTTTTGATGCTGCGTATTGTGCAAAAGACACAATGTAGCACAGTTCCAGCAAAGTATATGGGATTTAAAGAAATACCCGTGTTTTTTTTTATTTAGTGTAAACAAACTTCTGGTATGTGTCAGATGACGGTAACCAATGAAAGTTTCACACTCACCCATAAAATCACTCGTCAGCAATGAGCCCCATCGTAACCCCAACGCATGTTTAGCGTGGGCTTCCTCGGGTGTTACGAAGTATGTTATGATTTTACTTTGTATAATTATATTTAATTAAAATTGTAATTCTCTGGTAAAATCATGGTGATCTCATGACTGCACTTTTCTATAGGTTTACTATGTATCTGGAAGTTTTTTCACCCTTTTGACTTTTGGTGATCTGCAGGTTCCTATCTACTGTACGTTTGTAGAGTGGGTTAACTCTCCTAAGTTTTTCAGATGAGGTGCATAATAATTGTATTAAAGGCATGGAAATACATGTAACTCGCTCATGACTTTATCAATCAAGTTATACCAGAAAGTCTAAAAGAAAAAAAGTTTTTTTCAAAGCACGGCATAACAAAAAAACATAAAACTGAAGCATCAAAGAACAATAAAAATGCACTTAAAAAGTATTGGGGAAAAAACGCAAGTAGCCTAATTTACCTAATAGGTGTAGAAATGCAGCAGAAAATCATTAAAAGATACAAAAAACTCATCATAGGAACGTAACTTTATACATATATTTTGTGTGTCATTAGAGATTTTTCATTAATCAAATAGAATTTTTGGCAAATTCAAATTTGAAACAATCAAACAAGAACATTCTTTTGGAGCCAATTCAATGATTGCCTAAGGGGCACTTTGCACACTACGACATCGCAGGTGCGATGTCGGAGGGGTCATGTCGAAAGTACGCACTTCCGGCGTCGCACTCGACATCGTAGTGTGTAAATCCTAGATGATACGATTTATGAGCGCAAAATCGTCGTAATCGTATCATCGGTGTAGTGTCTGGGAATTCCATAATTACGCGACTGTGACAGGTACGATGTTGTTCCTCATTCCTGCGGCAGCACACATCGCTGTGTGTAAAGCCGCAGGAGCGAGGAACATCTCCTACCTGCGTCCTGCAGCTCACGCCGGCTATGCGGAAGGACAGAGGTGGGCGGGATGTTTACGTCCCGCTCATCTCCGCCCCTCCGCTTCTATTGGCCGCCTGCCGTGTGACATCGCTGTGACGCCGCACGACCCGCCCCCTTAATAAGGAGGCGGGTCGCCGGCCAGACGACGTCGCAAGGCAGGTGAGTGCATGTGAAGCTGCCGTAGCGATAATGTTCGCTACGGCTGCTATCACAAGATATCGCTGCTGCGACGGGGCGGGGACTATCGTGCTCGGCATCGCAAGCATCGGCTTGCGATGTTGTTGTGTGCAAAGTACCCCTAAAAGACAACTTCCACCAACCATACAGTTGGTATAAGGCACTTGTAGATGTTCTCGTAAAGGTTAAAAAAGAATCTTTAAGGTTTCAGAAAAGGCTTGGAATTTCTGTATCAGTCATGTGAGTTTGAATAAGGTGGAAAACTTGAGTAAAGGAACGTGCTGTAATGTTTCTTCATGATAAAACAATCCGAATATTTGCTTGAAAATTGTGTGACATAGATAAACACTGAATTTTCTCATGAAATTTCCCATTATTTAACGTTTATTGCTTTTTAAAGGGAATCTGTCACCAGATTAGGTGACTATAAGCTGCGGCCACCACCACTGAGCTCTTATATAAAGCGTTCCAGAATGCTGTATTTAAGAGTTCGGGGTGCTGTGTAGAAAGTACAAAATATTTTTATAATACTCATCTGGGGGGGGGGAGGTCCAGTCCTATGGATGTCGCTGCTCTCCGGTCCGGCTCCTCCTCTCTGTGGTTATTACCATCCTCCTTCTTCTCAGGCCCGTGTGCATGACGCATCCTACATCAGGCACACTAGCCAGAATTGAGGTCTGGGCAGATCAAAGTATTGTAGTGCGCATGCGCTGGCGATCTTCAACCTTTCCTCGCACCTGCTCATTACAGTACTTTATTGATTAGGGCAGATCAAAGTGCACCTGCACAGGACCACAATGTCGGCCTGTGTGGATGATGTAAACAGTAGTGATGAGCCAGCCTCTGAAGGCTTGAGTTCAGTTCGGTTCGTCGAACAGAGGCCCCGTTCGAGTTCGGTTCGACGAACCGTTCGACGAACCTCTCGAACCCCATTGAAACCAATGGCAGGCAAACACAAACATATAAAAACACATTATAAATGTACACAGTTAATAAACATTGCCATTACACTTACAGGTCACCCGACGCATCCTGCATTCTGTCTCCCGCCGCTTTTCCTTCCGATAATCGCTGCCTCCTCCCGGTAACCAGCACTGATGATAGAGGACCTTTCGTGACATCAAAAAAAGCATGTGACCAGTCCTGTGTCTATTATCTCATTGGCTACAGACTGGTCACATGACTATGATGTCATGCTAGGTCCTGTCATTGCATCTCTCCGGTACACGGTGATCGTTCCAGCATCTTCGTATACCGGCGAAATGCTCTGGCACATGGTTGGCTTCCCCGTTCTGCTTCCCCGTTCCGTTATTCACTGGCTGCCACAGCCAGTCAATAACGGAGATCACCGTTGCTATAGCAACCCGCCTGTCAGCGGTGACGTCACCGCTTACAGCCTGCAGCCTCTGTTCGCTCACTCACTGAGTGAATAGACTGCACGGGGAGCAGCAGCATCTTCCTCCCATGCAGCGCTGTTTGATGTAGCAGAGCAGCATGGTTTGAAAGAGAAAGAAGACAGAAGATCATGGATCGTGGAGGGATGAGAGGAAGTAACAAACATGGAGTCTCTAAGTGTGTCTGTGTATTTATTTCTATTAAATTATTTTTTTCTCTGTGTGGTTTTTTTTTTTTAACCCTTTATTGGAAATTCTTAATGCCCGGGTCAAACTTGCCTGACATTAAGAATCTCTGGCTTTATGCTAGCTAGTAAAACAAAGTTAGTATTAACTCATGATTACCTAGCAAGCCACCCGGCTTCAAGGCTGCTGGAAGAGTTGGATACAGCGCCAGATGATAGCGCTTCTATGAAAGCGCCATTTTCCGGGGCGGCTGTGGACTGGAATTCTCAGCAGAGGCACCCAGAAAGCTCGGGCCAACCTGTGCTGCGGATTCCAATCCCCAGCTGCCTAGTTGTACCTGGCTGGACACAAAAATGTCGATTTTTTTTTTTAATTATTTCATGAAATGTATGAAATAATTAAAAAAAGGGCTTCCCTATTTTTTTGTTCCCAGCCGGGTACAAGTAGGCAGCTGGGGGTTGGGGGCAGCCATACCTGCCTGCTGTAACTGGCTAGCATACAAAAATATGGCGAAGCCCACGTCATATTTTTGGTGGGCAAAAAACTCCTGCATACAGTCCTGGATGGGGTATGCTGAGCCTTGTAGTTCTGAAGCTGCTGTCTGCTCTTCTGCATACACTAGTGAATGGAGCATGCTGAGTCTTGTCGTTCTGCAGCTGCTCTCCTCCATACAGACAGAAAGCAGCTGCAGAACTACTAGGCTCAGTGTACTCCATCCAGGACTGTATGCAGGAGTTTTTTGCCCCACCCAAAAAATTATGTGAACTTCGCCATGTTTTTCTTTGCTAGCCAGGTACAGCAGGCACCTACGGGCTGCCCCCAACTCCCAGCTGCCTATTTGTACCCAGCTGGGAACCAAAAATATAGGGAAGCCCTTTTTTTTTTATTTTTTCATGAATTTCATGAAATAATTAAAAAAAAATGACGTGGGCCTCGCCCAATTTTTGTGTCCAGCCAGGTACAACTAGGCAGCTGGGGATTGGAATCCGCAGCTCAGGGTGCCCAAGATAGCTTTCTGGGCACCCCTGCTGCGAATTACAGTCCGCAGCGGCCCCAGAAATTGGTGCTTTCATAGAAGCGCCATATTCTGGCGCTGTATCTAACTCCTCCAGCTGCTGGTGATGGGTGCCTCGCTGGGTAATAATGGGGTTAGGGCTAGCTGTATATTATCAACTGGCCCTAAGCCCAAAATTCATGGTGTCACGCCAATATTAGACATGGCCACCATGAATTTCTGGTACAGATAAAAAAAAACACAACACAGAAAAATATTTTTATTAGAAATAAAACACAACACAATTAGTGACTCCATCTTTATTGAAATAAAGAACCCCCCACCACAGTAATCCTGGGTCAATGGTCCCACGCCGTCCAATCCGGATCCAATATTATCTGATTGGTTTGCTGAAAGGCAAAACGATCAGATGATGTGTCAGGTTGAAGGGCCTGAATCACACGACACAGCAGCTGATTGTATAAACGGCTTTTATAAAATCAGCTGATGCATGAAAGAAAGAAAGAGAGAAAGAAAGAAAGAAAGAAAGAAAGAAAGAAAGAAAGAAAGAAAGAAAGAAAGAAAATGAATGCAGCCTCATTCCGTGAAGCGGCTCACAGCTGATGTCCGGCTACTCCCCTCTGTGCATAATTAAAATACAATTATAAATAAAGAATAATAATTAATTAATTTAAAATTAAAAAGAAAAAAAATTCTTTACCGCACAGCCGGGACTTGAACTTGTGAAGTTATGCTTCTTAGGCAACCGCTCTTTCCATTCAGCCACTGGCTCCACTAAGGAACATAGACAGATTTCGCTATCTTGAGGTCTGCAATGCAGACTGAAGTATGAGGTGGTGTTCTGTAGCAGAGCTGACAGTGTCGTGTGGATTACTTCGGACCTGGAGGGGTATTTGGGGATTTTAATAAAATGGTGAAGGAGGATTTTTTTTGTCTTTTATTCCAAATAAAGGATTTTTCGCTGTGTGTTTCTTTACTTTCACTTTCATGTTGATCATGGAAGGTGTCTTGGGGAGACGCCTAGCATGATTAACTCATTATTACCCCAATTGCCACCGCACCAGGGCAATTTGGGATGAGCTGGGTGGAGTCCTGGGACTTCGCATCTAATGGATGCGGCAAATCCGGGCGGCTGCCTGCTGATATTGTTAGGGTGGTGGGCTCCCGATAACGTTGTGCTCTCAATCCTGATAATACCAGCCTCCAGCCATGTGGCTTTATCCTGGCTGGTATCAAATATGGGTGGAACTGCATTTTTTTTATTATTATTATTATTTATTTATTTATTTATTTATTTATTTTACTGCACGATATAGACCTGCCAGCCGGTGGCTTTGATTGGTTGCAGTGAGACAGCTGTCACTCATCGTGGGGGCGTGTCTGACTGCAACCAATCATGGGCCTCCAGTGTGCGGGGAAAGCACAGAATAACTGATTGAATAATGAAGCAACAGCCATTTTCAAAAGAGGAAAAGACGCCGCAGATTTTTGACAGCCGTGCAGCGAGGCGCCCGTAATTGATGAGTAGGAAAGAGAGAGGGATTGTGCTGGGGATGCAGGACGCATGCAGACAGCAACGTGTGCACATAGCCTTACTGTGAAAAGCCACGTTTTTGGTGCTCAAACTGTTCTCGAACGTAACTCAAACTGTTGAGCTTTTAGCAAAAAGCTCGAGTTTGTTGAACGTCTCGAACACCCCCCAAAATCACTCGAACATGAAATTGGTGAACCTCGAGCCTCAAATATCGCTCATCTCTAGTAAACAGGTCATACTGGAGGCTAGGTAGAAGGAGGATGGAGATCACAGCAGAGAGGAGGTGCCAGATTGCAGAGAAGAGGCGCTGGACTGAAGAGCAGTGACACCCATCGAACTGGACTTCCCCCTAGGTGAGTATTATAAAAGTGTTTTTTATGTTATACAGTGCGGCTTTGGCTCTTATATACAGTATTCTGAAATGCTGTATTTAAGATCTCAGTGGTGGTGGCCGCAGCTTATAGTCACCAAATCTGGTGACAGGTTGCCTTTAATTGTAGTTGTGAGGCAATACCTTACTGGCAAGCAGCTACTTTGCATGAAATTAGTTTTTCAGTGTTTGCTTTATCTTGCAGGTCACCTTCCATAAACTAATGGAACACAAGTCTTTGTACTGTTTGTGACCTGAACCAAGTGGATGGTTCTCATCTACAATGCTATATTAGAAGATCATATAATTTTTCCCTACGTCTCACTATTACTACTCAACTATATTTCATTTTATGCTATCTAAAAATGAAGTAACATATATTGAATAGCCAAAAAGTTTTTTCAAAAATGTGAATAATAAAGTCCACATATACACAAAGAGCCCAGATTATAACACGTCTGCCTCTCCTCCTTCTTTCCATCTGTATGGAAATGGGTGTTTAATTGACATTGCCTTCAGGTAGGTCGTGAACTGAAGTGTCACTGACCATCATAAAAGCCAAACCGTTAGAATATTATTGATGCTTAGTAAATTTACAGGAAGTGAAGTTTCCTAAATCTACATTATAACAGGAAACCATTTGCAACAAATGTTAGATCTTTCTAATGTCTTTCTAACTAGAAACAGGTTATCGGAATGTAGAGCCTGAGGCTATAGTAAATGGCCATGCTTCCAGACGTCATTAGACTATTTACAGCAAGCTGCATGGGAGAGCTTGGCACAGCTCAAAAATAATCAACATCATTTTTGTAAGATACTAAGACATCAGTAACATCTTAAATTCTTATTTCTGAATGCAAAAAAATTATTAAAGTATTGTTTTAATAAATAATACCGTACAATACGTTTCTAATTTATCCGGAAAATGTTTTAATGCATTTTCACTTTTAACAATATTTTTTATCATTATTATTATTTGATTTTTACATATTTTCACTAGAGATGATTGGATCAGGCAATATTCGATTTCACCGAGTTGCACGGATTTTCCCAGAAAATGTGATTTGCAACCAAATTGTTCTTCACGAACTGAATGTCCCTTATAATGTTCTGAGGTCTCACCAAACCCCATAGCATAATAAACGAGAGATGTAAAACTTAAAACAAATTGTATCTTCTTCTCTCTTAAGGCTAATGTGATGTCGTTGGGGTCACGGAATTTGTGTCGCACATCCGGCCGCATTAGCGATGTCGTTGTGTGTAACACCTATGAGCGACTTTGAATCGTCACAAAAACGTTCAAAATCGCTCATCGGTGACATGGGGGTCCCGTCTCAAATATCGCTACTGCAGCATGTACGATGTAGTTCGTCGCTCCTGCGGCAGCACACATCGCTCCATGTGACGCCGCAGGAACGAGGAAACTCACCTTACCTGCTGCTGCCCCCAATGCGGAATGAAGGAGGTGGGCGGGATGTTAAGTCCCTCTCATCTCCGCCCCTCCGCTTTGATTGGGCGGCCGCTTAGTGACGTGGCTGTGATGCTGCATGGACCGCCCCCTCAGAAAGGAGGCGGTTCGCCGGTCACAGCAACGTTGCAGAGCAGGTAAGTAGTGTGACGTGTCTGGGCGATGTTGTGAGCCACAGGTAGCGATTTGCCCGTGTCGCACAACCGATGGGGGCGGGTACCCACGCTAGCGATATCGGTACCGATATCGCAGCGTGTAAAGTGGCCTTTAGAGTTCACTTTTCTGAACCATCATCGTTTGTTGTCCCATCCTCATTGGAATTTTATATTTTTGCCATAATCACTGAAATACCTCGGTCTCTCCACAATAGGCCAGGACTTCCAATCTGATGAGGCCCAGGATTTTAATGCTTGTGGCTACGTGGAAGGGATCTACTGAAGACCTGATTGGGATGATGAGGACAATAGGAGTCGGAAGGGTAAACCGTAAGGTGAGTATTAAAAATGAGTGCACCGTTAACATTTTAAGATTCGATTCATCGTTTGCAAATAGAAGAAATACTCACTCAGCACTCTTTTTTTACACTCATGAGGCATCAGGAAGCATACAAACATGGATTTGTATTGCTGCTCAGGCCTCCCTATAATGTCCTGCACCTATGAGATCTAGCGGATTACCATACTTTGTACAGTGGTGGTAAGTATCTGAGACTTCACAGATCAGTGATTTGCAGTTGAACACATTTTGTACCGCAAAGACATTTCCATCTCCAGAGTCACTGGTAAGTCTTTCTTCCCTGTAGTGTGTAAGATTTTGTAATCTATAGGGTTCTCTCTTTTTACCTTATCAATAGAATGTAAGCTCTTGTGATCAGCAAGGTCCTACAGCATTCTCTCTCTTGTAGATTGTGAGCTCTTATGATTAGAGATGCCATCTCTCTTCTGTAGAGTATAAGCTCTTATGGTCAGTAAGGTTCGCTATCTTTCCTGTAGAGCATAAGCTCAATTATGATCAATGGGGTCCACTCTCTTCTGTAGAGTGTAAGCTCTGATGGTATGCAGGGTCTTTTTTTGTCTCCTGTAGAGTGTGAGCTCTTATGTCAGCAAGGTCCTCTCCTTCTCCTTTAAAGTGTAAACTCTTTTGGTCAGCAGGATCCTCCTTCTCTCCTGTAGAGTGTAATTTTTTATGATGAGCAGGGTTCTCCTTCTGTCCAATAGAGTTTAAGCTGTTAAGGTGAGTGGGGAGGTTATCTTTCTCTCCTGTAGTGTCATCTCTTATGATGAGTGGTGTTTTCTTTGTCTTTCCTGTAGTCCATAAGCTCTTATGGTCAGTGTTGTCATCTCTCTCTCTTTCTCTCTTGTAGTGTGTAATCCTTTATGGTCTGCAAGACCTCTATCCCTAATGCCTATAGAGTGTGAGCTGTTAAGTTCAGCAGGGCCCTCTCTCTTTCTCTCCTGTAGAATGTAAGCTCTTATGGTCATGAGCAGGCGTCCTTTCTCCTATAGAGTGTAAGCTCTTATGATCAGTGGGGTCCTCTTTCTCCCTTTCTCTTTCTCTCATGTACAGTGTAAGCTCTTATGGTCAGCAGGGTCTTTTCTCTCTCTCTCACTTTCTCTCCTGTAGAATGTAAGCTCTTATGGTCAACTGTTTCCTCTCTCTCTCCTGTAGAGTGTAGGCTCTTTTGGTCATGGGCAGGGGTCCTCTCTCTCCCTCTCTATTTCTCTCTGGTAGAGTGTAAGCTTTTATGGTCAACAGGGTCCTTTCTCTCTCTTTTCTCTCTTGCAGAGTATAAGCTCTTATGGTCAGAGGGGTCCTCTCTCTCTCTTTCTCTCCTATAGAGTATAAGCTTTTATGATCAGCAGGGTCCTTTCTTTCTCTCCTATAGAGTGCAAGCTCTTATGATCAATGGGGTCCTCTCTTTCTCTTCCTGTAGACTGTAAGCTCTTTTGATCAGTAGGGTCCTCGTTCTCTCACTCTGCTCTCCCCTAGGTGTAGATTATGAGTAATTAAAAGCTTTCCAGTATTGAGATTTGCTAAAATTTATTTGTTGTGAATCAAATTTTGGGGGGTAAATTGCTGAGGTCAGTGAATTTGAAATTCAAAAGATCTGCTCTACTCTAGATTTGATTATTCATTTGCAGATAGAAAAGTAGAACTATTTTATTACCTTTTGATGGCCCTTTACAGTTCATAAAAATAGCAGCCAACGAGTTGCCACCTTACAAAATCCGCAGGGACCCAATTTGCAAAAAGAAAAATTAGCATTTTGGTGAATCTGGGTTTTTTAAATTTGATATCACTGGAATAAGTTCTCTCAATTCATATCAAATAATTATGGGGATCTTTATCTCCTTTTTGATGCTTTTTTGGTATTTATCAGTGTATGGACTTGCAAACATGAGGATCCATGACGTGAATTGCAAGCTTATGTATATTGGCCAATATACTAACTAATACCTCATATATATATATATTTGATATATTTTTGTGCACTTTATTATACAGGATGCATCCAGGCCTCTTAATACATTAATAAAGGAGAAAAAGACCACATAGAATAGAAGCGCTCATCCTAACAATAATAAGAGTGATTTATAATTTTAATAATTCCATGAAAAAAACACACTTGATAAAAACACCTAAAAACATACACATATAAAAAAAAAATGACCTCAAGAGAAAATAACATGTGCTCTATAAGGGCAATAAACACCATGGGCATAACAATCACTCTGGTCATCACAAAGCATTACATGTAGTATAAACTAATACAGAGTGAAAAAAGGACCATTCCTATGCATAACATATATGCAGGTCAATACACCCCCTATGGGCAGCAGTCCTAAAAATTGAGTGCAAAACAGTGTGTGATGTAACAAGGGGGGCACTGAGAAAGTATATGAATACTTAAGGGTACTTTACACGCTGTGATATCGGTACTGCCCCCGTCGGTTGTGCGTCACGAGCAAATCGCTGCCCGTGGCGCACAACTTCACTAATACCCATCACACAGACTTACCTTCCCTGTGACGTCGCTGTTGCCGGCGAACCGCTTCCTCTCCAAGGGGGCGGTTCGTGCGGCGTCACAGCGACGTCACATGGCAGCCGTTCAATAGCAGAGAAGGAGCGGAGATGAGCGGCTGGAACATGCCGCCCCACCTCCTTCCTTTCTCATTGCCGGTGGACGGAGGTAAGGAGATGCTCGCCGCTCCTGCGGTTTCACACATAGCGATGTGTGATGCTGCAGGAACGAGGAACAACATTGTTACTGACCAGACAAAGATTTTTCATAAATAAACGACCTCTCTCAGACAAACGATTTTTGCCTCTTTTGTGATCGTTTAAGGTTTCTCCAGCCTGTCATACGCTGCGATGTCGTTAACGATGCGCGTCACTAACACCGTGACCCCGACAATATATCGTTAGCGATGTCACAGCGTGTAAATGACCCTTTAGGCCTCTTAATACAGGCCGTGCATAATAGAGCCCCTGTGCCTGTATGTTGCACTTAGGTAGTGTCCGGGCAACCCTGATCTAATAGTATGGGAGTGACAATAAGTTGCTAACCGGACACCGTGCACTTACAAGTGTAAACAGCACCCTATGCATGACACTAGTGTGCAATTTTGTCACCTGGCATCACCTCCTCCACTAGTGGTAGCATGTGAGTGATTGCTTTACCTTGCACCTATGAAATCTCTATCATTAAGGGGTTTGTCTGCATTTTGTTAGTGCATTAGATTCCTGGGCCTGGGCTGACTAGATCAGTTGCCTTTTTTTTGTTGTAAATGCAAACCGCCCAATTACTGACTTCCATTGACGTTCAGGTAAAAACATCTAAGGTTATCTAACATTCAACTGTACCCTCCAAACCGAACTTCCAAAGGTTCGCTCATCTCTACTCAGCTCTCTTTCTGAACTATAGAAGACCATCAAAATGTTAGGAGAAATAAACATTATATTCACCTCTCTGGTCCCTCGTTTACTCTCCAACACCCCTCCAGTCCTTGTCACATCTTCATGACCTCATGATGTCATGACCTTTGTGGGTGCATAGACTGGCAAACATAGACAGCAGGGAGCCTCTGTGCAAGAAAAGAAAAATATATTGGCCTTTTTGTAGCCCAAGAAGTCATCATAATACACAATTCCTCCTCCTTTGGAGGTAGAAATGGAACACCTTAACTCTTGGGCCCCTATGCAGCCACAAAGGTTGCACCAATGATGTGTCCGCCCCAGGTTACATACACATAATTTTCTTGGACCTAGTAAATTTGGATGCCTAGGCCTAGTGACCAAGGCACCAGGAATTTCAGTGCCACTGACCCGAAGATGCAATAAGGACAAGTGGCATTGAATAGCGGAGGTGCTGGAGAGATGAGCGGTGAGGTAGGTAAAAAAAATATTTATTCTTTTTTACTTGTTACAGTTTTTATGCTGAGGTCCAGGAAGTATAAGGACTGTATAATAGGGGGACAACATTTTTCAGCTAATAACTTATTTACAAATTAAATGTCTCCCAAAAAAGAACTGGACCAAGTGAATTTTGATTTTGCCTGGTCCGCTCATGTTTAGCTCTAATCAAAATTAGGTTCATTAGTAGGGATGGGCGAACCCTGCTATGTTCGGTGCTTGGGAGACTCGCCCAAATGTTTTGTAAAATTTGCGTTCGGGTTCTGATATAACGCGAACTTGCGTCCGAACCCTGAACTTAGACTTTACAGTTATGTGATGAGGCGGAGGGCTGTAAAATAAAAAATATAGTTAATAATAAACATTGTGATTATACTTACAGGTCCCACGGTGCGTCCTGCAGACCCTGTCTCCCGTCGCTTCCCTTTCCGAGTACGATCATCGCTGTGCCGCCCGGTAATTAAAGGACCTTCAGTGACGTCATAGCATGTGACCAGTCACGTGTGAATTTTGTATTATCTCTTTGGCAGACTGATCACATGGTAATGACGTCATGCTAGGTCCTGTCAGTGCATCTTGCCGGTTCTCGGTGCTCGCCCAAGCATCTCAGTACTCGGTATACTCGGCGAGTGCCGTGTACCGGCGAGATTGTCGGGCACATGCTTGGCTCCCCGTCCCTGCATGTTGGCGCTCTTTACAGAGTCAAACCACGTGCAGGAATTTCCTGCCACAACCGGTGAATCGCGGCGCCCAGAATCCGTTGATCGGAGATTACTGTTGCTAAAGTAACCTGCCGATCCCATTACTATGGTAACGGTAACAGTGGTGACGTCACTACTTATCAACACACAGCTTCTGCTCACTCATTGAGTGATAACACAGCACGGGGGAGCAGAAGCGTTCTTTTTCCCCTGTGCTGTCTGATATAGCAGAGCTGCATGGCTCGAAGAAGAAAGAAAACAGAAGACCAGGATCGTGGAGGGGTGAGAGGGAGTAATAAAGATGGATTCTCTCAGTGTGTCTATGTATTTATTTCTAATAAAGTATTTTTTCTCTGTGTGGTGTCTTTTTTTTAACCCTTTATTGGCGATTCTTAATGGCCAGGTCAAACTTGACTGACATTAAGAATCTCTGGCTTAATACTAGCTGATAAAACAAATCTGGTATTAACCCCTTATAACCCAGCGTGCCACACGGCACCAGGGCCCTTGCAAGAGTTGGATGCCGTGCCAGAAGATGGCGCTTCTATGAATGGCGCTTTCTGGGGCAACTGTGGACTTCAATTTGCAGCGGAGGGGCCCAGAAAGCTTGGGTTCCAATCCCCAGCTGTCTAGTTGTACCTGGCTGGACACAAAAATGGGGTGAAGCCCATGTCATTTATTTTTTTTTAAATTATTTCATGAAATTCATGAAATAATTAAAAAAAGGGCTTCCCAATATTTTTAGTTCCCAGCCGGGTACAAATAGGCAGCTTGGTGTTGGGGGCAGCCGGTACCTGCCTGCTGTACCTGGCTAGCAAACAAAAATATGGCGAAGCCCACGTCATTTTTTTTTTAGTTTTTTGCTAAAAAACTTTAAAAAAAAGAAAAACGTTCCTGGATTTTCCATTGCCAGTGAAGTTATTATTATTATTATTATTATTTATTATTATAGCGCCATTTATTCCATGGCGCTTTACAAGTGAAAGAGGGTATACGTACAACAATCATTAACAGTACAAGACAGACTGGTATAGGAGGAGAGAGGACCCTGCCCGGGAGGGCTCACAGTCTACAGGGAATGGGTGATGGTACAATAGGTGAGGACAGAGCTGGTTGCGCAGTGGTCTACTGGGCTGAGGGCTATTGTAGGTTGTAGGCTTGTTGGAAGAGGTGGGTCTTGAGGTTCCTCTTGAAGCTAGTTAACATCAAGCAGTGGGCGTTAGCAACCAGTATCTGCTTGGATTAACCTTAGCTAGCTAACTATAAACGGGAGACCACGCATTTTTTTAATTATTTATTTAAATAACTAAAAAAAAAAAATTTGCTTCCCTGTAGTTTGATTGCCTGACATCACAGTACTGTAAAAATAAATAAATCATTAAAAAAAATGACATAGCGCACCGCAGTATTTTTGATTCCCAGTGCAGATAAAGCAGACGGCTAGGGGTTGCCACTAGAGATGAGCCACCCCCCTAGAGTTCGAGTTCGGTTCGTCGAACGGTGCCCCGTTCAACGAGCCATTCGACAAACCTCTCGAACCCCATTGAAAACAATGGGAGGCAATCACAAACACATAAAAACACATTATAAATGTACACATACAGTTAATAAACATTGCCATAACACTTACTTGTCCCCGCGATCCGTCCTGCACTCTGTCACCCGCCGTTTTTCCATCGGTAATCGCTGCATCCTCCCGGTAACCAGCAGTGATGACAGGACCTATCGTGACATCAAAATAGCCATGTGACCAGTCACGTGTCTATTATCCCATTGGCTACAGACTGGTCACATGGCTTTGACGTCATGTTAGGTCCTGTCATTGCACTCTCCGGTACACGGTGCATGTTTGTGTATCGACGTGTACCGAGACATGCTCTGGCAAACGGTCGACTCCCCATTCTACTTCCCCATTCCGTTATTCACCGGCTGACACAGCCGGTCAATAATGGAGATCACCGTTGCCATAGCAACGCGCCTGTTAGCGGTGATGTCACCGCTTACAGCCGCAGCGGCACCGGGAATCAGGAGATCGGAGCACCGTTGCTATGGTAACCCGTCTGTCAGCGGTGACGTTACCGCTAACAGCCAGCAGCACTGATCACTCACGGAGTGAAAAGCCTGCACGGGGAGCAGCAGCATCTTTTTTTCCCATGCAGTGCTGCTGATGGAGCAGAGCTGCATGGGCTGAAGGAGAAAGAAGACAGATGACCATGGATCGTGGAGGGATGAGAGGGAGTAATACACATAGAGTCTCTAAGTGTGTCTGTGTATTTATTTCTATTAAAGTATTTTTTCTCTCTGTGGTGTCTTTTTTTAACCCTTTATTGGAGATTCTTAATGGCTGGGTCAAACTTGCCTGACTTTAAGAATCTCTGACTTAATACTAGCTAGTAAGACAAATCTAGTATTAACTCATTATTACTCAGCGAGCCACCAGCATCAGGGCAGCTGGAGGTGTTGGATACAGCGCCAGAAGATGGCGCTTCTATGAGAGCGCTATTTACTGGGGTGGCTGCGGACTGCAATTCGCAGCAGAGGGGCCCAGAAAGCTTGGGCTAACCTGTGCTACAGATCCAATCCCCAGCTGCCTAGTTGTACCCAGCTGGAAACAAAAATGAGGCGAAGCCTATGTCGTTTTTTTTTTATTATTATTTCATGAAATTCATGAAATAATTAAAAAAAGGGCTTTCCTATATTTTTAGTTCCCAGCCGGGTACAAATAGGCAGCTGGGGGTTGGGGGCAGCCATACCTGCCTGCTGTACCTGGCTAGCATACAAAAATATGGCGAAACCCACTCATTTTTTTTGTAGTTTTTTGCCAAAAAAAATAAAAAATGCTTCCCTGGATTTTCCATTGCCAGTGAAGGTAACACCAAGCAGTGGGGGTTAGCAGCCAGTAGCTTCTTGGATTACCCTTAGCTAGCAATGCAAAAAAGGCAGCGGGAGCCCATATACAGTATATTTTTTTTTAATTATTTATTTAAATAACTAAAAACAAAAAGGGCTTCCCTGTATTTTGATTGCTGGACATCACAGTCCTGTAAAAATAAATCTTTAAAAAAAATGACGTAGCGTTCCGCAGTATTTTTGATTCTCAGCGCAGATAAAGCAGACAGCTACGGGTTGCCACACCCATCTGCCTTACGTTACCTTGGCTGGCAATCAAAATACGGGGAAGCCCATTCATTTTTTTTATTTAAAAAAAATAGTTAAAAAAAAATGACGTTGGATCCCCCCATTTTTGATAGCCAGCTAGTGTAAAGCAGAAGGCTGTAGCCTGAAAACCACAGCTGGCAGCTTTACCGTGGTTGGGGAATCAATGTGGAGGTCACCCCAGACTCTTTTTTTACAATTATTTTATAAATATTAATAATTACAAAAAAAAGTAGGGTCCCCCCCAAATTGGATCACCAGCCAAGGTAAAGCGGACAGCTGTGGTCTGGTATTCTCAGGGTGGGAAGGTCCATAGTTATTGACAATTCACAGCCTAAAAATAGCAGGCGCAGGCGCCCCAGAAGTGGCGCATCCACTAGATGCGCCAATAATGGCGCTTCACCCCAGCTCATCCCGTGCCCTGGTGCGATGGCAAACGGGGTAATAAATGGGGATGATACTAGCTGTAAGGTCACCTGACATTAAGCCCAGCAGTTTGTGATGTCATGGCGTCTATCAGATACCTGACATCACAAACTGTCAGTACTAACAAAAAAAATAGACAAAAAAAAGGTATTTGAAAAAACACTTCCCAAAACATTCCCTCTTTTACCAATTTATTGTAAGGAAAAAAAATAAGGGGGTTCCACGATGACTCTGGACAGTCTAGAATATGGGGGGACACGCTTAGGGTAAGTATCCCCCATTTTCTAGGAGTGCAGATCCTCCATGTCAGGAGTGTGGGTGCAATGAATCTGCACCCATGCTCACTGGGTCCACAGCAGCAGAGTCCATGTCGTAACTGTTGCTACCAAAGCTGCAATGCCCTGCTCATGAAGTAAGGGCATGCCTAACTAGGAGAACTGGGGAACACCGGTGGGATTATAGGGGGTGACCTGGCAGGGGCTAGGGAGGAGTTTTCTGTTGCATGTGTCATGGCATATGCGACAGAAATCAGTGGAGTAGGGTGAATGCGGCCGGCGCGCTGCTGTGCACGTGGCCATTTTGGATTTCCGGGAGTGGTCATTTTGGCGGCACCGGGCGACCGGAGGGGGCCGGGGAGGAGATTTATCTCCCATCTGACATGTTTGTTCATGCCAGATGGGAGGTAAATAATTTTTTACCGGTGCTGTCATTTACTGTAACGTGATCATCGATATACGGTGAATCAGGTGATCACGTGAGCGGGGACCGGAAAAACTGGCCTGAATCATGATCTCTAGGGTCTCAGCTACCCCCTGAAACCCCGGAGATTTTCTGACGCTGGGGGGCGCTATTCACTTATTTCTACCTGCTGTTTATAAACGGCAGATCAGAATAAGGCTACATTCACACGACCGATCCGTTTTTGCGGTCCGCAACAAATGGTCCGTTTTTTTCACGGGTGCATCCGTGTGGCATCCGTTTCCGTTCCGTATGTCATCTGTTTGTCATCCGTGTGCCTTCCGTTTTTTTTTGCGTACTGCAAAAAACTGAAGGAGGGAAAATACATAAATTTACCCAGGATCCATAGCTTCAACCTACATGAGGCGGTCACATGTTCACTCCAGTGCCATTTTCTACTGCTTTTCACAGCGTAGAGTGCTCTGGTGATTTTCTTGTGCTTGTGCACTTCATATCAGTCTTTTCTGTCATTATAATGACAGAAAGACACATCATGTCCCATTCTCCTGCATTTTGTAATTTTGCACCCTTTGGTGCCTTTCATGTGGCACTAAGGGGTGCTTAGCCTTGTATTAAGCCAAAAAAATAAATAAATTTAAAAAAAAAATGACGTAGGGTTCCCCCTATTTTTGATAGCCAACTAGGGTAAAGCAGACGGCTGCAGCCTGCAGACCACAGCTGGCAGATTCACCTTGGCTGGTAATCCAAACTGAGGGCACCCCACACAGTTATTTTAAATTAAATAAATAATTAAAAAAAAACACGTGGGGGTCCCCCCAAAATTGGATCACCAGCCAAGGTAAAGCGCCATTAGATGCGCCATTCCTGGTGCTTCGCCCCAGCTCATCCCGTGCCCTGGTGCGGTGGCAAATGGGGTAATATATGGGGTTAATACCAGATGTGTAATGTAACCTGGCATCAAGCCCTGGGGTTCGTGATGTCAGGTGTCTATCAGATATCCGACATCACCAACCCATGTCTGCTGTAATCCAAGGGGTTCCCATGACGATCCATACTATAGTCTATGTCCCAGTCAATGAAGAACAGTATGTTCCCCATTGGCTTGGAGAGCAAACTAGTCATGCCCATGTCACTGCAGGGCATGATGAGTGCTGCTGTCAGGAGCGAGGTACATTACCTGCGGTGACGATCTCCTGCACTGCTGATAGCAGAGCTGTCACTGACTTCAATGACCGCCGCCTTCACAGCCAAGTATCGTGGGAGCCTGTGACATCACCGCTAGTCACAGTCTCGGGTTGGCAGCGAGAGGAGGAGATGTGACAAGCGGCGGCCATGGAAGACAGTGACAGCGCTGAGGTCGGGAGGGCGGGCCTTCATCACCGCAGGTAAGCCGAGCAGGGTAATGTGTGCGGAGTGTGACGTGGGTGGAGCTAAGCGGGGTAATGTGTGCGGAGTGCGAGGTGGGTGAAGCCTAGCGGGGCCATGTGTGCAGGCGGCGGAGTGCGAAGTGGGCGGAGCCTAGCGGGGCCATGTGGCACTGAGGACGTCAGTGTCGGTGACTGCATGGCTGGGGACAGGTGAATGTGTGTGTGTGTACATGCCGAATGCAAGAGGGGGCGGAGCCGAGCGGGAAAGTGTCGGCTCCCTGCACACGTAACCAGGTTAAATATCGGGTTGACAAGCAAAACGCTTTGCTTGGATACCCGATATTTACATTGGTTACCAGCTTACCGCAGGCTGCCAGCGATGGCTCCCTGCACACTGTAACTGTAAAAAGCCCTGCTTTTTTAGCAAAAAGTTTGAATTCGAGTTCGATCTCGAGCACCCCCCAAAATCACTCGAACATGAATTTGGCGAACCTCGAACATAGCTCAACTCTAGTTGCCACCCACATCTGCCTGGTGTTACCTTGGCTGGCAATCAAAATACAGGGAAGCCCATTAATTTTTTTTATTTAAAAAAATAATAAAAAAAAAATGCTTGGGCTCCCGCCGTATTTTGATCGCCAAAACAAGAAAGCCTGCGGAGACATCATCACATGTTTCTCAACGCTGGCAGGAAACTAGCCAGGTCTTTCACCGGGAAGGAACAACCACGGGAAGCGCAGTTTCCAGTCAGGGAGACCACCTATGCCAAACATGGTATTCATCCACAGACAGCTGTTTCGGGGTATTTGCCCCTCATCAGTGTGGAGTAGGAAACTGGCTAGAGGGAGCATTGCCTAGTAGAAGAGTAGTAGAGGCAAGGGTGGTTTACCTTAGGGGGATTAACATCCAACTTGACTGGAGACTGCCATTCCCGTGGTTGTTCCTTCCCAGTGAAAGACCTGGCTAGTTTCCTGCCAGCATTGAAAAACATGTGATGGTGTCTTCCTAAGGTCAACCATCCTTGCTTATGTAGTCTCCTACTAGGCAATGCTCCCACTAGCCAGTTTCTTACTCCAGCGTTGAGAAACATGTGATGGTGTCTCCGCAGGCTTTCTTGTTTTGAATATTTCCCAGGGGGCATTGCTCTAGAATCACTGCATTGAGAAACACATGATGGTGTCTCCGCGGTGTTGGATGTTGATCTCCCTACGGTCAACCGTTCTTAATTATGTATTTTGATCACCAGTCAGGTAAAGCCAGGCAGCTGGGGGTTGGGATTCTCGGCAACTCGCAGCCTCCCCTGGAAATGGTGTATTGTTTCTCAGCACCATTTCCAGGCGCTGTACCCAGCTCGTTCAGTGGCCGTGATGGTGGTGGCTCGCTGGGTAATTAGGTGGTTAATACCAGCTTTATATTCTCAGATGGTACTAAGCGCGAAATTCATGGTGTCACGCCAAAATAGACATGGCCACCATAATTTTCTAGGAGACAGTAAAAAAAAACTCAACAGGGAGAAAAATGTTTTATTAGAAATAAAACAAAAAAACATTTAGAGACTCCATCTTTATTATAAAAAAAATCCTTTGTCCGATGTAATCCACAGGGAGAGCCATGTCAGCTTCATCACTCTGTACAGAAATAGTCTACACAATGAGAAGCAAAGCGCAATGTCAACTCTGCTTCATCACTGAACAGACACAGTCTATACACAGTGAGAAGCACAGAGAGCCATGTCAGGTCTGCTACGTCGCTCTGGACAGAGCAATGAAGCAGACGCTGACAGTGAGGGGATGATTGCACTTGCGTCTTGTATTGCATCACCTCACTCTCCCGACAGGAGCGCTTCAGCTGTGGAAATACATACACCAGACCCGCTGCCATCGGGAGATTGTGCGCCGTGATGTGATGACACTCGCATCACGGCGCACCAGGACCTTTGATGATGTCATACTCACGTGACCAGTCTGTAGCCAATGAAGTAATACAACATTCACACGTGACTGGTCAAATGGGTATGACGTCATGGTCACGGCAGGTCCTTTTATCCCGAGGTGCTTACCGGGGGGAACAGCAATGATCGGACGGACGCGGAAGCAGAAGCGCTGGGAGACAGAGTCTGCAGGACGCGTTGCGGGACCTGTAAGTATGATCATAATGTTTTTTTAAAAATGTGCTTTTTTTAACAGCCCCTGGACCCGAACTGTAACACGAATGTCCCATAAACCTCGTGTTCGGGGTCATGTGCACAAACACCATGTGTTCAGTACGGACCCCGAACTTTACAGTTCGGATTCGCCCATCCCTATTGATTAGCAAAATTTACAAAATTTCTATCTGCGATAAAGACCAAACAAGAACATATAAATAATTCAACACAACTAATATAACAAATGATTTCTCCAACTTCAGATCAAAATGCCACTTTTACCGATCACGTCAGTCTCAATATTTTTTAACCCCCTCCATGACAAACCTCTTCAGTACTTCATAGAGCACCTCTGGCTGTTGTGATCTGCTGTAAATGTGATACGTCAACATACATCAACTTCTCTCGGTGTTCCTAAGAAACTGTAACCTATTGCTAATGAGCAATGGCCTCTGGATCACTAATGTTTTTAGCTTTGTGTTATATCTGCCTTCTTCAAATCCTAGCAAAGATATTCCAGGACGTTTTCCTTTTTGATTTCTGGGTCTGGTGTACTTTATGGGTAAGGCTAATCTTTATTATTTAAGGTGGATGATGAGCTGCCCAGTAAAGGTATAAAGTGCAATATTCGGCAAATAATATTACCTTTATCATTATCCACAAATTCACAGACCACCAAATCACCTGACACCCGTTTCTGTCCCAAGTTGAAAAGTGGTATGTGATCTGTCAATTTGTGACCTACAATAAAGGTAATATTGCACTTTATACCTTTACCGAGCAGCACACTACCACCTCACCAAATGTTAACTCCCTCAATTCCTGAGTGTGTTCTTTACTGGTGTTGTCTTTCACATTGGCATAATTACAGATTGATGGGCCCCTCCTGGTATATACGTCATTGACTGGTATACATGTCCCCCTCCTAATATAAATGTCCTCCTCCTAGTATGTATATCCCCATCCTGGGACCCTCCTGGTATATATGTCGCCTATATATATATATATATATATATATATATATACCTTTCCTGGTTTATTTGTCCTCTTCATGAGTCCCTCCTGGTATATCTTTGTGCCCCTGCTGGTACAAGTCCCCATCCTGGAAAATATGTCTCCGTTTTGTTTCTTATGGCAAAAAAAAAAATTATACTCACCCTCCCCAGCTCCCACGTCGAGCAGCGTCCTCCTGTATAGACATCCTGCAGTGCCCGGCAGCTGACATCGGCATTCCTGCTACAGCTATGCATGCTACATGCTACAGCGCCACCCTCAGTCATGTGGACGCCGATGTCAGCTGCCACCCAGTCAGCAGCTTGTATTGCAGTACAAGGGACCCGACAGGTCTCTACACTGTGATGCACTTTAGCTGGATGTTTGCCCTTGGATATACATCCAGCTGAAGCAGGGGCTTGGGTCAGTGGGACCCCTTCACCGCCTGCCCAGTCACAATCCCTGCGACTGCGATTGTTCCGCCCCTGGTCTTCCACCTTTAAGGTGAAGTTAAACTACTCTTCACCATTTTCCACCATACCACTCAAGTGCCACCTAAATTGTATCTCTTTATCGTAATGAAACAGGAACGTCTGATAAGGGACTTGTTCCTCCGTGCACCTTGCCAAAAATCTTACTCTATTTGGAAACTAAAGTAAGAACTGATGTGTAAGGCTCACCACAGCTAGTGATAAATTTGTCTACCGGATACCGCTACACCTCAACACGTCTCCATCTCCCCCAATTGTTTTGAAATTGGCCAAAACCGGTGCCAAATATTGCAATTTTATTACTAAACTGAACATTGTGCAAAAATTTGGTGGTTTTTCATAGTGTTTTGGGACAGAATTCTGGTGTAATTGCTTTAATGAGTCAGGGCCACAGTGTAAATTTTTACTCAGATATATTCAGATGACTAATATAAAAATAAATGGAATTAACACATTGATATGCCTAACATTTTACATCAGTTTTACACATCTTTCATTTTTGGAATCAGAAATGTTGCTATAGGGAGTTATTTTAATGATTAATGAGCATACACGAACATTTTTAATTGAGTAATTGTTAGTTTAAATATTGTTAAAATATTAAATATTTAGGATTAGGAGTGAGCCAGACATTATTAATCATCAGTGTAGTGTAAGTAGATCTCTGATGTATAATTGTTGGCTGCAAACAAGTTTTTTTGATTGCTCTTTGATGAAATAAGTAGACATATGCTGCTGTCTGTAATCTTTGCTTTTTGTTTTAATGTTAATTGATTCCAGCCAGTCTATTTTAGGCTACTTCCAGAATTCTTATCTAATAGCCACCATTTTTTTTCCACAAAAAAATAAAATGACCATGAAACTATTAGCTCGGAGGAAAACGTTATTCCTAAGGTTCAGAATAATTAAATTCATTAAAGTCATTTTTAGCATTTTTGTCATATAATGGATGGTTTGGACTGATGCACAGATGGGCTTATGTATCAAGTCCTAACACATATTCAGCCTACTTAAAGAAGACAAATCTACAGACATTTTGCCTAATCAATGTATTAAAACACCAGAGGTTCTACAAATAAACCATATATAACAAAATGCTAATGACAAATTTATTTCAGGAAATGTAAGAAGCCAGTCTTGATTTAAAGGAAAAGAAAAAAAAGAAAGATAATAATTTGAAGGAGTCAATATTGCACTTTAAGAACATCTGGGACTCTTCCTTTTTTGCTTGAGTTTGTTTCATTAGAAGGAGCTATGGCTCAGCATTTTAAGTATTATATATTTTTTGTCATCTCATTATGCTTGTTAAAAGGGTATTCCCTTTCTGCAAATACAGCTTTATTGTTATACATTGGAAAGATATGCCATTTTTCTTTTAAAGAAGCCTCTCTAATCAAAGTTTTTATCTTCTTAATATATCGCAATCACCATAATATCACTGTGATGTTACTATTCCTCAGTTTACCCTTCTACCCAATTAATTCTTCTGCTTTCCATTAGGTTTATGACATCACATGATTAAAAACAGACTAGCTAAACCTTTTTATGTTCTATGTAGAAACAGAAAGTCTCTTTTCTCTGAATGAATAATCATTAGAAGTACAAATCTATATCTCTGAAAACACAATACTGCAGTTGTAATGATGACTCATGCAGGAAAAAGACTCCCTGTTTCTAGATGTGCTTAGAAGGATTTAGCTGTTATGGTCACCAAGGGGTGGTGACCATCCAGGGGTGGACCCACTGGACCGTGCACTGGACTTCCCTGAAGGAGCAACCAGCAGCAAACCCCTATACAGGGACTGTGTGGCACTCCAACAGAATACTTAAATGCACAGCAGCCAGGGACCAGAGGTGGTAGTCTCAACGGACAGGTATAGTCACAATGTCCAGTGCAGGGGTGTACAGAGGTGGCAGCAAAGAGGTAAAGGCTCAGACGAGATGCACTGTAGTGTTGGCTCAGACATGATAGCACTGTGGCTAGGAATGGCGTCACAGCAGGGATGGCTCAGGAGTGGCATCACAGCAGGGATGGCTCTAGGACGAGACAGAGGTTAGGAACAGACAACTGGAGCTAGGATACAACACAGAAACACTCTTGGACCTAACAACTAGCAGCACACTATAAACAATTGTGCTCAGGCGCCTCCTGTCAGGAGAGGCAATCTTAAATTTCTCTACGGTAACAGGTGACCTCATGGATTGCTTACAAAAGGGGGTGTGGCCATGTGTGCATCCTACAGGCACTTACTGAAGACCTGCGCATGGCCTGGAAGAAGAAAGAGGTGGCAGCAGACTCTGGGACAGGAGAAGAGGCCATGGAGCTGATGGGCAGGAAACCAGGAGGTAGAACCCACCGGAGCCTGGGAGCGGGAGTGTGCATGGATGTCACACTGGAATCGGGAGCTACAGAGCTTATGGTCAGGTGAGAGAGGGGATGCTCCCACCGGAGCCTGGGAATGGGAGCACGTGAGGATGGAACACTGGGACTGGGGCTGGATGCTACATTAGCTAGTCTGTTTTCAACCATGTATTGCCATAGACTTAATGGAAAACAGAAGAATTAACTGGGTAGAAGAGTAAAATGAGCAACTGTATGTAGACAGTGCTATATAATATGATGATTGCAACATATGCAGAGGATATAAACTTTGATAGGAGTGCTTCTTTAACATATGTGGTGTAACAATTCGCCACAGATCTCTGCTCCCTATAAAATTATTAGGAGCTTCCAAAATGTAATTTCAGGTCAACTGATGCTTACTTAGTTCAATGGAGCATAAAAGGGTTTTCCCACAAACATAGTTAATTTTAATCAACAGATCTAGGAATAATAATAATTTCCATAATAAGATGTGTTTATATATATATATATATATATATATATATATATATTGTGAGGTAGCACGGTCGGCTGCGCAGCAGAAGACACGGGATCCAGGCATTAAGGTTCACAGCACACGGTTTTAATGTCCAAACAAAAGTCCATAACAAAATACATGTGCCTCTCCAGCAGAAAACTCAGGGAGTTCTGTTCACTCCCTCACACCCGGCACACCTGCCCTTGTTCCTGATTCTATTTAACCCTTCCTTCAGCCTGTAGGGAAACAGCATTAACCCTATAGTGGATTTACTTTCTATCATGGAGTGAGCACAACCGGGGCGAGACATACCGGCCGTCATAGATAACCCCGGTCACAGTCTCACACACCCCCCCCTCAGTTCAAGCGTGCGGGGTTGAACTCCAGCCATCAAACACGGGCCGCGGGACAAGGCATCAGGGTTGCCCTGCAACCCACCGGCCCTATGTTCAACCGTAAACCGGAAGTTCTGCAGAGAAAGGAACCACCGGGTAACCCGGGCATTCCGTTCCTTGGCGGACCTCATCCAGACCAGTGGAGAGTGATCCGTCACCAAGCGAAACTGCCGTCCCAGCAGGTAATAGCGTAGGGACTCCAAGGCCCACTTGATCGCCAGGCACTCCTTCTCCATTACGCTATAATTCCGCTCGGGAGGGGTGAGCTTCCTACTTAAGAAGGTGACGGGGTGTTCCTCCCCCTGAACCACCTGAGACAGCACTGCCCCCAGGCCGACCTCCGAGGCATCAGTCTGTACTATGAACTCCTTCCGGAAATCAGGGTGTACAAGAACGGGCTGTCCGCACAGGACCCCCTTCAGGGCCCGGAAGGAGTCCTCGGCCTGCGGAGTCCAGCGCACCATGACGGACTTCTTGCCTTTGAGAAGGTCCGTCAAGGGGGCTGATAGTCCCGCAAAATCTTTTACAAACCTCCTGTAGTACCCCACGATACCCAGGAAGGCCCTAACCTGCTTCGTGGTCAGGGGTCTAGGCCACTTCTGGATCGCCTCAACCTTGTTAATTTGGGGCTTAATCACTCCTTGGCCTATCACGTAGCCCAAGTAGCGGGCTTCCGTGAGTCCCAATGCACATTTCTTGGGATTGGCTGTCAATCCGGCTGTTCGAAGCGCGTCCACCACCGCTTGTACCTGTTCCAAGTGAGTCTGCCAATCGGAGCTGTAAATAATGATGTCATCCAGGTACGCTGATGCATACGCCTGGTGGGGTTCCAGCACTAAGTCCATCAACCTCTGGAACGTGGCCGGAGAGCCATGTAACCCAAAAGGCAAGACAACATAGTGGAAGAGACCCTCCGGCGTAACAAAAGCGGTTTTCTCTTTGGCGGACTCCGTTAGTGGCACCTGCCAGTACCCCTTGGTCAGGTCGAGCGTGGTAAAATATCGCGCCTGTCCCAGCCTATCAATCAGCTCATCCACCCGGGGCATGGGGTAGAGATCGAACTTGGATATTTTGTTCAATCTCCTAAAGTCATTGCAGAACCTTAAGGAGCCATCGGGTTTTGGTATTAGGACAATCGGACTAGCCCATTCACTCCGGGATTTTTCGATGACCCCCAGGCGTAACATTGTCTTTACTTCCTCCGATATGGCTTGTCGTCGAGCCTCCGGTACCCGGTATGACTTCAGGCGTACCTTCAGGTGGGGCTCGGTGACAATATCATGTCGTATCAGACTGGTCCTACCGGGCAGCTCGGAGAAGACATCGGGGTTCTTCTGAACCAACCATCTGGCCTCTCGCCTCTGTGTCTTGGTGAGGGCTTCTCCAATCCTTACTTCCGGTTCGTCCTCTTCGGAGGTCGCTGGAGCCGGATGTGAACGACCCGAAGAGGAGGGAGGTGGGGAAAAAACAGCCATCAGGCTTTCCCGTTCCTGCCAAGGTTTTAATAGGTTGACATGGTATATTTGTTCAGGTTTCCGCCTACCGGGCTGCAATACTTTATAGTTAACCACCCCGACTCTTTCCTTTATCTCGTAGGGGCCTTGCCACTGAGCCAGGAATTTACTCTCCGCCGTGGGGATTAATACCAACACCCGATCCCCGGGTTTAACCTCATAACGACGGCCGTACGACTTAAAGCGGCGGCAAAACAGGGTACTTATTCTGTTCCGCCGCTTTAAAGCGGCGGCCCGAAAAAACCCTATAGCGCCCCCCAGCGACCGAAAATCTCGGGGGTTTCAGCTACCGGGGGTAGCTGAGACCCCCCAGATTATGAATCGGGGTGTTTTTTTTGGACCCCGATCATGTGATCGGCGGTATACACCGTATACCGACGAACACATGAAAAAAAAAGAAATGGCCGGTAAAACTGATTTCTTTTTCATCTGACATGATCAAACATGTCAGATGAGAAAGAAATCTAACCCCCTAGTGCCCCCAAAGCCCCCGGTACCGGAGAGTCCCCCCACCCCCACCCCCACCCCCACCGGACATCCAAAATGGCGCCGAAGCGCACAGAAAACTGCAGCCGCCGCCGGCTCTGCAGTCATTTCCCTCCGATCTGAAATGATCAAACATTTCAGATCGGAGGGAAATGTCCTCCCCCTGACCCCTCCTCCGGTCCACCGGAGCCCTCTGGTCACCGGAGCCCCCTCCGGTTCTCCAGAGCCACCACCCCCCTCCCCCCTCCGGAGCGTGGAAGATGGCGCCGCACAGCGCGCGGCCGCATTCATTCTGCTCTTTCTGCCGCATGTGACACGTCACATGCGGCAGAAAGGTGTCCCCAGGTCCCACCAGGTCACCCCCCGTCACCCCCCCCCCCAAGCCCCCGGTTATACGTTACCGGTCTGCCGCTCCGGGCCCGCGATCGCCGCCTCCTTCTTCAATGCTGGCGGCGCATGCGCAGACAGCGGCTGTCAGCTGGATCCCTGCAAGCAGGAATCCTGCTGACGTCGCTGATGCACAGGCTCCACTGTGGACCGGGGGAGGGTGAGTGCAGTGATCTGCAGCCACACTCCTCACATGGAGAGGCTGCTGTTCCAGAAAATGGGGGGTACGTTCTGTGAGCGTGCCCCTCATATTCTGGAATGAGGTTACTGCAGGTCACTCTGCCCTAGGTTGGACCGGGGCAGAGTGAGTGCAGTATTCTCAGATTACTGCACCCACACTGCTCATGGAGAGCTTGCTCTTCCAGAAAATGGGGGATACGTTCCCTGAACGTGCCCCCCATATTCTAGAAGGTCCAGAGTCGCCGAGGGACCTCCAAAATGGATTACAGCGACCGAAATTTCTTTATTTTCAATAAATTGGTAAAAGAGGAATGTTTCGGGGAGTGTTTTTTCAAATAAATTTTTTTTTTGTCTTTTTTTTTTCTATTACTGACTGGGTTAGTGATGTCGGGTATCTGTTCAGATGCTGTGACATCACTAACCCCAGGGCTTGATGCCAGGTGACATTACAGCTGGTATCAACCCCATATATTACCCCGTCTGCCACCGCACCAGGGCGCGGGATGAGCTGGGGCGAAGCGCCAGGATTGGCGCATCTAATGGATGCGCCACTTCTGGGGCGGCTGCGGCCTGCTATTTTTAGGCTGGGAAGAGTCCAATAACCATGGCTCTTCCCACCCTGAGAATACCAGACCCCAGCTGTCCGCTTCACCTTGGCTGGTGATCTAATTTGGGGGGGACCCCACGTTTTTTTTTTTTTTTAAAAAACGCCTGGGGAGCCCTCCAAATTGATCACCAGACAAGGTGAAGCTGTCAGCTGTGGTTTGCAGGCTACAGCTGTCTGCTTTACCCTAGCTGGCTATCAAAAATAGGGGGGACCCCACGTCGTTTATTTTAATTATTAATTTTTTGGGGGGCTAAATACAAGGCTAGGCACCCTTTAGTGCCACATGAAAGGCACTAAAGGGCGCCAGCTTAGAATATGCAGGGGAATGGGACGTTATATTTGTTTGACATCTATCCATTCATCCATTGTAGCATTTTACGCTGTGTGCCCACAATCAGGGTTTGCAGCGTTTTGGGCGCAGAGTGTTTTCCCTGTGTCCATGACGCTGCGTTGTGCAGTAGAAGCACAGTGGAAGGATTTTTAGAAATCCCATGCCCAATGTGCTTCTTTTCTCCGCAGCATAAACCGACCTGTGGCGCAGCTTCCCGAGCCTCAGCATGTCAATTTATGCTGCGGAGATGAGTGTTCTCTGCAGGTAGCATAGAGCTCCACAGCGGCCTGAACCCAAATCGTGGGCTTGGGCAGCTGCGTTCTCCCGTGGACAACACTCACATCTCTGCAGGAGCCTGACACTGTGTACTAGATGCCGTGTCGCTGGATCATGGCCACAGAGCCTAACAGTGAGACATTTGTTGCTACAGCAACATTTTTGTGAAGTACCTGTGGATTCAAAATGCTTACTATACTCCTGAATAAAATCCAGTTTCCAAAATGGGGTCACTTGTGGGGGTTTTCTGATGTATAGGTACCCAAGGGGCCCTGCTAATGTGACATGGTGCGCGCAATTTATTTCAACTTTTCCAGAATTCAAATGGTGCTCCCTCCATTCCAAGCCCTCCCATTTATCCAAACAGAGGTTTTTGGCCACATGTGGGGTATCCCTGTGCTCATAAGACATTGGATAATAACCTGTGGGGTCCACGGTTTGTTGTTGTCTCTTGAAAAAGTGAGAAATTTGATGCTAAAGCAACAGTTTTGTGAAAAAAATGAAAATTTTCAATATGGCAACCTAAGCTTATCAAATTCTGTGAAGTACTCGTGGATTCAAACTGCTCACTATACACCTTGATAAAAGCCTTGAGGTGTCTTGTTTCCAGAATGAAGTCACTTGTGGGGGACCGCCACTGTTTAGGCACCTCAGGGGCTCTCCAAATGCAACCTGGCGTCCGCTATTGATTCCAGCCAATTTTGCAGTCAAATGGCACTCCTTCCCTTCCGAGCCCTGCCATGCGCCCAAACAGTTGATTTCCACCACATATAAGGTATCGCCAAACTCAGGAGAAATTGCACAATAAATGTTATGCTGAATTTTTTCCTTTTACTCTTGTAAAAAAAAAAGCTACCTGGTTGAAATAACAATTTTGTGGTAAAATTTTATTTTTTTTTTTTCATGGCTCAACGTTATAAAATTCTGTGAAGCACCTGGGGGTTCAGGGTACTCACCAAACATCTAGATAAATTCCTTGAGGGGCCTAGTTTCCAAAATGGGGTTACTTGTGCGGGGTTTCTGCTGTTTAGGTACCTTAGGGGACCTCCAAATGCGACATGGTGCCCGCAATCTTTTTCAGCCAAATTTCCTTTCTAAAATTCAAATATTGCTCCTTTCGTTCCAAGCCCTCCCATTTGTCCAAACAAAGGTTTCAGACCATATGTGAGGTATCACCGCGCTCATAAAAAAGTGGTTAACAAACCTTGAGGTCAAATTTTTGGAATTACCTCTTGAAAAAGTGAGAAAATTGATGCTAAAGCAACATTTTTGAGAAAATTATTAAAATTTTCAATATGACAACGTAACGTTAACAAAATCTGTGAAGTACCTGTGGATCTAAAATGCTCACTATACCCCTAGATAGAAGCCTTGAGGGGTCTAGTTTCCAAAATGGTGTCACTTGTGAGGGATTTCTTCTGTTTAGGTACCTTAGCGGACCTGTAAATGCAACATGGTGCCCGCAATCTATTTCAGCCAAATTTGCTTTCCAAAATTCAAATATTGCTCCTTTTGTTCCGAGCCCTACCATTTGTCCAAACAGAGGTTTCTGACCACATGTGGGGTATCGGCGCACTCATAAGAAAGTGGGGAACAAGTTTTGAGGTCCATTTTGTTGTGTTATTTCTTCTAAAAGTGAATAAATTTGGGTTAGAGCAACATTTTTAGGTAAAATTTAATTTTTGCTTTTTTTCATTCCACATTGCTCTTGTTCATGTGAAGCACCTGAAGGGTTAATAAACTTCTTGAATGTGGTTTTGAGTACTTTGGGGGGTGCAGTTTTTAGAATGGTGTCACTTTTGGGTATTTTCTGTCATCTAGGCCTATTGAAGTCACTTCAAATGTGATGTGGTCCCTAAAAAAATGGTTTTGTAAATTTTGATGTAAAAATGAGAAATTGCTGATAAACTTTGAACCCCTCTAACTTCCTAACAAAAAAAAATTTTGTTTCCAAAATTGTGCTGATGTAAAGTAGACATGTGGGAAATGTTATTTATTAACTATTTTGTGTCACAGAAATCTCTGGTTTAACGGTATAAAAATTCAAAAGTTGAAAATTGCTAAATTTTCAAAATTTTTGCCAATATTCAATTTTTTTCATAAATAAACACAAAAAATATTGTCCTAAATTTGGTACTAACATGAAGTCCAATATGTGACGAAAAAACAATCTCAGAATCACCGGGATCCGTTGAAGCGTTCCAGAGTTATAACCTCATGAAGTGACACTGGTCAGAATTGCAAAATTTGGTCTGGTCATTAAGGTGAAAATTAGCTCCGTCACTAAAGGGTTAAAGGTCCGCACGGTGGCTTGTCTATTGTAGCGGCCGCTTTGCGCGGCCTGAGCCTCCTGTAAATGCTCCTTCACAATTGGCATGACCGCGCTTATGCGGTTCTGCATACCTAAAATGTGTTCGATCACACTTTTATGGGGGGTGGGCTCTTGCTCCCATGTTTCCTTTGCCAGGTCCAACAATCCCCGGGGATGTCGCCCGTATAACAATTCAAAAGGCGAAAACCCCGTGGATGCCTGTGGCACCTCTCGTATGGCAAACATCAAATAGGGAAGCATCATATCCCAGTCTTTCCCGTCTTTTGAAATCACCCTTCTTAGCATGGTTTTCAGGGTTTTATTGAAACGCTCGACTAAACCGTCCGTTTGAGGATGATACACAGACATACGCAACTGCTTGATCTGGAGTAGCCGACATAGCTCTTTGGTCACTTTAGACATGAATGGGGTCCCCTGATCCGTAAGGATCTCCTTGGGCAACCCCACCCGGCAGAACACAGCAAACAACTCCCGAGCTATAAGCTTTGCTGCAGTATGTCTGAGAGGTATCGCCTCGGGATACCGGGTGGCATAGTCAACGATCACTAGGATGTGTTGGTGCCCTCGAGCGGACTTTACGAGGGGCCCCACCAGATCCATCCCTATCCGTTCAAAAGGGACTTCTATAATGGGTAACGGTACCAACGGACTGCGAAAGTGGGTCAGGGGTGCGGTAAGCTGACACTCCGGGCAGGTTTCGCAGAACCGTTTTACCTCCCCAAAGACCCCGGGCCAATAGAACCTTTGCAATATTCGCTCCTGCGTTTTCTTGACCCCTAGGTGGCCACTCATCAGGTGTTTATGAGCCAAGTCGAGGACCCGCCGGCGATGCGGCTGGGGCACCACCAACTGCTCTACCCCCACGCCCCGTATTTCATCTACCCGGTAGAGTAAATCCTGTTTAAGAGCAAAATGGGGGTACCTTACCTGGGCACCGGGCAGCTGTGCCACCCCGTCAACTACTGTCACCCGACTCCGAGCATGTATTAACGTAGGGTCCTGCAGTTGGGCTGTCCCAAACGTATCCGGGGACGCCTCCAACTCTGGGATGGGCTCGACTGTCTCAGCCTCTCCTGCCAATACCTCTAGGGGCGACCTATCGGGTTCACACTCTGTCCCTATCATGGTGACCCCTACGGCAGGTGTCCCGGATTCAGGATTGTAGGGCTCAGGTCCCGGACCGACCAATATCTGAGGGGACTTAGGGGGTCCCCTCCATAAAGTCCAAAAATAGGGCAGATCCCTTCCTAGGATCACGTCATAAGGAAGAGTGTTAAGAAGTCCCACCTCATGTTGCACCTGACCGCAAGGTGCTGTGATGGTGACAATCCCCGTGGGATAGTCGCGGCGGTCCCCATGTATGCAAACCACCCCCACGGTGCGTCCTGTGGCCTTTACTTTAGCCCTCAAGGTGGATCGCACAAGGGTCACTAAGCTTCCGGAATCCAACAATCCTGTAACCGGACATCCATTCACCTGTATTTGGCACAAGTGGGGCTCCGTCTCTGGGGAGACCAGGTCAGCGGTACACACCACCTGAGCATACATTGAACCCCGCCGGGTAACACCACAATCCATGGGCTCCGTGGTGAGTGGACACTGGGCTTCCATATGTCCCACCCGCTGGCACCGCCAACATCTAATGGGGACGGAAACCCCCTTGACGGGTTGTCGTTTAGGGTACAGAACCTTCCGGACCTCAGGAATGGCGGCCGCGGCCTCAGACGGGACGGTAGGGGACTCCTGCACCGTTGTCAGCGGTGGGTCCTTGGCCCTAGGCTTGGAGGGGTCGGACCGACGGGCGGTACGCAAAGTCTCAGTGTCCCGTATCAAGTCCTGCGTAGCCACATGCCGCTCTACCAGGGACACTAATTGGTCCAGGGTACTCGGGTCACCCTGTCCGACCCACCGTTGAACGGTGACTGGTAAAGTGCGCACAAAACGATCCACTACTACCCTTTCCACCATTTGCGCCGTGCTCAGAGTGTCAGGCTGCAACCATTTTTTTACAAGATGCAACAAGTCATAGGCCTGGGAGCGTACGGGTTTGGCTTCCTCATAGAACCACTGATTTACCCGCTGAGCCCGTACATAGGTATTCACCCCCAACCGAGCCAGTATTTCGGCTTTCAGGGTCACATAGTCAATGGCGTCCTCGGTACAGAGGTCCAGGTACGCTTTTTGGGGTTCCCCCGTCAGATAGGGCGACAATACCTCAGCCCACTGCTGGGTCGGCAGCTTTTCCCGCTCGGCCACCCGCTCAAACACCGCCAGGAACGCTTCCACATCATCACCCGGGGTCATCTTCTGCAACGCTTGTCTCACCGCTTTCCGGACGCTGCCGTCGTCACCCGGTCCCGGGGTTGTTGCTGCCGGTCCGGCACGGATCGACTTGGCCAGGAGAACCATCTGTTCTTGGTGCCTTTTTTCCTGCAATTGCAAGGCTTGCTGCTGACGTGCATTGGCTTGATCCATCTGTTCTTGGAGTTTTTTTTCCTGCACTTGCAAGGATTGGAGCAGGTGTGCATTGGTCTGTTGCTGCTGTGCATTAGCCTGTTGCTGCTGTGCATTAGCTTGAGCCAAATGCTTTAGTATGTCCTCCATGGCGTCGCCGGGTTTGGGCTGTAGTATAGCCGCTCGAATCCAGGACATGCGCAGCTGGGTCACCAGGGATGGATGCTACACCTCACCGGCTGTCATGCCCGCATTCTCCACCATATGTGAGGTAGCACGGTCGGCTGCGCAGCAGAAGACACGGGATCCAGGCATTAAGGTTCACAGCACACGGTTTTAATGTCCAAACAAAAGTCCATAACAAAATACATGTGCCTCTCCAGCAGAAAACTCAGGGAGTTCTGTTCACTCCCTCACACCCGGCACACCTGCCCTTGTTCCTGATTCTATTTAACCCTTCCTTCAGCCTGTAGGGAAAGAGCATTAACCCTATAGTGGATTTACTTTCTATCATGAAGTGAGCACAACCGGGGCGAGACATACCGGCCGTCATAGATAACCCCGGTCACAGTCTCACAATATATATATATATATATATGTCCTTGCTATGTACTGTGTAATGGCCGTCTCTGACCATAGGTAAAACACGGTATGTTTTTAAGAGCCAAAGGAATGTTTTACTCACAAAAAGAAGTCTCCAATGTTGTTGTACTTTTTTGCATCTTCCCCTGCCAAGGAGATGTGGTATGATCAGACCATGTCCCTGTACGGTCAGACACAGCCAATACACAGTACATAGCAGGGATATATAAATAAGATTATCTCAGCATAAGAACATTTTTTTAAACAAATCCAATTGTAGAAATTATCATTCCAAGGTCTAATGATTAAAATTAACTTTAAAATTAACTTTGTTCATGGAAAAAAACTCTTTACAGGAAAGAAATTGCAAGTACTGTGGTGTAACTGTAAAGAGTCTTGGATTGGTATGTCTATTAAAGGACCACTGTTATGCTCGCATGTGTGAGCAGAAATGGACCCACCGGGCCACAGTACTGGCTCAACCAGAAAGGGCTTAACTAAGTAACTACCTTATCTTCACTAGAGCTTCTGATAGTGAGGACAGGCTGGTGCTGGAAATTAGTCGCCAGGTGCCACTCAGGGATACATGGAACTATGAGAGCTGGCCCCAGGGTATGGGTACAGATGCAGGCAAGAGCAGTCTTTTCTGTGGTATGGCTGATATGGCAGGTGTAGCTGGTATGGCTGGTAATTGAGGTGCTACAGGTAAAGCAGGTACAGCAGGCATGTCTTGTACAGCAGGTACTGACAGGTGCATCAGGCATGGCAAGAGCAGGCATGTTCTAGAACACAGGTATGGGTTAGCAAGCACAGGTACAGACATAAGATTTAGGATACAGTATACAGGGAACAGGACGGGACCTGACAACTAGCAGTCTTTTTCTAGCAATAGACCACATTGTCCAGGCACATCCGATAGAGAGAGGATGCCATAGGCTGAGAGATACATCTGGTTTAGGGCATGTTGGCTCTTTAAGAGCAGAAACAGGCATGAAGGACAGATGCCAATGCCACCACTGAGCAGCTGGAAGGGGTAGCTTGCACGGTCCCTGCCGGGAGGAAAAAGGGAGTTAGAGTGGGGATGCCAGAGGCGGCGTTGCAACCATCCTCTTTTTTTATCCCCTGGATTGAAACAAAGATTGCTCTCATTTAATGATTACATGCCAAGAGAAAATAATACCTAAGTATCATTTTTCACCTACAGTGAATAAGCTGGATTTGTTAAAGTTGATTTTTTAAGCAAGAGCACCCAACAGAATTATTAAAACAGGAAATATTTTCATAAATGATTCCAAAAGTGAATTTCAAAAGGACAATTCTTTTAAAGGGAAACCTAAGAAAGCATATTAAATTATACCCATCAATCCTTAGGCTACCCCGCATTATTACAGTCTTCTATTTTTGCCCATGTCATAATTTTAAAAACAATAATCTAACTTTTCTCTGACATCTTGACTCTAAAAATCAACATCTGCCGTGAATAGTTCTGGTGACTATATGAAAACTTTATCATTATTATTTTTATTATTAGAGAGATCACTCTGAATTGTGAACAAAATACTGGAGAATCAATTATGCAGATCTAAATCAGCTATAGACACGAACTAGCTGTTGACTGAACGTTTGTTTGGCAGTCAATTCTCCTTCCGAACTCCCTCATATACATAAATATCGAGCTCAACCATGTATTCCTGGTTTTTAAGGGAGTTAGAGGAGAAATCTGTTAAGTTTCTTTAAGAAGGTTAACTTCTGAAATAAAATGGATCGGATGTTGAATAAACAACTGCTCTAACCTTTTCTTTCTCAACATCATGTGGCATAGAGAGTTATGAGGCCCCAATATACATCAGATGGTTATCTGAAGCCACCTAAGCTGGTGATTTTGGCAAATTTTTATCTCAAGTGGTTTGGGACCTTATGGTCCAAGAAAATTCCATTCCACAGTAGCAGTTATACACAAGGTGGGTAAATAGTGCAAAATCAAAAATGTTCTGGCACCCAGGGAATGTACATCCTTATATCTTTATGAAATGACACTGATCCACCTGAACGTTTTAGCTGATCCAAAGTTTTCTAAACCAGTATCCAATACAAAGCTCCTGATGGGCTGAAACGTTCAGTTGGATCAGTGTTATGTAATAAAGACATAAGGGTATACCTTCTGTGAGTGCTGGAGCTTTTCTGATTTTGCATTATTGTCCAAGAAAGGCGGTAGAATGTGCTGTAGGCAGTGAGTAAATTACATTCCATTTCAGAAAGGTATAGTCTTGCATCATAAGGTCAGTAACAAGTGTCAACTACTAAAACCCCTCAGCACTTACGTACTACCTTGACTTAGGGTGATGAACAATGATGGAGACAGAAGGATTGCTAACATGATTGTTCCATACCCATATCCATAGCATGTCATATGCAAGACATCACCTGTATCTATGGGGCCATTTGTTGTCAATATCAAAGATTTTTATGCAGCATAAGAATCAATCACCTGAGGAACAAGCATTTTGCTTTGTTCATTGGGTGGTTCTCATCATTTTTATGTGGGCCAACTATTGACTGGTAAGAAGAATTTTTATCTCTATACATGCCCTGCATGTGTAAGGGAGTCTAGGGCTCTGACACCCCTACAGAGGTAACAAGCATTGTATTGATGTATAATAAAGTTGAGTGTTGTGCGTTGTGCGGCCACCAGGTGGCAATGTTGCTCAAGTGACCACTTACCTGGTACCCTTTGGTTAGGAAGGGGTTATGGGCAGGGAGGGGTGTACTTTATAAAAAGGGCAAGCACTAGGAAGAGACTACAAGAGTCCCCTGTGAGTAGAAATGGATAAGAGGCCCACAGTAGTGATTTGACAAGACCTTCGGGGTGGACCTCAGACACTGGACACATAGGGTCCTGCACGTGGAAGAACTGACTATAACTATGTCCCCTGGAAATGGGTTTAGTCCCGACGGTCTGAGTGGCATTCATTCTGTGGAAGAAATACCCCAAAAAAAACCTTAAGAGACGGACGGTTAGTGTTACCCTAAAGTGAGGGTGGGAACCAAACGTGAGAGCAGAGGATGAGCCTACCACATATTGTGAAGTCCTTAGAGGGGATAAGGGGCTTAGTGGTTCTCTCAGAGACCCAAGTGCCAGGGAAGTGGTCGGCCTGCAAATTGGACTGAGATTGAAACTAGAGGGAACCCCATATTGGTCAGAGTTGGTGCCTGCAATATGCGAGATGAAGATTTCTGTAAAGGTCCAGTGATTTAAAGAAACCCTCTTGTGTCAGAGTTTTTGTCTCAGCGGATGAATGGACTTTGGTGGCTGTGTTGTACTGGAGTTGCGACTGGGGGGAAAAAGTTAATGGCAGGCCACGCTGCAGCCAGAGAACCTCTGCAGCAACTACACAGACCCCTGTTAGCCAGCCCAACACATTGCAATTTATCTGATACTTTACTTAAGATCTGATACTGATAGTAGTATCATCAGATATAATGTTCATAGGTAAATATTCACATCAGAAACAAAATTTCTCAATCTCCATTCTTTTCAGTAAATGGAAGGCTGGTTTACCAAAATTCTTAGTCACATACAGTATGACATATGTAGAAGTCTATTCATAAGACACTATAAGCAAAAAAGTCATAATAATACGTAAGATAATTAACAAAGAAATGTACACAATAGAACAGGATAGCTATTATAGAGTTAAAGGTTCAACTAAAGTATAAAGTAAAAAAAGAACATAGCAAAAAATAAAAAACAACAAAAAAGGGGCAAAAATAAGAAAAGTAAGGAAGCAATAGTGTACATGCACAGTATATTCAGTCATCTTGTTAATAGTATAAGAGCAAATCCTTCTAAATGAAATATGTTACATTTTATTTTATATAAAATAACAAAAGAAATGTAAAAGAAAGCACAAATGTAACAACGCAGAATAATATTATCCAGCATCTCACCAATATAGATAAAATGTAGCAAGCAACAAACGGGCTGAGATTGCAGATTGGCACATTATATATCCACAAGATAAGCTAAAGTCACACCAGTGACAACGAGTAAGTAACGCTGCATACTTAAAGTGAAATTATATTTTGCAATAATCACATCATCATTCACAAGAGCTTCTACAATTTCACATTTAATTGCTCTTACATATAGTGTGGTGTTAAGTTTTAAGAGTTTTGTCTAGCACTCTCAATACATGGACACCATTAGATAAAGTCAGTGGAGGACCCTTGTGAAAAAACAATGTATAGGCCCCTTACTCTAAATTATCTTACAATTAGCCCTCTTTTATCATATGTCACCAGCAATTGTGTATTATACAATTCATTAGTTTAGCCTTAAACACTTCGGACAAAAAATGTATTTAGCGGATTCCATAAATTCCATGAATCTCTGAGAAGAGTATGAGAACTTTAAGGGGTTGTCCACTACTTAGACAACCCTTATATTACACTCCCGGGGCCCCGGCGCCACTCCTTACCCACTGATCCAGTCTCGGGATCACGGCGCCGCTCCTTATCCACTGACCCGGTCCACGTGCATACCGACCGCGGCCGCTGCTCCTGCTCCCCTGCATCTCCCGTGCTCCCTGCTCGGCGGTCCCGCCAGCTTGCTGCGGCTCGGGACTCTGCCCCCGGCTCCCCTGTGTCCTGTCCTCAGCCTCCTGTGCTTGTCTCCGGTTCCCGGTCTTCGTGCTTGCGCATTAGGGCGCGGACATGCTCATTCACTTCTTTTAAAGGGCCAGCATCCCAGGAACAGGATATGGCCGATTACAGGTATAATAGACTTCCTTTTGCATACGGGCGGTGCTTGTTCAACGAGTTCTTGCAGCTTAGTCTCTTGTGCTAGTGTTCAAGCCCTCTGTGTTCTGTTCCTTGATTAACCCTGTCTCTACCGTCAGAACCTGATGCCCGGTGTATGCCTCAGCTCTTCCGGCTCCTTGGAGATTCAACGGTGTCCGTTAGCAGTGGATCTCACCATCTTCCATCTGCTTCACTCCGCCACTGGCTCTGGATTACATCCGACGTCTCCAGCCTGCATTTATCACTGGTTCCGGACTTCGCCTGCTGTCTTCTCCCGGCTCCGGTCATCCGTCTAGATTATCTCTGGTCCGAAGCCACCGCAGGATTGGTCCCGTATTCTGCCCAGACTTTCCAAGGACACTCCCCGTATTCTGCCTGTGTTCTCTGCTGTGAATCTAGGCCCTCTGGGGTGGTCGCCAGACAGTCCCTGTATAGGAGTTCGCTCCTGGTGGCTTCCCTGGGGGAGTCCGGTGCATGGTCCCGTGGATCCACTCCTGGACTGAACGCAACACCTTACCATTCTCTATATTTCCCCATGTAAAATAATAACAGCTATTGTGTGGGCCCTGTTTCAGCTATGCAGCCAGTCAGCAGCTTCTTACCTCTCACTTTCTTTGGAAGAGACCAACACCTGGAAGAAGTTATAGGTGCAAATCAAAGAAAGGTTTAAACTCTGCTCTGCCGTTGAAGAAAATCCAAGACCAAATGGATCTTACAATCGTGATCTTTATTCGTTTATGCGTTTCAGAGATTATTCTCCTTCTTCAGGACCAAAAATCAGCCTGGAAGAAGTAAGCACTTCTGCTGTTCTCTGATCTTAGATGTCAGTTACGTCTGAATAGGTGAGAGGGAAGTAGACGCTGATTGGCTCTAGGTCTTGGGGGCTGACATCAATGGAGAAACACCTGCACTGGAGGTGAGTGAAGCGGATATTATTTTACTTGGGGGAAATATAGTTATTAAAGGGTTGGGCAAGTAGTGGACATTTAAGAGGATGCTGCCAAATATAAACCAAAACACTAAGTTCCTGGTATCTTACTATGCCCAAAACTAAGGAATTATCGGAAATTTCATATTCTGTTTTAAAAATCTGCGTATCTGTCATCATTTTTTTTTCACCTTCCACATGCTATGGTTGACTGAACATTAAAATGGACCTACATGTTATTTGTCTTTCTTATATCCCTAATAACATTGAGAAGTTGAAAAGCAGCTGCCTGGACTTTATCTTCCTTGATATTTGCTTCTCTGGGAAAATCAAATCAAGAGGTCCAAACACAGTTCACAGCAGGAGTTCAAGATAGAAAAAGTCTTGAAAAAGTTCAGTCCTTTAATTCATCTGATAAAAGCAGAACAGAGGGGAAGGGGAGGATGCAGAGAGCAGAAAGATGAATGCTGCCTTTAAGGACCCATACAAGTGCGACTATATGCGTAAAACGGCAGCCGTTGTCTGTCTGCAAGATGTCAGGTGAGTGCTGACCATTCTTCCTTGGTCTGCTGCTATGTAGAGTTTATATCTGCTTGCTTACAGCACCCTATGACTCTTGCTTCTCCACCCAGCTTCCCAGCTGTGCTGTCTTTGAATGAAATGGGAAAAATGGAACCTGCATTACTGCCATGAATATATGAATAAAGAGAAATTTAGCTACTGAATTGATCAATGCAATAGAGCCCCAACACTACGCCAAAGTATTTCTCTACGTTGGGGTCCCTAGCTTGTGTGTGTCCTCTCATGCAGTTAAAAAACTTACCGTGTATGGGAAGCCGAGACCCAGGCTATATATACGTATCATGCGGATTGGCAATAGGTGTGGTTGGGGAGGGTTCACAAACGAAAAACTACTAACAAATAAGGAATAAAGTTTGGAACTCCATTCTATGTCTGAACTGGGTGCAAAAACCTAAAAAAACATCACTATATGGAGATAAGGTATGCACACCAGTGACTATGGAAGGGGAATACATGGAATAGCAGAAACTGCTGTGTGAATACTGACTTGAAAAATTCAATAGCTACATGTAAGAGTGAAAATGTGAAAAATGGAACCTGCATTACTGCCATGAATATATGAATAAAGAGAAATTTAGCTACTGAATTGATTATTTGTTAGTAGTTTTTCGTTTGTAAACCCACCCCACTCACACCTATTGCCAATCCACATGATACATATATATAGCCTGGGTCTCAGCTTCCCATACACGGTAAGTTTTTTTAACTGCATGAGAGGACACACACAAGCTAGGGACCCCAACGTAGAGAAATACTTTGGCGTAGTTTTGGGGCTCTGTTGCATTGATCAATTCAATAGCTAAATTTCTCTTTATTCATATATTCATGGCAGTAATGCAGATTCCATTTTTCACATTTCATTCTTAGATATAGCTATTGAATTTTTCATGTCAGTATTCACACAGCAGTTTCTGCTATTACATGTATTCCCCTTACATAGTCACTGGTGTGCATACCTTATCTCCATATAGTGATTTTTTTTAGGTTTTTGCACCCAGTTAAGACATAGAATGGAGTTCTAAACGTTATTCCTTATTTGCTAGTAGTTTTTCGTTTGTGAACCCACCCCACCTATTGCCAATCCACATGATACATATATATAGCCTGGGTCTCAGCTTCCCATACACGGTAAGTTTTTTAACTGCATGAGAGGACACACACAAGCTAGGGACCCCAATGTAGAGAAATACTTTTGCTGTAATCTGTAACTTTTTTACTGTTTGCACACTTCCTTATTAGTGATGAGCGAGTACTAAAAAGCTCGGGTGCTCGAGGCTCGGGCCGAGCATCCCAAGATACTCGTGTACTCGGCCCGAGCACCGAGCCCAATGTTATCCTATGGGAGACCCGAGTATTTTTCTGAAATGACCCCCGGCAGCATGTAGAAACCCTAAAAATGTCACAAAAGTCTCAGAAGAGTGCTCAAATGACATGGCAACAGCATGGGGAAGACCCCTTGAAGCATTTATCACTCAAAAGTCACAACTGTGAACAATTTTGTCCGCGTTTTACGCCATTTTTACGGACTCACCATAAAACCTTCCAAAATGACACCAAAATGAATTTTCATGGCGGAAATGTTAAGGGCACATACCCAATAGTGAGATAGAGCTGGTGTATGTTACTTTTTGAGATTAATACATGAAATATTTTACGTAAAACATTGTGTGGCACTCCGATGTCCAAAACGCACGTTTTGTGCTTTTTACTAGCGATGTCGGTCATTTTTTTTTTCATTCTATCTCCCGTCGGTCGGTCTCGTTCTGTCTGTCTCTCTCTGTCTTGTCTGTCCCCCTCTCACAGTCTGTCGGTCATTCTCCCCCCTCTCTCTTACTTACCGTTCCCCGATCACTGCCGCGGCGCTGCACAGCTGTGTTCACTAAACTCCGGTGGCTTTTCCTCTTTTGAAAAAGCCGGAGATTAAACAATCTCGTATTCCCTGCTTTCCTGCTTTTCGGCACCTATGATTGGTTGCAGGGAGACACGCCCCCACGCTGAGTGACAGGTGTCTCACTGCACCCAAACACAGCAGCCGGTGTGTGTGTGTATACTGTGCAGTGAAATAAATAATTAAATAATTTAAAAAAACGGCGTGCGGTCCCCCCAATTTTAATACCAGCCAGATAAAGCCATACGGCTGAAGGCTGGTATTCTCAGGATGGGGAGCTCCACGTTATGGGGAGCCCCCCAGCCTAACAATATCAGTCAGCAGCCGCCCAGAATTTCTGCATACATTAGATGCGACAGTTCTGGGACTGTACCCGGCTCTTCCCGATTTACCCTAGTGCGTTGGCAAATCGGGGTAATAAGGAGTTAATGGCAGCCCATAGCTGCCACTAAATCCTAGATTAATCATGTCAGGCGTCTCCCCGAGATTCTTTCCATGATTAATCTGTAAATTACAGTTAAAAAACACACACCCGAAAAATCCTTTATTAGAAATAAAAAACACTAACAAAGTCCCTCATCACCAATTTATTAACCCCGACAAACCCTCCATGTCCGGCGTAATCCACGGACCTCCAGCGTCGCGTCCAGCTCTGCTGCATGGAAGTGACAGGAGCTGCAGAATACACCGCCGCTCCGGTCAGCTTCACACAGCAACTGAGGTGAGTATAGCGATCAGCTGAGCTGTCACTGAGGTTACCTGGATCCAGCGGTGGATGCAGCGGTGGCCGCGGGTAACCTCAGTGACAGCTCAGCTGATCGCGCTACTCACCGCCGCTCCGGTCAGCTCCATGCAGCAATTGAGTTGAGTATAGCGATCAGCTGCTGTCACTGAGGTTAATCGCGGCACCGCTGAATCCAGCGGTGGCCGTGAGTTACCTGACTGACAGCAGCTGATCGCGCTACTCACCTCAGTTGCTGTGTGAAGCTGACCGGAGTGGCGGTGTATTCTGCAGCTCCTGTCACCTGAATGTAGCAGAGCTGGATGCGGCGCTGGAGGACTGTGGAGTACGCCGGACATGGAGGGTTTGTCGGGGTTAATAAATTGGTGATGAGGGACTTTGTTAGTGTTTTTTATTTCTAATAAAGGATTTTTCGTGTGTGTGTGTTTTTTAACTGTAATTTACAGATTAATCATGGAAGGTTTCTCGGGGAGACGCCTGACATGATTAATCTAGGATTTAGTGGCAGCTATGGGCTGCCATTAACTCCTTATTACCCCGATTTGCCAACGCACTAGGGTAAATCGGGAAGAGCCGGGTACAGTCCCAGAACTGTCGCATCTAATGTATGCGGCAATTCTGGGCGGCTGCTGACTGATATTGTTAGGGTTGGGGGCTCCCCATAACGTGGAGCTCCCCATCCTGAGAATACCAGCCTTCAGCCGTATGGCTTTATCTGGCTGGTATTAAAATTGGGGGGACCGCATGCCGGTTTTTTTAATTATTTATTTATTTATTTTACTGCACAGTATAGACACGCCCACCGGCTGCTGTGATTGGGTGCAGTGAGACACCTGTCACTCAGCGTGGGGGCGTGTCTCACTGCAACCAATCATAGGCGCCTGTGGGCGTGGAAAGCATGGAATATAAGATGGCTGTGTGCAGAGCACAGCGCGCCCGCCGGTATAAAGGCTCGGTCACGCTGTGCAGGCCGGCCAATCACTGCAATTCCACAACTAACAGGGCTGTGGCATTGCAGTGGTCTGCCAGCCAATCCCTGCATGAGGGCTGGCTCTCAAAAGAGCGCCAACATGCAGGGATGAAGACCACGAGTACAGCACGAGTATCGCAAAATTACTCGGTACCCGCCGAGTAGCCCGAGTACAGTGATACTCGTGCGAGTACCGAGTAGTAACAAGCATACTCGCTCATCACTATTCCTTATGGAACCGCAACTAGGACTTATTTCTATAAGATAAAGGTAAACCTATAAATGTTTGGTGTCTGCAAACTTGCACCGACCTGAGGCCTGATCACACCCACACATTAGTTTTACTATATACCTAACATGGTGAATAAAATATCTCAAAAACAATCATGCATTCACACTCTTTTTGCAATTTTTCCACATTTGGAATTTTTTTTTGCTGTTTTCCAGTACACTATATGGTAAAACTCATGGTTTTATGTAAAAGTACAACTCGTTCCACAAAAAAACAAACCTCACATGCCTATATTAAAGGAAAAATAAAAACCTTACAGCTCTCGGAAGAAGTGGAGAAAAAAAAAATGCTCAAAATCGGCCGGTCGTGAAGGGGTTTAAATTAGAGATGAGCGAGCCTCTAGAGGCTCGAGTTTGGTTCGGTTCGTCGAACGGAGGCCGTGTTCAAGTTCGATTCGGCGAACGTCTCGACGAACCTCTCGAGCCCCATTGAAACCAATGGCAGGCAAACACAAACACATAAAAACACATTATAAATGTACACATACAGTTACTAAACATTGCCATAATACTTACCTGTCCCAGCGACGCGTCCTGAACAATGTCTCCCACCGCTTTTCCTTCCGATAATTGATGTGTCCTCCCGGAAACCAGCACTGATGATAGGACCTTCCGTGACGTCAAAAAAGCATGTGACCAGTCACGTGTCTATTATCTCATTGGCTACAGACTGGTCACATGCCTAGACGTCATTGCTAGGTCCTGTCAGTGCATCTCTCTGGTACGCCGTGCTCGTTTGTGCATCCCCGTGTACCGGCGAGATGCTCTGGCACATGGTCGGCTCCCCGTTCTGCTTCCCCGTTCAGTTATTCACCGGCTGCCACCGCTTACAGCACGCAGCTGCTGCTCACTCACTGAGTGATATAGACTGCACGGGAAGCAGCGTCTTCCTCCCATGCAGTGCTGTCTGATGTAGAAGAGCTGCATGGGTTGAAGGAGAAAGAAGACAGAAGACCAGGGATCGTGGAGGGATGAGAGGGAGTAATAGACATGGAGTCTCTAATTTGTCTGTGTATTTATTTTTATTATAGTATTTTTTTCTCTGTGTGGTGTGTTTTTTTTAACCCTCTATTGGAGATTCTTAATGGCCGGGTCAAACTTGCCTGACATTAAGAATCTCTGACTTAATACTAGCTAGTAAAACAAAGCTAGTATTAACTCATAATTACCCAGCAAGCCACCCGGCATCAGGGCAGCTGGAAGACTTGGATACAGAGCCAGATGATGGCGCTTCTATGAAAGCGCCATTTTCTGTGGCAGCTGAGGACTGCAATTCGCAGCAGAGGTGCCCAGAAAGCTCGGGTTAACCTGGGCTGTGGATTCCAATCCCCAGCTGCCTAGTTGTACCTGGCTGGACACAAAAATGGGGCGAAGCTCACGTCATTTTTTTTTTAATTATTTCATGAAATTCAAAAGAGAGAGGAGAGAGAAGAGAGAGAAGAGACAGAGGAGAGAGAGAGAGCAGAGAAGAGAGAGAGAAGATAGGAGAGAGAAGAGAGGGAAGAGAGAAGAGAGAGAGAAGAGAGAGAGAGAAGAAAGAGGAGAGAGAAGAGAGAGAAGAGAGAGAGGAGAGAGAGAAGAGAGAGAGAAGAGAGAGAGAAGAGAGGAGAGAGGAGAGAGGAGAGAGAAGAGAGGGAAGAGAGAGGAGAGAGAGAGAAAGAGAGAGAGAGGGAGAGAGAGAGGAGAGAGAAGAGAGACAAGAGAGAGGAGAGAGGAGAGAGAGAGAGGGAGAGAGAGAGAGAGAGACAGAGAGAGAAGAAAGAGAAGAGAGGAGAGAGAGAGATAGAAGAGAGAGAAGAGAGAGAGCAATACAGCCTCATTCCGTGAACTGCTCCAATTTTAGAGGTGTGCCCCGCGGCTCACAGCTGATGTCCGGCTCCTCCTCACAGTGCATAATTAAATTAAATTATAATTATAAATAAATAATTATCATATTGTAATATAGTATGTTTTCTCTGCCCTCTCTGAAACTGTTTTCTCTCCTTGTCCATAGTATGTTTTCTTTGCCCTCCCTGAAACACTTTCTTCCCTCTCTTTGTCCATAGTATATTTTGTCTGCCCTCCCTGAAACAGTTTCTTCCCTCTCCTTGTCCATAGTATGTTTTCTCTGCCCTCCCTGAAACACTTTTTCCCCTCTCCTTGTCTATAGTATGTTTTCTCTGCCCTCTCTGAAACACTTTCTTCCCTCTCCTTGTACATAGTATGTTTTCTCTGCCCTCCGTTAAACACTTTCTTCCCTCTCCTTGTCCATAGTATGTTTTCTCTGCCCTCCCTGAAACACTTTTTTACCTCTCCTTGTGTATAGTATATTTTCTCTGCTCTCCCTGAAACACTTTTTCACTCTCCTTGTCTGTAGTATGCTTTCTCAGCCCTCCCTGAAACACTTTCTTCCCTCACCTTGTCCATAGCATGTTTTCTCTGCCCTCCCTGAAACACTTTCTTCCCTCTCCTTGTCTGTAGTATGCTTTCTGAGCCCTCCCTGAAACACTTTCTTCCCTCTCCTTGGGAGACAGAAAGAGACACCAAAAAGGAGCCAAGACAAATGATATGTGCACACACAGAATGTGGTGAGCCTTCCTCATAAAGATGGCTGCAGCCGAGGTGCAAGATGCTGATGTCACAGCCACTCAACCTCCACACTAGGGGGGAGGGGCGGCTGCTTAGCATAAGACATGCACACTAATAAGGCTTGCACTGGGAGCCCATCATATAATGAGTGAAATGCATTGGTGTTTTTTTGATATAGTTTTTTGTGGTTTTTCTAACTTATTCAGTGTAGGGACTCGCAAGTGTGAGAATCCTTGACGAACGGATTGTGAGCTTACATATTTTGGGCCAAAATATAAACTAATATCTCACTATTTGAGGTATGGCACATTTTATCCATTTTTGCAGGATGTGTGTGGACCTTTTGAATTCAGGTGGTTAAATGGTTGCATTTCACTCATTATATGATGGGCTCCCAGTGCAAGCCTTATTAGTGTGCATGTCTTATGCTAAGCAGCCGCCCCTCCCCCCTAGTGTGGAGGTTGAGTGGCTGTGACATCAGCATCTTGCACCTCGGCTGCAGCCATCTTCATGAGGAAGGCTCACCACATTCTGTGTGTGCACATATCATTTGTCTTGGCTCCTTTTTGGTGTTTTTTTGATATAGTTCTTTGTGGTTTTTCTAACTGAGACAGAAAGAGAAAGAGAGAGAAAGAGAAAGAGAGAGAGAAAAAGAGAGAGAGAAGAGAGAGAGGAGAGAGCAATGCAGTCTCATTCCGTGAACTGCTCCGATTTTAGAGGTGTGTCCCGCGGCTTACAGCTGATGTCCGGCTCCTCCCCTCAGTGCATAATTAAATTAAATTATAATTATAAATATATAATTTAAAATTAAAAATAAAAAAAATTAAAAAAAAAAAAAAATTAAATTCTAGATTTAGAACTCCTGAAGTTATGCTTCTTAGGCAAGCGCTCTATCCACTAGTTGAACTCTATCCACTAGTCTACTGCCTCTAATGATAAAGATAGGCAGATTTGGTGATTTTTACTTCTGCAGTGCTGAAGTCTCTGCTGACAGCGCGATTTACTTCATTGCTACATGGAGCTGATACAGCGCGATGGTGTTCTACGGTGCTGCTGCAGCAGCTTCATGTAGCCGAGCTGACAGTATTGTGTGGATTACGTCGGACCTGGAGGGGTATTTGGGGATTAATAAAGAGGTAAATGAGGGTGTTTTTTGTCTTTTATTCCAAATAAAGGATTTTTCGCTGTGTGTGTTTCTTTACTTTCACTTTCAGTTTAATCATAGAAGGTGTCTCGGGAGACGCCTGGCATGATTAAACTCATTATTACCCCGATTGCCACCGCACCAGGGCAATTCGGCATGAGCTGTGTGGAGTCCCGGGACTGTCGCATCTAATGGATGTGGCGATTCCGGGCGGCTGCCTGCTGATATTGTTAGGGTGGTGGGCTCCCGATAACGTGGTGCTCCCCATCCTGACAATACCAGCCTCCAGCCGTGTGGCTTTATCCTATCCTAATATAGCTATTGAATTTTTCATGTCAGTATTCACACAGCAGTTTCTGCTATTCCATGTATTCCCCTTACATAGTCACTGGTGTGCATACCTTATCTCCCCATAGTGATGTTTTTTAGGTTTTTGCACCCAGTTCAGACTTAGAATGGTGTTCCAAACGTTATTCCTTATTTGGCTTTATCCTGGCTGGTATCAAATATGGGGGAACCACATTTTTTTTTTTCATTATTTATTTATTTATTTTACTACACGATATAGACCCGCCCGCTGGCGGCTGTGATTGGTTGCAGTGAGACAGCTGTCACTCAGCTTGGGGACGTGTATGACTGCAACCAATCATGGGCGCCGGTGGACGGGGAAATCACGGAATAACTGATTGACTGATGAAGCGGCAGTCATTTTCTAAAGAGGAAAAGACACCGCCTGTGATCGGTGAGTAGAAAAGGGAGAGGGATTGTGCTGGGACGCAGGACGCATGCAGATAGCAACGTGTGCACATAGCCTTACTGTGAAAAGTCACGTTTTTGGTGCTCGAACCGTTCTCGAACCTAACTCGAACTGTCGAGCTTTTAGCAAAAAGCTTGAGTTCGATCTCAAGCTCGAACACCCCCCAAAATCACTCAAACATGAAATTGGCGAACCTTTAACATCGCTCAACTCTAGTTAAAATACTGGAGTCAAACAAGCTAGTCATCGTTGGAGCGGTTTTGGCCACAAAACTAAAAGAAGTGGTGAGGATTTTTTAAAGTCTTTTTGTCCTGACATAACATTGGAATATATTTTTTATGTCTATCAGGGATTACATGAAAAGAAAGATGGATTTTCATGTTTTCACATCCAGAAAAGATTTTTGGTTAGTTTTCCATGATGTTTGGAAGAACTTCTCTGGTATGGTTCTTCAAAAACTAAGCAAGTTGTACCTAGAAAAACTCATGCAAAGGTGATCATGCCAAGAGTTGATTTTGATCTCTCCTTTGTTTATTCACTTTAAATTTTAAATGTACTTTTAAATTTAATTTAAATTTAATTTTACTTTAAATTGATAAAAATAAACTATTTACACTGCTATTTTTGAAAACTGTCTTATTCTGCAGGATTTTTTTCCTCACCTGCCTGAAACATTTGCACTAGTGATGGGCAAATTAATTTGAGTGGAATTGAATTCTACTTGAATTTTGAAAAATCCATATATTGTAGATCTTGGATTTTGTTTAATGCTCTCCACACAGATTTAGCAAAATGGCAACTGCCATCTTGATGAAGAGTAGAGGGCCAGAAAAAGGCTGTAAAGTACAAATATTGACGTTTTAGCCAACCATCAGTCAAACATGGAATTGTTCAGCAGGAGACTAAAGGCTCCGTTACACGCAACGACATCGCTAATGAGATATCGATGGAGTCACGGAATTCGTGACGCACATCCGGCGTCGTTAGTGACGTTGTTGCGTTTGACACCTATGAGCGACCGCTAACGATCCAAAAAGCGGCACAAATCGTTGATTGTTGAAACATTGTTCCTTTCCCAAATATCGTTGCTCTTTTGGGACGCAGGTTGTTCGTCGTTCCTGAGGCAGCACACATCGCTACGTGTGACACCCCAGGAACGACGAACAACAGCGTTCCTGCATCCTCCGGCAACGAGGTGGGAGTGACGTTAATGCGGCTGCTCTCCGCCCCTCCGCTTCTATTGGTGGCCCGTTGTGTAATCTCACTGTGATGCCGCACGTACCACCCCCTTAAAAAAGAGTTTGTTCGCTGGCCACAGCGACGTCGTTGGGAAGGTATGTGCGTGTGACTCGTACTAGCGATATTGTTCGCCACGGGCAGCGATTTGCCCATGACGCACGCACGACGGGGGTGGGTGTGATCGCTAGCGATGTCTCAGCGTGTAAAACGGCCTTAACCTTTATTCATTTATCTTGAGTGATCCTTAAAGAGAATTTCCAAGGCATAAATATTGATATAAAAAAATTAGAAATGAAGAAAATGCTTTGTTAGGCAAATTTGAATTTCAAAAGATTTGTTCGTCTCAAACAAGTACCCTTCAATTTTTGAAGACACAGTGCCATATATTATGTTGCGCCTGCGCACAGTACTACAGCTAAATCCCGCTCATCAATTAAAAAAAATGCCCTTGCTCTTTCTGTTGTATTTTACATATAAACATACTCTTACTTTCAATGACGGATTTAATTAACTGGTTTATGAATCATGAGCAACTGTGCCAAGAATATGACAAACAATATGTATTGTGTTCGGTGACCACACGGTTCAGCAAAATAGTAATACATTTTTAATTTTATCTGTTGTATAATGTGCTCTACAAGGACAGCCTTTACAGTCTAAAAAGTCAAGTGTTTAATCAAAACATGCAATTTATCACACTTTTTATATATTTTCCCTCTTTTTATTTTAATACAATTTCTATGGCAACAGACGTTTTCTTGGAAATAATTTTGTGAGCAAGCTTATAAGCTGAATGGGACTGGGAGCATAGTTATATGAACTTGGCATGTGTCTCTAGAAGTTAGTGAGCGCAGCTAGTGCACATTAAAAAAGATTTGGCAAGAGGGTTGTGTAATTGTACTCAAGGGGAGTAGAGACGCTTCATACGGCAACTGGAAGCCGGAGTGTTTAACTGACACATATTTGGTTGCTTGGAACGTGCTGCTGAGTTTATGCATGCAGTTACTTTCTCGTCCATTCATTCTATACCACAAAAAAAAGCAATCAGTGTTTATGGTAGTTCAAGAGGCATAAGAAACTATGTTATATATAGCCAACAACTATTTAAGAATGTTCTTCACAAACACATCTATATACATGCCGAAACTCTACACCAAAAATGTGACCAAGAAACACAAACTATTCAATTTTCTATTTCATCCAAAACATTTTATTCAGTGACGTATGAAACTATAATAAGGAACGGATTACTCATTCATGTCTGTTACAGCACACATGTGGAGGCCAAAAAAGTAGTTGTACAGATGTAGCTGAGTAAAATGTATAATTTAAAGGGAACCTGTCGTCGCGTTTTCCATAAAGTAGGGTCATTATCTTTCTGCCCTTTATTAAGGCAGAAGATAGAAGGATAACCAATTTGGGACAGCTTCTGCATAATGGTGGTTTGTAGAGATGAGCGAGCCTCTAAAGGCTCAAGTTCAGACAGGTTCGTCGAAAAGGAGGCCGCGTTTGAGTTCGGCTCGACGAACCATTCGACGAACCTCTCGAACCCCATTGAAAACAATGGGAGGCAAACACATAAAAACAAATAGAAAACACCTTCAAAGGTGTCCAAAAGATGACAAACAACTCTAAAGACACCACAAACACATGGGAAACTGACAAGGACATATACTCATGCAAAAACAAAACAGCTGGATGAGGAAAAAGAGGAGGAGACACAGATATAGGCATGGCATGCCCTTCTAAAATCATGTAAAACACATCAAGGGTACAGCAAGCTGTGTCTCCCTTTTTTCCAAAAATTGGGCCCCACAGACACCACTTCAATGGCATCACTTGTGCCCCAGTTGCAAACTGGATGTGTTGATTTGCATCAAGCACAGTCAAAAATACGCCAGCCTTAACTGTCCCCAGGATGACACCGGGGTAGGTAGCAAAGACTTCGCTGAACCATGACTTGTTCATCTTGGCTAATTTTTAAAAACACAGCAAGGGGACTCAAAGTAGAGTTTCACTCTTTTCCAAAAATTGGGCCCCACAGACACCACTTCAGTGGCATCACTTGTGCCCCAGTTGCAAACTGGAAAGGTAGATTTGCATCAAGCACATTCCAAAATACGCCAGCCTTTATTGTCCCCAGGATGACACAGGGGTAGTAAAGTCCTTGCGGATCCATGACTTGCTCATCTTGATGAACGTTAGTCTGTCCACATTGTCACTGGACAGACGCGTGCGCTTATCAGTCAGCACACACCCAGCAGCACTGAAGACACGTTCGGAGACAATGCTGGCTGCGGGACATGATAAGATCTCCAAGGCGTAAGTGGCGAGCTCAGGCCATTTTTCAAGATTGGAAGCCCAAAATGAGCAAGGCTCCAGTTGCAAAGTCATGGCATCGATGTTCATTTGGAAATACTCCTGTATCATCCTCTCCAGCCGTTGACTATGTGTCAGACTTCTTGTCTCTTGTGGCCTTGCATTGGATGGTCTAAAAAAATTATGAAACGATTCTATAAAATTGCTCTTACCAGCATCACATACGGTGTTGCTGTTACAGTTTGACTGATAATGATGAGACAGTCCCAAGTTTGGCAAGTTATAACTGGGAGATTCACTCCGTGCACCACTGGTGTTTGGTGGAAAAGCCGAGCTAAGATTGAGTAACAGCTTCTGCTGATACTCCTGCATACGTGTGTCCCTTTCTATGGCTGGAATTATTTCTCCAAATTTGGACTTGTACCGGGGATCTAATAGTGTGGCAACCCAGTAGTCATCATCACTTCTAATTCGGACAATCCGAGGGTCATTTTGTAGGTAGTGCAGCAAGAAGGCGCTCATGTGTCTTGCGCATCCATGCGGACCAAGTCCTCGCTGTGTTTGTGGCGGCTAGGTGATAACCGTGCTTTCTTCCTCTGACATGTCCCCCCAACCTCGTTCAACCGAAATTTGATCAAGGTCTCCCTCATCTGCTGAGTCTTCCATGTCCATCGAGAGTTCGTCCTCCATTTCTTCCTGGTCTCCAACACCTTCCTCAACAGTTTGGCTGCTACCATATGCCCTTGTTAATCTCTCTCCCCCACCGTCCCATACCTGCCGCCTTGGTGATGCTGAACGTCTGGACCTTGTAGATGTTGGTATCCCTTGTGCATATGACTCCTCCTTTACTTCCTCCCCTTCCTCTTGTCCCACTACCTGACTCCGAATAGTGTTTAGCGTGTGCTCCAGCATGTAAATGATTGGAATTGTCATGCTGATAATGGCATTGTCAGCGCTAAACATATTCATCGCCATGTCGAAACTGTGCAGAAGGGTGCATAGGTCCTTGATCTGAGACCACTCCAGCAGTGTGATCTGCCCCACCTCTGCATCTTGTTGGCCCAGCCTATACGTCATAACGTATTGCACCAGGGCTTGGCAGTGCTGCCACAGTTGCTGCAACATGTGAAGAATCGAACTCCAGCGTGTTGGCACATCGCATTTCAGGCGATGAACCGGTAGGCCGAAAGACTTCTGGAGTGATGCAAGTCAGTCAGCTGCGCCGGTTTAACGGCGGAAGTGAGCAGACAGTGACCATGCCCTGTGCAGAAGCCCATCTAGGCCGGTATAGTGGGTTAAAAATTGTTGGGCAACAAGGTTCAACACGTGAGCCATACAAGGCACATGTATCACCTTGCCCTGGCGAAGGGCCGCACCCAGGTTTGCAGCATTGTCGCACATGGCCTTCCCTGGCTGCAGGTTGAGTGGAGACAACCATTTACTAAACTCGCTCGCAAGAGCTGACCACAACTCCTCAGCTGTGTGACTCTTATTTCTAAGACATTTCAACGTAAAGACCGCCTGATGCCATTGAGCTCTGCTGCCAGCATAGTAAGGAGGTGTGCGGGATTCCTTGTGCGCAGTTACAATGCGGGTAGCCTGACCAGTCAGCCTTGGGGCAGAGGTGGAAAACCCAGACAAAGTTGGGGAGGCAGAAGCAGTGGAGGAACTTCGACATACAGAGGATTGACGCACAAGTCGTGGGGTCGGCAAGACTTGTACAGCAGACCCTTCTCCATCTCTCACCATGGTTACCCAGTGCCCAGTCAGCAACATGTAATGCCCCTGTCCATGCTTACTGGTCCAAGTATCGGTGGTGAAATGCACCCTGTCACACACTGAGTTTCTCAAGGAAGCGGTGATGTTCTGTGCGACATGCTGGTGTAGCGCAGGCACACCTTTCTTGGAGAAATAGTGGCGACTGGGCATCTGGTACTGGGGCACTGTTACTGACATAAGGTCTCAAAAATCCTTTGTGTCCACCAGGCGGAAAGGCAGCATTTCGGAAGCCAAGAGCTTACAGAGGGTGAAAGTCAACCTCTTAGCTTTGTCATGGCTCGGAGGAAATGGCCTTTTATTCGTCAACATCTGAGGGTCCGAGATTTGGCTGGTGTTTGGAGATGGTGTGGAGTAGGGTGTCCCTGGAAAACTGCTGGTCTGTGAGGAAAGTGCAGGTGGAGACATGATGTTGCCTTCATCCAAAGTTGGTGCTCTTGATGTCTGAGAGAGCTGTACACCAGCACTTGTTTCACCTTCCAAAACAACTGACGACCTGCCAAGCAAATTGCCTGTTGTGGTTAAAGAGGTGGATGGTGTGCGTTGAAAAACGTGTGACAGCTGTCCCCACAGTCATAGAGGATGAAGAGCACGCGGATGCACTTGAAGGGGCAGACGGTGGTTGGACCGCTCCGCTAGCCCGCATTGTATCACTGTGAGCTTCCCACTGGGACCTATGCTTGTTATTCATGTGACGATTCATGGAAGAAGTTGTCAAACTGGTGAGATTTTGGCCTCTACTTATGGATTGGCTACAAATCTTACAGATCACTTGATTTGGGAGATCTTTTGCGATGTCAAAAGAGGACCAGGCTAGGCAAGGCTAGTAGCCTATGCGACCTGCAGGGCCACTCCGACTTGTGCTCAGAGGCAGAGTTGTGGCTGAGGATGCAGTTGTTGACGTGCTTCCAGTACACCGAATCTGTCCAGGAAGGCGCAAGGTAACTTTGTCGTCAGTCACATCCTCCTCCATCACCTCTGGTGACCTCCTCGAGTGCCTAACTGTGGGTTGACAGTAAGTGGGATCTAGAACTTCATCATCAAGCATTGTGTTTGCACTTCCCTCGCCCTCAGACCTAACCTCTTCCTGCCCTGACTGAATAGTTAAGTTGTTATCCCAATCAGGTATCTGCGTCTCATCGTCATCAATATGTTCCTCATTGTCTCCACAAACAGGAGTTACAGTTTGGGAATGAGGGTGTACATTATGCTCATAAACTTGTTCATCAGGGCCTGAATCTGACTCACAAAGCTTCTGGGCATCACTGCAGATCATTTCCTGGTCTGTACTCACTGTAGCTTGGGAGCAGACATCTGATTCCCAGGGTATAGGTTGACTGAACACTAAGGTAGTATCCCAGTAAATTTTAGTATGCCCCTAACAGTGGCAGCACGGTTTGCAATTAGAATTGCATAGCAAAAATGGACAGGTGTGTACCATCCACAGGTGTTGTACCATGATTGCCAGCAAAGGAACACTAAGGTAGTATCCCAGTAGACTTTAGTATGCCCCTAACAGTGGCAGCACAGTTTGCAATTAGAATTGCGTAGCAAAAATGGACAGGTGTGCACCATGCACAGGTGCTAAACCATGATTGCCAGCAAAGGAACCCTAAGTTAGTATACCAGTCAATTTTAGTATGCCCCTAACAGTGGCAGCACAGTTTGCAATTAGAATAGCGTGGCAAAAATGGGCAGGTGGGTAGAATGCACGGGTGCTGTAGGTCAGGGTACAGCAATGGAACACTAACTTAGTATTCCAGACACTTTTAGGATGGCACAAAAAGTGTCAGCTCTTTTGGGAAATAAAAGAGCGTGGCAAAAATAGGCAGGTGGGTAGAATGCACGGGTGCCGTGGGTCAGTGGACAGCAAAGGAAGCCTCACATTCTATCCCTGCTAATGAAAAAATGCAGCAAGGAATTGCCTGAGCTGAGGTACACAGACGCTGTTATCTAAAGCCCTACACAGCGTTTGCACGGACCTGCCTAGCAGCTATGGCTATGAACGCCTAGAAATCAGCCCTGAAAAGGGCTGAAATAACCAGTAGTCCCTATTCCCTAAAGCGCTGTGTAGATTGCACTGTATCTCTATAGCGCACACAGCAGCAGTAGCAGCGGGAGCGGTGACTGTCACCCACACGCAGCAGACAGATAATGGCGGCGACGTGGAAAATGGCCGTGTCTTATAAGGCAAGGGCATGTGACATGCACAGTCTATGACACATGCCCTTGCTTGTCTGGCAAAAATCCACTTTGTAGTGTGTGTCTCTGTGATTTGCTGACAGCCTGGCCCGCCCCACTGTGCGCACGGTTAGGGGAGAAAAAAAATGGCGATCGGCATTATCTCAGCACTCAGCAGCAGCACTGATCTAAACCGCGTCCACCCCGCACACTATACTCTGAATTGATAATAGCGTGATTCACAGTGACTCACACTATTAGAGTAAAAAGCCAGCTAGCAACTAGCTAGGCTTTTTGTTGATTGAACCGTTCTCGAACGCTACTCGAACTGTCGAGCTTTTAGCAAAAGGCTTGAGTTCATCGAGCCTCTCGAACACCCCCAAAATCACTCGAACATGAAATTGGCGAACCTCGAACATAGCTCATCTCTAGTGGTTAGTTTAAGGGCAGCTGAGATTGCATGCTGATGCCTTTAACATTACTAACCCAGTGCATTAGAGGTGGAAGACATGGAGGATATCCAATTCAGACAACTTGATTAACGTTATGTTGGTTGTCTTAGAGCAACCAAAATTGTATGCTGTTGATCCTGACACTACTGATCTTTATCATCGCTAGTCTGAAATTATCTGGACTCCTATTAGTTGAATGAACAAGTTATAGATATGGACTAACACACTATTAAACTTCGTATGAAAGAAGGGGAGAAATTTTGACAACATATCTTTATGTGCTTTTCTTTTGTATTTATCATTTTGAAATACTTGTTTATTTGAGAATGGGCCTATAGGGTGTTTATTCATCCCTGAATCCCCTATCTCTTTTTCTGCTTCCTCTCCTTTTCCCTTCCCTATCTATTAATTTTGTTATTAAGGTATATTGGTGAGGTATTTAGGGGGATTGGAAGACATACATCAGGGATAGCTATTATTGAGCAGGGGCACCCTTTTAACTTATGGTGATCCTCCGCTCATCAGGCAGGATAATAGTGTTAGGAGAATTTATATCTTCCTGTCAATTAAATAATGTTTTCCATATACTATGTTATGAAATGGTGACATTAATAGTCTATACGATATCTGATACTGTATGTGTTTTTTCTATGGGTCAATTTTAATTAATAAATATATTAATAAAGTGTATCTTTTTATAATTGAGGTAAAGATTTTTTGTGAATTAGGCTAGTGAGGATCCCATTGAGTATTTGAATTTGTATAGGTGTATTAGTGGACAATTCCTTTAAAAAGAACTTGCCAGAACCACGGGCAGCATGAATGAGAACCTGGAAGTATGACTGCAGCCAGGTATCTTTTCTTTCACTGACAACATAGTTTAAAGCTCCATCTGGGGCCTATAGTTAGTGGCTCTCGTGGCACCACCCCTGGACAGCTTCTCCCCTGCACTACTCACATTGACAGTAAGGTCTCTCCTGATGTTCACACATGGTCTCCGGCTGGATCTTTGAAACGCCAGAGCAAGAAAAGCATACTTGGCTGTAATTGTGCAAACCATATCGGCACAAATAGTCTGACAGGTCCCCTTTAATAACCTGGTTTATAGCCAGGTAAGACCCTATTTGTGTTTCCTCTCCACAGTGTTTCTAGGTCCCCTTTAACGTTTCATTTTTTTGGGAGGGGACAGAAACCGAATGAATTCCCAAAAGCATTAAAGGGGTATTCCCATCTCCAAGATCCTATACCAATATATAGTATATGCAATAATAATAATAATATTTGCAAATACCTCCATTTAGAAGGGTAGTATAGATATCCTCATATAGCCATGATTCTTACTTCATGTGCAGGAATTTTAGCTTAGCTATGCTTGGTTTTGTCCACTCATATAGTGACAGTTATTTTGTTGCTCATGGCCGAAACCATGGACACCAAAGCTACACTACCCTGCACATGAAGTAAGAGACTTGACTAATCAGGAAAACTATATTGCATTTCTAATTGGAGGAATTTCTAATATTATTATTATTATTATTATTGCACCTGCTACATGTTTGGATAGGATCTTGGAGATGGGAGTACCACTTTAATTCTATGACAAAGTCCAAAGATACTTGTAAAATGTATGACCTTCAGAGAAATTTGTAATAAAAAAATTACATTTATTCTGTAAATCATAAATCTGGACTGCAGAGAATATATTCATTTAAAGTATGAAGAATTAAGGAAGAAAATAGAAAATGGCATCATTAGAAAAGGGAACGCGGACGGACGGCGGTGACTCACAGCCAAACAGAAGTTCCATCTGTGTGCAATATATTTGTACTGATGTCAGCACTGAACATAAAGCTGAATCCTGGTGACTCATCACATGTAGTGGAAAATCCTCTGGCATAGATTGTGTTGTACTCTTTACATTAGGATATAAATGTGTTATAAAGACTAGGCAGCAGGTATTCAGTCCAGATGTAAATGGAAGGAGCCCAGAAATCATCAAAGTCTCGCTGAATGTCATAATTAGAGGCAAGTGCAGCCTTCTGTTATAATCTTCCTTTACGATTTCCTAAATCTTATTATGTATCATGGTGATGATAGCCAATATCACTTTTATATTTAGATAAATGGACGTAACGTTTAGCAACTAGTGCCAGGCAGCTGCTGCCAAGGCAAATAAAGTTATTAAATGCATCAAAAGGTGTCCAATACCCATGGTAAAATGAGTTTGTCTCTCACTATCTTGGCCATACATGAAATATGGCAATTTAATTTAAATTCAGAAAGTGAGGGGAAATCTTATTCACTAATATAATTGCAATGTTGGAAACTAATTGAATTTCCTAAGATATTCTATGAATGTCTGATAGATACATATTCTATCTCAGGGACCAGTATCCATAGGTGGGTTATAACGAGGGCAATATGGGCTACCACCCGGGACCCAAGGCTTCGAGGAACCATGGTCAAATTGCCCCCATTTTAATGTTTTGTGTGGCAACTAGTGATGAGCGGATCCGGACAGTAAAAGTCCGAATCTGCACGGGTTCAAAAGCACCGACCCTGGGACTGGAGTTCTCAGGGAACTCTGGGTAACTAGAAAACGAAACAAAGATATTCCAAAGATATAAATATCATATAATTTTTATTGGTTAAAAAACATACACAATTTAAAAACATACATGAAAAACAAAAAGAGGGGAGACATGGTAAGAAATGGTATAATGGGTGGCCAAAATAGTATATAAATGATTGTAGAGGTGGACTGGTCTGCTGCAACAATTGAAAAATGAAAGCAGGGTAGTCTGAACTAGGCTCAATAAAAAGTTAGTATAGTCATGAAAGACAGGTAAAAACAAATTCATCTGACAAGATAATTTATTCTAGATCAGTATGGATATTTAGCCCTAAAAAAATCAAAAAATTATATTCCTGACCATAGGAGATATAAAAGAATATCGATCCAACCAATGATATTAAAAAACACAGGGAAGATTTGTTTTATTAATGCTGATCATCGATAACTACTGACCATATAGTCCATTCTACCCCATATAATATATAAGAAAGGTAGTGAATAAATAGTGCAGGCAGACAGGTTAAACACAGACCACTTGTAAAGGTAATGCCATACCCAGATATACTTACCGACCCCTCAACACCACTCCAACTACCGTTTCACACCCACTTCATCAGGGAGTGAAGTGGAGGGGTCGGTGAGCAGACTAAATGCTCCCCCAGTAGCTGAGTTCAATCACGGGGAGATCTAATTAGCAAGTGGCGCGTACTGCGCATGCGCGAGGACAGCGCCCGGCAGCCGAGAGCCCGCCCGCAAACATCCAGAGCGTCACGTCCCCGTCGATGATGCAGAGCGAGACTCCAACCACAGAACGCCGCCGCGAACGTGCACAGTATCCCCGATCGCTATCTTGGAAGAGGTCACCGCTGATTAGGCAGGTCTAGGATTTTTCCCATACCATGACTTCCACAATAATGAAAAGGGGGCCCCAAATCGTAATATACTGTAACAGAACACCTGTCATGGGTGAAAATGCAGCAGGTAAAAATTGATAATATGCATCTCTTGAAATTTAAGGCATTTAAGTCTCATTATCAAACGGCACATACTGCGCATGCGCGAGAAAAGCGCCCGGCAGCCAATAACCCGCTCGCATACAACAAGAGCGTCAAAACACCATCAATGATGCAGAGCGAGCCTCCAACCACAGGACGCCGCCCGCGCATGCGCACCACACCGCACAATATCCCTTATCGCCATTTTGGAAGAGGTCACCGCTAATCAAACTGGTATGGAATACTTCCCATATTATGATTTCAATGATAATAGTAAGGGAGCCTCAAACTCATAATATGTGATAAGAGAACATCCGTCATGGGTGATAGGCAGTAAGTAGGGATGGATGATATAAAAATATAAAAGATAACATGCATGGGAACTAATACATGCGAATTACAGAATACAATGCACAAGAGACATTGTTATAAATCCTTATACATGCATATCCATATTTGTGATGTTAAATTTATAGTTATACAAAGAAGTATGTGTATAATAAGTAATCTCATAAATTCTCATACATATATATCCATCTGTATAATATTGAATTTATGATAAAATAATGGAGAATATGCATAGTGAATACATATATGTCAACCAATCCTAAATATATGTCCGGACATATATCCTGCCAACCCACACACAACCCATTCATCCAACACATATTAATAATTTAACAGAAAGGGGGGGGAAAAAGGAAAAAGGGGAAAAAAAAGAAGAAAACAAGGGAGGTAATAATTGTCCCAAAGCGGTGGAGTTCACTCAGCTGCAGGAGAACATAGACAGCACGCCAGACCACTTCAACCTGAAAAAAACATATTAAATGGAAGAAGCAAAATTAGACAAAATATAACAGAAATTTATAGTCAGAAGCAAAGAAGCTGAAGAGACGAGAGGACAAGCAGATCACCAAGAGCTCAAACCAAAAACTGGATATATCACAAGAAGCTCGAAAAGCCCCATTGTTCATTAAGACCTGCCAGTTTCATGCGTTTGAGGAGTGTAATCCACTTGCATTCAATTTGGCCAAGTCTTTTAAAGAGATCACCTCTCCTGTTGCCAGGATACAGGCGGTCAATGCCTCTAAATTTCAAGAGATGAGATTGGCCCGGATGATGGTCCCGAAAATGTCTGGCCAAAGGTTTCAGCTTAGCGATGTTCGCAAATTGGTCATTGGGAGTTTTCTCAGCCACCCTTATGTCCCTAATGTGCTCCAGAATATAGACACGAAATTCACGCGTGGTCATACCCACATACTGAAGATTGCGTGGACATCTTGCCAAGTATACAACATGTGTTGTTTTACAATTAATATAATGCAATATTTTGAAATTTCGCGCATTATTAGAGTCAACAATGGTGTCCGCCTTAGAGACATAAGGGCAGGCCGAGCAATTTCTGTTATGTTTTGTCTAATTTTGCTTCTTCCATTTAATATGTTTTTTTTCAGGTTGAAGTGGTCTGGCGTGCTGTCTATGTGCTCCTGCAGCTGAGTGAACTCCACCGCTTTGGGACAATTATTACCTTCCTTGTTCGCTTTTTTTTTTTCCCCTTTTTCCTTTTTTTTCCCCCTTCTGTTAAACTATTAATACGTGTTGGATGAATGGGTTGTGTGTGTGTTGGTATGATATATGTCCGGACATATATTTGTTTAGGATTGGTTGACATATATGTATTCACTATGCATATTCTCCATTATTTTATCATAAATTCAATATTATACAGATGGATATATATGTATGAGAATTTATGAGATTACTTATTATACACATACTTCTTTGCATAACTATAAATTTAACATCACGAATATGGATATGCATGTATAAGGATTTATAACAATTTCTCTTGTGCATTGTATTCTGTAATTCGCATGTATTAGTTCCCATGCATGTTATCTTTTAAATTTGTATATCATCCATCCCTACTTACCGCCTATCACCCATGACAGGTGTTCTCTTATCACATATTATGAGTTTGAGGCTCCCTTACTATTATCATTGAAATCATAATATGGGAAGTATTCCATACCAGTTTGATTAGCGGTGACCTCTTCCAAAATGGCGATCAGGGATATTGTGCGGTGTGGTACGCATGCGCGTGTGGCGTCCTGTGGTTGGAGGCTCGCCCTGCATCATCGATGTTGTTTTGACGCTCTTGTTGTATGCAGGCGGGTTTTCGGCAGCCGGGCGCTTTTTTCGCGCATGCGCAGTATGCACTGTTTGATAATGAGACTCAAATGCCTTAAATTTCAAGAGATGCATATTATCAATTCTTACCTGCTGCCTTTTTACCCATGACAGGTGTTCTCTTACAGTATATTACAATTTAGGGCCCCCATTTCATTATTGTGGAAATCATAGTATGGGAAAAATCCTAGACCTGCTTAATCAGCGGTGACCTCTTCCAAGATAGCGATCGGGGATACTGTGCGATGCAGTGCGCGTGCACGGGCAGCGTTCTGTGGTTGGAGTCTTGCTCTGCATCATCGATGGTGACGTGACGCTCTGGATATATGCGGGCAGGCTCTCGGCTGCCGGGTGCTGTCCTCGCTCATGCGCAGTACGCGCCACCTGCTAATGAGATCTCCCCGTGATTGCACTCAGCTTCTGGGGGAGCATTTAGTCTGCTTGCCGACCCCTCCACTTCACTCCCTGACGAAGTGGGTGTGAAACGGTAGTTGGAGTGGTGTTGAGGGGTCGGTAAGTATATCTGGGTATGGCATTACCTTTACAAGTGGTCTGTGTTTAACCTGTCTGCCTGCACTATATATTCACTACCTTTCTTATATATTATATGGGGCAGAATGGACTATATGGGCAGTAGTTATCTATGATCAGCATTAATAAAACAAATCTTCCCTGTGTTTTCATATCATTGGTTGGATCGATATTCCTTTATTGCCCCTATGGTCAGGAATATATTTTTTTTATTTTTTAGGGCTAAATATCCATACTGATCTAGAATAAATTATCTTGTCAGATGAATTTGTTTTTACCTGTCTCTCATGACTATACTAACTTTTTATTGAGCCTAGTTCAGACTACCCTGCTTTTATTTTTCAATTGTTGCAGCAGACCAGTCCACCTCTACAAACATTTATATACTATTTTGGCCACCCATTATACCATTTCTTACCATGTCGCCCCTCTTTTTGTCTTTTATGTATGTTTTTAAATTGTGTATGTTTTTTAACCAATAAAAATTATATGATATTTATATCTTTGGAATATCTTTGTTTGGTTTTCTAGTTGTTTTCTGATATTCTAAAAAAGATTTTTTGGATTTCTATGGTATAACCTTCCAGTTATAGATTATGAACTCTGGGTAACATCTTGGATCTGGCAACTCAGATAATTTTAAAAAATAAAGGAAAAATAAAGAAAAAAGGAAAAAGCAGGCACGTTATACTTACCAGTCTCCCGCGCATCTGTAACACTTCTTCCAGGGCGCTCATACTACTCCTAGGGCTGCTCATTATTCTTCATACATATGCACTGCTTTGCCCACCCACCAGCGGTCCCAGCATCTCTGATTGGTTGCAGTTCGACAGCGCCCCTACCCTGTGTGACAGCGTCTCTGACTGCTTGCAATCACAGACACTCTATATTGGTGTAAAAATATATAAATAAATAACAAAATTGGCATAGGGTTCCCTCATATTATTATAACCAGCACAGATAAAGCTTACGGTCATAGGCTGCAGCCCCTAACCTTGTGTTTATCTTCACTGTATATCAAAATAAGAATGACCACATGCTGCTTTTTTTAAAAAAATAAATAAATAAATAAATCATTAAAAAAAATGGATTGCTCTTCCCCCAATTTTTATACCCAGCCATGATAAATCTGACAGCTGGGAGCTGGTATTCTCAAGCTGTGGAGAACCAATGCTGTTGGGCCCCTCACCCTAAAAATAGCAGCTTGCAGCGACCCTGAGTTGCCACATAAATTAGATGTTCATTCCTGGCGCTTTACCTGACTCATCTCGATTGTCCTGGTGTGGTGGCAATCAAAGTAAAAAGGGGTTAATGACAGCTTATAGCTGTCACTAAGCCCTATATTAGTAATGGTAGGCATCTATGGAACCCTCCCCTTTACTAATCTGTAAATGAAAAGAAATAAAAACAAACACTGAAAAAATCCTATATTTGAAATAGAATACAAAAAACACCGTCTTTACCCCTTTTTTAACTCCCAAAACATCCAGTTCTGACATAATCCACATGAGTTCATATGACAATTCCAGCTCTGCTATATACTAAAAGCACAGTGTGAAGCACAGAACATTTCCACACGCTGTGCATTCCAATTGAGAATGACTGAGCTTCAGCGATGAGCGGTGACATCACTTAGTTTATTTGCCATCACAGCTGGTAGTTGCCATGATCCTCAACCTGTGACAGCAGATAAGCTGACTTCAGGTGACCTCATTAAACTATTAAGAGGTCCTTTAACCAGCCTGAGAATAAGAGCCCCATCTGTCGGCTTTATCATGGCTAAATATTAAATTTGGGGGACCGCATTCCATTTTTTTAATTATTTATTTAAATAATTAAAAAAGGCGCATGTTGTAGCTCATATTTTCACACACAGCCAAGATAAGCACATTTTAATTGCAAGAGTGCAGACACTTTTAGGGGCATACTAAATTTGTCTGGGATACTAACTTAGTGTTCCTTTGCTGACCAGCTAGCTACACCATCTCTGCATTCTACACACTTGTCCATTTTTACTACACAATTTTAATTGCAAAGAGTGCTGACACTTTTAGGGGCATACTAAATTTGTCTGGGATACTAACTTAGTGTTCCTTTGCTGACAAGCAAGGTACGCCATCTCTGCATTGTACACACCTGTCCATTTTTGCTACAGAATTTTAATTGCAAACAGTGCTGACACTTTTAGGGGCATACTAAAATTGTTTGGGATACTAACTTAGGGTCCCTTTGCTGACAAGCAAGGTACACCATCTCTGCATTCTACACACCTGTCCATTTTTGCTACGGAATTTTAATTGCAAACAGTGCTGACACTTTTAGAGGCATACTAAAATTGTTTGGGATACTAACTTAGGGTCCCTTTGCTGACAAGCAAGGTACACCATCTCTGCATTCTACACACCTGTCCATTTTTTCTACGCAGTTTTAATTGCAAACAGTGCTAAAACTTTTAAGGGCATACTAAAATTGTCTGGGATAGTCAGTGTTAGTTCTTCAGCTGTCAATAAAGCTAGACCACCTCTGGAATCTACACCACCTCTCCATTTTTGCTACGACATTTTAAGTTTAAGTTTCCAATTTGGTCACAAACAAAATAAGTGTCAAAAGGACAGATGCTGGTGGAAAGGGGAATAGGCATGTTGGAAAGGGAAAAAAGTTTGTGTCCGTGGGGTAGATGGTAAAGCTACAGTAACATCTGATGAAGAAAGGCCATCTTCCAAAAAAGTAAGATGTCTACTACTTTCCATGGACAATCTGATGTGATCCCGTTTTTACGGAACCGAACAACTCTAACAAAGGTAGATCATGCACACAAAAAAACATGCTTGAATGGATCTCAAGTGCTCCAGCAAGTGGCCTCTCCTCCACCTCAACTTCAACATCCAAAAAACTCCAGTCCTCTGAGTTGTCACCCCTATCGCACTTGCTTTCTACCAGCTCTCACTTCTCCACCCGCCCTGCAGAGTATGATGTAACAGTGATGGGTGATTCTGCAGAGCTGCTCAGTCACACTATAGCCTGGGAATCAGAGGTCTGCTCCAAAGCTACAGTGAGTACAGACCAGGAAATTATCTGCAGTGATGCCCAGAAGCTTTGTGAGTCAGATTCAGGCCCTGATGAAGACGTATCTGAGCATAATGTAGACCCTCATTCCCAAACTGATACCTGATTGGAATGACAACTTAACTATTCAGTCAGGGCAGGAAGAGGTTAGGTCTGAGGGCGAGGGGAGTGCAAACACACAGGTTGATGATGAGGTTGTAGATCACACTTACTGTCAACCCACAGTCAGGCACTCGAGGAGGTCAGCAGAGGCGGTAGAGGAGGATGCGACTGACGATGAGATTACCTTGCGCCTTCCTGGACAGAATCTGAGTACTGGAAGCACGTCAACAACTGCATCCTCAGCCACAACTTTGCCTCTGAGCACAAGTTGTGATAGCTCTGCAGGTCGCATGGACTTTAAGGCGGGCTTTGCACGTTGCGACATCGCAAGCCGATGCTGCGATGTCGCACACGATAGTCCCCGACCCCATCGCAGGTACGATATCTTATGATAGCTGGCGTAGCGAAAATTATCGCTTTGCCAGCTTCACATGCTCTCACCTGCCCTGCGACCATCGCTCTGTCAGGTTTCCAGGTTTTCCAGTTCTCTTTTGAATGAGCTTGCCCTCGGTTAACATGGAGTTTGCTGTTCTGTTGCCCTACTTCCTGTCCAGCTGCTTAAAAGGCCGCCTCTAAACCTAGTCCAGTGCCTGAGTATACTGCTTGCTGTGTGCTCCTGCTTTGCTGCTGCTAATCCTGATTGCCTTTGGATCCTCCTAAAGACTACAGACTGACCGACTCTGGACCTTACCTGGTTTCTCAAAGCTGTGCCCGGATTCCTTCTGCCATCTTCGGTCAACACTCTGCCCGGTTCTCTCTGGTTCGTAACCACTCTGGACAATCATCCCGTACGGACACTCCTGGACTTTTACCGCTTGCTCCTTGTGTCCCGGCTGCTGCGCATTTAGGCCTTCCGGGGTGATTGCCGGACAGTCCCTGTATAGGGGTTCGCTCTGGTGGTCTCCCTGGGGGAGTCCGGTGCGTGGCCCCGGGAATTCCCTTCGCTCCGTTTCGGGAAGGTATTTTGTGTATTTGTACCGCTGTGTTTTCCGTTGTGTATCTACCGTGGTTACATATTATAAAATATCTTGTACCAAGAACTCGTCTCTGATTGTCATTGCCCTACGCTATCGAAATCCTCAGAACATATATAAGTATTACATTATACTCAGGCCATAAGAGGATTTCGCTGGGGCAATGACTGAGACACGAGTAGACCAGCTCTTCTCCATGATTAACTCCCTGCAGCAGGAGATGGAGGCGGTGCAGAATAAACTTAGAGATGTGGAGGCACAGCTGGGCCATGATCACCAGGTACTGGGGCCGGCTATACAGGATTTGCAAGTCAGAGTGGAAGCTCAGGAAGCCGTCCCCACTACGTCCGTATCAGCTGCCGGTATGCCTAGGTTACCCCCATTCCGTTTCAATGGTGATCGTACTCAGTTCCGTGGATTTGTTAACCAATGTATACTGTTTTTCGATGTACATTCTGATTATTACCGTTCTGATCGGTCAAAGGTGTTATGTATCATCATGTTATTAACCTCACGAGCACTGGCTTGGGCTAATCCCATGATAGAGAATCGGGACATCCGTTTGAATCACCTGGATGACTTTCTGAACGCAATGGCGCAAATGTTTGATGATCCGAATCGCCGTGCTACCGCTGAAGCGGCTCTCCTTTCCTTACGTCAGGGAAAGCGTTCTGTCGTTGAATACGCCACTGAGTTCAAGAGGTTAGTGGTAGACACCGATTGGGGAAACAATGCCTTATTTTCTGTTTTCAGAAAAGGTTTGTCCGGTACCATCAAGGACGAGTTAGCCCGTTCCGAATCTCCAGGGGATTTTGAACTGTTTCTCCAGCACTGTGTGCGCATTGATACCCGTTTGACGGAACGTAGACAGGAAAAATGGGCAGCTGTAAACCGTGTAAACAATATTGCGTTTCCTTCCAGAGAACCCGCTCTCAGGACGCCACGGGAGGCCGAGGACGTACCTATGCAAGTGGACTCTCTGCAAAAACGAGAGACCAACGAACGTCGTGAACACCGGCTCCGTGAGCGTTTGTGCTTCTATTGCGGTCAATCGGACCATTTCTTGATCGACTGCCCGAAACGTCCAAATCGCCCAAATAAGGTATTGGCAGCCATGGCAGAGTGTGACAACACGGACGCAGAGTCCGATATCTCTGAGGCAAGTGGACACTTGGATGCGGTATTTCCCTTGACGGTAATGTCCACCTCACCGAAGGACTCAGAGGGGAAATACACCCATTGCTCACTCCCCATTCAGATCCGTTGGGAGGGACAGCTAATTCCTACCTCTGCAATGATAGACTCTGGGGCAGGGGGAAATTTCATGGACTCTTCCTTTGCCAGGAAACACGGTATCCGGACTCAGCAAAGATCCTCACCGGTTACCATGGAGACGGTAGACGGATCCCCGTTAATCTCTGGACCAGTGGATCGGGAAACAGTACCGCTCGAATGCGTGATGAAGCCAGGTCAGCAGGAGACCCTTGTTTTCATGATAATTTCTTCTCCTCATTTTCCGATTATTCTAGGTATTCCGTGGCTACGGTCTACAAATCCCGTCATCGATTGGGAGACTAAAGAAATATCCTTCCCACCGCAGAGTGGTCCGACCATTTGTCCAACTGTTCCGGTTCCAGTAACATCAAATACGGAGTGCACTGTACAGGTACCTGTTTTACCCCCGGTTTACCGTGACTTCGCTGATATATGCGACAAAAGAAAAGCTGATCGGCTTCCCCCGCATAGACCGTATGATTGCCCCATAGACTTACTCCCAGGGGCGGAGATTCCGTTTGGTCATGTCTACCCGTTGGCGGCACCTGAGCTAGAAGCACTAAAAGAGTATATTGATGAAAGCCTAGCCAAGGGATTTATTCGTCCGTCTACCTCACCCGCAGGGGCACCCATCTTTTTCATGAAAAAGAAGGAGGGGACTCTGAGACCCTGTATTGACTACCGGGAACTGAATAAGATAACCATCCGGAACCGGTATCCGTTACCGTTGATTCCTGAGCTATTGGAGAGGGTCCAACAGGCAAAAATATTCACCAAATTAGACCTCCGTGGGGCATATAATCTGCTTCGTATACGTCCCGGAGACGAGTGGAAGACCGCGTTCCGATGTCGGTACGGACATTTTGAGTACCTAGTGATGCCTTTTGGACTTTGTAACGCTCCCGCGGCATTTCAACATCTGGTTAACGATATTTTTAGGGATATCATGGACCAATTCATGGTGATCTATCTGGACGATATCCTAATCTTTTCTGATTCTCTACAGGAACACCAGGAGCACGTTAAGACCGTACTTACCCGTCTGAGGGAGAACCACCTGTACATTAAACTGGAGAAATGCGAGTTCCACTGCTCACAAATACAATTCTTAGGTTATGTCATCTCTCCTCAGGGACTGAACATGGAATCTAGCAAGATACAAGCCATTCTTGACTGGCCGGAACCGGGAAACATCAAAGAGGTACAACGCTTTGTCGGTTTTGCCAACTTTTACCGACGCTTTATCCGTAACTTTTCAGAGATTGTTCGTCCCATCACTCTGTTAACCAAGAAAGGACAGAAGTTTGTGTGGTCCGCCCAGGCCCAGGAAGCATTCCATCGTCTCAAGGTATGTTTTACCTCAGCGCCAATATTAGTACATCCGAATCCCGCACTTCCCTTTATCGTGGAGGTCGACGCTTCCGACTATGCATTAGGGGCCATTCTTTCTCAAAGGACCGGGGACAAGAGTCTCTTGCATCCGTGTGCCTTCTTTTCCCGCCGGTTGTCCCCTGCAGAAAGGAACTATGACATTGCGGACAAGGAATTATTGGCGATTATTTCCGCTTTCAAGGAATGGAGACACCACTTACAGGGAGCCGCGCAGCAAGTGATAGTACTCACAGATCATCGTAATCTGGAATTTCTTAAGTCTGCCAGGTGCCTGTCTCCACGGCAAGCCCGTTGGAGCCTATTTCTTAACCAATTCAATTTTATCGTTACATACCGTCCAGGTTCACGTAATGGGAAAGCCGATGCCTTGTCCCGAATCCACGCCGTGGACTCCGTGCCTGGAACCCCGTCTCAGACCGTGTTATCGGATGCCAATTTCGTTGGAGTAATCCAGGACCAGGACTTGTGGAAGGACATCAAGCTGGCCTATGATGGTGACGTATTTCTTGCTGCCCCCCCGAAGGATGTAACGCTTGTTCCTCGGAATGGTGTGTGGTTGAGAGAGCGACGCATTTATGTCCCGGAGGCCGTAAGACTTCGGGTTCTCAAATTGGTCCATGACTCCGTGTTGGCTGGTCATAGGGGGGTACTGAAGACGCAGGAATTTCTGAGCCGTTTTTTCTGGTGGCCTACCTGTTTAAAGGATGTGAAGGACTATGTCCACTCATGTGTGGTTTGTGCCCGGTGCAAGGTCCCTCGTGTGGCTCCTACGGGACTCCTCCAACCGTTACCCGTGCCATCTCGCCCTTGGGGGTCTATCTCCATGGATTTTATTGTGGAGTTGCCAGTCTCAGGCGGGCACAATACTATTTTAGTGGTGGTGGATCGATTGACTAAAGCTGCTCACTTCATTCCGTGTACCGGTCTTCCCTCAGCCGCAGAGACAGTGGATTTGGTTATCCAGAACGTATTCCGATTGCATGGGGTACCAGACGAGATCATCTCTGACCGGGGCATGCAGTTCACGTCTAGATTCTGGAAGGGGTTTTGTACGGCACTCCAGATTGATGTCTGTTTGTCTTCTGCATACCATCCTCAGACAAATGGGCAGACCGAACGGACGAATCAAACCCTGGAACAATACCTTCGATGTTATGTCAGCCATCTCCAAGACGATTGGTTGAAGATGCTTCCGTTGGCGGAGTTCTCATATAACAACACTCAGAGCAGCTCCACTAAGGTAACGCCCTTTTTTGCTAACCTGGGTTACCATCCGACTGTTTTGCCTAGATCACCGGTTGCTGTTTCGGTGCCAGCGGTGGAGGACAGATTGACGGAACTACGACAAAATCTGGAGGTTTTAAAGGACACTGTGGCTACGGCCCAGGAGCGTTACAAGAGGTCGGCAGACACTCACCGGAGACCGGCACCCATGTACAAGGTAGGGGACTCTGTATGGTTATCCACCAAAAACCTGAGATTGGGTGTTCCTTCGCAGAAGCTGGGACAAAAATTCATCGGTCCGTTTAAGATCACCGGGATCGTGAGCCCTGTGGCCTGTCGGCTACGGTTACCGCACCATCTAAAGGTACACCCGGTCTTTCATGTGTCTCTCCTCAAACCCGTTTCCCCTAATACGTTTCATGGTCGTGTTGTGCCTCCTCCTCCGCCTGTGATGGTCGACGGCGAGGAGCAGTTCGTGGTTGAGGACATTATTGACTCCCGGCTCCATCGTCGTCGGCTTCAGTATCTGGTACGTTGGCAGGGGTACGCCCCCGAGGACGATTCCTGGGAACCGGTGGGTAACATTCGGGCACCCCGGAAGATTGCTCAGTTTCATCGGCGGTACCCGGACAAGCCTGGCCCTGATCCGTCCTGAGGCCGTCTCTGGGGGGGGGAGTAATGTCAGGTTTCCAGGTTTTCCAGTTCTCTTTTGAATGAGCTTGCCCTCGGTTAACATGGAGTTTGCTGTTCTGTTGCCCTACTTCCTGTCCAGCTGCTTAAAAGGCCGCCTCTAAACCTAGTCCAGTGCCTGAGTATACTGCTTGCTGTGTGCTCCTGCTTTGCTGCTGCTAATCCTGATTGCCTTTGGATCCTCCTAAAGACTACCGACCGACCGACTCTGGACCTTACCTGGTTTCTCAAAGCTGTGCCCGGATTCCTTCTGCCATCTTCGGTCAACACTCTGCCCGGTTCTCTCTGGTTCGTAACCACTCTGGACAATCATCCCGTACGGACACTCCTGGACTTTTACCGCTTGCTCCTTGTGTCCCGGCTGCTGCGCATTTAGGCCTTCCGGGGTGATTGCCGGACAGTCCCTGTATAGGGGTTCGCTCTGGTGGTCTCCCTGGGGGAGTCCGGTGCGTGGCCCCGGGAATTCCCTTCGCTCCGTTTCGGGAAGGTATTTTGTGTATTTGTACCGCTGTGTTTTCCGTTGTGTATCTACCGTGGTTACATATTATAAAATATCTTGTACCAAGAACTCGTCTCTGATTGTCATTGCCCTACGCTATCGAAATCCTCAGAACATATATAAGTATTACACGCTTTGGCCGGCGACCCGCCTCCTTCCTAAGGGGGCGGGTCGTGCGATGTCATAGCGACGTCACATGGCAGGCGGCCAATAGCGGCGGAGGGGCGGAGATGAGCAGGATGTAAACATCCCGCCCACCTCCTTCCTTCCGTAGAGCCGTCGGCGGCAGGTAAGGTGAAGTTCCACGCTCCTGCGGCGTAACACACAGCGATGTGTGCTTCCGCAGGAACGAGGAACAGCATCGTACCATCACTGCAGCAAAATTATGGAAAAGTCGGAGCTTACAACGATGATACGATAACGACGCTTTTGCGCTCATTTATCGTATCATCTAGAATTTACACACAACGATGTCGAAAGTGACGCCGGATGTGCGTTACTTTCGATTTGACCCCACCGACATCGCACGTGCGATGTTGCAACATGCAAAGCCGCCCTAATACTTGCCTAGCCTGGTCCTTTTTTGACATCGCAAAGGATCTCCCAACTCATGTCATCTGTAAGATTTGTCTCCAATCTGTAAGTAGAGGCCAAAAACTCATTAGTTTGACTACTTCTTCGATGAACTGTCATATGAATAACAAGCATAAGTCCCAGTGGGAAGCTCACTGTGCTACAATGCGGCCTAGCGGATTAGGAAAACCACGTCTGCCTCTTCAAGTGCATCCGCGCGCTCTTCATCATCTATGACTGTGGTGACAGCTGTCACACATGCTTTGCGACGCAGATTTTCCACCTCTTTAACCGCAACAGGCAGTTTGATTTGCAGGTCGTCAGTTGTTTTGGAAGGGGAAACATGTGCTGGTGTAGAGCTCTCTCAGACATCGAGAGCACCAACTTTGGATGAAGGCAACATCATGTCTCGGCCTGCACTTTCCTCACAGACCAGAAGTTTTCCAGGGACACCCTACTCAATGCCGTCTCCGCACAGCTGCCAGATCTCGGTTCCTCAGATGTGGACAAGTAAAAGACCATTTCCTCAGAGCCATGGCGAAGCTAAGAGGTTGACTTTCACCCTCTGCAAGTTGTTGGCAACAGAAATGCTGCCTTTCCGCCTGGTGGACACAGAGGATTTTCGAGACCCTATGTCCGTCGCTGTGCCCAAGTACCAGATGCCCAGTTGCCCCTACTTCTCCAAGAAAGGTGTGCCTGCGCTACACCAGCATGTCGGACACAACATCACCGCTTCCTTGAGAAACTCAGTGTGTGACAGGGTGCATTTCACCACCGATACTTGGACCAGTAAGCATGGACAGGGGCATTACATGTCGCTGACTGGGCATTGGGTAACTATGGTGAGAGATGGAGAAGGGTCTGCTGTAAGAGTCTTGCCATCCCCACGAGTTGTGCGTCAATCCTCTGTATGTCGAAGTTCCTCCACTTCTTCTGCCTCCTGAATCTTGTCTGGGTCCTCCACCTCCGCCCAAAGCCTTTCTGGTGAGGCCACCCACGTTGTAACTGCGCACAAGGAATCCCGCACATCTCCTTACTTTGCTGGCAGCAGAGCTCAACGGCATCAGGCGGTCTTTATGTTGAAATGTCTGGGAAATAAGAGTCACACAGCTGAGGAGTTGTGGTCAGCTGTTGCGACCGAGATTAGTAAATGGTTGTCTCCACTCAACCTGCAGCCAGGGAAGGCCGTGTGCAACAATGCTGCAAACCTGGGTGCGGCCCTTCGCCGGGGAAAGGTGACACATGTGCCTTGTATGGCTCACATGTTGAACCTTGTTGTCCAGCAATTTTTAACCCACTATCCCGGCCTAGATGGGCTTCAGCACAAGGCACGATCACTCTCTGCTCAATTCCGCCGTTAAACTGCCACAGCTGACCGACTTGCATTGCTCCAGAAGTTTTTCGGCCTGCCGGTTCACCGCCTGAAATGCGATGTGTCGACACGCTGGAATTCGACTCTCCACATGTTGCAGTGACTGTGAGCCCTGAAGCTATACATTATGCTGTATAGCCTGGGCCAATGAGATGCAGAGGTGGGGCAGATCACGCTGCTGGAGTGGTCTCAGATCAAGGACCTATGCACCCTTCTGCACAGTTTCGACATGGCGACGAATATGTTTAGCGCTGAAAATGGCATTATCAGCATGACAATTCCAGTCATTTTCATGCTGGAGCACACTCTAAACACTATTCGGAGACAGGTGGTGGGACAAGAGGAAGGGGAGGAAGTATAGGAGGATTCATATGCGGAAGGGATACCAAGATCTACAAGGTCCAGACGTTCAGCATCACCAAGGCGGCAGGCATGGGACAGTGGGGGAGAGGGATTAACAAGGGCGCATGGTAGCAGCCAAACTGTTGAGGAAGGTGCAGGAGCCCAGGAAGAAATGGAGGACGAACTGGCGATGGGCATGGAAGACTCAGCAGATGAGGGAGACCTTAGTCAAATTCAGTTGTTCAAGGTTGGTGTGAGATGTCAGAGGAAGTAAGCATGGTTATCACCATGCCGCCACAAACACAGCAAGGACTTGGTTTGCATGGATGTGCAAGACACATGAGCGCCTTCTTGCTGCACTACCTACAACATGACCCTCGGATTGTCCAAATTAGAAGTAATGCTGACTACTGGGTTGTCACACTATTAGATCCCCGGTACAAGTCCAAATTTGGCGAAATATTTCCAGCCATAGAAAGGGACGCACGTATGCAGGAGTACCAGCAGAAGCTGTTATGCAATCTTAGCTCGGCTTTTCCACCTAACACCAGTGATGCACAGAGTGAATCTCCCAGTTGTAACTTGTCAAGCATGGGACTGTCGAGTCATCATCAGTCAAACCGTACCAGCAGCACCGTATCTGGTGGTAACAGTAATTTTATGGAATCGTTTCATAATTTTTTTAGACCATCCTTTGCAAGGCCACAAGAGACAAGAAGTCAGACACATAGTGAACGGCTGGAGAGGATGATACAGGAGTATCTCCAAATAAACATCGATGTCATGACTGTGCAACTGGAGCCTTGCTCATTTTGGGCTTCCAATCTTGAAAAATGGCCTGAGCTCGCCACTTACGCCTTGGAGATCTTCTCGTGTCCCGCAGCCAACGTTGTCTCAGAATTGTTTTCAGTGCTGCTGGATGTGTGCTGACAGATAAGCACACGCGTCTGTCCAGTGACAATGTGGACAGACTAACGTTCATCAAGATGAATAAGTCATGGATCCGCAATGACTTGTCTACCCCTGTGTCATCCTGGGGACAGTTAAGGCTAGTGTATTTTTGAATGTGCTTGATGCAAATCAGCATGTCAAGTTTGAAACTGGGGCACAAGTGATGCCACTGAAGTGGTGTGTGTGGCCCAATTTTTGAAAAAAAGGGAGACTCTGCTTGGAGTCCCTTTGCTGTGTTTTTAAAAATGATCCAAGATGAACAAGTCATGGTTCAGCAAGGACTTTGCTACCCCGGTGTCATCCTAGGGACAGTTAAGGCTGGCGTATTTTTGAATGTGCTTGATGCAAATCAATATGTGAAGGTTTCAACTGGGGCACAAGTGATGCCACTGAAGTGGTGTGTGTGGCCCAATTTTTGGAAAAAAGGGAGACTCCGCTTGGAGTCCCCTTGCTGTGTTTTACATGATTTTAGAATGGCTTGGCATGCCTAGATCTGTGTCTCCTCCTTTTTTTACTCGTCCAGCTCTTTTGTTTTCACATGAGTATATGTCCTTGCCACTTTTCTATGTGTTTGTGGTGTGTTGTAAGTTGTTTGTCACCTTTTGGACACCTTAGAAGGTGTTTTCTATCTGTTTGTATGTGTTTGTGTTTGCCTGCCATTGTTTTCAATGGGGTTTGAATTGGTTCGTCGAACGTTGATCGAACGTTCAACAAACTTGTCCGCCGTTCGACGAACCGAACTGAACTCAAACGCTAGGGGGGTGGCTCATCTCTACTCATGACCAAAAGTGGTGGCATTCTTGAAATTGTTTCAGAAAAAGTATTTCTCCCAGAAAATTATTGCACTTACACATGTTTTTTTCATATAAGCATTTATTTCCTTTGTGTGTATTAGTACAACACAAAAAAAAAATATTGGAAAAAGAGGCAAATTATTTCACACAAAACTGGTCAAATGGACAGGGCAAAATTGTTTGCACCCTCAACTTAATATTTGGTTGCACACCATTTGGAATAAATAAATGCAATCAGTCACTTACTATAACCATTGACAAGCTTGTTACACCTCATAATTGGAAATTTAGACCACTCTTCTTTTGCAAACTGCTCCAGGTCTCTCATATTTGAAGGCATCTTCTCCCAAAAGCAATTTTAAGATCTCTCTAAAGTTGTGTTCAATGTGATTTAGATCCGGACTCATTGCTGGCCATAAAAGTGCTTTGATTCCATCAATTTCTGGGCTTCTCTTTAAGTATGTTTGACATAATTTTCCTGAAAGATGCATGACCTAGAAAGCAAACCCAGATTTGTACACTGGGCACTACGTTGCCACCCAAAATCTTTAAATAATCCTCAGATTCATGATGTTTTGCACACAGTCAAGGCACCTACTACCAGAAGCAGCAAAACAACCTCAAAACATTTTTAAACCTCCAGCATATTTTGACCATAGCTACTGTGTTATTTTCTTTGTAGGCCTCATTCCTTTTTTATTAAACAGTAGAATAAAGTGCTTTACCAAAAAACCCTCTTGATCTCATCTGTCTACAAGATGATTTCCAGAAGGATTTTAGCTTACACACCTACATTTTGGCAAACTGCAGTCTTACTTTTTGTATGCCTCTGTGTCAGCAGTGGGGTCCTCCTGGTCTCCTCCATAGTGTTTCATTTCTTTTAAATGTTGTCAGATAGTTTGCGCTGACACTGATGCACCCTGATATTGCAGGGAAGCTTAAATTTCTTTGGAACTTGATTGGGACGGCTTATCCACCAACTAGACTATCATGTGCTGTATTCTTTCATCACTTTTGTCTGTTGTCCACATTAAGGGAGATTAGCTACAGTGTTGTGAGTTCTAAACTTCTTGATTTTGTTGTGCACTGTGGACAAAGGAACATCAAAATCACTGGAGATGAACCAGTAATCTTGAGATTGTTGACACTTTTCCACAATTTTGGTTCTAAAGTCCTTAGACAGTCCTATTCTCTTCTTTCCTTTCTCCATGCTTACCGTGGTACATACAGACACAATGCAAAGACTAAGTTAACTTCTCCCCTTTTTATCTAGTTTTAGGTATGCTTTTCATATTGCCCACACCTGTTACTTGTCACAGGTGAATTTGAACAAGCATCACATGCGCTTGAAACAAAGTTGTTTACCCCCAATTTTGGACAGATGACAACAATTTTATTTGGCCAAATTTTCTTGAAATTATGTCCAGTTTGCATTTTAATTAGCCTTTGGGAGACTTAAGTGGTCAAATAATGAGCTCATATACAGAGAAGTTGTGGTCAAAAAAACATTTCCCTCCTAATCTCCAAATTTTAAATACAGAATATAATTCCGCCTGGCAGCCTTTGGAGTTCAGTTATCGGGGTTGGAACAGCGAGTCTTTAGTCACTGCTTTGGGAATAGTGAGCATCAGCTGCAACTTCTCCTCAGCACTGACTGACAGCAAGTTCAGCATTAGAGCCAACTGTCAGTCATTGCCGGGGCGCAGCTACACTCTTCCATGAGTGGTGACTGAAGCTACTTTAGTGCCACCCCAATGACTGAAATACCAAGGCTGTGGGAGGAATAAAGTTAATTTCATCCTGGCAGCGGGGCTCTTGGTGCTGGATCCGGGACGTTTCAGAGAGCTACTTGCAGATTAAGCCCATATGTGCAGGTAATAGCATCTTTAATCTGACAGGTTCCCTTTAACACCAGAGATGGGCATGAATTTTGGAATGTGATTTTACATTTTCCTTAGCAGACACTTCCATATCCAGGCCATATCACCTTACTGCATTTACATGATATACAAAATGTAAAAAAAAATATAAAATATTGTGTTTTCCAGACCAGTGAAGCTGAAACTCATTAATAATTAATGGCAAAATATGCTATTGTATCCGTGTAGTAATTTACTGCTTTTACTCAATATATAATGATCATCCGATATGTGGTAGCATAATGTTCTTTTCTTATGCTTATAACTTATTAACTAGTTTTCTCCTTGTACTGGATACTTGCCTTTACATTTTAAATTAAAAAATATTTTTTGGTACTTTGGAAATTGTTTCATTTCCTTTCATAATTTCTTCTTGGCAAATGAGTGTTTTATTAAAGCTTCATACATTATCCTTCAAATTAAGAGCTAAGTCTTATTTCCATGGCTCACATCCACCATAATCTGCAGGACAATGGAATTTGTTCTTCTCTGTTTGTGTCTATTGTTTAAATTTACTAGCGTCTCATAACTGATGAGGGCACCAGTACTCCTTGTTACTACTTGAAGTTTAATCTACTATATAAAATGAAGACAACATTTATATGAAATAAGCTTTAGCTGTAGAAAAAAAAAACATGGACTGCACATCCAAAACGCTGATATTTTGCTTGTGAGAAAAAAATTGCAAAACTGAACACACGGTTCTTATATATCATTGTGAACAGACTGTTTGAAGCTCACTGCCATATCACGGTAATCCTCCTAGTGGGTCCCTGACACCTTTTCCCTAGGACACAAGTCGAGAAAAACGGTGCGAGTGGAATGCGATAAAAAATCGCTTTCCACTCGGACCATAATTACTCTGTGGGGCAGCTCCCATGAGCGATTATTTTCTCAGCCCTAATCGGACCGAGAAAACATTCACAGCATGCTGCAGGTGGAATGTGATCCTGTTCCACTGGCACCCATGTAAGTCTAAGGGGCGGGAGAAATATCGCACTGCTCTTGCGTTACACTAGTGCAATTCTCGCATCAGCCGGCAACGGAGGAGATAGGGAGATAAATCCCTCCCTCTCTTCTCTGCAGCACCAGCCCTCTCCTCCGCAGCACTGGCCCTCCCCTCGGTGGTGTCGCCCCCCCCGCAACTGTGGTCTGATCGCACGATCGGACCACAGTCGCATTACACTCGCATAACACTCAGCTCCCGCTGTGCTGCGAGCGTGTGCCAAGTGTGATGCGACCCCTCACACAAATCCCTGTGTGGCCTCGGCCTAAAGGTGTAGCTCTCTATTGCAATTAGCACCAAAGGGATACTACATCTGAAGGTGGAGTGACCCAGAGCACCCACTTAAAGATCATTAAAATATAACTTTTAATTCATATTTAAATGGCTGTTGTAATGCAAGCCACTACTTAAGGGTAGTACAGCTGGAAGAGTAGTAAAGAAAGCCGGAGTCTTGTAACAGGAGGACACATATGGACACAGGGAGAATTCAGGTGTAGTCAGGTCATGATTCGGGGTCAGTATTCCAGGAAGACACATAACTACAGGGAGAAAACTAAGACATAGTCAAATAATGAACCAAGCAAAAACAGGTCGTTTGCAGCACCTCAGGTGAAGTCCTTCACAAGGAAAGGGGACGCAAGTCAAAATCCAAGGGATCCTCTTGGTTACTATATCATAGTAGAAAAGTAGACAGCGTCCCAGGGGCAATCTTCAAAATTCTTTATTTCATCCAGACAAGCAAGCAATGTTTCACCCTACAATTGGGCTTTATCAGAGCTTGATAAAGCCCACTGGTAGGGTGAAATGTTACTTGCTTGTCTGGATGGAGTAAAGAATTTTGAAAATTACCCCTGGTACGATGTCAGATAATGGTCTGAGACCAAAGCCAAGAAGTTACAACAGGAACAAGGAACAGGCAAAGAGAAGTCAAGCAACAGTCCCAGGTCAGAAAACAGAGATCAGAGCAAAGCAAAGACACAGGTTAACAGCACAACTACCAAACCAGAATGTACAACTGGCAAGGTTCTGGGGGAGCATGCTCAGTAAAGAAACAGGGCAATTACCAGAAAGATGAAACATCTGAGCACACACCTCCCAGAACCAGAATATAATCCTGCAGAGTCAATCAGCCTGCCAGCTCAGAAGTCCAGAAAACACAGCAGAATATCTCCAATGCAAGATGCTCTGCACACAGCTCTAATTAAAAATACAGAGAGGGATAATTGTATTAATTCCTCATATAGATTAGGATGTCAGTGTGCCGCGGACCAACTGATTATTATATTCCTATATATTCCTATATAACTAATATTGCTTCCTAACCCAACATCTGCTAGTTAATTCTTAGCTATCAGCCTGCCCGACATGTTTTGCCATGACTGGCTTCATCAGGGACTAAGGCTGTAGTAAGCCAGGATGAAAGCAGTTGAAGCTTTTAAAGGTCTGGTTGTGATGTCATCATAGGGTCATCCATCCATTGACCATCGGTAAAAGATAATATAAATAAAGATATTGGACAACCTTTAATCCATTAATTACTCAATATGGCCATAGGTCAATGATCCTATCACTCACATAATGCAAAGTCCCCATTGGTCATAATAACCACCAGAGAGAGACATCGCACCATATGACCAATAATAGTCTAGGATACTTACCTGCACAGGATTCATCCTCTCAGCTGTACATGTCCCACTTCCGGGTCATGCACAATTTAATGTGCCTCATGCTCATGACAAGAGACTTCGAGAAAAACAATGTCTACCTTTCAAACGAGCTTGTCTCAATACTTAGTTTCCTTGCATTATGTTAGGATCATAGACCTATGGCCATTTTGAGTAATTGATGGACCAATGGTCACCAAACATCACCATTATTTATTGAAAGGAGCTGAAAACTCTTTATTCATATGGTCTCAGATAGAAAGCTGAGAGTAAAATAAGTGGAACCTCTCTTGCAGTCTCATGCTGACTAAAAAACATCTGGACAAATGGGAGGAGTGGTCCAAGTAAATGAAAATAAGAGAGAGCACAATATGTCATAACTAGAAAAAGACACGGACCATATTTCCAAAACTTAAGCATTGATCTATTGGCCAATAAGTACTTTGCCATGATGTGGCAGTAGGCTATATACATTCAGATCAGAATGTTAACTAAGAATCTCATCTATGGTTTTGTAGATTAGCCACAGTAGATCAATAAAAAGGGGCTAGTGATAAAACAAAAGAGAAACATGGCGCCTACTAGAAGAAAAGCTTAAAAATTGGTTTATCAAACCCAAGCAAGTACCAACCCAACCCAGAAAAACTCAAATTGGAGGGTTGTGCAGCAAACAGGAACAAAATTGGGGAAAACACATTGGGTATAAGTCCAAATGAATGAGAAACCAACTAGTACAGGAGCATTTGTGATGTCTGGGCATCCATGCAAAAACTTAACATGAAGTAAGGAAAAGAATACTGAGCTTTGGGAAGTTCTGGTTGTGGAGATCTAGAAGGAAAACAGGGCTCTCTCCCTGCTGATACAGTATCACTTCCGCACAGGCTGCGACATGACGCCACATTTTTAACATTAGAGACCCAATAATAGTTATGCCATGATGTGGCCGTGGGCTTCACATAGTCTGATCAGAATGTTAACTAACAACCTTGTGTTCCGTTTTGCACATTTTTGCTTAGACACAATAGATCACTATGTCTTTTGCATATAGAGGCCATATCTTTTTTTTTAAGTTACAGAAAGTAATATAAAATTGCATTTTTGCATTCTAGTGCTTTATAGCGCATGTAAAATTTTGGTAATAGGTAAACTTTGGTAAATATCATGCAAAGTAACCGCTCAAGAATTTCAAATGGCTACACCACCATTAATGTTTAATGAGGTTTTCTGTTCTTCCAAGTATTTTGGATTCCTCATGGGTCTGTAAGATACAACACCAGAAAAAAAATAATAATTCATTACTTTTATACATTAAAAAAAGCATTTAAAAATATTCGCAAAGAATCTGGTTTGAAACACAAAAGCATATTTTGATTCTTGCCATAAACACATTTAAAGTGATTTGAAATAATTCTTGATTGCTTTTTATGTATGAGCCTGATGAATTACAACTTTTTATAGAACATCGGGGAAGTTTGTAAATTTTAAATTAGCACTAATATGCAGAATGAAGGATGCAATATTCAAATGTATTTGATTTTAAATAGGCTGCCTCTAAAAAAAGTCTCAGATACACCTTTTGTTTGGCTGTTTAGTTTCTGTTATCAGTGCTTTAGTTCTATTACGGTATGTAACGTTCGGTGCACAGGATGATCCACGAGACCATGCACTGGACTCCCCCAGGGAGACTACCAGGAGCGAACCCCTACACAGGGAATGTCCGGCGGCCACCCCAGAGGGCCTAGATGCACAGCAGCCAGGACACAAGAGGAATACAGGTTAGCGTCCTTAAGAAGTCTATGCAGGATATGGAGGCTGGACCATCGGTAGATGTGGCTTGAAGGAAATCAGGATGGATGAGTGGAACTGGGTACAGGTGCCGACTGGTGGTAACAGAGGGAGTCCGGGATCAGCGAGGTTGCAGACTGATAATGTCAGATGGAGTCCAGGACTGGCGACGGGTACAGGCTGGCGGAAGATGATGGGATCCACAGCAGACTGTCACCGGGAAAACTCCTGGGAAACCGGAGGGCTGGACACACTCAAGCTGGCAGTTGGGATCTGTGGGCAGAGACAGGGTTAACTTGGGTACAAGACACAGAGGAACCTGAACACCTAGTGCAAGAGACAAGCCACTGGTACACGTTGAACAGGCACTGCCCACATGGAAAAGGAAGTCTTATATACCCTGTACCTGTTCAGCCATATCCTGCTTCAGAGATGCTGGCCCTTTAAGACAAGGTGAGAGAGCATGCCCATGCTCTAAGGCGCATGCGCGAGGCCCGGGAGTCAGAGACCAGCACAGGATGCAGAGGAGGAGACGCAGAAGAGCCAGAGGCAGAGTCCTGTGCTGCAGTAAGACAGCGGGGCTGACGAGCAGGGAGCACGGAGGAGGCTGAGGAGGTAGAGCGGGAGCAGCGGCCGTGGTCAGAGCGCATGAGGACCGGGTAGGTGAGTGACAAGCGGCGCTTTCACAAGCAGTGCCGCGGCTCCGTAGCATGACACGGTAACAAGTGGATTCATTCACTCCTTTACCTGCCCAGTTACCTTTTAGGTGTTTTTTTTTTATACCTTCTTCCTGCTGCTTTTTCTGCTGGCGATATTCTCATTTTGAAGCCCAGCCATATTGATATCAGTTTCTGCCAATCAGTGAAATACCAGTCATGATATTTCTCTTTGCTGTTGATGTTCTCCATGCTGCACCGATCTTATGATTGTTGTTCAGTAAATAGGCAGCACATTCTTTAGCAATATTCACTCTTACTTGTATGTTGTATTTATTGTTGTCCTACTTAATCTGGGATTACTTTCTACTTCAGCACACCTTCCCTTCTGTAGGTAATTTGCACTCTGCCCACCCCTACGGTTCCATAGGAGTAATGTGAAGTGCTTGATGGCCGATAAGGCAGCATAGGCTCAGGTTGCCATTGTATAGTCTGAGGGCTAATCCAACACATAGAGGAACCACTGGGGACTGCAGGGTTGGGATCTCTAGCCTGTACAGGAACCAGCAAGGTCAGTTGCAGTTTTATAGTGTGTTACCCTTACCCCTTGTGAGTTGCTGTACATAACATGTAATTATTTAGCTAAATATTGTAAAAATTAGGCCTCATAAAAAAATCTTGGACAATTCTTCCAAAACAATAATCATGATTAATTTGTAGTTCTAGCTAATAGATGTGCATCATTTTTTATTTGGGTGAGCTTCAGTCCATTTCATACTAATTTATGTGTCTTCACAAATGGTTTTTATACTGTTGCACTATCCTGCTGTTTACTTTGGGCCATTGAAGAGCACAACAAGCTATTCATTACTGTATACCAAAAAATTGTCAGATATTTATTTGCTAGGCATATGTTAAATGGCAAATATTGAGCCACTGCAATAAAAGCTGAACCTGTCCGATGGTGACTATAATACAAGGGTCGGGGACTTAGATTTAAAGCTAATAGATTTAGAAAGAGAAAGCATTAAAATTTGGGACAAAAACTCCAGACAGTAATGTGTTCTACATATGCAACAGTGAAGACAATGAATGTTTTAGTCCATGAATAAAACAGATATTTAATTGTTACAGAGATAGAAATAGGAGAGGTGGGAGCAGCAATAGTCAGTGTGATTGATTCACTATACAGTTCAACCTTGGTTTACGAGAACAATCCGTTCTGGGAGTGTGCTTGTTAACCAAGTTACTCATTAAGCAAAGCAACATTTCCCATAGGAAATCATTGGAATGGAGACAATTCGTTCCGCAACTTGTTAAATGTCCCATCCTGGTCCCCTATTGTGCCATTCTACACACTGTAACAAGGCTACTCACTTGGCTACGTGTTGAGGTAAGGACAGGAACAGTTTCATTAGAAAAGTCCAGCAGGTTTATTTTAAAAGTCTCATAACCTGCTTCAGCAGAAACATAAAGCAAGCCTTTTTGGCCACAAAGGTATAAAACAACAAAAAAAAAAACCCAATAAGTCCGTGTCACTGCAGGCGTGCCCGCTCGGCATAAACAGTCCACTTTCACACAGAGCTCCTCTCTGTTAGAGTCCAGCAATCCCCAAACACAGACACCCTATGAGACTCCTGGTCTCCTTTTATATCCACAAGCAGACCCAGAAGTGGAGGTATGTGAGCAGCTAGACCCACCCATCTCTCCGGCTGCTCGTAAAACCCGGCCCTAATATTTTCCTAATATTCTCCCAGCACTACATGTACTGGAGCTTACTCCCGAGCTTACATTACAGAGGATAACCATCTCTGTGACACATACCTCCCATCGACTATAGGACCAGTAACCCTGTTACACACCTCCCCCCTCTGCCCAAAGCCGTGGGGCTAGGCACCACCTATCACTAGACAAGGGAGTCTCGATAGGGCATCAGCATTACCATGCAGCCGCTCAGCTCTATGTTCAACATGGAAGCTATAATCCTGCAGGGCTAGAAACCAACGGGTAACTCTGGCATTCCTACGCTTTTTCTCCCTCATCCACCTGAGCGGTGCATGATCCGAGATCAGCCGAAACTGTCTACCCAGCAGGTAGTAACGTAACGTGTCCACCGCCCACTTTATGGCTAAACATTCTTTTTCTACGATAGAATAATTCTTCTCACAAGGCAACAGTTTTCTACTCAGGTAAAGAATGGGATGTTCCTTTCCGTGTAATTCTTGAGACAGGACCGCTCCCAATCCAACTTCTGAGGCATCCGTTTGGACCACGAACTCCCTCTTGAAGTCGGGTGCCACCAGGACCGGTTGTTTACACAAAACTACTTTCAATTCCTGGAATGCTGTTTCCGCCTCCGAGGTCCACTTGGCCATAGCTGATTTCATCCCCTTAAGGAGGTCAGTCAGAGGTGCAGCTACCACGGCAAAGTTGGGAATAAATCTTCTATAGTACCCTACGATTCCTAGAAAGGCCCTGACCTGCTTCTTCGAAAGTGGTCTTGGCCAATTCTGGATTGCATCCACTTTGTTGATTTGGGATTTAATTACACCTCTACCTACCACATAGCCTAGATACTTGGCCTCTTCTTTTCCCATGGCACACTTTTTCGGATTTATAGAAAACCCCACCTTCCTCAGTGCATCAAACACCGCCTGGACCTTTCCCAGATGGCTTCCCCATTCAGGGCTAAAGATCACAATGTCGTCCAAATATGCTGCTGCGTAATCCTTATGGGGTGCCAGGATCTGGTCCATGGCCCTCTGAAAGGTGGCCGGGGCTCCCTGCAATCCAAATGGCATCTGGGTGTATTGGAAGCATCCATCAGGCATAGAGAAGGCTGTCTTCTCTTTGGCATTTTGTGACATGGGAATTTGCCATATCCTTTTGTCAGATCCAGGGTGGTTATATACCGTGCATCGGATATGCATCAAACTTGGAGACTTCGTTCAGCTTCCGATAATCGTTACAAAATCTCCATTCCCCATCCGGCTTCGGCACAAGGACAATTGGACTGGACCAACCACTCTTGGACTCCTCGATGACTCCTAGTTTCAGCATTCGTTTCACCTCTTTGGAGATCGCCTCTCTCCGAGCCTCAGGAATTCGATAGGGTTTTATGTTCACCCGCACGTGGGGTTCCATCAGAACCTCATGTTCTATTACCTGGGTACATCCAGGTAGGTCCGAGAACAGGTCTCTGTTCTGCTGAAGTAACTCTCGACATTACTGTTTTTGGGCTTTCGACAGCGACTCTGCCACGATTACATCTTCAACGTTATCTTCTGGCTTGGCCACCAAACATGAGGTTTCCCGGGATTCCCTGTCTTGCCATGGCTTGATAAGGTTGATGTGGTAGATTTGATAGGGTTTTCGCTTCCTGGGTTGATGTACTTTGTAGTTCACTTCTCCCAGTTTTTCTACTATTTCATATGGGCCCTGCCATTTGGCCAGAAACTTACTCTCCACTGTCGGAATCAGCACGAGTACCCTGTCTCCGGGGCTGAAGTGTCTCACTCTGGCCGACCGATTGTAGATCCTTGCTTGAGCTTCTTGTGCCTGGAGGAGGTGCTCTTTTACGATGGGCATTACCTTAGCCATCCTCTCCTGCATCTGGGCGACGTGTTCAATGACGCTTCGGTAGGGGGTCACTTCGGCTTCCCAGGTCTCCTTGGCTACATCTAAGAGTCCCCGGGGGTGTCGGCCATACAAGAGTTCAAATGGAGAGAAGCCAGTAGAGGCCTGTGGAACCTCCCGGATAGAAAATAGTAAATACAGTAGCAGGCAGTCCCAGTCGTGGCCATCCTTCTCAATTACCTTTATGAGCATATTCTTTAATGTCTTGTTAAACCTTTCCACTAGACCATCCGTCTGCGGATGGTAAACCGATGTCTTCAATTAATTAATCTGGAGGATTTTACACAACTCCCGCGTCACCTTGCTCATGAAAGGGGTCCCTTGATCAGTCAGGACCTCCTTTGGTAGCCCTGTCCGGGCAAAGATGTGAACCAACTCACGGGCTATACTTTTGGCCAACGAGTTTCTCAGGGGCACTGCTTCCGGGTAGCGTGTTGCATAATCGAGGACCACCAATATATATTGGTGCCCACGAGCAGACTTAACAAGAGGACCTACCAAGCCCATGGCAATTCTCTCAAACGGAACTTCTAGGATGGGTAACGGCACTAGGGGACTGTGGAAATGAGAAGTTGGAGCGGTTAGCTGGCAGGTGGGACAGGACCTGCAATACTCCCTGATCTCACGGTAACATTCGGGCCAGAAAAACCTTCTAGTAATCCTTTCTTGCATTTTATCTACGCCAGGTGGCCACCCAAGATATGTGAATGGGCTAAGTCCAACACTTTCCGCCTATAAGGCCCTGGGACTAACAGCAGCTCAATTGTTTCCTCTCCTATCTTTGCGACCTGGTACAACAAATCCCCGCCCATCATGAAATATGGAAATCTAGTGTCAGCTCCGGGCTCCTGAGCTATGCCATTTATGACTGTCACACTATTGAATGCTTCCCTCAGAGCTAGGTCCCTATGCCCGGGCAGACCCAAAGTTTTCTATGCTCACCCCTAACTCAGGAACATCTGGCTCAGGAGACGTTGTCTCCTCCTCATCACCCACAAGCACACACAAAGGGAAACTGTCAGACACCGGCTGTGGTGGGGCTTTGTTTTTAGCGATCTGGCTTTGCTCCGAGCCTCCGGTCACGTCCCCATTACGCCACAAGTCCCAAAATAAAGAAAAGTCTCGACCAAGGATAATGGGGTGCAACAAGTCCGGGACCACGCCCACTTTGTGGGAATCAGAACCTTGCATCGTCTCAATAATCACTCTGGCCACAGGATAGTCTTTCGCATCCCCGAGGATACAGTGGACTCCAATCCTCTTTCCTGGGATCAAGTTCAACGGGGGTGTGGCCCTTATCAGGGTCACAAAAGTCCCCGAGTCTAATAGACCAGTCATTCGCACTCCGTCTACCTTTACTGGACATGCTTGTGGCCCCTCACTGGAGGGACAGTCCACACTGCAGGCCGGATATGCGTAATAGGAGCACCGCCGAAATAAGTTACATTTCATCTGTTCGGTGGTCAGGGGACAACGGGCAGCAATATGACCTGGGCCATGGCATCTAAAGCAAATTATGTCCCCAGTTGAGACCTTCGGTACTATCTCCGGTGCCCCCTTTGACCTTGAACGTCCTGCCCCTTTTGGGTATCCACCCCATGTTGGGAACCCCAGTATGTAGAGGGTGAGTTCTGTGGCTTCCCCAACGACCCCTCTACCACCTGGTATCGCTCGACCAAACCGACCAGGTCGTCAGCATTCTGGGGATCACCCTGGGCAACCCATGTCTGTACTGGCCTCGGAAGGGAGTGCACGAACCGATCCATTACCACTCGCTCCACCATCTGTGCTGGGGTAGAAGTCTCTGGCATCAACCATTTCTGGACCAAGTGTACTAAGTCAAACATCTGGGAGCGGGGCGGTTTGTCACCGTGATACGCCCAGCGATGGACCCGTTGGGTCCTGACAGTCATTGTCACCCCCAGGCGTGCCAAGATTTCGGTCTTTAATTATACATATTCTTGTGCATCTTGTTGGGCCAAGTCATAGTATGCCTTCTGCGGCTCCCCTGTTAAGTATGGCGCCAGCACCTCCACCAACAGTACTTGCGGAAGTTTCTCACGCTCTGCAATTCTCTCGAACACCGTTAAAAAGGCCTCTATGTCATCCCCAGGGGTCATTTTCTGCATCGCATTCCTTACCGCCTTCCGGATGCATGAGTCCTCACCTGGTCTCTGGGTTGGATCAGTTCTCGGACCACGTATCACCTCTGCAAGAAGTTTAATCTGCTGCTGCTGTTCCTCTCGCTGCTGCTGCAACTGTTGTAACAACAGCCTAATGGTTTCCTGCTGGGCCTGTTGTTGTAGCTGCTGGGCTTGTTGTTGTTGCTGCTGAGCCTGCACCAGGTGTTTAATCACGTCCTCCATCTTGGGTGAATCAGCCTTGCCACTCACAGCCGCCTTCACCCAGGACATATATTGCTCCTTCCGCCGTCACACTTGTTTCCTGGGAACGATGCCCGCAGACCAACACCAAATGTAACAAGGCTACTCACTTGGCTGCGTGTTGAGATAAGGACAGGAACGGTTTCATTAGAAAAGTCCAGCAGGTTTATTTTAAAAGTCTCATAACCTGCTTCAGCAGAAACATAAAGCAAGCCTTTTCGGCCTCAAAGGTATAAAACAACAAAAAAAAAACCCAATAAGTCCGTGTCACTGCAGGCGTGCCCGCTCAGCATAAACAGTCCACTTTCACACAGAGCTCCTCTCTGTTAGAGTCCAGCAATCCCCAAACACAGACACCCTATGAGACTCCTGGTCTCTTTTATATCCACAAGCAGACCCAGAAGTGGAGGTATGTGAGCAGCCAGACCCACCCATCTCTCCGGCTGCTCGTAAAACCCGGCCCTAATATTCTCCTAATATTCTCCCAGCACTACATGTACTGTAGCTTACTCCCGGGCTTACATTACAGAGGATAACCATCTCTGCGACACATACTTCCCATCGACTATAGGACCAGTAACCCTGTTACAACACGTACAAACACGCACAAACATGCACAAACACACAAGCATGCACACACACATATTGTGCTCACCTTATATTACATTCCATCGCCGGCCTCCTGGGATTTGCCGGTCGCCGGTACGGGATGTGTATCAGGTAACTGTCACGACAAGGGAGGAACTTCCGCTGCCAGAGCACTGACGTCAAAGGCAGGAGCCGCTTGCCTCTGATTGGCCAGTGCCAATAATGCCAGATGCCTTTGAGTAGCGGCTGACAGGGGAAGTTCCTTCCTTATCGCGATGCTTGCCGATACACATACTTTATCGGCAAACTACAAGACCCAGGAGGCCGGCGATGTAACGGAAGGTACACATATTATGTTCACCTTACCTGGATCTTGCAGTTTGCCGCGAGGATTCCTCCCTCATCGCGATGTACTGGCGAACTACAAGAACCATGAGGCCGGCGATGGAACGGAAGGTAAGGTGAGCATAAGGCTATGTGTCCATGTTGCTTTTTACCTGCTTTTTACCTGCTTTTTTGCTGCTTTTTCAACTGTGTTTAAAGCCAAAATGGATGTGTTCTGCTTTTCAAGCCAAGTCTATGGGAATTTGGGATTCTTGTGCCCACTATGCAGTTCAAACTGCAGCCTTTTTGTGGCAGAACTTTGGACAAAAACTCAGCTTTGCAGTGCAAAACCCAAATGGCAAAAACAATTGACACGTCAATTGTTTTTGCCATTTGCGTTTTGAACTGCAAAGCAGAGTTTTTGCCCAAATTTCTGCCAGAAAAAGGCTGCAGTTTGAACTGCATAGTGGGCACAAGAAACCCAAATTCCCATAGACTTTGCTTGAAAAGCAGAACACAACCATTTTGGCATTAAACGCTGCAGTTGAAAAAGCAGCAAAAAAGCAGGTAAAAAGCAGGTAAAAATCAACGTGGACACATAGCCTAATACTGTATGTGTGTGCGTGCGTGTTTGTTTGTGTGTGTTTTGTGCGTGCTTGTGTGCGTTTGTGTGGACTGCAAGAGTAGTTCAGAGTGTGGTGGATGTACGGAACTGGAAGTGTGTGCAGTGAGTATTTTGCTTGTACAGCAAAACTTTCTCGTAAACCGAGTTGCAAATTTACAGCAAGCTTTGCTCGTTAGGCAAAATACTCGCTAACTGGGTTACTCGTTAAGTGAGGTTCCACTGTATAGTGTAACTAGGATCTGATCTGCTGAAATTGAATTACAATTACACATTTTTTTCTTCAATCAAAATGCACAGAAAAGCACTAACAAGACAGCACAATATGTTTTACAAAAAAACAAACCTGAAATCAGTAAATCAGACACAGTGTGCTTGCTAGTAGTGATGATCGAACTCAAGGATATTCGGATTCTGTTCGTTTGTGTCACAAGCAATTTTTTTTGCATATCTGTGTGTACATCTTTACACAACACACTAATATACTGTGGCATATGCTTGGTTTTCTCTCCTTACCTAGCATTTTTATATATTATTTTATTATATTATTTTTGGACAATTAGTTAAATCTTGTTAAAAAAATTAAAAACATTTTCTTACCTTCTTCCAAATACAGTACAAGATGTAATAGTACAGTTTTATCGGAAAGGCGTTCCCACAAATGAACATACTGTTACATATTGGGGATCAGGAGCTGTGTCTGGCGCAATCACAGTGGAACTCACCTTAAATGACCCTCAAGCTTCTGCAATAACAAACAGGGCATGTGCCAGCATCTCTTCTTGTTTTTTAATGCCTCAGATGCCACGATCAATAGCAAGGGAATAGGAGGGGCTTAAATTTCTAATTTTTCGAAACATTTGTCAGACTGACCTAAATTTATTCAAAAAAATAAGGTGCAATGTGTCATGGAAAAACAATTTCAAAATCACTGTGATATGAAGAAGCATTTTAACCCCTTCACCCCCAAGCAATTTTCCATCTTTTGGGTTTTTATTTTTTGCTCCCCTTCTTCCGAGAGCCGTAACGCTTTTATTTTTCCATCAATCTTGCTATTTGAGGGCTTGTTTTTTATGGGATGAGTTGTACTTTTAAATTAAACCATACGTTTTGCCATATAGTATACTTGAAAATGGCAAAAAAATTCCCAAGTGCAGAAAAATTGCAAAAAAGTGTGATTGCATCATAATTTGGAGGGTATTTTGTTCATTGTGTTCACTATATGTTAACTGATGTGTCAGTGTGATGCATCAGGTTGGTACGAGTTTGTAGACACCAAACATGTACAGGTTTACTTTTATCTTAGGGGTTAAAAAAATACGATTTTGTCAAAAAAAAGTGGTGCACTTTTTGTGCCATTTTCCACGACCTATAGCGTTCTCATTTTTCAGAATATGGGGCTCAGTGATGGCTTAGTTTTTGCATCTCTAGAGCTGACTTTTTAATGGTACCACCAGCCGACGGTGATTACCCCTTCATGATTTAGGATGTACCATTACGTCTTAGGTCGTGAAAGGGTTGAAGATATCATTGTGATACCTTTCAGATGTAAAAATTTGTGCTAAGAAGGTGAAAACTAGTTTTGTCAGGAAGGAGTTTAAAAACATAGGCATCTAACACTGCAATTCTACTTTTGCACACCTGTTTTACGAGTGCAGTTTGAAGAGTGTCTATGCCACACCTATCTTGCTGCTTGTTGGCATATTTTGGTTTCTGTACAAGTACCTATCTTTCTAGCATTTCTTTCATATGTTTTTTCACATGGATTGAATAATGGATGATGAAAAGGTTATGGCGTTTGGTTTGCTCAATTGCAAAATCTTTGGTTTCTGGAAAATCTGGATTTTGTGTGAAAGTCTTAGCGAATCTAGCATTCAATTAATTTGTTCATCTGTAATTGTTAACTTTTCAAAAACTAGTAAATATATATAAAATATTATAGTGGGACAACTCCTTTTGTGGAAATATCTTTTAGTGAATGAAGTAATTTATTGAGGCTTGATGGAACGCTTCTGATTAACAAAGTAAAAAAGTTAAACCTTGCGTGAGTTTCTCCAGCTGAAGCTCTACCTATAATTGGTCAGGAATTTCTTGCCAATAAATCAGCTGGTCAAAAATGAAAAGATGACTTAGACTAAAATTTAACTGAGCTGCCTTTGACTTCTTTAAGGTTTCCCGTTAAAACAAAAACATTTCAAATATTACAAGGTTTCTGGAATGTGCCAAATGTCCTGCAGAATTTCATTTCTACAGATGGTCTTACTATTGACTATAAACATGGTAAAGATACAATATGCTTGAAAATGAAGATTACAAGCTATTCCCTGATCAAAATACGTATTTACATTTAGAATCTCAAATCTGTAAGCAACTAAAACTGAATTCTGTAATTAATCTTGCATAAATATTTATATTTAATTCAGTTCTGTTTTCCTTTCTTAAATATCCTGTTTTATGTAAACCACAGCATTCTATGAAAATTACATACAAATAAGCAGAAGATAAAATAAGCAATAACAACATTACATAAGCATTGGTTACATATAAATGTATCAAAGTATAAGTGAGATCTTTGCCAATTTTACAACATTTTTATACATATGAATATATTTTAAATTAAGTTTGTAATTTAAAATTCCCATTTATAAAATGACCGGCCCAAGATTGAGGAACCTTCTAGAAAAGAGTGGCTCTGAAAATATAGTGAGCCTTGAGCCATTTGCAAATAGGCCGCTTTACACGCTACGATTTATCTGACGATATGTCGTTGGGGTCACGGTTTTTGTGACGCACTTCCATCATCGTTAGCAACATCATTGCGTGTGACACCTACGTGCGACTCTGAACGATCACAAATAGGGTGAAAATCGTTGATCGTTGACACGTCGTTCAGTTTCAAATATTGCTCGTTGTTTGGAACGCAGCAGACATATTGCTATGTTTGACACCTTGCTAACGACCAACAACATCCACACGACTGCCTTGGTCAAACAATTTATCGCTGAATGATGTAGCGTCGTTTGTGAGATGTGTACGTGTGACCGCTACAAAACGACCTATGAGCAATCTCGGCAAATCGTAACAACGATCTGGGCATTTCACATCTCTAACGAGATTGCTAGCGATATCGTTCTGTGTAAAGCAGCCTTATGGCTCTTTAGCAATTGGCAGCGATTGTGGATGCCATAGCCTTACTGATTATTGATACTGAGATCATAATTATTTCAAAGGAAGTATACAGTAAAGTAAGAGATATTGGTGTCCTCCTGACTGTTCCCCAACAGTAGTATGGAGTATTATTAAGGGAAGCACAGGGGAAATATAAGGCATCACAGATAAACATTACTATTATATGGTGCTGTATAGTAATTAATAAGTAAGTAATTATGAGGGAGGATCATTTTTAGGCACGGGGATATTATTAGTATACAACACAATATCATACACTATTGAGCTGACGGAAATTGTAATATCATACATAGACATGAAATACTTAATTGAAACATAATACTAAAACTGATAGAAGAATGTCAGAGATTACTATCATTAATGACAGGTCATACAGGTTATAGAAAGGTCATACACAACTGATAAACCAATAAAACAACATATATTTTGAAGATTTCATACTTAGATAATTGTTATACATTACTGTAGAAGTTGGCCTCACCAATTTCCTATCTATCGTACACCTTAGTAGGTTTAGAAGGTGATTGAAGGTGCTCCTCTATCTCATAAACAGCTCATATAGTGGGTGTGCATAATTGTTCATTATCACCATGTACTTCTTCTGAATTCTTCTCTCCACTACCTCGTCAAAAGTGTCAAAAGTGTCAAGATGGTGGCCCACCGCCAAGCTTGTCTTTATGAGTAGAGATGAACGAACCTTTGGAAGTTTGGTTCGGAGTGCAAAGTCAAACCTTAAAAAAGTTCAGTTTGTGACCTTGTTTTGATCCAAACCTCAATGGAAGTCAGTAATTGGAAAGTTTGTGTCTTCGCCCACATGCTGCCAGCCATAAGCAGAACACTTCCAGGAGAGTGTGGGCGGTGTTTTTAATTTTTCTTTTGGTGTGTGTGCACATTACATCTGATTATGCTGAATTTACCCAAGTGCAAGCCGTTCAAACACTGCACGCGGCTTGCACTTGGCTGAGCATCACTCATACCCATGCACAGCACTGCTCGCTTGAGTGGTTTGCATTCATACCTCACTCAAACATTCAACTCAAACTTTGTATTTTTGGAAGTCGGTTTCTGAACCTGAACTCCGAACATCGAACCTCAGGTTTGCTCATTTCTATCTATGAGCTTATTAGCAACAAATACCATCACACTACTTCCTCAGTATATGAGTAGGGAAAAGATGGCACTTACCACTATGGACTTATTGAATGTTTCTAACGTTTTGCTGCACACATTGTATGGCCTAAGTATAAGGTGCTGTAAGGAGGAACAGGGGAGCATTTTTACTACAAGGGAGTAAAGAGGGAAAACTGTAGCTTTGTAGGGATGCAAAGCAGGCACTGTTAAAATGTAGAGTATAATATGAAGATACTATTACTATATGGGGCACAGGAGGAGCATTATTACTGGCTAGGACACTGTTAGTAGCAGTAAAAGATTTGTGTAGACGAGAGGGATTTGAGGAGAGTGCTAAAATGCACTAAGCCAAAGATGTCTGTGGTTACATTTTGCAAGGATGAGTTATGGATGGAAACAAAATGAGAAAAAGTGGTCCATGTCTATTAGTGTCACTATGAGTAGAAAGGTATTTGGACAATGCGGCTCACTCGGATAAGTTGTGGGTGGCCCAATTCCGATGTGTGCAATGGTGATCAATGTGTGGCTGCTGCTCAGCAAACCAGACTTCCACCCCGTGGTGGAACAGATACTGGCTTGTGGGTAGATTGAGGGGGAATCCCGGTCGCTGCCAAAAACTTTATGTCATCAAGATAAGAATGTTTATTAATACAACACCTCTTCCCCAGGGACAATACAAAAAAAATACCTTCTCCCCTACATAGGTGTAGGAGATGACATGTACAACATTTGTTTTCAGTTAAATGCAGCTGGTTAAAATAATTATTTTTATGCCTAAAGAATTATATAAATAAAAATATAAATGGATAAAAACATTTACATAAGGAGCACTCATTATATTTTTATCATTATATATGTTTAAAAAGTATTATTTTAATCTGCTGATAGTGGTATAAAACAAGACCTGTACTGCTATACAGGGGAGGAGGAACGTCTTAGTACTGTACCTGAAGAAGGAGTTGAACCAACCTAGAATCAATCAATTAATCAAATAATCATTCAAACTCTATGAAGATTTCGGCCATGTCCAGGGTTTACTGTCAATCTTTCCACAATACGAGTTATGGATGGAAGAATAGGTCATGGCAGTCTTGGCCAAAAGGAAAAATAAAGGGAAAATGAATGACAACAATTAACGAGAATACTAATGATTACTTTCTGTAGAGTGTACAGATATATGGTTTGCAAAGCACTGCTGTAGAACAGATATTATCATTATGTGGACATTGTATGATAGTAATACCTGTCCTAGAAGAGTGGTTTTGGTCAAATTACAGTATTATCATTATGGTATATGCTGGCAATATTTGACTAAAGTCTCAAATGCCAAGACTTAATATTAGTCCTAGTCTGTCCCTACATGGACCACAACATGCAGCAATTAAAAATTACATTTATGCCATATTTTAGCATTTTAAAGCGAATCTGTCAGCATAATTTCATCCCCCAAACTATTTTCATGCACATGTACCTCTTTCAAAAACAAGTCCAGCAATACTGTCATAAGTCCACAGGCCCTAATACTGGGGCCCCTGTGCTTACCCTCACTCCAGAGGTACTCTTAAAGATTGGGAGGTCCCGACCCCTGACCTGGTCCTGTATCCTGTCTGGCCCTGACCTAATTCCCCAGCAGCCCCCACCCAGAGATGGGCTGGACACAAAGTAATAAACCTCCCACAAGACAAAGACAAAGAGGTAAAACTGAAACTCATGCACATGACAAATATCCACAGAGGAGAGACAAAATTACACTGTGGGGGTGATAAACCAAAAGGGAAGGAAAAAGCACACCAAGGAACTTTCCTACAGCACAATCAACAAGTTGGTGGTCACCAAAAGATAGAACGCCATGGATACAAGGATATTGCAACAGCTAACCAGATGCTATCTTCAGCTATAAAGGAAAATTCCTTAGACTTAAGTAGGTGGAGACCAGCTGAAGGTAATGATTAGCAACCTGGTTCTCTGAGAAGCCACACACTGTTCTAGGAGGCATTAACTCCTAAAGTACCTAAAGCAGTGGTACTAAAACAACCAACACCTAGCAGAACAGAGCTCCTCAATAGAAGCCAGGTTGCTTGTTGGTTTCTGAAGTGTGTACAGAGTTGAACTTGGTAGTAGTAAACTGCAGGTGCCGATCCGGGTAGCGCATGATAGGTTGTTTGTTGGACTTAGTAGTGTGGACAGAGTAAGACATGGTAGTAGCTATCCGCAAACACGAATCCAGACAGCGCATGACAAAAACCTCTACATGTCCATTCCAATCCTTTGTTACTGAGAAATCAGCATGTCAATTGATATGCCAATGAGGCAGTAGATCGGAAGCCTCTGTCACTCCTGCTCTATTCTCTGCCTTTCACTGCCTTCTTCTGCCTGACTGATGGCACCTTTGCCCAAAATCAAATAGTATAGAGTCTGTCAGTTAAGCAGGAGGAGGCTGCGCTGAGTAGGGAATAGAGCTGGAGTGATGGAGGCTTTAGATCTACCATAGTCCTTTGGCCTCATTTGCATATCAATTCAAATGCTGATTTATCAGAAACAGAGAAACGGACTGGCCATGTAAAGGTATTGCTGGATTTGGCTTTGAAGGACCTACATGCATATATAAATAGTTTGATGGTGAAAGTCTGCTGACAGATTCCCTTTAATAAAGTAAAATTTCAATATTCATCTGATAATAGTCAACTGGTCAACAGCTAGTCTGAATTTGTAACTACTATGAAGCTTATTTTATTTGTTCATCAGTCATATGGCTTTTGGCTGTTTTCAGATTGAAGCTGCCATATGAATTGGCTTAGGAGACTTCACTGTAATGATTCAGGAGAGGAAATAGTCTAAAAGTCATAACTATTTTATAGTCTTATGATTCCACAGCATCCACATGTGTAATTACCACCAGTTACCGTACCAAGGAATCCTATCTTATTGATGGCCACTAAATTTATTGAACAGTTTGACTCCTATTGGCCCAAATGTAAGTCCCCTATCCAAATTCAGTAGCCATTTTGTCTAAGTCTTAAATCCTAATAATGCAATAAGCAGTTTGATGAATCTACTTGGAGAAGTTTACTTTGACATAAGTAGACTTCTCTTTTGAATCATTTCCCACAATCATTTCCTTTGTATAGAGTAAGACAAATAAATGTATTATGGTAGAAACAATTCCCAGAGGAATAACTCAAAGCATATGGATTCAGTCAGGAGAATTCCTTGCTATGGTTCATGGTCTTATGATGTTTTATGAATGTATTTTCCAAAATAAAATGTACTTTATAGCTAAATGGAGACATTTTTCCCAGTATTGCACACAATTATTCCTAAATAAAATTTTTATATTTCAGTGACTAATTCTTCCTATGTTTACTCAATGACGTCCATTATTCAGTGAATAAACAGTACATGTACATACATTTTATATTATTTTATACAAAAATTTGAGGGGCCTTTTAACTTTTTACATGTCATATGACATCTTCCTTGAACACTAATTTAAATGGGAGTTGGGTGCCCTAAATCAAGCAGACAGAAATAAAAATGTTTACAAAAGGACATTGTAGGCTGTGTGATAATTTTAAGGAGAAGTAGAAGGTCTTATTTTCAAAAATGTATCATATTATCTAATATTTGACTTGGACAATATGACTGTAGATAAATGTTTTAAACTACTCTCTACTATGTCCTGTGGCACAAACTGTAAGTTCTATACAGATATGGAAGGAACAAAATGTTGTAGGTGTGTTGTTTATTATGTGTTATAGTATTAACCAACCTCGTATGTATGATCGAGGTGTTCTCCTTTATATATACAATCCTCAACATTAAAATTGCACAACCAAGAAGGAAAAGTTGTGAAACTAGAAATCAAAGGATTGATAGAAAAGTCTATGATATGTTACATTCACCAACAGTTCATTTATACCAGGAATTAGCGATAAATCCATTTCTCCAAAAGGACCAATGACAGTTTTCCAACACAATACTAGAGCTGAGCAATGTTCGAGTCGAACAATTCGCCAATTTCATGTTCGAGTGATTTTGGGGGGGTGTTCGAGTCTTACGACGAACTCGAATGCTTTGCTTAAAGTTCGGCAGTTCGAGTTACGTTCGAGAACGGTTTGATCACCAAAAAGCGTAGCTAGTTACTAGCTGGCTTTTCACTGTAATAGTGTGAGTCACTGTGAATCATGATATTATCAAAATTCAGCGTATAGTGTGCGGGGGGGACGGGGTTTAGATCAGTGCTGCTGCAGAGTGCTGAAAGAATGGCGATCGCCTTTTTTTTTTTTTTTCCCTAACCGCGCGTACAGTGGGGCAGGCCAGGCTGTCAGCAAATCACAGAAGCACAGACAGCAAAGTGGATTTTTGTCAGACAAGCAAGGGCATATGTCATAGGCTGTGCATGTCACATGTCCTTGCCTTATAAGACCTGGCCATTTTCCCCCTCGCCGCCATTATCTGTCTGCTGCGGGTGGGTGACAGTCACCGCTCCAGCTCCCGCTGCTGCTGCTGTGTACGCTATAAACATACAGTGCAATCTACACAGCGCTTTAGGGATTAGGGATTACTTGTAATTTCAGCCCTTTTCCGGGCTGCATTACAGCTGTTCATAGCCATTGTTGCTAGACAGGTCTGTACCAACGCTGTGCAGGGGTTTATATAACAGCGTCTGGCTACATCAGCTCAGGCAATTCCTTGGGGCATTGTTTCATTGGCAGTGATAGAAAGTGAGGCTTCCTTTGCTGACCAGCTAGCTGCAGCACCTGTGCATTCTACACACCTGTCCATTTTTGCAATGCAATTTTAATTGCAAACAGTGCTGACACTTTTAGTGGCATACTAAAATTGTCTGGGATACTAACTTAGCGTGCCTTTGCTGACCAGCTAGCTACAGCACCTGTCCATTCTACACACCTGTCCATTTTTGCTACGCAATTTTAATTGCAAACAGTGCTGACACTTTTAGAGGCATACTAAAATTGTCTGGGATACTAACTTAGTGTTCCTTTGCTGACCAGCAAGCTACAGCACCTGTGCATTCTACACACCTGTCTGTTTTTGCTACGCGATTTTAAGTGCAAACAGTGCTGACACTTTTAGGGCCACAGGCGTGTTGGAAAGGGAAAAAAAGTTTGTGTCCGTGGGGTAGGTGGTAAAGTTACAGTAACATCTGCTGAAGAAAGGCCATCTTCTAGCAAAAGTAAGATGTCTACTACTTTCCGTGGACAATCTAATGTGATCGCATTTTTACGGAACCGAACAACTCTAACATAGGTAGATGATGCACAAAAAAAGAACATGCTTGAATGGATCTCAAGTGCTCCAACAAGTGGCCTCTTCTCCACCTCAACTTCAACATCCAAAAAAATCCAGTCCTCTGAGTTGACACCCCAATTGCACTTGCTTTCTACAAGTTCTCATGTCTCCACCCGCCCTGCAGAGTATGATGTAACAGAGATGGCTGAATCTGCAGAGCTGTTCAGTCATACTATACCCTGGGAATCAGAGGTCTGCTACAAAGCTACAGTGAGTACTAGAGTTGAGCGCGGTTCACGGTTCGAGGTTCTCCAGTTCTAGGCTCGAGTGATTTTGGGGCCTGTTCTAGATCGAACTAGAACTTGAGCTTTTTGCAAAAGCTCGATAGTTCTAGAAACGTTCGAGAACGGTTCTAGCAGCAAAAAAACAGCTAATTCCTAGCTGGCTTTCCGCTGTAATAGTGTAAGTCACTCTGTGACTCACACTATTATGACATTTCAGTGTATAGTGTGCGTGAACAGCGCCTTCAGATCACTGCTGTTTGTATAATTTTTTTTTTTTTTTCCTTGTCTTCCTTCCCTAAGCGCGCGCGTCTTGTGGGGCGGGCCAGCATGTCAGCCAATCCCAGACACACACACAGCTAAGTGGACTTTTAGCCAGAGAAGCAACGGCATGTGTGATAGAATGTCCATGTCACATGTACCTGCATTATAAAACCGGACATTTTCCTCCAGGACGCCATTATCTCTTCTGCGTCCTTGGTGTCAGACATCACTGGCGCAGCTCCGTCCTGAGTCCTATCGCTGATACAGCTGTATGCGCTCCATACACAGCGCTGGACAGCATAGGGATAGCACTTTCCATCAGTCCTTTTAAGGGCTCGTACCGGCAGGGTCAGAGCCATAGGTGACAGGTCCTGAAAACTGCGACAGCGTCTGTGTAGCTAAGGTCAGGGATTTCGTCGCTGCATTTCCCCATTAGGAGGGAATAGAAAGGCAGGCTTCCTTTCCTTTACCCAGAGCCCCACAATCCTGGCACTGTACCCTCCTGTCCTTTGCACACTCCAACTCATTATAACTAAGCCATTATACTAGCAAACACTCAGTGTACCTAGTGGCATCCTAAACGTGGCTATTGGACTTTTGTCTAGTCACACTAGTGCAAAGATATTTGCAGCACGTCTGCCTGCATTGCACACTCAAACTCTTTTTAACTAAGCCATTATACTAGCAAACAGTCAGTTTACCTAATGACATCCTAAACGTGGCTATTGGACTTTTGTGTAGTCACACTAGTGGAAAGATATTTGCAGCACGTCTGCCTGCATTGCACACTCAAACTCTTTTTAACTAAGCCATTATACTAGCAAACAGTCAGTGTACCTACCTAGTGGCATCCTAAACGTGGCTATTGGACTTTGCTATAGTCCCACTAGTGCAAAGACATTTGCAGCACCTCTACCTGCATTGCACACTCCAACTCATTATAACTAAGCCATTATACTAGCAAACACTCAGTGTACCTAGTGGCATCCTAAACGTGGCTATTGGACTTTTGTCTAGTCACACTAGTGCAAAGACATTTGCAGCACGTCTACCTGCATTGCACACTCCAACTCATTATAACTAAGCCATTATACTAGCAAACACTCAGTGTACCTAGTGGCATCCTAAACGTGGCTATTGGACTTTGCTATAGTCCCACTAGTGCAAAGACATTTGCAGCACCTCTACCTGCATTGCACACTCCAACTCATTATAACTAAGCCATTATACTAGCAAACACTCAGTGTACCTAGTGGCATCCTAAACGTGGCTATTGGACTTTTGTCTAGTCACACTAGTGCAAAGACATTTGCAGCACCTCTACCTGCATTGCACACTCCAACTCATTATAACTAAACCATTATCCTAACAAACACTCAGTGCACCTAGTGGCATCCTAAACGTGGCTATTGGACTTTGCTATAGTCCCACTAGTACAAAGACATTTGCAGCACCTCTACCTGCATTGCACACTCCAACTCATTACAACTAAGCCATTATACTAGCAAACACTCAGTGTACCTAGTGGCATCCTAAACGTGGCTATTGGACTTTTGTCTAGTCACACTAGTGCAAAGATAATTGCAGCACGTCTGCCTGCATTGCACACTCCAACTCATTATAACTAAACCATTATCCTAACAAACACTCAGTGCACCTAGTGGCATCCTAAACGTGGCTATTGGACTTTGCTATAGTCCCACTAGTACAAAGACATTTGCAGCACCTCTACCTGCATTGCACACTCCAACTCATTACAACTAAGCCATTATACTAGCAAACACTCAGTGTACCTAGTGGCATCCTAAACGTGGCTATTGGACTTTTGTCTAGTCACACTAGTGCAAAGATAATTGCAGCACGTCTGCCTGCATTGCACACTCAAACTCTTTTTAACTAAGCCATTATACTAGCAAACAGTCAGTGTACCTAGTGGCATCCTAAATGTGGCTATTGGACTTTTGTGTAGTCACACTAGTGGAAAGATATTTGCAGCACGTCTGCCTGCATTGCACACTCAAACTCTTTTTAACTAAGCCATTATACTAGCAAACAGTCAGTGTACCTAGTGGCATCCTAAACGTGGCTATTGGACTTTGCTATAGTCCCACTAGTGCAAAGACATTTGCAGCACCTCTACCTGCATTGCACACTCCAACTCATTATAACTAAGCCATTATACTAGCAAACACTCAGTGTACCTAGTGGCATCCTAAACGTGGCTATTGGACTTTTGTCTAGTCACACTAGTGCAAAGACATTTGCAGCACTTCTACCTGCATTGCACACTCCAACTCATTATAACTAAGCCATTATACTAGCAAACACTCAGTGTACCTAGTGGCATCCTAAACGTGGCTATTGGACTTTGCTGTAGTCCCACTAGTGCAAAGACATTTGTAGCATCTCTACCTGCATTGCACACTCCAACTCATTATAACTAAGCCATTATACTAGCAAACACTCAGTGTACCTAGTGGCATCCTAAACATGGCTATTGGACTTTGCTATAGTCCCACTAGTGCAAAGACATTTGCAGCACCTCTGCCTGCATTGCACACTCCAACTCATTATAACTAAGCCATTATACTAGCAAACACTCAGTGTACCTAGTGGCATCCTAAACGTGGCTATTGGACTTTTGTCTAGTCACACTAGTGCAAAGACATTTGCAGCACCTCTGCCTGCATTGCACACTCCAACTCATTATAACTAAGCCATTATACTAGCAAACACTCAGTGTACCTAGTGGCATCCTAAACGTGGCTATTGGACTTTTGTCTAGTCACACTAGTGCAAAGACATTTGCAGCACCTCTACCTGCATTGCACACTCCAACTCATTATAACTAAGCCATTATACTAGCAAACACTCAGTGTACCTAGTGGCATCCTAAACGTGGCTATTGGACTTTGCTATAGTCCCACTAGTGCAAAGACATTTGCAGCACCTCTACCTGCATTGCACACTCCAACTCATTATAACTAAGCCAATATACTAGCAAACACTCAGTGTACCTAGTGGCATCCTAAACGTGGCTATTGGACTTTGCTATAGTCCCACTAGTGCAAAGACATTTGCAGCACCTCTGCCTGCATTGCACACTCCAACTCAATATAACTAAACCATTATACTAGCAAACACTCAGTGTACCTAGTGGCATCCTAAACGTGGCTATTGGACTTTGCTATAGTCCCACTAGTGCAAAGACATTTGCAGCACCTCTGCCTGCATTGCACACTCCAACTCATTATAACTAAGCCATTATACTAGCAAACACTCAGTGTACCTAGTGGCATCCTAAACGTGGCTATTGGACTTTTGTCTAGTCACACTAGTGCAAAGACATTTGCAGCACCTCTGCCTGCATTGCACACTCCAACTCAATATAACTAAGCCATTATACTAGCAAACACTCAGTGTACCTAGTGGCATCCTAAACGTGGCTATTGGACTTTGCTATAGTCCCACTAGGGCAAAGACATTTGCAGCACCTCTACCTGCATTGCACACTCCAACTCATTATAACTAAGCCATTATACTAGCAAACACTCAGTGTACCTAGTGGCATCCTAAACGTGGCTATTGGACTTTGCTATAGTCCCACTAGTGCAAAGACATTTGCAGCACCTCTGCCTGCATTGCACACTCCAACTCATTATAACTAAGCCATTATACTAGCAAACACTCAGTGTACCTAGTGGCATCCTTAACGTGGCTATTGGACTTTTGTCTAGTCCCACTAGTGCAAAGATATTTACAGCACCTCTGCCTGCATTGCACACTCCAACTCATTATAACTAAGCCATTATACTAGCAAACACTCAGTGTACCTAGTGGCATCATAAACGTGGCTATTGGGTGGCTCAGTGGTTAGCACTACAGCCTTGCAGCGCTGGGGTCCTGGGTTCAGATCCCACCAAGGACACTATCTGCAAGGAGTTTGTATGTTCTCCCCGTGTTTGCGTGGGTTTCCTCCGGGTACTCCGGTTTCCTCCCACACTCCAAAGACATACTGATAGGGACTCTAGATTGTGAGCCCCAATGGGGACAGTGTTACCAATGTATGTAAAGCACTGTGGAATTAACAGCGCTATATAAATGAATAAAATTATTATTATTATTATTATTGGACTTTTGTCTAGTCACACTAGTGCAAAGACATTTGCAGCACCTCTGCCTGCATTGCACACTCCAACTCATTATAACTAAGCCATTATACTAGCAAACACTCAGTGTACCTAGTGGCATCCTAAACATGGCTATTGGACTTTGCTATAGTCCCACTAGTGCAAAGACATTTGCAGCACCTCTACCTGCATTGCACACTCCAACTCATTATAACTAAGCCATTATACTAGCAAACACTCAGTGTACCTAGTGGCATCCTAAACGTGGCTATTGGACTTTTGTCTAGTCACACTAGTGCAAAGACATTTGCAGCACCTCTACCTGCATTGCACACTCCAACTCATTATAACTAAGCCATTATACTAGCAAACACTCAGTGTACCTAGTGGCATCCTAAACGTGGCTATTGGACTTTGCTATAGTCCCACTAGTGCAAAGACATTTGCAGCACCTCTACCTGCATTGCACACTCCAACTCATTATAACTAAGCCATTATACTAGCAAACACTCAGTGTACCTAGTGGCATCCTAAACGTGGCTATTGGACTTTGCTATAGTTCCACTAGTGCAAAGACATTTGCAGCACCTCTGCCTGCATTGCACACTCCAACTCATTATAACTAAGCCATTATACTAGCAAACACTCAATGTACCTAGTGGCATCCTAAACGTGGCTATTGGACTTTTGTCTAGTCACACTAGTGCAAAGACATTTGCAGCACCTCTACCTGCATTGCACACTCCAACTCATTATAACTAAGCCATTATACTAGCAAACACTCAGTGTACCTAGTGGCATCCTAAACGTGGCTATTGGACTTTTGTCTAGTCACACTAGTGCAAAGACATTTGCAGCACCTCTACCTGCATTGCACACTCCAACTCATTATAACTAAGCCATTATACTAGCAAACACTCAGTGTACCTAGTGGCATCCTAAACGTGGCTATTGGACTTTTGTCTAGTCACACTAGTGCAAAGACATTTGCAGCACCTCTACCTGCATTGCACACTCCAACTCATTATAACTAAGCCATTATACTAGCGAACACTCAGTGTACCTAGTGGCATCCTAAACGTGGCTATTGGACTTTTGTCTAGTCACACTAGTGCAAAGACATTTGCAGCACCTCTACCTGCATTGCACACTCCAACTCATTATAACTAAGCCATTATACTAGCAAACACTCAGTGTACCTAGTGGCAGCACCTCTGCCTGCATTGCACACTCCAACTCATTATAACTAAGCCATTATACTAGCAAACACTCAGTGTACCTAGTGGCATCCTAAACGTGGCTATTGGACTTTTGTCTAGTCACACTAGTGCAAAGACATTTGCAGCACCTCTGCCTGCATTGCACACTCCAACTCATTATAACTAAGCCATTATACTAGCAAACACTCAGTGTACCTAGTGGCATCCTAAACGTGGCTATTGGACTTTTGTCTAGTCACACTAGTGCAAAGACATTTGCAGCACCTCTACCTGCATTGCACACTCCAACTCATTATAACTAAGCCATTATACTAGCAAACACTCAGTGTACCTAGTGGCATCCTAAACGTGGCTATTGGACTTTGCTATAGTCCCACTAGTGCAAAGACATTTGCAGCACCTCTACCTGCATTGCACACTCCAACTCATTATAACTAAGCCAATATACTAGCAAACACTCAGTGTACCTAGTGGCATCCAAAACGTGGCTATTGGACTTTGCTATAGTCCCACTAGTGCAAAGACATTTGCAGCACCTCTGCCTGCATTGCACACTCCAACTCAATATAACTAAACCATTATACTAGCAAACACTCAGTGTACCTAGTGGCATCCTAAACGTGGCTATTGGACTTTGCTATAGTCCCACTAGTGCAAAGACATTTGCAGCACCTCTGCCTGCATTGCACACTCCAACTCATTATAACTAAGCCATTATACTAGCAAACACTCAGTGTACCTAGTGGCATCCTAAACGTGGCTATTGGACTTTTGTCTAGTCACACTAGTGCAAAGACATTTGCAGCACCTCTGCCTGCATTGCACACTCCAACTCATTATAACTAAGCCATTATACTAGCAAACACTCAGTGTACCTAGTGGCATCCTAAACGTGGCTATTGGACTATTGTCTAGTCACACTAGTGCAAAGACATTTGCAGCACCTCTACCTGCATTGCACACTCCAACTCATTATAACTAAGCCATTATACTAGCAAACACTCAGTGTACCTAGTGGCATCCTAAACGTGGCTATTGGACTTTGCTATAGTCCCACTAGTGCAAAGACATTTGCAGCACCTCTACCTGCATTGCACACTCCAACTCATTATAACTAAGCCAATATACTAGCAAACACTCAGTGTACCTAGTGGCATCCTAAACGTGGCTATTGGACTTTGCTATAGTCCCACTAGTGCAAAGACATTTGCAGCACCTCTGCCTGCATTGCACACTCCAACTCAATATAACTAAACCATTATACTAGCAAACACTCAGTGTACCTAGTGGCATCCTAAACGTGGCTATTGGACTTTGCTATAGTCCCCACTAGTGCAAAGACATTTGCAGCACCTCTGCCTGCAATGCACACTCCAACTCATTATAACTAAGCCATTATACTAGCAAACACTCAGTGTACCTAGTGGCATCCTAAACGTGGCTATTGGACTTTTGTCTAGTCACACTAGTGCAAAGACATTTGCAGCACCTCTGCCTGCATTGCACACTCCAACTCAATATAACTAAGCCATTATACTAGCAAACACTCAGTGTACCTAGTGGCATCCTAAACGTGGCTATTGGACTTTGCTATAGTCCCACTAGGGCAAAGACATTTGCAGCACCTCTACCTGCATTGCACACTCCAACTCATTATAACTAAGCCATTATACTAGCAAACACTAAGTGTACCTAGTGGCATCCTAAACGTGGCTATTGGACTTTGCTATAGTCCCACTAGTGCAAAGACATTTGCAGCACCTCTGCCTGCATTGCACACTCCAACTCATTATAACTAAGCCATTATACTAGCAAACACTCAGTGTACCTAGTGGCATCCTGAACGTGGCTATTGGACTTTTGTCTAGTCCCACTAGTGCAAAGATATTTACAGCACCTCTGCCTGCATTGCACACTCCAACTCATTATAACTAAGCCATTATACTAGCAAACACTCAGTGTACCTAGTGGCATCATAAACGTGGCTATTGGACTTTTGTCTAGTCACACTAGTGCAAAGACATTTGCAGCACCTCTGCCTGCATTGCACACTCCAACTCATTATAACTAAGCCATTATACTAGCAAACACTCAGTGTAACCTAGTGGCATCCTAAACGTGGCTATTGGACTTTGCTATAGTCCCACTAGTGCAAAGACATTTGCAGCACCTCTACCTGCATTGCACACTCCAACTCATTATAACTAAGCCATTATACTAGCAAACACTCAGTGTACCTAGTGGCATCCTAAACGTGGCTATTGGACTTTTGTCTAGTCACACTAGTGCAAAGATATTTGCAGCACCTCTGCCTGCATTTCACACTCCAACTCATTATAACTAAGCCATTATACTAGCAAACACTCAGTGTACCTAGTGGCATCCTAAACGTGGCTATTGGACTTTTGTCTAGTCACACTAGTGCAAAGACATTTGCAGCACCTCTACCTGCATTGCACACTCCAACTCATTATAACTAAGCCATTATACTAGCAAACACTCAGTGTACCTAGTGGCATCCTAAACGTGGCTATTGGACTTTGCTATAGTCCCACTAGTGCAAAGACATTTGCAGCACCTCTACCTGCATTGCACACTCCAACTCATTATAACTAAGCCATTATACTAGCAAACACTCAGTGTACCTAGTGGCATCCTAAACGTGGCTATTGGACTTTGCTATAGTTCCACTAGTGCAAAGACATTTGCAGCACCTCTGCCTGCATTGCACACTCCAACTCATTATAACTAAGCCATTATACTAGCAAACACTCAGTGTACCTAGTGGCATCCTAAACGTGGCTATTGGACTTTTGTCTAGTCACACTAGTGCAAAGACATTTGCAGCACCTCTACCTGCATTGCACACTCCAACTCATTATAACTAAGCCATTATACTAGCAAACACTCAGTGTACCTAGTGGCATCCTAAACGTGGCTATTGGACTTTTGTCTAGTCACACTAGTGCAAAGACATTTGCAGCACCTCTACCTGCATTGCACACTCCAACTCATTATAACTAAGCCATTATACTAGCAAACACTCAGTGTACCTAGTGGCATCCTAAACGTGGCTATTGGACTTTTGTCTAGTCACACTAGTGCAAAGACATTTGCAGCACCTCTACCTGCATTGCACCCTCCAACTCATTATAACTAAGCCATTATACTAGCGAACACTCAGTGTACCTAGTGGCATCCGAAACGTGGCTATTGGACTTTTGTCTAGTCACACTAGTGCAAAGACATTTGCAGCACCTCTACCTGCATTGCACACTCCAACTCATTATAACTAAGCCATTATACTAGCAAACACTCAGTGTACCTAGTGGCATCCTAAACGTGGCTATTGGACTTTTGTCTAGTCACACTAGTGCAAAGACATTTGCAGCACCTCTACCTGCATTGCACACTCCAACTCATTATAACTAAACCATTATACTAACAAACACTCAGTGCACCTAGTGGCATCCTAAACGTGGCTATTGGACTTTGCTATAGTCCCACTAGTACAAAGACATTTGCAGCACCTCTACCTGCATTGCACACTCCAACTCATTATAACTAAGCCATTATACTAGCAAACACTCAGTGTACCTAGTGGCATCCTAAAAGTGGCTATTGGACTTTTGTCTAGTCACACTAGTGCAAAGATAATTGCAGCACGTCTGCCTGCACTGCACACTCAAACTCTTTTTAACTAAGCCATTATACTAGCAAACAGTCAGTGTACCTAGTGGCATCCTAAACATGGCTATTGGACTTTTGTGTAGTCACACTAGTGGAAAGATATTTGCAGCACGTGTGCCTGCATTGCACACTCAAACTCTTTTTAACTAAGCCATTATACTAGCAAACAGTCAGTGTACCTAGTGGCATCCTAAACGTGGCTATTGGACTTTGCTATAGTCCCACTAGTGCAAAGACATTTGCAGCACCTCTGCCTGCATTGCACACTCCAACTCATTATAACTAAGCCATGATACTAGCAAACACTCAGTGTACCTAGTGGCATCCTAAACGTGGCTATTGGACTTTTGTCTAGTCACACTAGTGCAAAGATAATTGCAGCACGTCTGCCTGCACTGCACACTCAAACTCTTTTTAACTAAGCCATTATACTAGCAAACAGTCAGTGTACCTAGTGGCATCCTAAACATGGCTATTGGACTTTTGTGTAGTCACACTAGTGGAAAGATATTTGCAGCACGTCTGCCTGCATTGCACACTCAAACTCTTTTTAACTAAGCCATTATACTAGCAAACAGTCAGTGTACCTAGTGGCATCCTAAACGTGGCTATTGGACTTTGCTATAGTCCCACTAGTGCAAAGACATTTGCAGCACCTCTGCCTGCATTGCACACTCCAACTCATTATAACTAAGCCATTATACTAGCAAACCCTCAGTGTACCTAGTGGCATCCTAAACGTGGCTATTGGACTTTTGTCTAGTAACACTAGTGCAAAGACATTTGCAGCACCTCTACCTGCATTGCACACTCCAACTCAATATAACTAAGCCATTATACTAGCAAACACTCAGTGTACCTAGTGGCATCCTAAACGTGGCTATTGGACTTTGCTATAGTCCCACTAGTGCAAAGACATTTGCAGCACCTCTGCCTGCATTGCACACTCCAACTCATTATAACTAAGCCATTATACTAGCAAACACTCAGTGTACCTAGTGGCATCCTAAACGTGGCTATTGGACTTTTGTCTAGTCACACTAGTGCAAAGATAATTGCAGCACGTCTGCCTGCACTGCACACTCAAACTCTTTTTAACTAAGCCATTATACTAGCAAACAGTCAGTGTACCTAGTGGCATCCTAAACATGGCTATTGGACTTTTGTGTAGTCACACTAGTGGAAAGATATTTGCAGCACGTCTGCCTGCATTGCACACTCAAACTCTTTTTAACTAAGCCATTATACTAGCAAACAGTCAGTGTACCTAGTGGCATCCTAAACGTGGCTATTGGACTTTGCTATAGTCCCACTAGTGCAAAGACATTTGCAGCACCTCTGCCTGCATTGCACACTCCAACTCATTATAACTAAGCCATTATACTAGCAAACCTTCAGTGTACCTAGTGGCATCCTAAACGTGGCTATTGGACTTTTGTCTAGTAACACTAGTGCAAAGACATTTGCAGCACCTCTACCTGCATTGCACACTCCAACTCAATATAACTAAGCCATTATACTAGCAAACACTCAGTGTACCTAGTGGCATCCTAAACGTGGCTATTGGACTTTGCTATAGTCCCACTAGTGCAAAGACATTTGCAGCACCTCTGCCTGCATTGCACACTCCAACTCATTATAACTAAGCCATTATACTAGCAAACACTCAGTGTACCTAGTGGCATCCTAAACGTGGCTATTGGACTTTTGTCTAGTCACACTAGTGCAAAGACATTTGCAGCACCTCTACCTGCATTGCACACTCCAACTCAATATAACTAAGCCATTATACTAGCAAACACTCAGTGTACCTAGTGGCATCCTACACGTGGCTATTGGACTTTTGTCTAGTCACACTAGTGCAAAGACATTTGCAGCACCTCTACCTGTATTGCACACTCCAACTCAATATAACTAAGCCATTATACTAGCAAACACTCAGTGTACCTAGTGGCATCCTAAACGTGGCTATTGGACTTTGCTATAGTCCCACTAGTACAAAGACATTTGCAGCACCTCTACCTGCATTGCACACTCCAACTCATTATAACTAAGCCATTATACTAGCAAACACTCAGTGTACCTAGTGGCAGCACCTCTGCCTGCATTGCACACTCCAACTCATTATAACTAAGCCATTATACTAGCAAACACTCAGTGTACCTAGTGGCATCCTAAACGTGGCTATTGGACTTTTGTCTAGTCACACTAGTGCAAAGATAATTGCAGCACGTCTGCCTGCACTGCACACTCAAACTCTTTTTAACTAAGCCATTATACTAGCAAACAGTCAGTGTACCTACTGGCATCCTAAACATGGCTATTGGACTTTTGTGTAGTCACACTAGTGGAAAGATATTTGCAGCACGTCTGCCTGCATTGCACACTCAAACTCTTTTTAACTAAGCCCCCCCCCTCTCTCCCCCTAGCCCCCCCCCACCCCCCAGCCCCCCCTCCCCCCCCCCAGTCGTACCTAGTGGCATCCTAAACGTGGCTATTGGACTTTGCTATAGTCCCACTAGTGCAAAGACATTTGCAGCACCTCTGCCTGCATTGCACACTCCAACTCATTATAACTAAGCCATGATACTAGCAAACACTCAGTGTACCTAGTGGCATCCTAAACGTGGCTATTGGACTTTTGTCTAGTCACACTGGTGCAAAGACATTTTTCAGCACCTCTACCTGCATTGCACACTCCAACTCAATATAACTAAGCCATTATACTAGCAAACACTCAGTGTACCTAGTGGCATCCTAAACGTGGCTATTGGACTTGCTATAGTCCCACTAGTGCAAAGACATTTGCAGCACCTCTGCCTGCATTGCACACTCCAACTCATTATAACTAAGCCATTATACTAGCAAACCCTCAGTGTACCTAGTGGCATCCTAAACGTGGCTATTGGACTTTTGTCTAGTCACACTAGTGCAAAGACATTTGCAGCACTCTACCTGCATTTGCACACTCCAACTCAATATAACTAAGCCATTATACTAGCAAACAACTCAGTGTACCTAGTGGCATCCTAAACGTGGCTATTGGACTTTGCTATAGTCCCACTAGTGCAAAGACATTTGCAGCACCTCTGCCTGCATTGCACACTCCAACTCATTATAACTAAGCATTATACTAGCAAACACTCAGTGTACCTAGTGGCATCCTAAACGTAGCTATTGGACCTTTTGTCTAGTCACACTAGTGCAAAGACATTTGCAGCACCTCTACCTGCATTGCACACTCCAACTCAATATAACTAAGCCATTATACTAGCAAACACTCAGTGTACCTAGTGGCATCCTAAATGTGGCTATTGGACTTTTGTCTAGTCACACTAGTGCAAAGACATTTGCAGCACCTCTACCTGTATTGCACACTCCAACTCAATATAACTAAGCCATTATACTAGCAAACACTCAGTGTACCTAGTGGCATCCTAAACGTGGCTATTGGACTTTGCTATAGTCCCACTAGTGCAAAGACATTTGCAGCACCTCTGCCTGCATTGCACACTCCAACTCATTATAACTAAGCCATTATACTAGCAAACACTCAGTGTACCTAGTGGCATCCTAAACGTGGCTATTGGACTTTTGTCTAGTCACACTAGTGCAAAGACATTTGCAGCACCTCTACCTGCATTGCACACTCCAACTCATTATAACTAAGCCATTATACTAGCAAACACTCAGTGTACCTAGTGGCATCCTAAACGTGGCTATTGGACTTTTGTCTAGTCACACTAGTGCAAAGACATTTGCAGCACCTCTACCTGCATTGCACACTCCAACTCATTATAACTAAGCCATTATACTAGCAAACACTCAGTGTACCTAGTGGCATCCTAAACGTGGCTATTGGACTTTTGTCTAGTCACACTAGTGCAAAGACATTTGCAGCACCTCTACCTGCATTGCACCCTCCAACTCATTATAACTAAGCCATTATACTAGCGAAACACTCAGTGTACCTAGTGGCATCCGAAACGTGGCTATTGGACTTTTGTCTAGTCACACTAGTGCAAAGACATTTGCAGCACCTCTACCTGCATTGCACACTCCAACTCATTATAACTAAGCCATTATACTAGCAAACACTCAGTGTACCTAGTGGCATCCTAAACGTGGCTATTGGACTTTTGTCTAGTCACACTAGTGCAAAGACATTTGCAGCACCTCTACCTGCATTGCACACTCCAACTCATTATAACTAAACCATTATACTAACAAACACTCAGTGCACCTAGTGGCATCCTAAACGTGGCTATTGGACTTTGCTATAGTCCCACTAGTACAAAGACATTTGCAGCACCTCTACCTGCATTGCACACTCCAACTCATTATAACTAAGCCATTATACTAGCAAACACTCAGTGTACCTAGTGGCATCCTAAAAGTGGCTATTGGACTTTTGTCTAGTCACACTAGTGCAAAGATAATTGCAGCACGTCTGCCTGCACTGCACACTCAAACTCTTTTTAACTAAGCCATTATACTAGCAAACAGTCAGTGTACCTAGTGGCATCCTAAACATGGCTATTGGACTTTTGTGTAGTCACACTAGTGGAAAGATATTTGCAGCACGTGTGCCTGCATTGCACACTCAAACTCTTTTTAACTAAGCCATTATACTAGCAAACAGTCAGTGTACCTAGTGGCATCCTAAACGTGGCTATTGGACTTTGCTATAGTCCCACTAGTGCAAAGACATTTGCAGCACCTCTGCCTGCATTGCACACTCCAACTCATTATAACTAAGCCATGATACTAGCAAACACTCAGTGTACCTAGTGGCATCCTAAACGTGGCTATTGGACTTTTGTCTAGTCACACTAGTGCAAAGATAATTGCAGCACGTCTGCCTGCACTGCACACTCAAACTCTTTTTAACTAAGCCATTATACTAGCAAACAGTCAGTGTACCTAGTGGCATCCTAAACATGGCTATTGGACTTTTGTGTAGTCACACTAGTGGAAAGATATTTGCAGCACGTCTGCCTGCATTGCACACTCAAACTCTTTTTAACTAAGCCATTATACTAGCAAACAGTCAGTGTACCTAGTGGCATCCTAAACGTGGCTATTGGACTTTGCTATAGTCCCACTAGTGCAAAGACATTTGCAGCACCTCTGCCTGCATTGCACACTCCAACTCATTATAACTAAGCCATTATACTAGCAAACCCTCAGTGTACCTAGTGGCATCCTAAACGTGGCTATTGGACTTTTGTCTAGTAACACTAGTGCAAAGACATTTGCAGCACCTCTACCTGCATTGCACACTCCAACTCAATATAACTAAGCCATTATACTAGCAAACACTCAGTGTACCTAGTGGCATCCTAAACGTGGCTATTGGACTTTGCTATAGTCCCACTAGTGCAAAGACATTTGCAGCACCTCTGCCTGCATTGCACACTCCAACTCATTATAACTAAGCCATTATACTAGCAAACACTCAGTGTACCTAGTGGCATCCTAAACGTGGCTATTGGACTTTTGTCTAGTCACACTAGTGCAAAGATAATTGCAGCACGTCTGCCTGCACTGCACACTCAAACTCTTTTTAACTAAGCCATTATACTAGCAAACAGTCAGTGTACCTAGTGGCATCCTAAACATGGCTATTGGACTTTTGTGTAGTCACACTAGTGGAAAGATATTTGCAGCACGTCTGCCTGCATTGCACACTCAAACTCTTTTTAACTAAGCCATTATACTAGCAAACAGTCAGTGTACCTAGTGGCATCCTAAACGTGGCTATTGGACTTTGCTATAGTCCCACTAGTGCAAAGACATTTGCAGCACCTCTGCCTGCATTGCACACTCCAACTCATTATAACTAAGCCATTATACTAGCAAACCTTCAGTGTACCTAGTGGCATCCTAAACGTGGCTATTGGACTTTTGTCTAGTAACACTAGTGCAAAGACATTTGCAGCACCTCTACCTGCATTGCACACTCCAACTCAATATAACTAAGCCATTATACTAGCAAACACTCAGTGTACCTAGTGGCATCCTAAACGTGGCTATTGGACTTTGCTATAGTCCCACTAGTGCAAAGACATTTGCAGCACCTCTGCCTGCATTGCACACTCCAACTCATTATAACTAAGCCATTATACTAGCAAACACTCAGTGTACCTAGTGGCATCCTAAACGTGGCTATTGGACTTTTGTCTAGTCACACTAGTGCAAAGACATTTGCAGCACCTCTACCTGCATTGCACACTCCAACTCAATATAACTAAGCCATTATACTAGCAAACACTCAGTGTACCTAGTGGCATCCTACACGTGGCTATTGGACTTTTGTCTAGTCACACTAGTGCAAAGACATTTGCAGCACCTCTACCTGTATTGCACACTCCAACTCAATATAACTAAGCCATTATACTAGCAAACACTCAGTGTACCTAGTGGCATCCTAAACGTGGCTATTGGACTTTGCTATAGTCCCACTAGTACAAAGACATTTGCAGCACCTCTACCTGCATTGCACACTCCAACTCATTATAACTAAGCCATTATACTAGCAAACACTCAGTGTACCTAGTGGCAGCACCTCTGCCTGCATTGCACACTCCAACTCATTATAACTAAGCCATTATACTAGCAAACACTCAGTGTACCTAGTGGCATCCTAAACGTGGCTATTGGACTTTTGTCTAGTCACACTAGTGCAAAGATAATTGCAGCACGTCTGCCTGCACTGCACACTCAAACTCTTTTTAACTAAGCCATTATACTAGCAAACAGTCAGTGTACCTACTGGCATCCTAAACATGGCTATTGGACTTTTGTGTAGTCACACTAGTGGAAAGATATTTGCAGCACGTCTGCCTGCATTGCACACTCAAACTCTTTTTAACTAAGCCATTATACTAGCAAACAGTCAGTGTACCTAGTGGCATCCTAAACGTGGCTATTGGACTTTGCTATAGTCCCCACTAGTGCAAAGACATTTGCAGCACCTCTGCCTGCATTGCACACTCCAACTCATTATAACTAAGCCATGATACTAGCAAACACTCAGTGTACCTAGTGGCATCCTAAACGTGGCTATTGGACTTTTGTCTAGTCACACTGGTGCAAAGACATTTTTCAGCACCTCTACCTGCATTGCACACTCCAACTCAATATAACTAAGCCATTATACTAGCAAACACTCAGTGTACCTAGTGGCATCCTAAACGTGGCTATTGGACTTTGCTATAGTCCCACTAGTGCAAAGACATTTGCAGCACCTCTGCCTGCATTGCACACTCCAACTCATTATAACTAAGCCATTATACTAGCAAACCCTCAGTGTACCTAGTGGCATCCTAAACGTGGCTATTGGACTTTTGTCTAGTCACACTAGTGCAAAGACATTTGCAGCACCTCTACCTGCATTGCACACTCCAACTCAATATAACTAAGCCATTATACTAGCAAACACTCAGTGTACCTAGTGGCATCCTAAACGTGGCTATTGGACTTTGCTATAGTCCCACTAGTGCAAAGACATTTGCAGCACCTCTGCCTGCATTGCACACTCCAACTCATTATAACTAAGCCATTATACTAGCAAACACTCAGTGTACCTAGTGGCATCCTAAACGTAGCTATTGGACTTTTGTCTAGTCACACTAGTGCAAAGACATTTGCAGCACCTCTACCTGCATTGCACACTCCAACTCAATATAACTAAGCCATTATACTAGCAAACACTCAGTGTACCTAGTGGCATCCTAAATGTGGCTATTGGACTTTTGTCTAGTCACACTAGTGCAAAGACATTTGCAGCACCTCTACCTGTATTGCACACTCCAACTCAATATAACTAAGCCATTATACTAGCAAACACTCAGTGTACCTAGTGGCATCCTAAACGTGGCTATTGGACTTTGCTATAGTCCCACTAGTGCAAAGACATTTGCAGCACCTCTGCCTGCATTGCACACTCCAACTCATTATAACTAAGCCATTATACTAGCAAACACTCAGTGTACCTAGTGGCATCCTAAACTTGGCTATTGGACTTTTGTCTAGTCACACTAGTGCAAAGACATTTGCAGCACCTCTACCTGCATTGCACACTCCAACTCATTATAACTAAGCCATTATACTAGCAAACACTCAGTGTACCTAGTGGCATCCTAAACGTGGCTATTGGACTTTGCTATAGTCCCACTAGTGCAAAGACATTTGCAGCACCTCTACCTGCATTGCACACTCCAACTCATTATAACTAAGCCAATTATACTAGCAAACACTCAGTGTACCTAGTGGCATCCTAAACGTGGCTATTGGACTTTGCTATAGTCCCACTAGTGCAAAGACGTTTGCAGCACCTCTGCCTGCATTGCACACTCCAACTCATTATAACTAAGCCATTATACTAGCCAACACTCAGTGTACCTAGTGGCATCCTAAACGTGGCTATTGGACTTTTGTCTAGTCACACTAGTGCAAAGATATTTGCAGCACCTCTACCTGCATTGCACACTCCAACTCATTATAACTAAGCCATTATACTAGCAAACACTCAGTGTACCTAGTGGCATCCTAAACGTGGCTATTGGACTTTTGTCTAGTCACACTAGTGCAAAGACATTTGCAGCACCTCTACCTGCATTGCACACTCCAACTCATTATAACTAAGCCATTATACTAGCAAACACTCAGTGTACCTAGTGGCATCCTAAACGTGGCTATTGGACTTTTGTCTAGTCACACTAGTGCAAAGACTTTTGCAGCACCTCTACCTGCATTGCACACTCCAACTCATTATAACTAAGCCATTATACTAGCAAACACTCAGTGTACCTAGTGGCATCCTAAACGTGGCTATTGGTCTTTGCTATAGTCCCACTAGTGCAAAGACATTTGCAGCACCTCTACCTGCATTGCACACTCCAACTCATTATAACTAAGCCATTATACTAGAAAACACTCAGTGTACCCAGTGGCATCCTAAACGTGGCTATTGGACTTTGCTATAGTCCCACTAGTGCAAAGACATTTGCAGCACCTCTGCCTGCATTGCACACTCCAACTCATTATAACTAAGCCATTATACTAGCAAACACTCAGTGTACCTAGTGGCATCCTAAACGTGGCTATTGGACTTTGCTATAGTCCCACTAGTGTAAAGACATTTGCAGCACCTCTACCTGCATTGCACACTCCAACTCATTATAACTAAGCCATTATACTAGCAAACACTCATTGTACCTAGTGGCATCCTAAACGTGGCTATTGGACTTTGCTATAGTCCCACTAGTGCAAAGACATTTGCAGCACCTCTACCTGCATTGCACACTCCAACTCTTTATAACTAAGCCATTATACTAGCAAACACTCAGTGTACCTAGTGGCATCCTAAACGTGGCTATTGGACTTTTCTATAGTCCCACTAGTGCAAAGACATTTGCAGCACCTCTGCCTGAATTTCACACTCCAACTCATTATAACTAAGCCATTATACTAGCAAACACTCAGTGTACCTAGTGGCATCCTAAATGTGGCTATTGGACTTTGCTATAGTCCCACTAGTGCAAAGACATTTGCAGCACCTCTGCCTGCATTGCACAACAACTCATTATAACTAAGCCATTATACTAGCAAACACTCAGTGTACCTAGTGGCATCCTAAACGTGGCTATTGGACTTTTGTCTAGTCACACTAGTGCAAAGACATTTGCAGCACCTCTACCTGCATTGCACACTCCAAATCATTATAACTAAGCCATTATACTAGCAAGCACTCAGTGTACCTAGTGGCATCCTAAACGTGGCTATTGGACTTTTGTCTAGTCACAATAGTGCAAAGACATTTGCAGCACTTCTACCTGCATTGCACACTCCAACTCATTATAACTAAGCCATTATACTAGCAAACACTCAGTGTACCTAGTGGCATCCTAAACGTGGCTATTGGACTTTGCTATAGTCCCACTAGTGCAAAGACATTTGCAGCACCTCTACCTGCATTGCACACTCCAACTCATTATAACTAAGCCATTATACTAGCAAACACTCAGTGTACCCAGTGGCATCCTAAACGTGGCTATTGGACTTTGCTATAGTCCCACTAGTGTAAAGACATTTGCAGCACCTCTACCTGCATTGCACACTCCAACTCATTATAACTAAGCCATTATACTAGCAAACACTCAGTGTACCTAGTGGCATCCTAAACGTGGCTATTGGACTTTTGTCTAGTCACACTAGTGCAAAGACATTTGCAGCACGTCTGCCTGCATTGCACACTCCAACTCATTATAACTAAGCCATTATACTAGCAATTTTTCCTGCCAGTTTAAGGGCCGTAGTTGCATTGTCAGGGATATTTATTCTTTATTATTCTGCTGTTAATAAAGCTAGACCCCACTGCAATCTACACCACCTCTCAATTTTTACTACCACATTTTCAGTGCACAATCTTGTCGCAATCAACATGAGTGGCAAAATGACAGATGCTGGTGGAAAGGGGAAGAGGCGTGGTGGAAAAGACAAAAAAGGTTTTGTCCGTGGGGAAGGTGGCAAAGCTCCATTATCATCTGCTGAAGATAGACCATCTACCAGCAAAAGTAAGATGTCTACTACTTACCGTGGACAATCTGATGTGCTCCCTTTTTTACGGACACGAACAACAGGAACAAAGGTAGATGATGGCCAAAAAAGGAAAATGCTTGAATGGATCTCAAGTGGTCCAACAAGTGCCCTCTCAGCCACTTCAAGTACCGCATCCAAAAAACACCAGTCCTCTGAGTTGTCATCCCAATCAAACTTGCTTTCTCCCAGCTCTGAAGTCTCCATCAGCCCTGCACAGTATGGTGGAACTGAGATGGCTGAGTCTGCAGAGCTGTTTAGTCACACTATAGCCTGGGAATCAGAGGTCTGCTCCCAAGCTACAGTGAGTACAGAACAGGAAATGGTCTGCAGTGATGCCCAGAACCTTTGTGACTCTGATTCAGGCCGTGAGGAACAAGTTTCTGAGCATAATGTTGACCCTTTGTCACAAACTGTAACACCTGTGGTTATAGACAATGAGGAACATACTGATGAAGATGAGACGCAGATACCCGATTGGGATGACAACTTAAATATTCGGTCAGGGCAAGAAGAGGCTCGGTCTGAGGGGGAGGGGAGTGCAAACACAACAATTGATGATGAAGTTCTAGATCCCACCTACTGTCAACCCACAGTCAGGCACTCGAGGAGGTCAACAGAGGTGGTGGAGGAGGATGCAACTAATGACGAAGTTACCTTGCGCCTTCCTGGACACAGTCGGAGTACTGGTAGCACGTCTACAACTGCATCCTCAGCCACCACTCTGCCTCTGAGCATTATTCGCGGTGGATCAACAGGTCGCATGGCCTCTAAGCCTTGCCTAGCCTGGTCCTTTTTTGACATAGAAAAAGATCGCCCAAATTATGTGATCTGTAAAATTTGTCATGGTTCTCTTAGTAGAGGTCAAAACCTCAGCAGTTTGACAACTTCTTCCATGAATCATCATATGAATAAATCTCATATGGCCCGGTGGGAAGCTCACCGTGCTGCAATGCGCCCTAGCGGAGCGAACCATCCACCGCCTGCCCCTTCCAGTGCATCCGCGCGCTCGTCATCTTCTAGGACTGTGGGGACAGCTGTCACACCTGTTTTTCCACCCACAACTTCCACCACTATAACCGCAACAGGCAGTTTGCTTGGTAGGTCGTCAGTTGGTTTGGAAGGGGAAACAAGTGAGTGTGTACAGCTCTCTCAGACATCGATAGCACCAACGTTGGATGAAGGCAACATCATGTCTCCGCATGCACTTTCCTCACAAACCTGCATTTTTCCAGGGACACCCTACTCAACACCGTCTACACACAGCAGCCAGATCTCTGTCCCTCAGATGTGGTCAAATAAAAGGCCACTTCCTGCGACCCATGACAAAGCTAAGAGGTTGACTCTATCCCTCTGTAAGCTGTTGGCTACCGAAATGCTGCCTTTCCGCCTAGTGGACACACAGGATTTTAGAGACCTTATGTCTGTCGCTGTGCCCCAGTACCAGATGCCTAGTCGCCACTACTTCTCTAAGAAAGGTGTGCCCGCGCTACACCAGCATGTCGCACACAACATCACCGCTTCCTTGAGAAACTCTGTGTGTCAACGGGTGCATTTCACCACCGATACTTGGACCAGTAAGCATGGACAGGGACGTTACATGTCGCTGACTGGGCACTGGGTAACTATGGTGATAGATGGTGAAGGGTCTGCTGCACAAGTCTTGCCGTCCCCACGACTTGTGTGTCAATCCTCTGTCTGTCCAAGTTCCGCCACTGCTTCTGCATCCTCCACCTCATCTGGGTCCTCCACCTCCGCCCCAAGCCTGCCTGGTCAGGCCACCAGCGTTCTCACTGCGCAGAAGGAATCACGCACCCCTCATTACTATGCTGGCAGCAGAGCGCAACGGCATCAGGCGGTCTTTAGCTTGACATGTCTTGGGAATAAGAGTCACACAGCTGAGGAGTTGTGGTCAGCTCTGCGGTCCGAGTTTAATAAATGGTTGTCTCCACTCAACCTGCAGCCTGGTAAGGCCGTGTGCGACAATGCTGCAAACCTGGGTGCGGCCCTTCGCCTGGGCAAGGTGACACACGTACCTTGTATGGCTCACGTGTTGAACCTTGTCGTCCAGCAATTTTTAACACACTATCCCGGCCTAGATGGCCTTCTGAACAGGGCACGAAAACTGTCTGCTCACTTCCGCCGTTTAAGCGCCGCAGCTGAGCGACTTGCATCGCTCCAGAAGTCTTTCGGCCTACCGGTTCATCGCCTGAAATGCGATGTGGCGACACGCTGGAATTCAACTCTCCACATGTTACAGCGACTGTGGCAGCACCGCCGAGCCCTGGTGCAATACGTCATGACGTATAGCCTGGGCCAACGAGATGCAGAGGTGGGGCAGATCACCCTGATGGAGTGGTCTCAGATCAAGGACCTATGCACCCTTCTGCACAGTTTCGACATGGCGACGAATATGTTTAGCGCTGACAATGCCATTATCAGCATGACGATTCCAGTCATTTACATGCTGGAGCACACGCTAAACACTATTCGGAGTCAGGGGGTGGGACAACAGGAAGGGGATGAACTACAGGAGGATTCATATGCGCAAGACACAACAACATCACCAAGGTCCAGACGTTCATCATCACCAAGGCGCCAGGCATGGGACCATGGGGGACAGGGATCAACAAGGGTGCATGGTAGCAGGCGAGATGTTGAGGAAGGTGCAGGAGAACATGAAGAAATGGAGGACGAACTGTCCATGGACATGGAAGACTCAGCAGATGAGGGAGACCTTGGTCAAATTTCAGTTGAAAGAGGTTGGGGGGAGATGTCAGAGGAAGAAAGAACGGTTAGCAACTCAAACACAGCAAGGACTTGGTCCGCATGGCTGCGCAAGACACATGAGTGCCTTCTTGTTGCACTACCTCCAACATGACCCTCGTATTGTCAAAATTAGAAGTGATGATGACTACTGGCTTGCCACACTATTAGATCCCCGGTACAAGTCCAAATTTTGTGACATAATTCCAGCCATAGAAAGGGACGCACGTATGCTGGAGTATCAGCAGAAGCTGTTACTCGATCTTAGATCGGCTTTTCCACCAAACAACCGTGCAGGTGCAGGGAGTGAATCTCCCAGTTGTAACTTGACAAACATGGGACGGTCTCGTCATCTTCAACAGTCTACCCGTACCAGTAGGACCGTATCTGGTGCTGGTAACAGCAATTTTATGGAATCTTTTCATAATTTTTTTAGACCCTCCTTTGCAAGGCCACCAGAGACAACAAGTCTGACACATAGTCAACGGCTGGAGAGGATGATACAGGAGTATCTCCAAATGAATATCGATGCCATGACTTTGCAAATGGAGCCTTGCTCCTTTTGGGCTTCAAATCTAGAAAAATGGCCAGAGCTCTCCAGTTACGCCTTGGAGATTTTGTCGTGTCCAGCTGCCAGCGTTGTCTCTGAACGTGTCTTCAGTGCTGCTGGGTGTGTGCTGACAGATAAGCGCACGGTTCTGTCCAGTGACAATGTGGACAGACTGACGTTCATCAAAATGAACAAGTCATGGATCCAGAAGAAATTTACTACCCCTGTGTCATCCTGGGGAGAGTAAATGCTTGTGGATTTGGAATGTGCTTGATGCAAATCTAGCTGTGAAGTGTACAACTAGGGCACAAGTGCTGCCACTGAATGGGTGGGTGTGTGTGGGGCCCAATTTTTGGAAAAAAGGGAGACTCCGCTTGGAGTAACCCTTGCTTGCTGTGTTTTTTAAAAAATGATCCAAGATGAACAGAGCTGGGATCAGGAAAGACTTTGCTACCTACCCCGGTGTCATCCTGGGGACGGATAAGAATGGCGTATTTTTGAATGTGCTTGATGCAAATCTAGCTGTGAAGTGTACAACTAGGGCACAACTGCTGCCACTGAAGGGGTGGGTGTGTGTGGGGCCCAATTTTTGGAAAAAAGGGAGACTCCGCTTGGAGTAACCCTTGCTTGCTGTGTTTTTTAAAAATGATCCAAGATGAACAGAGCTGGGGTCAGGAAAGACTTTGCTACCTACCCTGGTGTCATCCTGGGGACGGTTAATTAGGCCGTATTTTTGAATGTGCTTGATGCAAATCAAAACATCATGTTTGCAACTAGGGCACAAGTGCTGCCACTGATGGGGTGTGTGTGTGGCCCAATTTTTGGAAAAAAGGGAGACTCCGCTTGGAGTAACCCTTGCTTACATTGTTTTTAAAAGAAGCCAAGATGAACAGAGCTGGGATCAGGAAAGACTTTGCTACCTACCCCGGTGTCATCCTAAGGACGGTTAAGTATGGCGTATTTTTGTATGTGCTTGATGCAAATCTAGCTGTGAAGTGTACAACTGGGGCACAACTGCTGCCACTGAAGGGGTGGGTGTGTGTGGGGCCAAATTTTTGGAAAAAAGGGAGACTCCGCTTGGAGTAACCCTTGCTTGCTGTGTTTTTTAAAAATGATCCAAGATGAACAGAGCTGGGGTCAGGAAAGACTTTGCTACCTACCCCGGTGTCATCCTGGGGACGGATAAGAATGGCGTATTTTTGAATGTGCTTGATGCAAATCTAGCTGTGAAGTGTACAACTAGGGCACAAGTGCTGCCACTGAATGGGTGGGTGTGTGTGGGGCACAATTTTTGGAAAAAAAGGGAGACTCCGCTTGGAGTAACCCTTGCTTGCTGTGTTTTTAAAAGAAGCCAAGATGAACAGAGCTGGGATCAGGAAAGACTTTGCTACCTACCCCGGTGTCATCCTGGGAACGGATAAGAATGGCGTATTTTTGAATGTGCTTGATGCAAATCTAGCTGTGAAGTGTACAACTAGGGCACAAGTGCTGCCACTGAATGGGTGGGTGTGTGTGGGGCACAATTTTTGGAAAAAAAGGGAGACTCCGCTTGGAGTCACCTTGCGGTGTTTTACATGATTTTAGAAGGGCGTGCCATGCCTATATCTGTGTGTCCTCCTCTTTTTCCTTGTCCAGCTGTTTTGTTTTCGCATGAGTATATGTCCTTGTCACTTTCCCATGTGTTTGTGTTGTGTTGTGAGTTGTTTGTCACCTTTTGGACACCTTTGAGGGTGTTTTCTAGGTGTTTTTATGTGTTTGTGATTGCCTGCCATTGTTTCCTATGCAGTTCGAGTTCGGTTCGTCGAACTTTCGACGAGCCGAACTCGAACGGGACCTCCGTTTGGCGAACCGACCTCGAGCCGAACCGGGACCGGTTCGCTCATCTCTAGTGAGTACACACCAGGAAATGATCTGCAGTGATGCACAGAAGCTTTCTGAGTCAGATTCAGGCCCTGATGACCAAGTTTCTGAGGATAATGTAGACCCTCATACCCAAACTGTAACTCCTCTTGGTGTAGGCAATGAGGAACATACTGATGACGATGAGACTCAGATACCTGATTGGAATGACAACTTAAATATTCAGTCAGGGCAGGAAGAGGTTATGTCTGAGGACGAGGGGAGTACAAACACACAGGGTGATGATGAGGTTGCATATTCCACTTACTGTCAACCCACAGTGAGGCATTCAAGGAGGTCAGAAGAGGCGGTGGAGGAGGATGCGACTGATGAAGAGGTTAGCATGCACCTTCCTGGACACAGACAGAGTACTGGAAGCACGTCAACAACTGCATCCTCAGCCACAACTTTGCCTCTGAGCACAAGTCGTGGTGGCTCTGCAGGTCACATGGGCTCTAATACTTGCCTAGCCTGGTCCTTTTTTGACATCGCAAAGGATATCCCAACTCATGTCATCTGTAAGATTTGTCGCCAATCTGTACGTAGAGGCCAAAAACTCACTAGTTTGACTACTTCGTCTATGAACCATCACATGAATAACAAGCATAAGTCCCAGTGGGAAGCTCACTGTTCTACAATGCGGCCTAGCGGAGCGGGCCAACCACCGTCTGACCCTTCAAATGCATACACACGCTCTTCATCCTCTATGACTGTGGGGACAGCTGTCACACATGATTTCCGACGCAGACCTTCCACCTCTTTAAACGCAACAGGCAGTGTGATTGGCAGGTCATCAGTTGTTTTTAAAGGGGAAACAGGTGCTGGTGTAGAGCTCACTCAGAGATCGCGGGCACCAACTTTGGATGGAGGCAACATCATGTCTCCAACTGCACATTCCTCACAGACCAGCAGTTTTCCAGGGACACCCTACTAGAGATGAGCGATGTCCGAGGTTCGAGGTTCGACAATGTTATGTTCGAGTGATTTTGGTGGGTGCTCGAGATCTAACTCATACTCGAGTTTTTTGCTAAAAGCTTGATAGCTCGAGTTACATTCGAGAACGGTTCGATCAGCAAAAAGCCTAGCTATTTACTAGCTGGCTTTTCACTGTAAGAGTGTGATTCACTGTGATTCACACTATTATCAGATTTCAGCGTATAGTGTGCGGGGGGGACGCGGTTTAGATCTGTGATGCTAATAGACTGCCGATCGCCATTTTTTTTTTTTCCCTAAGCGCACATGCAGTGGAGCGGGCCAGGATGTCAGCCAATCACAGACACACACACAGCTAAGTGCACTTTTTGCCAGACAAGCAAGGGCATGTGTCATAGGCTTTGAATGTCACATGTCCTTGCCCTATAAATACGGCCATTTTTCCTCACGCCGCCATTATCTGCTTTCTGCATGTGGGTGACAGTCACTGATCATGCTGCTGCTGCCGCCGCTCCTGCTGTGTACACCATACATACAGCGCTGTACAGATTAGGGACTGCAGTTTTTTTCAGCCCTTTTCAGGGCTGATTTCCAGGCGCTCAGAGCCATAGCTGACAGGCAGGTCCGTGGTAACGCTATACACAGCTTCAGATAACAGCGTCTGTGTACCTAAGCTCAGGGAATTCCTTGCTGCATTTCATCATTAAGAGGGATAGAAAGTGAGGCTTCCTTTCCTGTCCTGGTACCCACAAAGCCCGGGCACTGTACCCACCTGCCCACTTTTGCCACGCAATTTTATTTGCCCAAAGAGTTGACATTTTTTCTGCCATCCTAAAAGTATCTGGAATAGTAACTTAGTTTTCATTTACTGTCCTGGTACCCACAGAACCCGGGCACTGTACCCACCTTCCCACTTTTGCCACGCAATTTTATTTGCCCAAATAGATGACATTTTTTCTGCCATCCTCAAAATGTCTGGAATAGTAACTTAGTTTTCCTTTTCTGTCCTGGTATCCACAGAACTAAGGCCCTGTACCCACCTGCCCACTTTTGCCACGCAATTTTATTTGCCCAAAGAGCTGACACTTTTGCTGCCTTCCTGAAAGTGTCTGGAATACTAAGTTACTGTTCCTTTCCTGTCCTGGTACCCACAGAACCCGGGCACTATACCCACCTGCCCATTTTGCCAGGCAATTTTATTTGCCCAAAGAGCTGACACTTTTTCTGCCATCCTAAAAGTGTCTGGAATAGTAACTTAGTTTTCCTTTCCTGTCCTGGTACCCACAGAACCCAGGCACTGTACCCACCTGCCCACTTTTGCCACGCAATTTTATTTGCCCAAAGAGCTGACACTTTTTCTGCCATCCTAAAAGTGTCTGGAATACTAAGTTACTGTTTCTTTCCTATGGGGAGATAAGGTATGCACACCAGTGACTATGTAAGGGGAATATATGGAATAGCAGAAACTGCTGTGTGAATACTGACTTGAAAAATCCAATAGCTATATGAAAGAGTGAAAATGTGAAAAATGGAATCTGCATTACTGCCATGAACATATGAATCAAGAGAAATTTAGCTACTGAATTGATCAATGCAATAGAGCCCCAACACTACGCCAAAGTATTTCTCTACGTTGGGATCCCTAGCTTGTGTGTGTCCTCTCATGCAGTTAAAAAACTTACCGTGTATGGGAAGCTGAGACCCTGGCTATTTATGCGTATTATATGGATTGGCAATAGGTGTGGTGGGGAGGGTTCACACAGCAGTTTCTGCTATTCCATATATTCCCCTTACATAGTCACTGGTGTGCATACCTTATCTCCCCATAGTGATGTTTTTTTAGGTTTTTTGCACCCAGTTCAGACTTAGAATGGTGTTCCAAACGTTATTCGTTATTGTTAGTAGTTTTTCGTTTGTGAACCCTCCCCACCACACCTATTGCCAATCCATATAATACGCATAAATAGCCAGGGTCTCAGCTTCCCATACACGGTAAGTTTTTTAACTGCATGAGAGGACACACACAAGCTAGGGACCCCAACGTAGAGAAATACTTTGGCGTAGTGTTGGGGCTCTATTGCATTGATCAATTCAGTAGCTAAATTTCTCTTTATTCATATGTTCATGGCAGTAATGCAGATTCCATTTTTCACATTTTCACTCTTTCATATAGCTATTGGATTTTTCAAGTCAGTATTCACACAGCAGTTTCTGCTATTCCATATATTCCCCTTACATAGTCACTGGTGTGCATACCTTATCTCCCCATAGTGATGTTTTTTTAGGTTTTTTGCACCCAGTTCAGACTTAGAATGGTGTTCCAAATGTTATTCGTTACTGTTTCTTTCCTGTCCACTGACCCACAGAACCCGGGCACTGTACCCACCTGCCCACTTTTTCCACGCAATTTTATTTGCCCAAAGAGTTGACACTTTTGCTGCCATCCTAAAAGTGTCTGGAATACTAAGTTACTGTTCCTTTCCTGTCCTGGTACCCACAGAACCCGGGCACTGTACCCACCTGCCCATTTTGCCACACAATTTTATTTGCCCAAAGATCTGACAATTTTTCTGCCATCCTAAAAGTGTCTGGAATAGTAACTTAGTTTTCCTTTTCTGTCCTGGTACCCAAAGAACCCGGGCACTGTACCCACCTGCCCACTTTTGCCACGCAATTTTATTTGCCCAAATAAATGACACTTTTCTGCCATCCTCAAAGTGTCTGGAATAGTAACTTAGTTTTCCTTTCCTGTCCTGGTATCCACAGAACCCGGGCACTGTACCCACCTGCCCTCTTTTGCCATGCAATTTTATTTGCCCAAAGAGCTGACACTTTTGCTGCCATCCTAAAAGTGTCTGGAATACTAATTTACTGTTCCTTTCCTGTACTGGTACCCACAGAACCCGGGCACTGTACCCACCTGCCCCTTTTGCCACGCAACTTTATTTGCCCAAAGAGATGACACTTTTTCTGCCATCCCAAAAGTGTCTGGAATACTAAGTTACTGTTCTTTTCCTGTCCTGGTACCCACAGAACCCTGGCACTGTACCTACCTGCCCATTTTGCCACGCAATTTTATTTGCCCAAAGAGCTGACACTTTTGCTGCCATCCTAAAAGTGTCTGGAATAGTAACTTAGTTTTCCTTTCCTGTCCTGGTACCCACAGAACCCGGGCACTGTACCCACCTGCCCACTTTTGTCACGCAATTATATTTGCCCAAAGAGCTGACACTTTTGCTGCCATCCTAAAAGTGTCTGGAATACTAAGTTACTGTTCCTTTCCTGTCCTGGTAACCACAGAACCCGGGCACTGTACCCACCTGCCCACTTTTGCCACGCAATTTTATTTACCCAAATAAATGTCATTTTTTCTGCCATCCTCAAAGTGTCTGGAATAGTAACTTAGTTTTCCTTTTCTGTCCTGGTATCCACAGAACCCGGGCACTGTACCCACCTGCCCACTTTTGCCATGCAATTTTTACTTGCCCAAAGAGCTGACACTTTTACTGCCATCCTAAAAGTGTCTGGAATACTAAGTTACTGTTCTTTTCATGTCCTGGTACCCACAGAACCCGGGCACTATACCCACCTGCCCATTTTGCCACGCAATTTTATTTGCCCAAAGAGCTGACACTTTTGCTGCCATCCTAAAAGTGTCTGGAATACTAATTTACTGTTCCTTTCCTGTCCTGGTACCCACAGAACCCGGGCACTGTACCCACCTGCCCCTTTTTCCACGCAACTTTATTTGCCCAAAGAGCTGACACTTTTGCTGCCATCCTAAAAGGGTCTGGAATAGTAACTTAGTTGTCCTTTCCTGTCCTGGTACCCACAGAACCCGGGCACTATACCCACCTGCCCATTTTGCCACGCAATTTTTATTTGCGCAAAGAGCTGACACTTTTGCTGCCATCCTAAAAGTGTCTGGAATAGTAACTTAGTTTTCCTTTCCTGTCCTGGTATCCAAAGAACCCGGGCACTATACCCACCTGCCCATTTTGCCACTCAATTTTATTTGCCCAAAGAGCTGACACTTTTTCTGCCATCCTAAAAGTGTCTGGAATAGTAACTTAGTTGTCCTTTCCTGTCCTGGTATCCAAAGAACCCGGGCACTGTACCCACCTGCCCACTTTTTCCACGCAACTTTATTTGCCCAAAGAGCTGACACTTTTGCTGCCATCCTAAAAGGGTCTGGAATAGTAACTTATTAGTCCTTTCCTGTCCTGGTACCCACAGAACCCGGGCACTGTACCCACCTGCCCATTTTGCCACTCAATTTTATTTGCCCAAAGAGCTGACACTTTTTCTGCCATCCTAAAAGGGTCTGGAATAGTAACTTAGTTTTCCTTTCCTGTCCTGGTATCCAAAGAACCCGGGCACTATACCCACCTGCCCACTTTTGCCACGCAATTTTATTTGCCCAAAGAGCTGACACTTTTTCTGCCATCCTCAAAATGTCTGGAATAGTAACTTAGTTTTCCTTTTCTGTCCTGGTATCCCCAGAACCCGGGCACTGTACCCACCTGCCCAATTTTGCCACGCAATTTTATTTGCCCAAAGAGCTGACACTTTTGCTGCCATCCTAAAAGTGTCTGGAATACTAAGTTACTGTTCCTTTCCTGTCCTGGTACCCACAGAACCCGGGCACTGTACCTACCTGCCCATTTTGCCCTGCAATTTTATTTGCCCAATGAGCTGACACTTTTTCTGCCATCCTAAAAGTGTCTGGAATAGTAACTTAGTTTTCCTTTCCTGTCCTGGTACCCAAAGAACCCGGGCACTGTACCCACCTGCCCACTTTTGCCACGCAATTTTATTTACCCAAATAAATGTCACTTTTTCTGCCATCCTAAAAGTGTCTGGAATAGTAACTTAGTTTTCCTTTTCTGTCCTGGTATCCACAGAACTTGGGCACTGTACCCACCTGCCCACTTTTGCCACGCAATTTTATTTGCCCAAAGAGCTGACACTTTTGCTGCCATCCTAAAAGTGTCTGGAATACTAATTTACTGTTCCTTTCCTGTCCTGGTACCCACAGAACCCGGGCACTGTACCCACCTGCCCATTTTGCCACGCAATTTTATTTGCCCAAAGAGCTGACACTTTTTCTGCCATCCTAAAAGTGTCTGGAATAGTAACTTAGTTTTCCTTTCCTGTCCTGGTATCCACAGAACCCGGGCACTATACCCACCTGCCCATTTTGCCACTCAATTTTATTTGCCCAAAGAGCTGACACTTTTGCTGTCATCCTAAAAGTGTCTGGAATACTAATTTACTGTTCCTTTCCTGTCCTGGTACCCACAGAACCAGGGCACTGTACCCACCTGCCCATTTTGCCATGCAATTTTATTTGCCCAATGAGCTGACACTTTTTCTGCCATCCTAAAAGTGTCTGGAATAGTAACTTAGTTTTCCTTTCCTGTCCTGGTACCCAAAGAACCCGGGCACTGTACCCACCTGCCCACTTTTGCAACGCAATTTTATTTACCCAAATAAATGTCACTTTTTCTGCCATCCTAAAAGTGTCTGGAATAGTAACTTAGTTTTCCTTTCCTGTCCTGGTACCCACAGAACCCGGGCACTGTACCCACCTGCCCATTTTGCCACGCAATTTTATTTGCCCAAAGAGCTGACACTTTTTCTGCCATCCTAAAAGTGTCTGGAATAGTAACTTAGTTTTCCTTTCCTGTCCTGGTATCCACAGAACCCGGGCACTATACCCACCTGCCCATTTTGCCACTCAATTTTATTTGCGCAAAGAGCTGACACTTTTTCTGCCATCCTAAAAGGGTCTGGAATAGTAACTTAGTTTTCCTTTCCTGTTTTGGTACCCACAGAACCCTGGCACTGTACCCACCTGCCCACATTTGGCACGCAATTTTATTTGCCCAAAGAGCTGACACTTTTGCTGCCATCCTAAAAATATCTGGAATACTAAGTTACTGTTCCTTTCCTGTCCTGGTACCCACAGAACCCGGGCACTGTACCCACCTGCCCATTTTGCCATGCAATTTTATTTGCCCAATGAGCTGACACTTTTTCTGCCATCCTAAAAGTGTCTGGAATAGTAACTTAGTTTTCCTTTCCTGTCCTGGTACCCAAAGAACCCGGGCACTGTACCCACCTGCCCACTTTTGCCACGCAATTTTATTTACCCAAATAAATGTCACTTTTTCTGCCATCCTAAAAGTGTCTGGAATAGTAACTTAGTTTTCCTTTTCTGTCCTGGTATCCACAGAACCCGGGCACTCTACCCACCTGCCCACTTTTGCCACGCAATTTTATTTGCCCAAAGAGCTGACACTTTTGCTGCCATCCTAAAAGTGTCTGGAATACTAATTTACTGTTCCTTTCCTGTCGTGGTACCCACAGAACCCGGGCACTGTACCCACCTGCCCACTTTTGTCACGCAATTTTATTTGCCCAAATAAATGACACTTTTCTGCCATCCTCAAAGTGTCTGGAATAGTAACTTAGTTTTCCTTTTCTGTCCTGGTATCCACAGAACCCGGGCACTGTACCCACCTGCCCATTTTGCCATGCAATTTTATTTGCCCAAAGAGCTGACACTTTTTCTGCCATCCTAAAAGTGTCTGGAATAGTAAATTAGTTTTCCTTTCCTGTCCTGGTACCCACAGAACCCGGGCACTGTACCCACCTGCCCACTTTTGCCACGCAATTTTATTTGCCCAAATAAATGATACTTTTTCTGCCATCCTCAAAGTGTCTGGAATAGTAACTTAGTTTTCCTTTCCTGTCCTGGTACCCAAACAACCCGGGCACTGTACCCACCTGCCCACTTTTGCCACGCAATTTTATTTACCCAAATAAATGACACTTTTGCTGCCATCCTAAAAGTATCTGGAATACTAAGTTACTGTTCCTTTCCTGTCCTGGTACCCACAGCACCCGGGCACTGTACCCACCTGCCCACTTTTGCCACGCAATTTTATTTGCCCAAAGAGCTGACACTTTTGCTGCCATCCTAAAAGTGTCTGGAATAGTAAATTAGTTTTCTTTTCCTGTCCTGGTACCCAAAGAACCCGGACACTGTACCCACCTGCCCACTTTTGCCACGCAATTTTATTTGCCCAAATAAATGACACTTTTCTGCCATCCTCAAAGTGTCTGGAATAGTACCTTAGTTTTCCTTTTCTGTCCTGGTATCCACAGAACCCGGGCACTGTACCCACCTGCACACTTTTGCCACGCAATTTTATTTGCCCAAAGAGCTGACACTTTTTCTGCCATCCTAAAAGTGTCTGGAATAGTAAATTAGTTTTCCTTTCCTGTCCTGGTACCCACAGAACCCGGGCACTGTACCCACCTGCCCACTTTTGCCACGCAATTTTATTTGCCCAAATAAATGATACTTTTTCTGCCATCCTCAAAGTGTCTGGAATAGTAACTTAGTTTTCCTTTCCTGTCCTGGTACCCAAAGAACCCGGACACTGTACCCACCTGCCCACTTTTGCCACGCAATTTTATTTGCCCAAAGAGCTGACACTTTTTCTGCCATCCTAAAAGTGTCTGGAATAGTAACTTAGTTTTCCTTTTCTGTCCTGGTACCCACAGAACCCGGGCACTGTACCCACCTGCCCACTTTTGCCACGCAATTTTATTTGCCCAAAGAGCTGACACTTTTGCTGCCATCCTAAAAGTGTCTGGAATACTAATTTACTGTTCCTTTCCTGTCCTTGTACCCACAGAACCCGGGCACTGTACTGTTACGAGGGGGACCCCGGGAAGCGTGCCAAGATGGGAAATGGACTGCTTCCGCCGGTCAAGGTCCACTGTGCGGTGTAAGGGACCGCCGCTATGGTGGGTGAAGAGTGAGCGGGTTGCTGCTAGCGATCGTCTGGAATGTCACAGACGATCTATGTACACCGATCTGCCCTAACCCGTGAGGGTTGTATGGCACAGATCTCACGGCTCGGTGTACCTGTTGCACGGGGAAGCACAGAGGTGCCCACGCACGTGTGCCAGTGAAAGTCACGAGAATATGGCACAAGGGTAGCACAGAGGTGCCCACGCACGTGTGCTTTCAATAACCAGGTGAGTCCAATGGAGACTTGAGGAGCTCACCTGGGACAGGAACACGGCCTGTTGACGGGGGTACTGCCGGAGCAGCAAGGCAGGAACACGGCCTGCAAACGAGGTACTGCCGGAGCAGCAAGGGCCAAGCCCACAATAGACAGTAATGCCTGAGCAGTGGCATGGCAGCACGCTGCCAGACATCCAAACATAGAAGGACGGTCGCACGCCGCCATGATGGCAGGGGGAGCTTTTAAGGAGGTGCAGCTCCACCCGAGGGTGGGCGCGAGGCGGAGATGACGGACTTGACCCAATCAGGGTCCACGACGTCCCAGCCTGGCCAGTCAGGATTCACCACGTCACCAGCCTTGTCATCAAGCCGTGTGACGTCAGTGAGCGAATCAGGACCCACCATTGCACCATGCTCACCCTCCTGCCTCTGGGAAATAGAGGCGGGATCCTCGGTCTCACAATGTGCAGAGATAACGGGAATCTCACTGCTTCCCTGAGCAGTAAACCTCTGCACATTGCGCAGCCTCGCAGACCTTCGGGGCCGCTGAGCAGGAGAGTCTGTGGCAGGCCAGGAATGGGAGACCGCTTCACTCCTTGTAACAGGAGAACCACTAGGTGTCACCCTTCTGCTGCCTCTCTGAGAAGGTATCTCCTGCACACTGCGCAGTCTGGCAGACCTTCAGCGCTGCTGAGCAGGAGTGCTTGTGGCAGGCAAGGAATGGGAGACTGCCTCAGTCCTTGCCTCAGGAGAGCCACGAGATGTAACACTGTACCCACCTGCCCATTTTGCAACACAATTTTATTTGCTCAAAGAGCTGACACTTTTTCTGCCATCCTAAAAGTGTCTGGAATAGTAAATTAGTTTTCCTTTCCTGTCCTGGTACCCAAGGAACCCGGACACTGTACCCACCTGCCCACTTTTGCCACGCAATTTTATTTGCCCAAATAAATGACACTTTTTCTGCCATCCTAAAAGTGTCTGGAATAGTAACTTAGTTGTCCTTTCCTGTCCTGGTACCCAAAGAACCCGGGCACTGTACCCACCTTCCCACTTTTGCCACGCAATTTTATTTGCCCAAATAAATGACACTTTTCTGCCATCCTCAAAGTGTCTGGAATAGTAACTTAGTTTTCCTTTTCTGTCCTGGTATCCACAGAACCCGGGCACTGTACCCACCTGCACACTTTTGCCACGCAATTTTATTTGTCCAAAGAGCTGACACTTTTTCTGCCATCCTAAAAGTGTCTGGAATACTAAGTTACTGTTCCTTTCCTGTCCTGGTAAACACAGAACCCGGGCACTGTACCCACCTGCCCATTTTGCCATGCAATTTTATTTGCCCAAAGAGCTGACACTTTTTCTGCCATCCTCAAAGTGTCTGGAATAGTAACTTAGTTTTCCTTTCCTGTCCTGGTACCCAAAGAACCCGGGCACTGTACCCACCTGCCCACTTTTGCCACGCAATTTTATTTACCCAAATAAATGTCACTTTTTCTGCCATCCTAAAAGTGTCTGGAATAGTAACTTAGTTTTCCTTTCCTGTCCTGGTACCCAAAGAACCCGGGCACTGTACCCACCTGCCCACTTTTGCCACGCAATTTTATTTGCCCAAAGAGCTGACACTTTTGCTGCCATCCTAAAAGTGTCTGGAATACTAAGTTACTGTTCCTTTCCTGTCGTGGTACCCACAGAACCCGGGCACTATACCCACTTGCCCATTTTGCCACTCAATTTTATTTGCCCAAAGAGCTGACACTTTTTCTGCCATCCTAAAAGTGTCTGGAATAGTAACTTAGTTTTCCTTTTCTGTCCTGATATCCCCAGAACCCGGGCACTGTACCCACCTGCCCACTTTTGTCACGCAATTTTATTTGCCCAAAGAGCTGAAACTTTTGCTGCCATCCTAAAAGTGTCTGGAATAGTAAGTTACTGTTCCTTTCCTGTCCTGGTACCCACAGAACCCGGGCACTGTACCCACCTGCCCATTTTGCCATGCAATTTTATTTGCCCAAATAGCTGACACTTTTTCTGCCATCCTCAAAGTGTCTGGAATAGTAACTTAGTTTTCCTTTCCTGTCCTGGTACCCACAGAACCCGGGCACTGTATCCACCTGCTCACTTTTGCCACGCAATTTTATTTACCCAAATAAATGTCACTTTTTCTGCCATCCTAAAAGTGTCTGGAATAGTAACTTAGTTTTCCTTTTCTGTCCTGGTATCCACAGAACTTGGGCACTGTACCCACCTGCCCACTTTTGCCACGCAATTTTATTTGCCCAAAGAGCTGACACTTTTTCTGCCATCCTAAAAGTGTCTGGAATAGTAATTTATTTTTCCTTTCCTGTCCTGGTACCCAAAGAACCCGGGCACTGTACCCACCTGCCCACTTTTGCCACACAATTTTATTTGCCCAAAGAGCTGACACTTTTTCTGCTATCCTAAAAGTGTCTGGAATAGTAACTTAGTTTTCCTTTCCTGTCCTTGTACCCACAGAACCCGGGCACTGTACCCACCTGCCCACTTTTGCCACGCAATTTTATTTGCCCAAAGAGCTGACACTTTTGCTGCCATCTTAAAAGTGTCTGGAATAGTAAGTTAGTGTTCCTTTGCTGGCCACTGACCTACAGCACTCCTGCATTCTACCCACCTGCCCATTTTTTGCCACGCTTTTTTATTACCCCAAAGAGCTGACACTTTTTGTGGCATCCTAAAAGTGTCTGGGATACCACCTTAGTGTTCCTTTGCTGCCAAGCAAGGTACACCACATGTGCATTTTACACTCCTCTCCATTACTGCTACGCAATTTTAAATTACAAAAGTGCTGCCACTATTAGGGGCATACTCCAGTTGTCTGGGATGCTACCTTAGGGTTTCTTTGCTGTCAAGCAAGGTACAACACATGTGCATTCTACACTCCTCTTCATTTCTGCTACACAATTTTTAACTGCAGGTAGTCCAGCCAATCTGTGATGAAGGTGCAGGCATGCATATAATGTTGCCTTCATCCAAAAGTTGGTTCTCTCGATGTCTGACAGAGCTCAACACCAACAGCTGTTTCCACTTCCAAAACAACTGACGACATGACAATCACACTCCCTGTTGCGAGTAAAGGGGTGGAAGGTCAGCGTGAAAAAGCATGTGTGACTGCTGTCTCCACAAAAAAAGATGATGAAGAGCACGCAGATTCCATTGATGGGGCAGATGGTGGTTGCACCGCCCCGCTAGTCCGTATTGTAGCACAGTGACGTTTCCACTGGGACTTAAGCTTTATTGAAAGTAGTGTACAGGGTGGGCTCCCCAGTATACAGCAAAACTACGAACTAGGAAAAGGACTCTGGGCAGTTGGGTTGATAAATGATTATTTAACTTTCCCAAAACAAACAATAAGAACCATGCATAAAACTGAAAGAATAGAACAATCTATTCACAATTCCAAAAGCCTACACCCCTATGCTGCGACACTCGTAATGGCGATTTATACCCCCTTCTCACCAACTTTTGCCTAACCAAGGGACTGTCTAAATAGTTGCCTACTACCTGGCAATCCCTCTGCGTAGCAGCAGGAGCAATTGTGTTTGTGCGTGTGTGTGTGTGTGTGCGTGTGTGTGCGTGTGTGTGTGTGTGTGTGTGTGCGAACACAACTTACCAGTGTCGCATCACAAGAGCTTACAACTTATCTACCTAAACATAGACAAAACCCATTACCACCCCTGAATACCCTTGTTAGCTGAAGCCTCACAGATAAGGCAGATGATAACAGTGTGAATGCAAACCACACAGCTCAGCAACAGTCCTGAAAATCTTGTAGTCAATGCAAACGTGTCGCTGTCCCTCTATGATTTTAACTGTAAGTGACAATTTGACAGTGCAAAAGCAGCAAGTCTTATTGTCTATATAGTCGGCCTAACCAGAATAGATATGTGTTTTGCTAAGAAAACAAAGTGTTGCATGCACGCATTACTGTCTGGGCTCAGCCTACCGTACACGGGTACTGTGATGTCCAGTTGCCATAAATACAGAATCTACGTTCCTCTCACGGTAAACAGTATAGACAGCACCAGAAGAATGTCGGTCTGTGGCACAGGATGCTGCTCACAGGCGTTATGGTACTCCTCACCAAACTCAAACACGACTCCCCTCACAATTGACCGAAGTGTTTCCGCGGAGGCTCCTTGCTGTAACACATACCTTTAGCTTTTCCTTCTGTTCATAGGCAGCATCTCCTCCGCTCTCCAAGTCCACAGCCGAAGACCGTTTTGCTATTGCTATATTGACCAAACAGTCAAAGGCTGATGGAAAAAAACAGCAGCCCCTTGTGGTTAGTCCGCAACAATGCATGCAATGAATGGCAAGTAAGCATGTTGCATTCACAGTGGATAATTATTATTATTATTATAAAGCTGATCAGTACACCCTCACGCTATCAATTCATGTGACACTTGTGACATGTGACACTTCATGGACAAAGTACTTTAAGTAGTGAGTTTTGGCCTCTACTTAGAGATTGGTGACAATGACTTGGGTGATCCTTTGCGATGTCAAAAAAAAGCCCCAGGCTAAACAAGGCTTACAGTCCATGCGACCTGCAGAGCCACCACGACTTCTGCTAAGAGGCAGAGTTGTGGCTGAGGATTCAGTTGTTGATGTTCTTCCAGTACTTTGTCTCTATCCAGGAAGACGCAACGTAACCTCGTCATCAGTAGTATCCTCCTCCACCTCCTCTGTTGACCTCATTGACTGGGTGACTTTGGTTTAACAGTAAGTGGAGTCTCCAACCTCATCATCACCCTGTGTGTTTCACTCACCTCGTCCGGAGTCCTCCGAGACAACCGCTTCCTGCCCTGACCGAATAGTAAAGTTGTCGTTCCAATAAGGTATCTGAGTCTCATCTGCATGTTCCCCATTGTCTCCACCAGGAGGATTTACAGTTTGGGAATGAGGGTGTACATTATGCTCAGCAGACTGTTGTTCAGGCTACTGAGCATGCTCAGGTAATTACTGCATCAGAGGCTAGGTCCGGTAATGAACTGTTTGGCCCTGTCCATGACGTGGCAGGCCCAATAGGCCACAGGACTGGCTTGCAGAGGCCTGCCCCTATGACTTGTCACCTTATTATTGTTTGTCAGACGATGACTGGTGAGGTGTTTGGGTCGTGGCTGCCATGAGGTTATCATTGAAGTGGTGGTTCCGAATAGGCCGCTGGTTATGCCACTGATGACGTGGCACTCTGCTTTTGGCTCCTGGAGGTGCATTGTGGTCCACCCTTGGTTGGGGCGGACCCAGGTTATAAAAGGGGCTGGAGACAACAAGGAGGTGCGCAGTCTTCTATTATACTCAGATAGAGCACACCTCCATGTGTTGAACCCATTGTGGCTTTAGGCCAGAGGTAGGCAGGGATAGGGCATCGGTGCAGGCCGCCACTACGCTTGGTAACGCAGATTGGTTAAGACCAGCTTCTGTCCTACCAGTCCTGCTAGTGCAGCCCAGTGGCATTAATTGGGCTGCTGCTGCTCCTACTGTCCACAGGTGTGGCCCCTACGCACACGGACAGCGTACCCAATGGCCCCTGTGTTGTTAACAGGGAGTTACTGGGCTGGGTGTGTGGACCCTGTGATGCTAACAGGGTTCACAGTCTACAGATCCAAGTGTCGTCTAACTCGGTTCAGGCTACTATTTGTTTCAGAGCCACCCAGCTCTGTATCCTCCGCCTAACCTTCGCGTTGGCAGCATCTCCTTTTCCATCTGGGAGCACGGTGGACCCCGACTGGCGGTTGTGATATATACCACCTTATCCTAATCTGCCAGTCCACCCGTAACAGATGGTGTTGCTTAACCAACAAACCCACGGACACAAACTTTTTTCTCCTTTCCAACAAACCTGTTCCCCTTTCCACGAGTATATGGCCTTTTGCCACTCCTTTTGTATATTTACAAATTTGCAACTCAGCAGGGACACCCTACTCAATGCCGTCTCAGCACAGCAGCGAGTCCTCGGTCCCTCAGATGTGGATAAGTAAAAGACCATTTCCTCCGATCCACGACAAAGCATTGAGATTCACTCTGTGCACCACTGGTGTTTAGTGGAAAAGCCGAACTAAGATTGCGTACCTGCTTCTGCTGATACTCCTGCATACTTTCTGTGGTAGGACTTGTTTCGCCAAATTTTGTCTTGTACTGGGGATCTAACAGTGTGGCAATCCACTAGTCAGCATTACTTCGAATTCGGACAATCAGAGGGTCATGTTGTAGGTAGTGCAGCAAGAAGGCACTCATGTGTCTTGCGCATCCAGGACCTAGTCCTTGTTGTGTTGTTGGTGGAGAGGTGAGAATCATGCCTCCTTCCTCTGCCCTCTCCCCCCAACCTCGCACAACCGAAATGTGAGCAAGCTCTCCCTCATCTGCTCAGTCTTCCATGCCCAACGCCAGTTTGTCCTCAATTTCTTCATGGGCTCCTGCACCTTCCTCAACAGTTTTGCTGATTCTTTGCGCCCTTGTTAATCCCTCTCCCCCACCGTCCCATGCCTGCCACCTTGGTACAGCTGACCGTCTGGACCTTGTAGATCTTGTTATCCCTTCCGCATATGACTCCTCCTGTACTTCCTCCCCTTCCTCTTGTTCCACCACCTGACTCTGAATAATGTTTAGAGTGTGCTCCAGCATGTAGATGACCGGAATTGTCATGCTGATAATGGCATCGCCAGTGCTAAACATCTTCGTCAACATTTGTAAACTGTGAAGAAGGGTGCATAGGTCCTTGATCTGACACCACTCCAGCAGCGTGATCTGCACCACCTCTGGATCTGGTTATCCCAGGCTATATGTCATAACGTATTGCAGCAGGGCTCGGCGGTGCTGCTACAGACACTGCAACAAGTGCAGATTCAAATTCCTGCATGTCGGCACATCGCATTTCAGGCGGTGAAACGTAAGACCGGAAGACTTCTGGAGCAATGCAAGTTGTTGAGCTGCTGGGTGTGAACGGTGGAAGTGAGCACATAGCGAGCGTACCCGCTGCAGAAGGCCTTGTAGGCTGGGATGGTGGTTTAAAAATTGCTGGAGAACAAGGTTCAACACATGAGCCATACAAGGCACGTGTGTCACATTTCCCTGACGAAGTGCCGCAGCCAGGTTTGCATCGTTGTCGCACATGGCTGTTAAGTCACCACCGGAGTCCGCTCCAACAATTTGTACTCCGGTCGCCAGGTGACAGAGTGTTCCTTTCGTGCATAGTGCTGATGATGGGAGAGGAGTCGATACCAGCGGCGGCGGTGGACACAGGTTCCGCTCACCCACTGGGCTGCTTTACCTTGAGATATGCAGAACCACTGGCTGACTGTAGGTGGTGGGTGTCTCACAGCTGAAGTAACATCATTCAGCTACAACCAATGGGAAGACACCACACCCTTTTTTAGGCCCATCCTGTCTGCTTACCACTGCCAGACAGAGCTTTGAACCTCAGGTTCCTGTTCCGCCCATCTCTGTTTTGTGATTTTGTGTACTTGTTTCCTGACTACGTCTCCTGCCTGCTGTTTATGTACCTCGTTGCCCTATCTGCATTTTTCCTCTGCTTGTTTTATGATTAAGTCCTGGCCATCCCATTCTGTTCCTCTTCCTCAATTCATGGTTTGACCCTGCCTGAGTACTATTCTCTGGAACTGCAGCCTTCCACAAGTATTGATCACCTTGGGCCCTGTGTAATTCCAAATCCCTATATAGAGGTTAAAGGGTTTCAGGGTTCTGAGGGTCCTGCTTGGTGAGTGGTTTCCCTCTAGCCTATCCTTTACAGCCCGTCTGAGTGTTTGAATCAAGGCAGGCGTTACACCGTGCCCTCTGCAGAAAGCCATGTAGGCCAGGATAGTTATTTAAAAATTGCTGGATAACCAGGTTCAACACGTTAGCCATACAAGGCACGTGTGTCACATTGCCCTCAAGAAGGGCCGCACCCATGTTTGCATCATTGTCACACACGGCCTTTCATGGCTGCTGGTTGAGTGGAAACAATCATTGATGAAACTCGGTCTCACTCTCCAGAGCTTACCGTCCACAACTCCTCAGCGGTGTGACTCAAATTTCCCAGACATTTCAAGGTAAAGAGTCGACCGCCTGATGCCGTTGAGCTCTGCTGCCAGCATAGTAAGGAGGTGTGTGGGATTCCTTGTGCGCAGTTACAACGCGGGTGGCCTGAATACACAGGGTTTGGGCAGAGGTGGAGGACCCAGACGAGGTTGAGGAGGCAGAAGCAGTGGAGGAACTTCTACATACAGAGTAAGGATTGACACACAACTCGTGGGGATGGCAAGACTTGTACAGCAGACCCTTCTCCATCTCTCACCATAGTTACCCAGTGCCCAGTCAGCGACATGTAACGCCCCTGTCCATGCTTACTGGTCCAAGTATCTGTGGTGAAATGCAATTATGTAAAACACAGCAAGGGGACTCCAACCACAGTCTCCCTTGTTTCCCAAAATTGGGCCACACACACAGCATTTGACTGGCATCAGTTGACCCCCATTTTCATGCTTACAAATATGCTTTGCATGAAGCACTCTCAAAAATACACCAGCCTTTCGCCTCCTCTGGCTGACACAGGGGAAGAAAAATCCTGTGTGATCCATGTCTTGTTCATCTTGGTTCTTTTTTCAAAAGCAAGGGGACTCCAACCACAGTCTTCCTTGTTTCCCAAAATTGGGCTACACACACAGCACTTGACTGGCATCAGTTGACCCCCATTTTCAAGCTTACAAAGATGCTTTGCATGAAGCACTCTCAAAAATACACCTGGCTTTCACCTCCTCAGGATGACACAGGGGAAGAAAAATCCTCTGTGATCCATGTCTTGTTTATCTTGGTTCCTTTTTCAAAAGCAAGGGGACTCCAACCACAGTCTCCCTTGTTTCCCAAAATTGGGCTACACACACAGCACTTGACTGGCATCAGTTGACCCCCATTTTCAAGCTTACAACGATGTTTTGCATGAAGCACTCTCAAAAATACACCAGCCTTTTGCCTCCCTTGGATGACACAGGGGAAGAAACGTCCTCTGTGATCCATGTCTTGTTCATGTTTGTTCTTTTTTTATAAAGCAAGGGGACTCCAACCACAGTCTCCCTTGTTTCCCAAAATTGGGCCACACACACAGCACTTGACTGGCATCAGTTGACTGCCATTTTCAAGCTTACAAAGATGCTTTGCATGAAGCACTCTCAAAAATACACCAGCCTTTCGCCTCCCCGGGCTGACACATTGGAAGAAAAGTCCTGTGAGGTCTATGTCTTTTTCATCTTTGTTCTTTTTTTTAAAGCAAGGGGACTCCAACCACAGTGTCCTTTGTTTCCCAAAATTGGGCTACACACACAGCACTTGACTGGCATCAGTTGACCCCCATTTTCAAGCTTACAAAGATGCTTTCCATGAAGCACTCTCAACACCAGCCATTCGCCTCCTGGGGCTGACACAAGGGAAGAGAAATCGTCTGTGATCCATGTCTTGTTCATCTTTTTTCAAAAGCAAGGGGACTCCAACCACAGTCTCCCTTGTTTCCCAAAATTGGGCCACACACACAGCACTTGCCTGGCATCAGTTGATCCCCCTTTTTCAAGTTTACAAAGATGCTTTGCATGAAATACTCTCAAAAATACACCTGCCTTTCGCCTGCCCAGGATAACACAGGGGAAGAAAAGTGCTCTGTGATCCATGTCTTGTTCATCTTGGTTCTTTTTTCTAAAGCAAGGGGATTCCAACCACAGTCTCCCTTTTTTCCAAAATTGTGCCACACACACAGCACTTGACTGGCATCAGTTGACACCCATTTTCAAGCTTACAAAGATGCTTTGCATGAAGCACTCTCAACACCAGCCTTTTGCCTCCGCGGGCTGACACAGGGGAAGAAATATCCTCTGTGATCCATGTCTTGTTTATCTTTGTTCTTTTTTCAAAAGCAAGGGGACTCCAACCACAGTCTCCCTTGTTTCCCAAAATTGGGCCACACACAGCACTTGCCTGGCATCAGTTGACCCCCATTTTCAAGCTTACAAAGATGCTTTGCATGAAGCACTCTCAAAAATACACCTGGCTTTCGTCCCCCAGGATGACACAGGAGAAGAAAAGTCCTCTGTGATCCATGTCTTGTTCTTCTTGGTCCTTTTTCCTAAACAAGGGGATCCAACCACAGTCTCCCTCCTTGTTTCCCAAAATTGGGCTAAACACAAAGCACTTGACTGGCATCAGTTGACCCCCATTTTCAAGCTTACAAATATGCTTTGCATGAAGCACTCTCAAAAATACACCAGCCTTTTGCCTCCCTTGGTTGACACAGGGGAAGAAAAGTCCTCTGTGATCCATGTCTTGTTCATCTTAGTTCTTTTTTCTAAAGCAAGGGGATTCCAACCGCAGTCTCCCTTATTTCCCAAAATTGGGCCACACACACAGCACTTGACTGGCATCAGTTGACCCCAATTTTCAAGTTTACAAAGATGCTTTGCATGAAGCACTCTCAACACCAGTCTTTTGCCTCCCCGGGCTGACACAGGGGAAGAAAAATCCTCTGTGATCCATGTCTTATTTATCTTGGTTCTTTTTTCAAAAGCAAGGGGACTCCAACCACAGTCTCCCTTGTTTCCTAAAATTGGGTCACACACAGCACTTGCCTGGCATCAGTTGACTGCCATTTTCAAGCTTACAAAGATGCTTTGCATGAAGCACTCTCAAAAATACACCTATATTTCGCCTCCCCAAGATGACACAGGGGAAGAAAAGTCCTGTGTGATCCATGTCTTGTTCTTCTTGGTCCTTTTTCCTAAACAAGGGGACTCCAACCACAGTCTCCCTTGTTTCCCAAAATTGAGCTACACACACAGCACTTGACTGGCATCAGTTGACCCCCATTTTCAAGCTTACAAAGATGCTTTGCATTAAACACTTTGAAAAATACACCTGGCTTTCGCCTCCCCAGGATGACACAGGGGAAGAAAAGTTCTCTGTGATCCATGTCTTGTTCATCTTGTTTTTTTCTCAAAAGCAAGGCGACTCCAACCACAGTCTCCCTTGGTTCGCGAAATTGGGCCACACACAAAGTACTTGACTGGCATCAGATGACCCCTATTTTCAAGCTTACAAAGATGCTTTGCATGAAGCACTCTCAAAAATACACCTGGCTTTCGCCTCCCCAGGATGACACAGGGGAAGAAAAGTCCTTTGTGATCCATGTCTTATTCATCTTGGTTCTTTTTTCTAAACAACGGTACTCCAACCACAGTCTCCCTTGTTTCCCAAAATTGGGCCACACACACAGCACTTGACTGGCATCAGTTGTCCCCCAGTTGCAATCTTACAAAGATGCTTTGCATGAAGCACTCTCAAAAATACACCTGCCTTTCACATCCCCAGGATGACACAGGGGTAGAAAAGTCCTTGCGGATCCATGACTTGTTCATCTTGATGAACATTAGTCTGTCCACATTGTCACTGGACAGACGCATGCTCTTATCTGTCAGCACACACCCAGCAGCACTGAATACACGTTAAGAGAGAACGCTGGCTGCGGGACACAAGATCCCCATGGCGTAAGTGTTGAGCTCAGGCAATTTATCCAGATTGGAAGCCTTGAATGAGCAAGGCTCAAGTTGCACAGTAATGGCATCAATGTTCACTTGCATATACTCTTATATCTGTGTCTCCTCCTCTTTTTCCTCGTCCAGCTGTTTAGTTTTCGCATAGGTATTTGTAATTTTCACTTTCCCATGTGTTTGTGTTGTCTTGGTAGTTGTTTGTCACCTTTTGGACACCTTTGAAGGTGTTTTCTATGTGTTTTTATGTGTTTGTGATTGCCTCCCATTGTTTTCAAGGGGATTCGAGAGGTTCGGCGAACGGTTAACCGAACTCGAACGCAGCCTCTGTTCGACAAACCGAACCGAACTCGAGCCTCTAGAGGTTTGCTCATCTCTACACCCTACTCAATGCCGTCTCCACACAGCAGCTAGATCTCGGTCCCTCAGATCTGGACAATTAAAAGGCCATTTCCTCTTAGCCATGACAAAGCTAAGAGGTTGACTTTCACCCTTTGCAAGCTGTTGGCTACAGAAATGCTTCCTTTCCGCCTGGTGGACAAAGAGGATTTTTGAGACCCTATGTCCGTCGCTGTGCCCCAGTACCAGATGCCCAGTCGCCACTACTTCTCCAAGAAAGGCGTGCCTGCGCTACACCAGCATGTCGCACACAACATCACCGCTTCCTTGAGAAACTCTGTATGTGACAGGGTGCATTTCACCACAGATACTTGGACCAGTAAGCATCGACAGGGGCGTTACATGTCGTGACTGGGCAATGGGTAACTATGGTGCAAGATGGAGAAGGGTCTGCTGTACAAGTCTTGCCATCCCCACGAGTTGTGCTTCAATTCTCTGTATGTCGAAGTTCCTCAACTGCTTCTGCCTCCTCAACCTCATCTGGGTCCTCCACCTCTGCCAAAAGCCTGTCTGCTCAGCCCACCCGCGTTGTAACTGCGCACAAGGAATCCCGCACACCTCCTTACTATGCTGGCAGCAGAGCTCAACGGCATCAGGAGGTCTTTACATTAAAATGTCTGGGAAATAAGAGTCACATCGCTGAGGAGTTGTGATCAGCTCTGGAGACCAAATTTAGTAATTGGTTGTTTCCACTCAATCTGCAGCCAGGGAAGGCCATGTGCGACAAGGCTTCAAACCTGGGTGCGGCCCTTCGCCGGGGCAATGTGACACACGTGCCTTGTATGGCTCATGTGTTGAACCTTGTTGTCCAGCAATTTTTAACCCACTATCCCGGCCTAGATGGGCTTCTGCACAGGGCACAGTCACTCTCTGCTCACTTCCACCGTTCAACCGGCGCAGCTGACTGACTTGCATTGCTCAGAAGTCTTTCGGCCTGTCGGTTAACTGCCTGAAATGTGATGTGGCGACACGCTGGAATTCGACTCTCCACATGTTACAGTGACTGTGGCAGCACCGCCGAGCCCTGGTGCAATACGTTATGATGCAGAGGTGGGGCAGATCACGCTGCTGGAGTGGTCTCAGATCAAGGACCTATGCACCCTTCTGCACAGTTTCGACATGGTGATGAATATGTTTAGCTCTGACAATGCCATTATCAGCATCACAATTCCAGACATTTACATGCTGGAGCACACTTTAGACACTATTCGGAGTCAGGGGGTGGGACAAGAGGAAGGGGAGGAAGTACAGGAGGATTCAAATGCGGAAGGGATACCAACATCTACAAGGTCCAGACGTTCAGCATCACCAAGGCGGCAGGCATGGGACGGTGAGGGAGAGGGATTAACAAGGGTGCATGGTAGCATCCAAACTGTTGAGGAAGGTGCAGGAGCCCAGGAAGAAATGGAGGACGAACTGTTGATGGGCATGGAAGACTCAACAAATGAGGAAGACCATTGTCAAATTTCGGTTGTTCGAGGTTGGGGGGAGATGTCAGAGGAAGGAAGCACGGTTATCACCTCGCCGCCACAAACACAGCAAGGACTTGGTCCGCATGGATGCACAAGACACGAGCGCCTTCTTGCTGCACTACCTACAACATGACCCTCGGATTGTCCGAATTAGAAGTAATGATGACTACTGGGTTGCCACACTATTAGATCCCCGGTACAAGTCCAAATTTGGCAAAATAATTCCAGCCATAGAAAGGGACGCACTAAGGCAGGAGTATCAGCAGAAGCTGTTGTGCAATCTTAGCTCGGCTTTTCCACCAAACACCAGTGGTGCACAGAGTGAATCTCCCAGTTGCAACTTGCAAAGCATGGGACTGTCTCGTCATCATAAGTCAAACCGTACCAGCAACACCGTATCTGGTGGTAAGAACAATTTTATGGAATCGTTTCATAATTTTTTTAAACCATTCTTTCCAAGGCCACAAAAGACAAGAAGTCTGACACATAGTCAACGGCTGGAGAGAATGATAGAGGAGTATCTCCAAATGAACATCGATGCTATGACTGTACAACTGGAGCCTTGCTCATTTTAGGCTTCCAATCTTGAAAAATGGCCTGAGCTTGCCACTTACGCCTTGGAGATCTTGTCGTGTCCCGCAGCCAGCCTTCTCTCGGAAAATGTCTTAAGTGCTGCTGGGTGTGTTCTGACAGATAAGCGCACGCATCTGTCCAGTGACAATGTGGACAGACTAACGTTCATCAAGATGAACAAGTCATAGATCAGCAAGGACTTTGCTACCCTGGTGTCATCCTGGGGACAGTTAAGGCTAGCGTATTTTGGAATGTGCTTGATGCAAATCAACATGTCAAGTTTGCAACTGGGGCACAAGTGATGCCACTGAAGTGGTGTGTGTGGCCCAATCCAATTTTTGGAAAAAAGGGAGACTTTGCTTGGAGTCCCCTTGCTGTGTTTTTAAAAACTATCCAAGATGAACAAGTCATGGTTCAGCAAGGACTTTGCTACCCCCGTGTCATCCCGGGGACAGTTAAGGCTGGCGTATTTTTGAATGTGCTTGATGCTAATCAACATGTCAAGTTTGCAACTGGGGCACAAGTGATGCCACTGAAGTTGTGTGTGTGGCCCAATTTTTTGGAAAAAAGGGAGACTCTGTTTGGAGTCTCCTTGCTGTGTTTTTAAAAATGATCCAAGATGAACAAGTCATGGTTCAGCAAGGACTTTGCTACCCCGGTGTCAACCTGGGGACAGTTAAGGCTGGCGTATTTTTGAATGTGCTCGATGCTAATCAACATGTCAAGTTTGCAACTGGGGCACAAGTGATGCCACTGAAGGGGTGTGTATGGCTCAATTTTTGGAAAAAAGGGAGACTCTGGTTGGAGTCCCCTTGCTGTGTTTTACATGATTTTAGAAGGGCATGGCATGCCTATATCTGTATCTCCTCCTCTTTGTACTCATCCAGCTCTTTTGTTTTCACATGAATATATGTCCTTGTAAGTTTTCTATGTGTTTTTGGTCTCTTGTGAGTTGTTTTTCACCTTTTGGACACCTTAGAAGGTGTTTTCTATGTGTTTGTGTTTGCCTGCCATTGTTTTCAATGGGGTTCGAATTGGTTCGTCGAACGTTCGTCAAACGTTCGACGAACTTGTCCTCCGTTCGATGAACCGAACTCAAACTCTCGGGGAATAGCTCATCTCTAGACAATACCATGCTAACTTTTGTTCATGTTACTGTACCTGTACCGCCCCGCGCTCGGCCGCAGCCGAGCTGCTCGGATCCGGGCTCGTTGGTGGGTGGATCGAGCGCCTACGGACCCGGGGTCACTTCGCTCTGAAAGGGGATGCTGGCGCTTTCAGTAGGGGTTAGGTAGGTGCACTGCCGGAGCCGCGCTTAAGTTCGTGATGCCACCCACGGATGTGGTGAAGTTGGACACCACCGCTGCAGTTACGGGGCACCTGGGGGAGATGGTAGGGCAGTCAGATGTTAACCCCTCCGTGGGCAGGGATGATGGCCCCGGGACCCGTTGGGGATAGTTGGGCGGTGCAGGGCGATGTGCACGGCCGGAGGGCACTGTTGTACTCACTGTTATTGACACACACAAGTCTCTGGTAAACCAAGTTGATGGTGGTCGGTGCCCGCAGCCGGTTGTGGTCGGGTCCCCCACCTGGATGGTGGTCTCTGCCTTTCTCCTGCACCGTGTTGTGTAGATGTAGACTGCCTGCACTTCAGGGACGGGAGTCCGCTCCCCAGCTTTGTGTATGTCGGGAGAGCCCATTACCCGCAGACGCTGGCCCGTGGGATATCTCTGCCTGTGCAGTGGCTTTCTATCCCCCTCGGTGGGCTGTTGTCTTCAGTCGGGACTTGGGTGGGAAAGGACCTATAGTCCAGACCGCAATCAGTTAATTAACTCAGTCCATTGGATTCTGGACCTCGTTTCAGGGTCTGAGTACCCCCCTGTGTGCTCCGGTTTCCAAGTCGGTTCCCCGGGTCGGTACCGGCGAGCCAATACCCTGTCCCGGTCCACCATGGTTCCACCGAGCCGTCTTCCCGGCTCCTGCAGGCTAAGGCCATCGCTTGCCTCCTAGCCAAGGTGTTTGGGCTATGACCCTCACACCTGTCAAACTGAGACTGTTCACTTTTTCCTGCCTCAGGCCCTCTGAACGCCTCGTTTTTTTGTTTGTTTTTTTTGTTTTTTTTATCAAAAACAGTGTTTACTAAGTACCCTATGTTTATATGCACTATGCTTTTATTTAGTTACAGCAGGGTATGTTTTCACAATTTTTTCCTTTGTTTCTCTTTGTCTCATGGCCAGTGTGAACATGGTCTCACAAGTTCCATGTATACCATCTCATACTACGGCTCACTTTTTTGTTTTTATGTAGTTTTTTTGTATTCTGTACAAACAGGGAGTGGCCTCCTTCTCAGCGAGCTAGACATTTCATTCTGTGAATCCCCCTGACTGTGTGTGTCCTGTTGGGACCCGGTCGCTCTCAGCCCTTAGCCACATTGAGGCCTATCTTAGACCCATGGTAAGGTTTTAATATTAGAGAGTGTAGGTACTATCCCAACTGGGTACACCTTGACGTTTGGTGGGATAGCTTTATGCTTTTTTTGATCAAAAACAGTGTTTACTAAGCACCCTATGTTTATATGCACTATGCTTTTATTTAGTTACAGCAGGGTATGTTTTCACAATTTTTTCCTTGGTTTCCCTCTGAACACCTCGGTGGGCATGGCCAAAAGCCTGGTTCCACCCCCTGGTGTGTTCATAAAGCACTGAGGGAGGTGACTAGGGTTTTTGTGGTTGGCTGATGACTCCTTTTTAGGGGACCAGTGTTGTGTGGGGCACTAACTGTGACTACCTGGCTAGTCCAGGGCGTCACATTTCCCCGTGGTTAATCACAGACCGTCCGTGGGCTGTCCGACAAACCACCGTTTTTTTTTATAACTGAAAAAGATAAAAGTTTTAGAACATTGGCAAATACAATAACATATTTACATTACAAAGATTTAGGATTCATCCCTTGACGGGAGGCATTTTGCTTAAACGTTACGGAAAATTTTTATTAACCCGGGAACGGAACGGGAACGGGTCCTTCCATTTGCCCACCCAAGCAAACCTAAACCTTGTTGCTGCCTCTAAAAACAGGTCAGTACCCTTTTTCCCCAGTCCAGGAATCGGATCAGGTCCGGGTGTTGCCCACACGGGCCGGGTAAAAGGTTCCTTACCCGGCAGTCTCTCAGAGGCCCCACGTCCAGGGGACCCCTGGCCCGGAGGGTTGTCACCGGTCTGCATGGTGACGGGACCTTGGCCTCCTCTGCCGCAGGCCCTTCCTCCAACCAGCCTCTCCGTAGACTGTAGGACGGGAAAGGTGGTCCGGGGCTATTTACAAAACTCAAAAGTTATTGGGTGGCCTGCAAGTTATCGGCCATGTTCATTTTTGTAAAATGGGGTATTTAACGGGGATCAAACAAAGTCCCAACGGGAACGGGCAGTATGGTAGCTGGGAACCACTAACTTGCTCAACACCCCTCTTCGTCCTCCGCAGGACTGTATGGCGGGGGAGGGGACTGGGTGTGCCTCTGGGCACTGCGGCTTACCTTCCTCCTGACATTGAGGGCAAACCATCCTCTCTCCCCACAATGCCGGGTGTAGCTCACCAGCTCCCCAGGCTCCAGATCACGATCCGGGTGGGAGTTGACGTCCCGCCAGGATACGAATATCTTTACCTCCAGGCCCGGTTCAAAGATGAACCCCCATCCACGCTGGGGGTCAAACTGCCGGACTTGGCCTTTGTGGGTCGGGCCCCGTACCCAATAGGTAGCGTTGCGTTGATTGTCCTTCTCCCGGATCGTCCGAGCCAGCACCTCTGTCTTCTGTTTCTCACGTGTCGCAATCTCCCGGCCCAGCTGGCGCTGCTGCTGCTCCTAATACGGAGCGTCCTCATGCTCCGGTTCCCTCTGCGTAGGGGTCTGGCCCAGTCGGAGCTCCCCCGTGCCAGCTACGACTGGCACCTGCTGCACTGGGGAACTCCGCTGTGACGCGGCCTGCACTGCTGCCTCACAGCGGCAACCCCGTGACACCTCAGCAGAGGCCTGGAAACTAGGAGCAGCCGGCTTTACCTGCTGGGCCCTCTTCCGGTCTGCATCCACCTCCATCTTGGCCGGGCGGACTGCCGAGGGCTGGATCTCTTTGGGAGCGGCCACTTCCAGGACTGGCGGGTCCACACCGGGAACGGGCATCTTCCGGGGGTGAATCTTCCACGGGAGTGGGATGGGCGTTGACCGGGTGACTGGCCGTCCTCGGGCTGCTTCCACCGGCGGGTCCTCGCGGGTGGATTGGACGGGCTTCGCTGCCGGTGTCAGGGGCAGTGGACCCAGCGGGGGAGCAGTGGCAGCCGGTATGGGCGGTGAGGGAGGACACATAGAGAGCAGGGGCAGACCGGGTCCCTAAGCCGCATCGGGGACACAGGGGTGTGGGTCGCTTACCCGCTCCTCCAAAATTGCCTCCACTTCACGTTCCCGCACGACCGCAGCTATCTCCCCCATCTTGGCCACCCACTGCTCCATCAGGAAGCGCACCTGGGCCTGCAGACGGCGGCACATCAGTGTCGTCCGGGCTTCCACCCATGCTGCTGTTCCAGGCGCGAGCTCCGGTGCTGTGGGCTTACGGGACGGGTCGGCCATGGTGCTCTCGCGGGGTCCAGGAACCAGAAGTGTGGCAGGATCCTGGAGTCCCTGCCCTTTATCAGCTCGGTTACATGTCGCTGAATCTTCACCCGCCCCCCCTTGGTTTTTTCACAGCACTCACTTCTCTTTTTCTGTAGTTTCGTTTTCCGATTGCGATTGCGCGCTTTGCTGCACAGCCGTGTTCCCAGGGGGCGGGGCTTCGGCTTTCACGCCCTTTCTGCGGGGAAGAGGACTCCAGCAGGAATCTTTGCACCAAAAGATGATGGCAAGATGGTGGATTCTGAAAACTTTTCAACGGATCACTGCTGACTTTGCTTCAAGGAGCACTTCACTAGGTAAGTGAATAGTTAAGTATCCTGTTCGTGACGCCAGAAGAGTCGATGTGTACCACCCCCACTCTGCCGCAGCCAAGCCGCTCGGATCCGGGCTCATTGGTGGGTGGCACGAGCACCTCCGCACCCGGGGTCACTTCGCTCTGAAAGGGGATGCTGGCGCTTTCAGTAGGGGTTAGGTAGGTGCATGGCCGGAGCCGCAATTGAGTTTGTGACGCCACCCACGGATGTGGTGAAGGTAGACACCACCGCTGCAGTTACGGGGCACCCGGGGGAGATGGTATAGCAGCCAGATGTTAACCCCTCCGTGGGCAGGGATGATGGCCCCGGGACCCGTTGGGGATAGCTGGGCAGTGCAGGGCGATGTGCACGGCCGGAGGGCACTGTTGTACTCACTGTTATTGACACACACAAGTCTCTGGTAAACCAAGTTGATGGTGGTCGGTGCCCGCAGCCGGTTGTGGTCGGGTCCCCCACCTGGATGGTGGTCTCTGCCTTTCTCCTGCTCCATGTTGTGTAGATGTAAACTGCCTGCACTTCAACGACGGGAGTCCGCTCCCCAGCTTTGTGTATGTCGGGAGAGCCTGTTTGCCCACAGACGCAGGCCTGTGGGATCTCTCTGCCTGTGCGGTGGCTTTCTATCCCCCTCGGTGGGCTGTTGTCTTCAGTCAGGACTTGGGTGGGAAAGGACCTATAGTCCAGACTGCAATCAATTAATTAACTCAGTCCATTGGATTCTGGACCTCGTTTCAGGGTCTTAGTACCCCCCTGTGTGCTCCGGTTTCCGAGTCGGTTTACCGGGTAAGTACCGGCGAGCCACTACCCTGTCCCGGTCCACCACGGTTCCACCAAGCCGTCTTCCCGGCTCCTGCAGGCTGAGGCCACCGCTTGCCTCCTAGCCAAGGTGTTCGGCTTACGACCCTCACACCTGTCAGACTATCACCGGCTTGTCTCACAGGCCTCACCTCCTCCACTCCTCCCCTCCGACTAGACTAGACTCAGACTGAGACTGTTTACTTTTTCCTGCCTCAGGCCCTCTGAACTCCTCGGTGGGCGAGGTCAACCGCCTAGCTCCGCCCCCTGGTGTGTTCATCAAGCACTGAGGGAGGTGACTAGGGTTTTTGTGGTTGGCTGATGACTCCTTTTTAGGGGACCGGTGTTGTGTGGGGCACTAACTGTGACTACCTGGCTAGTCCAGGGCGTCACATAACCAGCCTGCAGAGCCTAAACGTGCTACTGTCAGGGCCGGGCGGTCGGGCAGACCCAGGAGGTGGATCCACTGGGCCGAACTCTAAGATGGTGGTAGGGAGTCCGGTAGCTGAAGCACTGATGGGCAGCAGAACAGTCCGTGCAAGTGAAGGTAGCGGAGGAGTCCCTGGGACCACGGAGTCACAGATGGCAGTCCGGGTGACGTAGCTCAGGTTCGGAAGCCAAGATGATGTCAGGCGGGGTCCGGAACCTTTGGAGCGAGATGACGGGTCACCGCAGGGATCCGAGATGGTACGGACTGTCAGATGGCAGACGGACAGCGTGCGGGGCTCGGGATTCAGCAGGACTGGATGGCGAGGCGGGATCAGCTCTAGAAGAGAGATACGTAAGTATGGCAGGAAAACACAAGGAGACCTGACTCCTAGCTCAGAAAACACGAAGATCAGGCCCCGCCCCCTTGGACAAGAACCCCCTTTATACCCCGTACCTGTCTAACCTCATTTCCTGTTAATGGGCGCTGGCCCTTTAAGAAAGGGTCAGTGACCGCGCGCGCGCCCTAATGCGCATGCGCGCGGCCCGGGTGCCAGAAGCCAGGGAAGGAGGCTGAGAGGAGGACGCAGGGGAGCCGGCCAGGGCCTGGGAGGCCGTCGGGCGCCGGGATCGGCGGCCAGGGAGCCTAGGAAGGACGGGCACAAGAGACTGGGACGCGGGGAGCGTGGCAGGTGAGCCGGGGAGCGGGACAGGAGACCCGGGAAGGGGAGCCGAGGGCCCGGGGAGCGTGACAGCTACCATGACCTGCAGTGTCTCTCCATTAAGCACAACTGAGACATTATTGATTAGCATTTGCAAAGTGAGCTGCCAGCAGTGGCTCTTAATAATTTGTGAGCCACAGTGCATTCAGTGCGGCAGAACATTTCTCAAACAACCATTCATAACTCCATTGATAGCATGCAAAGATGTGTGTAATTATGTGTGTGGTACTCATATTTAATACTGAATAAATCAAGATATTTTATATTAAAGATGACCTGATAAATCAGAATTAGGGATGTGTGATCCCCCCGATGTTCGGGATCAGGAGACTCGCCGAAATGTTTTTTAGAGATCGAACTCGTGATCAAGATAACACGAATTTGCGTCCAATCACCAAACTAGGGCTTTACAATTATGGGATGCGGCGGAGGTGGTGTAAAATAAAGAATATAGTTAAGAATAAATATTGTCATTATACTTAGAGATTCTGCAATGCATCCTGCAGACTCTGTCTCCCGGGAGCTTCTGCTTCCACGTCTGATGATTGGTGTGCCCCCAGTAAGCATCACTGACTAAAGCACCTTCCATGATGTCATAGCCATGTGATCAGACTGGTGTGAATGTTGTACAGACATTGGCTTATAGACTGGTCACATGGCTATGACGTCATCAAAGGTCCTGTTAACTGAACTTTGACTTTCACTGTGCGAGTGTCGCATCGCATAGCCGCACACTCTCCTGACAGGAGCAGTCTTCTGCATGTATTTCCATGCAGCTGAGGTGCTCATATCCAGAGAGTATCAGACTGTGCGGGGTGATGCCGATGCAAGACTCCAAGAGTCATATGCACCGGCCTCAGTGTCAGCTTGCTTCTCACTCTGTATAAACGTTTGTCTGTACAGAGTGATGAAGCAGAGCTGACACACAACACAGGGTATTTTTTTTTTAATTTAAAATAAAACAAAAAAAGCATTTAGAGACTCCATCTTTTTATAAAAAAATCCTTAGTACAACATAGTCCGCCACTTCCAAACGCTTTACCCCGCTCGTCCAGTGGCCCTGATGGCGGTGGCACACTGGGTAATAAAAAGGTTAATACCAGCTTTGTATTCTCAGCTGGTACTAAACCCGAAATTCATGGTGTCACGCAAAATTAGATGTGGCCACCACGAATTTCTAGTAAACAGTAAAAAAAAAAACACAGAGCAGAGAATTATTTTTATTACAAATAAAACAAAAAAAAACATTTAAAAACTCCATATTTATTATAAAAAAATACTTAAGGCTACTTTACACACTGCGATATCGGTCCCGATATCGCTAGTGTGGGTACCCGCCCCCATCTGTTGCACGACACGGGCATATCGCTGCCTGTGCCGCACAACATCGCCCACAGCCGTCACACATACTTACCTGTCCGGCGACGTCGCTGTGACGGGCGAACCGCCTCCTTTCTAAGGGGGCGGTCCATGCGGCGTCACAGCGACGTCACTGAAACGTCACTGAACCGCCGCCCAATCGCAGCGGAGGGGCGGAGATGAGCGGGACGTAACATCCCGCCCACCTCCTTCCTTCCGCATAGCGGCCGGGAGGCAGGTAGGGAGAGCTTCCTCGCTCCTGCGGCGTCACACGCAGCGATGTGTGCTGCCGCAGGAACGAGGAACAACTTCGTTACTGCTGAAGTAACGATAATTGGGAATGGACCCCCGTGTCGCCGATTAGCGATTTTTCACTGTTTTGCAACGATGCAAAATCGCTAATCGATGTCACACGCAACGGCATCGCTAATGCGGCCGGATGTGCGTCACGAATTCCGTGACCCCAACGACTCCGCATTAGCGATGTCGTAGCGTGTAAAGCCCGCTTTAGTCTAACGTAGTATACAAGTAGAGCATTATCAGCTCTCCTTCATCACTCTGTACACACAAACGTCGTCTATGCAGAGTGAGAAGCATGCTGACACTGAGGCCAGTGCGTATGACTTGTGCAGTCTCGCATCAGCATCACTATGCATGGACTAACACTCTCCGGACACGAGCGCCTCAGCTGCATGGAAATACATGCAGCCGACCGCTCCTGTCAGGAGAGTGTGCGGCCATACCAGGTGATGCCAATGTGATAATTGAACAGTGACAGTAAAAGTTCAGTTAACAGGACTTTTGATAATGTCATAGCCATGTGACCAGTCTGTAAACCAATATCTGTACAACATTCACACCAGACTGGTCACATGGCTATGATGTCATAGAAGGTTCTTTAGGCTGGGAAATAGTAATTATAATCATAATGTTTTTGAATAATGTGCTTTTTTTTATAGCTCCTGGACCAGAACTGTAACATGAGCTTTCCAGGAAAGCTTGTAATCAGGATTGTGTACACGATCACTATGTGTTCGGTATGATCCCGGAACTTTACAGTTTGGGATCGCACATCATTAATCGGGATATCATTCAAGTTGAATTGCCTAAAATGTGCAGGTCCCTGCAAATTTGAATGGTTTATGATTCAATTTAAACAGATTACAATAAAACATGTTACAGAGTATTAATTCCTTCACCCCCCGGGTGATTTTCCGTTTTTCATTTTTGTTTTTTGCTCCGCTTTTTCCAAGAGCCGTAACCTTTTAATTTTACCATCACTCTTGCCATATGGGGACTTGTTTTTTGCGGGACGAGTTGTACTTTTAAATGAAACCAAAGTTTGCCATATACTTTTGGAATATTTTATTCACTGTGCTCAATATATAGTAAAACTGATGTGTCGGTGTGATGCATCAGGTTGATATGAGTTAGCATACACCAAACATGTATACTTTTTACTTTTATCTAAGGGATTAAAAAAATCAGAAGTGTGTCCAAAAAAAGTGGCGTACTTTTTAGTGCCATTTTCTGTGACCCGTGGCTGTGATGATGTGTCCCTCCCCAATCCCCGGCCTTAATTCATGTACTCTATGCTATATAGGGTCATGTAGGTTTCTTGGCTGTCTTTGTTCTTTGGTTGTAACATTATATCCCCCCAGCCTGTACCATATTGTAATCAGGCTCCAGTAGTAGCTATTGTTCTGTATGTACTGCTTCTGGTGGGAGATTGTTTGTTCCACTCAGCATGGGGCTCCTCCAATCCACAACTTGGTAAACAGAACAGAGACAGGACATCTAGAATCCTTTCATGTATCAAATGTCCAGGGGAGGTGTGTCCTTCTGCCCACCTAAGGGGCTGACCCCAGGAGAGGAGAATAATGAGACCCATGTTAGTCAGTTAGTTGGATCTCGGCTGGAGACATACTAGGATCTATGGCTGAGGCTGGATCCAAGTGTCTGTGTATGGACTGTTACAGATTTAAGATCAATGGCCATGTGGGATTGTGTTTTATTGTTCACCCTGTTGGACTCAAGGAACGCATATAAGGACCATTGCCATATTTTCCCTGGCGTCGGGATACCGGGAGGCGCTCCCGGATCTGTTGTCTTGTTGTGGACTCCTTGCAGACTTTAAGGATTTATATTTATGTTTGGTGCTTTATCTTTGTGGTTCCAATAAAACCCTTTGGATTGTTCCTTGGCCTGGCGTCCCTTACTGCGCTGTTGCATACCCCATCACAGTGGCGTTCTCATTTTTCAGGTTATGGGGCTCAGTGATGATGGCTTATTATTTGTTTCTCAAGCTGACATTTTTAATGGTACTATTTTTGAGCAGATGCTACGTTATGCCCCTGTTATTGCATTATTAGCAAAATTAGCGACAACCAAAAAACATAATTTTGGTGATTAGAATCTTTTTGCTGCTACGCTGTTTACCGATAAAATTAATTGATTTTATATTTTGATACATCGGGAATTTTTGAACGCAACAATTTCAAATGTGTGTATATTTTTAATTTTTTTAACCCTATAATTTTTAATGGAGTGAATGGGAGGTGATTTGAACTTTTAGGTTTTTTATTTTTTTTTAATTTTTTTAAACTTTTTTTTTACTTTGTTTTATTTTACTAGTCCCCTTAGGAGACTATAAGGATCAGCAGTCTGATCGCTCATTCATTTCTCTTGATCTGAGCTGCACATCGCAGACAGCAGAAATGCTTCTCTTCTGTTAAAGCCAGCCCTCTGCTAGCTGTAACAGAAAGTGAGTCATGATAGTGACAGGAGTCATCACATGACCCTGGCTGCTACAACAACTATCGGCTCCCCGTGATCATGAGCATTACCTGCTGCAGGCAATTAAATTGCGCTGTCACATTTTGACAGCGTGATTTAAGGGGTTAACAGGCACGAGTAGATTGCGGATCCACCTGCGCCTACAAAGCACACATGTCTTCTGTACCAATCAGAAGACATGTGCAAGGATCACACATTAAAACTAATCAGATACAGAATTGGGGAAAAGCATAATGTTCTAACCATGATTTCAAGACAACCGCTTTACTTTGGATTCACAGCAAAAGAAAATTGGAAAAAAACCTTGAAAAATTTTACAATACTTACTAAATTGAATCTCAAACAGTTCAACCTTTCTAAAAGTTCTGTTTTGTTTGGATATTTAGCCATGATTACCAATGCCTGGTCACAATACTAATGTACTGCAGAATACATGTAACAGGACTCTTGTACAATCTTCATCTGTGTGAATTTATACCAATAAATAATAGTATGAGCATCACAAATAGGCCTGTAAGGTGACAACGTCATAGATAGTACTTGTGTGAGTAGTTATTTCATCAGTGCTTTGTTCATGTTCTGCCTTTGATCACCGGAGCTTTCTGCATCTTTCAAAGCATTAATATTGGGACCAAAAATTGGTAAGTATGGCTTTTTCTGTGATCTTCCGGGGATTTATTTATTTTTCAGGAATTTCTAAGCATGTATGTGTGAGGTTGTTACACCACACCGTCAAAATTTCCCTCTTTTGTTATGACAGTTTCTAAGCATTTGTCTGATTTCTAACAGTATTTTAGATCTCTAGTTGGTTTAATGCTTCATGATTTATTGCAATTTGGATTTTAAAAACATTTATATTTGGATGATTTGTGTGCTCATGTATTTAAAATGTGGATATTATATACTGAAGTCTCACTAAAGCCCGCTTTGCACGCTGCAATGTATCTTACAATGTGTCAACGGGGTCACGTCGTAAGTGACGCACATCCGGCATCGTAAGGTACATTGCAGTGTGTGACAGCTATGTGCGATTGCGATTGAACGGTAAAACGTTCATCGCACGCACGTCGTTCATTCCTCATGAATTGAACGTCAGCTTGTTCATCGTACCCGGGGTAGCACATTTCGCAGTGTGTGACACCTCGGAAACGATGAACAGATCTTACCTGCGTCCTGTGGCTCCCGGCCAGCAATGCGGAAGGAAGGAGGTGGGCGGGATGTTTACGTCCCGCTCATCTCCGCCCCTCCGCTTCTATTAGCCGGCTGCCGCGTGACGTCGATGTGAAGCCAAATGTCCCTCCCACTCCAGGAAGTGGACGTTCGCCGCCCACATCGAGGTCGTATGGACGGGTAAGTACGTGTGACGGGGGTTAATCATTTGTGCGACACAGTCAACAAAATTGAACATGCCGCACATACGATGGGGCGGTTACGATCGCATACGATATCGTATGCAAAATCGTAACATGTAAAGCAGGCTTTACAGTCTTTCTGAAGACCTTCGGCATCGCTTAAAGTTGTTGCTTCTTCAGTTCTCTAGAGTAAATTGTTCCTTTTTAGCTGCTTTTGTATTTGTGCCTTGATTTTATACTATATATTTTATTTTTCACCACTTTTTACATTGTCTTTCTTTTTTAAGTCATTTTATTTTGCTTCACATCTTTGCTTATCTAGATGTTTTAGGCAGAATCACAAAATGCAACTTTTACCAAACAGCGCAATTTTTGGGCACATCTCACTAGAGCCCCTGCCTGGATTAAGGTAAATAATTTATAATTTGGCATAATTTTAGTCAAACAAATGACTAATTAAAGGTTTTGAAACTGTTTGTGTAGAGTGGCTTGGAGAAATAGTCAAGGGAGAGGGATTGACTCTAGGCACCCCGACACACTACATGAAATACCTGGTCCTAGCTGGATATGTGGACTTGTGCAATAAGGGCTAGCAACCCCCGCAGGCCGCAAACTGCCACTGGTGTTGGCTGGTCAGGACTGGATGACGACTCATGCTCACAAGGAGACCAAAAGTTCACTTTGTACCACAACTCTTTACTGTACATTTCATTCTCTTTCACAGTTTTAGGTTCCAGATAGGGGTCACATATTTTCCAGCAAGTTACAGTTTTGCACAACATCATCAGACACAGTTCAATTTTCCTCATGGTTGTGCTCAATCTAATTGGTCCGATGAGTCGCAGTGCACCCAGTCCAGTGTTAGAGAATACACAGTGACTTGCTAAAGTCCCACATCCAATCTCCTTAGGGATCCCTTAATGACTAGAGTAAAGCATAACAATTCCAGGACATCTAGCGGGAAACTGCTGGACTACATTCATATGCCATTCGGGGTTAACCTGGTACCTTGTCAGTTAAGGGGCCTGGCTGCTAGACTTCTGCCTTAGAAGAAGTCACCCACTACTTTGACAGTTAAGCGGACTTGTTGCTAGGCTTCCATTTGTCCTCTATCTTCTATCATCTAGGGCTAATTTTGTTCATGATCAGTCTGTAGTTACATCTCTTGAGGCTCATGTAATCTTGCCTTCTGTCTCCTGATCTTCATTGCTACAAACCACCCACTGTATGCAACCTCCTTGACTAACTGACCATACTTCTGTCACGATTTCTCAGTAGGCCTTCTCTGACTCCTTCCAGAATAAACCATCCTTTCCCTGTCAGCTGACATCTCCCAGGGTGGGCTAGTCCCAACACTTAACTGTTTCTGTCCTTGTGATCTTTTGCTGGGCAGACTTAACCTTTCACCCAGTTCTATACCAACATTGTAAATAATACCTTACCAACACTGCTATGCATTACATTTTACCTTATCTTACCAAGACTTATCTCTATCATGCATTACATGATCATCACTGCTACATCTTATACATTATTATATTTTATGATATCCCATCCTACATTATACGTTATGCATTATACCATATTTAACCTTATATAACATTACTTTATGATGTCTTACATTACACCTTACACTATAAATTACACTACAACCCAATTCACATGACACATTACCATATTTTTTGGACTATAAAACGCATTAGATTATAAGAGGCACCCTGGTTTTAGAGTAGGAAAATAGGAAAATAACATTTTAAGCAAAAAATGTGGTCATGGCACAGTGTTATGGCGCAAGGATCTACTGCTGACACTGTTATGGGGTTAATGTCCCTAAATTCTCTACTAAGGTGCCCCATCCTGGTAATGATCCTCCTGCCTTGTATATTATCCCCATCCTTGTATATATGTCCCCCATCCTGGTATAGGCAACTTTGGCACACATAAAAACATAAACATTTATACTCACCTTTCCTCACTCCACGCAGCATCGCTCGTCTTCCTGTCTGTGCCAGCAGCAGCGCCGCTCACCTGTGACGTCATCGCTGTGCGTATCCCTCTCCACACACATCAGCTGGCAGGCAGACAGGAGGTCATCGCAATGCTGCAGGGAAAGGTGACCGGTGAGTGTACTTACTCACTGCCCCCCGCGCTGATGATGATACGCGGGGGCAGTGAATATAGCCACACATGTTCACTCAAGGCTGTAGGAGCCAGGGATGATCCCGCGGGCTGGCTTTTTAGTATGCGCACACCCCCCGCCCATCACCCCGCCCACCTCTCAGAGACAGCTTCAGAGCTGAGAGATGATGGGTGTAAGGATGCAGTGCATATGAAATGAGGCTAAAAGCTGGTCCGCATGGTCATAGTATGTGCTGTGTACAGCCTGCTCTTGCCTCTGATGACCACCACCGCACCCCCCTTCCCCGCAGCCATCGGACTAGAAGACGCACTCCCCACTTTCCCCCAAAATTTTTGGGAAAAAGGTGTGTCTTAAAATCCAAAAAATACGGTATATACAAGAGACGCAAGATACTTTACACTACATGACAATATAATAGTGCGATCGGTGTCTTCAAGGGTTGGAACAAGTCCACCACCCTTACATTTGCATACAAAATGTAAAAATATAGTTATAGCCAAAAATAAGTTGCATTTTTGATTTTTCTTCAAATCCATGAATGGCATGCACTATTTAGAAGAGCTTGGTAATAAAAGAGAACCACAGGGAATATCACAAGACAAAAAAAGAAAAGCGATTTCAATAGATAGCACAAAATGAATCAGGATCTATGCCTAAAAGAAAAAATATTCATAAAAAAAACTGTTTATTGTAATTATTACTTTGCATTATGGACTCGATTGTAAAAATCATACAAAAGAAAATAGGAAAAATGACTGTCTGTTAATAATATACCGCTTGGAAAAAAAAATTTCCACTTAGGTGAGCACAGTCTCTTTATGACAGACAGCCACTAGTAATCTGAGGTTTCCTTGCAACAATAAAACATAAAAGTTGATTTAATTATAGCGTATTTTAATAGGAAACCTCATAAAGGTGCTAGAGACCCTGCCCAAAGCAAGCAGAAATAAATAATAAAAGCCCTCATTTCTTATACTGCTAATTACCATAATCCCTTGTTAAAAGGTTAAAGTATTACACATACGAGTCTTTCTTTACGGTGGAGGCACGCACAGTAAACACATTTGTTTTATAGTTTAAAATTGGTTACATGTAAAATCCATGTAAATTACATCCAAATTTACAATGCAAAACATCCTCCTGTGTGGCTAAAATAAATCACAATATTAACAAATATTACACGCTTGAAAATAAGGACAAACAATGGCAAACTGTTCTAATAATCTTTTAAATTAATCTCCTGCAGAAAGTTTCTGGATTAACTAATGAGGTCAAATACTTAATCTTAGAAATTCATGTTCTGAATACAGTTTCCTTATATTAGATGGTGTAAATAATTGCTATATTTTATTGTATCTGTGCATTATTGTATTTACTTTAGGATAAATTATTAATATAATAACAAATAATTAATTAATTATTCTAATTAGAGATGAGTGAACCTTTGGAAGTTTGGCTCGGCAGGCACAGTCGGACTTTAAAAAACTTTGGTTTGTGACCCCAACTTGATTCGAACCTCAATGGAAGTCTGTATTTGGGCATTTTGTGTCTCCAAACACATGCAGCCTGCCATAAGCAGAACACTTCCAGGGAAGGGTGGGTGTAGTTTTTCAATTCTTTTTTTTTTTTTTGTGTGTGCACAATACATCTGATCATGTTGATTTTACCCCAAGTCCGAGCCATTCAAACACTGCATGCGGCTCGCACTGGGTTCAGCATCAATCATACCCAAGCACAGTGCTACTTGCTTGAGTGATTTGCACTCATAGCTCCCTCGAATTTTGAACCCGAACTTTGTTTTTTTGGAAGTCAGTTTCCGAACTCCGACCATCAAACCTCAGATTCACTTATCTCTAATGGGAATAATTCATATTTCTTTATTCATTAAGGTTGATATGTCACCTACATTAGAAATGAGCAAAACTTATTCGAGTGGTTATGTTCAGGGTCATGTATTGGGGTGAAGAGGATTCGCTCTATCCTAGGGTAGCCTCTCCTACTTACCCTAGGCAGAGCAATTTCCTATCTTATTACGACACAAGCGGATCAGGTACCTAGGACTTCTACCATAGAAGCTTCACTCCCCGATGCAGCGGACCTCACAGTAAAGCTTCGCCAGATGCTCGTGATCTACCTCCATGGGCTCAGAAGGGGTCACAGGGGCTACAAGTAGATGGGCCTCTGGAATGAAGGATCCAGGTGCAATGACCTCTTCTCCATGTTCACCTTTCTGGATCATTCTTGAGACTGAAGGTCGATACAGATAGCCAGCGATACTAGGTCATACAGAGAAGTTGGAACATCTCCACCAGCCAGGCCATCCTTTATCCTTCCAGGCAATCCTTCCCAGAATATAGCCATCTGTGCTTTGTTATTCCAACCTAGTTCAGAGGACAAGGTGTGGAAACGGACAGCGTATTGACCTATGGTGGGACTGCCTTGGCGGAGTTTTAAGAGCGATGATGCCCTTGAAGAGACTCGAACTGGCTTGTCGAACACCTTGTGAAATGTTTCCAGAAAGGTCAGCGGGTTAAGGATTATTGAATCATTTTCACAGTCGTTTGATCAAGAAGAGGGCCTCGTCAGTCAGGTGCGACATCATGAAGGCCACTTTGGCCCTGTCCGAGCTCAAGAGAGGCAGCAAAAGTTCAAAGTGCAGAGAGCACTGATTTATGAAGCCCCTGCATAGTTGAGGATTACCATCAAACAGAAGGGGACTTCAGGTGAGGACCAGGGAGTGGAGCTTGAATTGCTGTCAGTGTAAAAACTGTAGCTGATACCACAGCAGTCAAAGATAAGGCTTGACAGCGGGTATTCAGTGACTGTAGATTAGTCAGGATCTGGTCCTGTTATTCCAGCTGTCAAACCATCTCTTGCTGCAGGCTGTTAAGCAGGACAACACTGGAACCAGCGGGATTCATGGCGTGGGTAAACTGTAATGCTCGTGGGAGTTAGTAAGGAGTGGACTTACTGGACCAAGGCACTGAGTGGCTACCGAGACTTCACTAAGCTACAGGTGGTGGGGATAGGCTTGTGCTGGTAGTTAGTCACCAGGGGCAGTGCCATGGGATCTCGGTAGCTCAGCAGCTGGCGCCAGAGGTATTGACACACGAACTCTCACTAATATGGCAGGTGCAGCCAGGATGGCTTATGCAGCAGGCTCAGATGAAATGGAACACTGCAGCAGCATCCGGTACAGCAGACATGACTCATAGGATACAATACATCAGCAGCCAGTATAATAGACTTGACCAATATGGTATGATACAGCAGCTGTTAGTATAGCAGACTTGACCAATAAGGTACCATGCAGGAAGAGCCGGTACAGCAGACTTGGCTGACAGGGTACAATGTAGCAGCAGTGAATTTGTCAGGTACTGGAACACAGAACAGCATTAACAATGTGGAACACAGCACTAAACAGGAGCACCACTAGAGACCTGATCACTAGTAAGGTAAAGACCACATTGCCCAAGCACCTCCCTCAAGGGGAAGCTGCCTTAAATACCTGATGCCTCTCAGCCATAGGCACTTCCAGTGCAATGACGCAAACGCACTAAGAGCACTCCTAGGAAGCCTGTGCGACATATGCAGGCCCCAGGAAGCAGCAGCAGGGACCAAGGATGGAGATGCCACCACTAGGCGACCGGGAAAGTGAGAATGCTGGCGTCCCCACTGGCAGAGGGGAGCAGAACAGTGTAGGGGATGCCGAAAAGGGCATTACAAGATCATTTCATCTTTAACTTGCTTAACTGTTCAAAGTAACAGTAATTTTGACCAGGTATGCCAAAACGTTTGCATGCCACTGTTTGTCTGAACTACAAGGCTCAGATTCACTCCTTTTATCTATGGTGGTTTATATTTGCAGGGCTCCATTTCAGGTTTCAAAGTTCATCTGCAATCATCTCTGCAAACTCATGGATTTCTACAATCTGCAACTAGTGTTCCTCAGATCTGCTGACTAACCCATTGTCTGTATGTAAGGGTGGCACATGGCAGTTGTAGTCATGGGTGGGAATGAATCCCGGCTGCTGTGCATGCCTGCAGTGTCAGTCCACACCCCGACCCCCTCCACAGTGAAAGGGTAGATTTTCTGGAAAGTGTGGTGCACAGTACTCACTTGTGGGCCAGAGGCCTCAACTGTCTCAATCTTCCACATGATTCCTTAGCTGCTAATAGCAGCTGGTTCCAATTCCTCAGTTTCAGTACAGGTCACATAGAATTCAGTGAACACAAGACACTTCTCTTCAACTAGAACTTTACTCAGCATTACCATTTCAACATATATCTTCACAGTATGTGAGGTAAAACATGTTTCAGTAATGTTACGGTGTACATTCATATTGTTCCTGCTTTACACCTGGACACCTCCTGCTTGCTGCTTGAGGACTTCCTAGCACAATGTCTCTCTTTCTTGCTTCGGACCCTCTGTTTCTCCCACCTGGTGACTCCTGGTCTACTTCTCCTGTAGAAAAGGGGACTATCAGGTGCTGTCTTAGCAGCAACCCTGAGCTTAAAGGCCCCCTTACACGTGTCGATTTATCGTGCATTCGCATGTGCGATCGCACCCACCCCCATCATTTGTGCATTACGGGCAATTTGTTGCCTGTGTCGCACAAAGTCAGTAACCCCCGTCACACGTACTTACCTCCCGAAAGACCTCGCTGTGGGCGGCGAACATCCTCTTCCTGAAGGGGGAGGGACGTTTGACGTCACAGCGACGTCACACAGCGGCCGCCCAATAGAAGCGGACGGGCGGAGATGAGCGGGACGTAACATCCCGCCCACCTCCTTCCTTCCGCATTGCCGGCGGCCACAGGTAAGCTGCAGTTCATCATTCCCAGGGTGTCACATGGAGCGATGTGTGCTGCCTCGGGAACAATGAACAACAGGCGAGCAGAAGGACAATCGATTTTTTGAAAATGAGCGACGTGTCAACGAGCAACGATAAGGTTGGTATTTTTGCTTGTTCACAGTCACTCGTAGCTGTCCCACGCTACGATATGTCAAACGATGCCGGATGTGCGTCACTAACGACGTGACCCTGACAACATATTGTTAGATATATCATAGCGTGTAAAGGGGCCTTTTGGCTTTGTACCTCCAGAAGTCTTCACACCCAGGATTTTCTGGGTCCAGCCCACCAGAAGTGGGCACTCCTGGCCTGGCAGACCAGTTCCTACATCCTCTCTTTACTCTTTCCTCACACTGACTAACTATCTAAGATGGCTTCTTCCAGTAGTCTCTGCTCTGTCTCCACCCACATTAACTATTAATCATCCTACAAAGTACCTGTCATACTATTACCGACCAGTAAGGGGTGATATTACCTGACAAAACATTCTAGAATCTTCATTATACACTACCTTATGTTTCTGTGTATATAATTCTAACTTTATCACATTAATATATACATCCTCTACAAACAGTAGATTTGCAGGTTTGGGGCGGCCAAGACTTACACCCACTTACATAAAAAAATAATAATAATAATAAACTGTTATCTAACATGGTCTGTAATTGTTTTCTATCCCTTAATTTAGCTGCAAGTGTGATGAGCTATTACCTGGACTTGTTAACATTATGTTATAGCAGTTTCTTGTTTACTTTACATTTTACAGCTCTTTCGATCATATGTACCCCTGGCTCTGTGGCTTCCGGTATCTTGCTTTGCTCATTTCCTGCAGTTCAGCATTATACATTGTCAAAGTCATCGCTGTTCCACTTATCTTCCAGCAAGCATAGTCCACTTTGCCATCTGGTCCATGTGTTCACCCTGACTTGAGGCCTGTGCCCATCAGAAACTTTGTTGGACCCAATTTAAAGGGAATCTTTGGCCATCTTTGTCCTCCTTCTTCTGAAACCTGGGTGCATAACGCGTCCTATGTCATACACATGAGCCGACATTGAGGTTCCGTGCAGGCACACTACAACACTTTGATCTGCTCTGCTAAGAGCAGGTCAAAGTGCGCCTTTGCAGGACTTCAATGCAGGCTTGTGTGCATGATGCAGGACGCATCATGCACCCAGGCTTCAGAAGAAGGGGACAAAAATAGCCAAAAGAGGAGGTGCCAGACCCAGAGAATGGAGACACCCATCTGATCGGTCTGCACCGCACTGCCCTTTAGGTGAGTATTATAAAGTGATTTTTATGGTCTACACAGCAGCCTGGGCATTTATATACAACATGTTAGAATGCTGTATATAAGATCCCACTGGTGGAACCCGCAGCTTATAAACGCCAAATCTGGTGAAAGGTTCCCTTTAAACCCTCGCCTTCACCATATTTTTACCAGCATAATTTTTTTTTTTTTAAATTCTGATAAAATATATTATTTAAATATTCAATACTTAATTACTCAAGAACATACTACAGAAATATTCTTTCTCTAGCAAAATATATAGTCAAACATCAGAAGTCCCTATAATGTATATAAATCATTACTTTTATAATGGGAAATGTTGTGTCTACATGTATACATGGCAATTGGCCATTAAGAAATTAGTTAAGGAAATGGCTCATTTTCTTCTGTGGAGCCCTTTTCATGTAAATATTATCAAATGAACAGTAGTTGAAGGAGGCCAAGTACTGAAGAATCATCTTGAAAAGATTAAAGAAGAAAAATGATCACTTAAAAAAACTTTTAACCCCTTTTCATACTAATCAGAATAGCTGACATAGCACACTTATAATAACAAGACTGACTTTACAAGACAGTGGTGGCCATAACATGAAAAACTATTACCTTTTGGAAGATTGACTTTCTCTTACCTCTTCTAGTGTACCAGTTGTCCTTTTCTTTTGCTGTTCCCTTTCTTCTTGATTGTGCATTATATATTATATTACATTGTATAAGTTCTCCTTATTTTTTAAATACCTCAAGCTTGTTAGTACAGCCTTCCACGCAGACTCCTGCTCTCAAGATGGCCGTTTATGAAGGAAAATGTGACCAAATCTGCCTTTAAGCCTCCAATATTTACGCATTACAATGTTTTTCAACTGGAAGCATCTGATAGAAAGGTCTTGTCATATGCACCTTTCATCACTTGCCATTTTGAGGGGATTCCTGTGTAACTTTTGAGTAAAGGCCCCGTCACACTAAGCAACATCGCTAGCAACATCGCTGCTAACGAACAACTTTTGTGACGTTGCTAGCGATGTTGCTGTGTGTGACATCCAGCAACAACCTGGCCCCTGCTGTGAGGTCGTTGGTTATTATTATTATTATTTTATTATTATTTATTATTATAGCGCCATTTATTCCATGGCGCTTTACAAGTGAAAGAGGGTATACGTACAACAATCATTAACAGTACAAGACAGACTGGTATAGGAGGAGAGAGGACCCTGCCCGCGAGGGCTCACAGTCTACAGGGAATGGGTGATGGTACAATAGGTGAGGACAGAGCTGGTTGCGCAGTGGTCTACTGGGCTGAGGGCTATTGTAGGTTGTAGGCTTGTTGGAAGAGGTGGGTCTTGAGGTTCCTCTTGAAGCTTTCCACGGTAGTGGAGAGTCTGATGTGCTGAGGTAGAGCGTTCCAGAGTATGGGGGATGCACGGGAGAAATCTTGTACACGATTGTGGGAAGAGGAAATAAGAGAGGAGCAGAGAAGGAGATCTTGTGAGGATCTAAGGTTGCGTGCAGGTAGGTACTGGGAGACTAGGTCACAGATGTAGGGAGGAGACAGGTTGTGCATGGCTTTGTATGTCATGGTTAATGTTTTGAACTGGAGTCGTTGTTGCTGAATGTCCTGGGCCATTTTTTAGTTGTTGCTGTCCTGCTGTGAAACACAGATCGCTGTGTGTGACAGCGAGACAGCAACAACTAAATGTGCAGGCAGCGGGAGCCGGCTTCTGCGGAGGCTGGTAACCAATGTAAACATCGGCTAACCAAGAAGCCCTGTCCTTGGTTACCCGATATTTACCTTCGATACCAGTCTCCTCCACTCTCACTGCCAGTGCCGGCTCCTGCTCTGTGCACATGTAGCTGCAGCACACATCGGGTTAATTAACCCGATGTGTGCTGTAACTAGGAGAGCAAGGAGCCAGCGCTAAGCAATGTGCGCTGCTCCCTGCTCTGTGCACATTTAGCTGCAGCACACATTGGGTAATTAACCCGATGTGTGCTGTAACTAGGAGAGCAAGGAGCCAGCACTCAGTGTGCGCTGCTCCCTGCTCTCTGCACGTGTAGCTCCGTGCGGTGGTAACCAAGGTAAATATCGGGTTGGTTACCCAATATTTACCTTAGTTACCAAGCGCAGCATCTTCCACGCGGCGCTGGGGGCTTGTCACTGGTTGCTGGTGAGCTCACCAGCAACTTGTGTAGCGACGCTCCAGCGATCCCTGCCAGGTCAGGTTGCTGGTGGGATCGCTGGAGCGTCGCAGTGTGACATCTCACCAGCAACCTCCTAGCAACTTACCAGCGATCCCTATCGTTGTTGGGATCGCTGGTAAGTTGCTTAGTGTGACTGGACCTTAAGGCTATGTACAAATGGAGATTATGAACATTTTTTGGTAGGGGAGAAGATCCTTTTTCAATTCTCCTCAAAAACTGTTTCAAAAACTCTTGGAAAACTTTTCTAATTCAATTCTCTGGGAAATTAATTTGCTGTTCTTATGGGGAGTTTGTTGAGATTTTTTTTCTGAAAAATATTTAGTGAAAAAAAAATGCATATTGTTTTGGTGGAAGGGATCCTGAAGGACAACACTTTAGGAAATAACCCTTCCAAAAAGCTTGAAAACAGTAAAGAAATACTTCAGGAAAAGAATATTCCTTCTGCCTTCCACCCAAAGCCCAGTTTCCTGAAGTGGCTTCTCCTTGAGAAAATCATAGTATTTGAACTCCTCAAATGATTAGGTGTGAGCATATCCTAAAGGCTACTTTACACACTGCGATATCGGTCCCGATATCGCTAGTGTGGGTACCCGCCCCCATCTGTTGCGCGACACGGGCAAATCGCTGCCCGTGCCGCACAACATCGCCCAGAGCCGTCACACATACTTACCTGTCCGGTGACGTTGCTGTGACCGGCGAACCGCCTCCTTTCTAAGGGGCGGTCCGTGCGGCGTCACAGCGACGTCACTGAAGCGTCACTGAACCGCCGCCCAATAGCAGCGGAGGGGCAGAGATGAGCGGGAAGTAACATCCCGCCCACCTCCTTCCTTCCGCATAGCAGCCGGGAGGCAGGTAAGGGGAGCTTCCTCGTTCCTGCGGTGTCACACGCAGCGATGTGTGCTGCCGCAGGAACGAGGAACAACTTCGTTACTGCTGCAGTAACGATTTTTAAGAATGGACCCCCATGTCGCCGATTAGCGATTTTGCACATTTTTGCAACGATGCAAAATCGCTTATCGGTGTCACACGCAACGGCATCACTAAAGCGGCCGGATGTGCGTCACCAATTCCGTGACCCCAATGACTCCGCATTAGCGATGTCGCAGCGTGAAAAGCCCCCTTTAGAGTATGTGCGCTCATACGATTAATATTGGCAATTCAAGTCTGTGGGTCAATGGAAAAATGACTGATTTTCAAGTACTGCCTGAAAGGAGAAGGTGGAGAACAATTTATTTGCTTTGTTTCCATGTACAAGAAACATGGATTACTTTGAGACAAAAAGCTGATCAAAGTCTGAAAAAAAAATCGGTTTGTTTTTCTTGTATGTGGAAAATACTGATATACATGATCCCTAACACATTTTGTTTAAAAAAGTGGTGAGTCTTGGGGACAAAAGTATGTTTAATTACAGTACATAGACCAATTTTAATGGCTTGGTTAACGCCTTACTGACATACTGGAACGTCATATACCGGATCCGTGACTTTCATTCCAGCTATCAAGATGAGCCCACATCTTTACTGGCAGATGATAGCTGTTAGGCTATATTCACACACTGCATCTTTTGCTGCATTTTTGGTGCGTTTTCCATGTCACAAAGATGCACCTGAATGCATGCATTTCCTTCTCCCAGCAAAGTCTATGAGATTTGGATTTTGCTGTCCACACAGGGCACCTTTGGTTGGCTGCATCTTGACTGCGTTTTTCAATATGCAGGCAAGATGCAATATGTCAATTCTTTTTTGCATTTTTCCAGCGTTTTTGAGCCCTTCCAGTCAATAGATTTGACTTAAAAACACATTGGGTAAAACGCGTTAAAAACGCGCAAAACACTCATTTTTGATATGTTATTGTCACGGTGCATTTTTTGGTGCATTTTAAGATGCACTCAAGATGCACTGACAAAAAAGATGCCTCATGTGAACATAGCCTTATTCTGTCTTTCCCATTATTAAAATTAAGAAATAAAAAAATACACATTTGATATCCCTGTGTTCATAAAAGTCCAATCTATCAAATCATAAAATACGTAAATCCAGTTGGTAATCGACGTAACGGCAAATAAAACCTAAAATGCCAGAAGTCGCAGTTTTTTGGTTGCCGTAACAGCACTCAACAGATGATCACAATAACCCTAAAGTGATATCGGGATGCAAAAAAACAAGCCCACACACAGCCGCAAATCCCAAAAATTTAAAATGTTACAGCTTTCGGAAAAGGGCAACAAAAGCAATAGATTTTTTTTTATAATTTTTAATTTTTTTTTTCACTACTTAAAACAAAAACAATATGTTATCTGCGTAATCGCACTGATATGGAGAATCCTATTGCCAGGTCATATTTTCTATACAGCAAATATTGTAAATAAATAAAAACAAAAAATAATTGTGGGATTACCCTTTTTCACGTAATATAATGGATGATGTAGTTTAACTCATTCCACAAAAAATAATCCTTTACATGCCTATGTTGAAGGAAAAAAAAACATGTGACTCTTGGAATAGAGAGGAAATCTCAAAAGCGCAAAAATGAAAAATGACCCTGTCGGAAAGGGGTTAATGTATTATGCTCCATAGCCAAATCTCTTAATGTTTTGTATAACTATAGTATTAAAACCGCAATAAGCATGTAGTCCTTGATGGAAAAAAGATAATGGACCCTTTTGAAATATGTCCTTTTAGCAAATAGCTATTTACTTTTCCTTATTTCAATCTACTTATTGTTACATTTTGACTTTTGCATTCCTGTCTGACCATCTGACTATATGAATACACTTTGAAGTGGTTATTGAACTGGGGCATGCAACCACACATATGTTTTGACATACCTGTAATTAGAATTATTATATATATTCAAGCCTGTACTTCTGTGTTATTAATGAAATGAAAGAATCAAAGATGGATTTCATCCGGAACTTTTTTCTTTTTTTAAATCACAGAAACATTTGTAGCAATGACTTTGTTAAAAAAACAAAACGCAGACTAATTCTGAGGGTTTTTTTTTACATGGAAATACTGTATAGTTGATCTCAGAGAGAGTGTTCTTTACTTTTATACTGCAAATATTTACATACATTTTTAAACTAAGTGATTGTGTGCTTCCAAAAATGATTGTTCATCTCAACATTTTATAATAAAGGGTAACCTTTAAAAAATAAACATAACAAAGAATATGTTGCCGCTTCCAATTCCTCTATAGCCTAAGTAGTAGAATATATTAGAGAATTAATCTGCATGAAGGAGGTGGAAAAAAACTCACATCTATACGTGTTGATTTAAAGCAAATGTACAGGGTGGGCCATAAGTATGGATATACCCTGGGTGGGCCAAAAGTATGTATACATCCTGATAAAAACATTTGAGGCCAGGTGACGCCCATGGCAGCCATCTGCAAAGCTGTCATTTTGAATTTAATTTTACTCTTTTTTATCAAAGTGTATCCATACTTATTGCCCACCCAGGATGTATACATACTTATGGCCTACCCTTTTCTTTGTTTTTTTTTAAGGAAAAATGGGCCAGCCCATATTTTACTTTCGGAGAGAACATGCCCCTGTCATGATGTGACTGCAAGATAGAGAGGGATCCTATCCCTCACGCTAAACCAATCAAAACTATCCTTAATCTGCTGATTACCCCTGATGGTGGAGATGCTGAAGTCTCATGCCTTACTATTCTCCTGACCAGAACTCAACTGTCCCTCCCCCAGGGAAAGAAGGGGCAGGAGTGTGTTGGAAACACATATACAGACAGGGAGAAATGAAAACTTAAACACACTGCAAACTCACAGGAACAAACATTAAGAGACTAAGGAGAAAAAAAAAGAGAAGAAAGACAGCAACAAAAAGACAGCAAGGGGTAACACTAGTGATGGGCAGACTCACAGATAACTGGATTGGCTGGTGCAAACGGTTAAAAAAAAAAAAGTTTCTGGCCTGGAATTGATCCTTGATATCTGGCCGGATGCCAATCCCCATATTAGTTTATCGGGGATGGATTGGGGATTAAAGTAAGCGCGATATGCTTAACGAGTCTTCGGCTTGGCTGTAACTGCTTCTGGGCCATTCATTCTACTCCTGAAGCCTCTCATTATCACTCATTCATATTCACTGCTCCCCCACTCCTCAGCAGTCCTGGCTTCCGTGATTGGTTGCAGTCAGACGCACCCCCAGTTTGTGGTACAGCATGTCTAATTGCTTTAAATCCCAGACTCTGTCTGCGGCTCTGTTGTAATGTGACACTAAATAAATAATGGAAAAATTGGCTTAGGGTCCTTCCCTATTATGATGCCCAGCATAGATAAAGCATACGGCTACAGGCTGCAGCCCCCAGCTGTGTGTATCTCATGGCTGTGTATCAAAATATGTGGAACCGCATGTCGCTTCATTTTAAATTTAGTTATTGAAATAAATAATTTTATAAAACAGCATGTGGTCCACCCCAATTTTGATACCAGCCATGATAAAGCTGATAGCTGGGAGCTGGTATACTTAGGCTGGGGAAACCCATGGTTATTGGGCCCCCCAGCCTAAAAATAGCAGTCTGCAGCCACCCAGGATTGTCACATTGATTAGATACGACAATCCCGGCACTTTACCCGACTCTTCTCTATTGTCCTGGTGCAGTGGCATTCGGGGTAATTAGGGTTACTAACAACTCACAGATGCCACTTAACCCTAGATTAGTAATGAGGAGGGTCTATGAGACCCCCATTAGTAATCTGTAAGTGAAAAGGTATAAACACTAACACCCAAAAATCCTTTATTTGAATTAAAATACAACAAAACCCCACCCTCTTTCAACCCTTTAATAACTCCCAAAATACCCAGATCCAGCATAATCCACACAAAGTGCTACAATGATTCCAGCTCTGCTACATCTGAAGTGACAGAGAGCAGCCATATAATATGAATGCTCGTTGTGAGGTTCAAGCAGATGAGCCGCAATGAGCTGCAGCGATGAGTGGTGATGACACTCAGGTTATTTGTGGTCACAGCTGGAGGTTCCCATGGCTCTCCACATTTGGCCATAGGTAAACTGACTTCAGGTGACCTCAGTAAACTTAGTGACTTCACCTCAGGGGGGATCACTAAGTTAACAGAAATGCATCTCCTGGCAGAAAACCACATTTCTTTCCCCAAGAGATGCAGATTTGGTGCTGAAATTTCTACACAATATTCCTGCACCCAATCTAAACTTCCTTGCAAAAAATCACATCACTACTGCATCATACCGCATGCAGCTTTCATGCCTTTTTGCAAGGAGGTGTAGATTAGATGCATGAATATGCTGTAAAATTATAATCACCAAATTTGCAACTATTGGCTCAAAAATGAAAAAAAACAAACAAACAACTAGTTTTGATGAAGATTTGGTGCGGTTTTCTGTCAGGAGGTGCAAATTTGGTGCTTAGATGTCTTCACCAGATTTCAGCACCAAATTTGCATCTCCTTAGCAAAAACCACACCAAAATGACTTCAAAATAATTTTTTACATTTTTGAGCCAAGATATGCAAATTTGGTGATTACATTTTTACACCATATTCCTGAGCCCACTCTACACAACCTGGCAAAAAACCAAATCACTACTGCATCATACCGCATGTGGTAGTGAAGCGCTTTTTTGCCAGGAGGTGTAGATTGGGTGCAGGAATATGCTGTAGAAATTTCAGCACCAAATCTATTAGTATAGCTAGAAAAAAGCTAAGAGTTATTAATCTATCAACATCTCCACATCCTATTCTGGCGCATTGCGCGGGATTAACCCTTTTTCTCCTACTACTTTGAAGATAGCACCAAATCTATATCTTTTGGGAAAAAAAATGCAGTTTGCTGCCAAGAGATGCATGTCTGTGAACTTAGTGACCCCAAATTAAATTTCTTAGCAAATTTTAGCCATAGATGGTGAATTTGAATTAAAATGTTTTTTTGCACAACTTTACTGGGAAAACATAATTTTTTTCCTGTCTTAAATTGATGCTGTAAAAGTATTAACTGGGGTCAAAAGAGAATTTGTCCCCTATTACAGTATGTAAAATTACACAACCCGACAGGGAATTGCTTCTGCCTTTAATTTTTAATCAAACGACAAAGAGAATTTTAGAAATTTTAGAATGTGTCTTTTTTCAACCTGTATACAAACTATGCAATGTGGATGCTTTTCCTCTGTTTTATATTATGTGGTTAATTTTTAGTTTTTTCTCCGTTCTCTATTCTTAAGTGAACATTTGCCTGGAGTAAGTATTTTTACAATCACGCCTGGTCAATCTTGCCATGTGCCTACATAAATAAAAGTATGATGAAAGATAAGGAGTGTACAGATTAATTGTATAAAAAGTGGTGATAACATGTTTTTCAAATGAGTTTCAAAGATAACTGATCTCTCATGGTTAACGGGGTAAAGCCAGTGAAATTCTTCCTCTGTCACTTTAGTGTCAACAGTTTTAACCTCCCTTCCTGTAAGTGTGTCATTAACAGCTGCTCTCTGCCCTTAGGTGCCAAAAAGAAAGAAATTTAGAAACCAGACTGGTCAGTTCCATTAAGTGAGCACCTTTATGTTTAACAGTATCTCAAAGGCTTTGGGAGAGGAAATAAAACATTTCCTCCTCTATATATAATATGTGGGGGCAGCTAGGGCCGTTACTGACAGATCTCCACGGAGAACTTGTGTTTGATGTACGGGGAACTGGTTCAATAGGGGGGAGTGCAGGATTCCCTTGTAAATTACTTATATATAAGAAAAGAAAAAGCTTGTTAAAATAATAATAAATAACATTATTTATTAGAGTTGGAAATTTGTGTGGATTTTCCTTTTTCTATGTAAGAAAAGAAAAGAGATTAAAAAAAATACAAATAAAAAAAGTACACTATTTATTGAAGATAACTAGATCAGGCAAAATTATCATTTGCCGGTTTGAGCAGTTTTTCCCGAGAAATTTGATTTGCAGAAAAGTTATTGAATGTTCCTTATTATACTCCGGGACGTTTCTAGACCCAAAAGCATAAGAAATACAAAATGTAAAAAAACCAAATCATTAGGCCTCGTGCGTACGCTGCATTTTTTATGCATTTTTGGTGAAGTTTGTTGCCCAAATCTGCATGTATATAATTATGCCAAAAAAGTCAATAAGAATTGTGAAGTTACGCACGTTGCTTCTTTTTTCATTAAAGTTTTGGGTGTAGAAAAAAGAAGCAGAATGTTAACTGTTGGTGCATTTTTTTCCTGCGTTTTGTATCCCTCCATGCCCCCTTTTTTTTCTTTGAATATCGTGGCACGCCACTATTTCTGTTGTTAACGGTAAATGCACATTGACATAGTAATTCTGTCTTCATTAAAAAGGTGCCAGAGTCCGTGCAAGCGCGAACCATGAACTTCGGTGTCATCTTATTGAAGACACTGCAGTGAATATTATGAGAGGCATTAGCACGTAAATAATTTTTTTTTACATATGCGCACACGCCCCTGCTGTTCATAGCCTTCACCGCAGTGTCTTCAATAAAATGGTGCCTGAAATAGCAGTTATCACATGTGCGGACTCTGGCTCCATGTTAATGAAGACAGAAGGTGTAGATTGGGTGCAGGAATATGCTGTAGAAATTGCAACACCAAATCTACATCTTTTGGTAAAAAGAATGCAGTTTTATGCCAGCAGTGTGTCAACACTTTGCTGTTGGTGGTGGCGTGATATTCAAATATAGAAAAGGGGGCATGGGGCATGTCATAGAGGACGCTGGAGGAGATTGTTACAGCGAGGACCCGACCCACAGTCACACCCCCGTTGCATCGATCAAACAAAGTGCAGTGCTTTTGTACAACTCTGATTAAAGATATTTCTGCAACTAAGTATTGGATATTTCTACAACAGGTATGCCTTGATTCAGCATCTTAATGCCAGTATGACACTGCTTTTACTTCATATTGCAAAATTCTGGTGGTTTGTTCTTTTGCAAAGACACCCTAAAAGCGAATTTACATTGAATGGACAACAATGATGATGTATGTGAAGCAGAGTGGAATTAATTATGCTATATAAATTAAATACTCTCCAATAGAAAACTCTGCCCCATCAGATTAAAACCATACTTAATATGCACAAGTTAATTTTTTTTAACTAATTTGATGGTTTGCTTGGACAAAGAGTCGGTTATCAATATTGGAGAAACCTCAGATTAATGTCCAATTCTTTATTCTGTAGCTGGTAAGTTATCACCACGAGAGTCTTAAAGCAACTAATTCCCCTCCCCACTAAAAACACATGCGTACAAACAGTGTAGGACTGTATTGCCAAGGATCCTCCGGCAGCATTTACTTTGGGTTCAGCTACATGAAAATATTACATTACCTTCTTTCACAAATTTACCTTTTATTTTATATAATATTAAACTAAGTAGATTGTTGAATAAATGATGATATGCTGCTTCTGACTGTACATGATGAATCAAATGTATTAGGCCAACTACTCCTCATTATGTGGGGAAAGTGCCTTATTGCTGCATAGGGGCCCACCAGGGAATTCCCCTTCACCCCAGTCAGCTAGTCCAAGTCTGTATACAAAGACAAAATTTAAATGCATATGTATGGGGACGATAGGATTATCTGTTAGCTGTTGAAGGTATGAGGACTGGAGACCATTACCCTTATTAAAGTTTCAAACCATTATCTTTTTAACATTTGAATTCTAATGAAAATGCGTTCCTTTATATCATATCCATAATCATGAGTACAATAGTAATATCATAATTTTATTCCATATCTTAAAAACCTTATAATAGGATATTGTTCAAAGCCAATGTTTATTGAATTATCTCTACCAATTAAAAACTGGAAAATCCCTATAAAACATAGTGTTCCATTTAGCCTTTTCATTTCTGCAATGCCCCCCAAGGACAAACATCTGTATCATGGTATCCTTGCTCATGGGTCCATGCTGGGGAGAGATATTACACACAGGTGCAGTTTCTTTCCTAGAGATGATAAACTCCAGCGATCTTAAACCTTTGTCAGAATGTTTAATTGTGGCAAATCTCTGCCAATTTAGCACATGCTGATCATAAACAGAGCCACTACCCTGGAGTCCATGTACCAATTAATTATGGGAGATCCTAAAACATTGCACCTGTGCTGGCAGACATTGGCTTCCTGCTAAACTCTTTCTGTGCCAGGTAAATTGGACTATTACATCATATACTCCGCAGCACATTTCAAAAAGAGTTTCTTGTATTAAAATATGAAGGTACAAAGAAACAGAAAAAAGGATTTTACACTATAATACTGATTTTATATTTGCAGATATAGAGTATCCTTTATATATGTACACTATAAGGACAAAAGTATTGGGACCCACTATTAATCATTGAATTAAAGTTTTTCATAAAGTCTCATTGCTTCAGGTGTATAACATCCAGTTCCTCATCATACAGTCTGTGATTATAAGTATTTGTAAAAGTATGGCTCATTCTAAAGATGTCACTGATACCAGCATGGTTCTGAAATCAGAAAAAATACTTTTGCACAAGTCATTTTTGGAAATGACTTTGCACTTTATTATTGCACTTTGAGTGATATTCTGGAAAAGAAGGAGTGGAGACACGAGGGTCAGGGGTGCTGTCATCTGCAGTCCTGGCTGTCTTTAGGAAGACCACACTCACCAGTGCTCATCCCACTAAAAGCTCATACTCCTTCCCCATAGGAAGAATACTACTCATACAACATAAAGTGAGCTAACCACACTCCGATAAAACTGTATTGGGTTCCCAGCAGACAACAGTATATAGTACCTTTCCAGCCAGGACATGAGATGAGTCTAACCCTTCCCCTGACTCACCATGTATTACAACCTTTGTGACATCCAAGGGCCATTACACCAGCCATCAACACCCCGCTTTTCGCAGACACTCACTGAAATTTGATAGCGGCCAACATGGGTTCTCCAAAATGAATTAATGGACTCAGTTTTGGGTAGTGGAACAATTTTGTGATCCATCAATTGGAACCATGGTCTCTAGGCTGAAGTCCTGTAGAATAACCAGTGATAGAAGCAGGCCCCTTTTTATCTTTCAGCTCACATTTCAAGTGTAAGACTAGAAAAAAGAAATGCTGATAGGGTATTACCAGATAACAGGAGTAATATATAAAAATATGCACTCCCCTAATGTGGTTGTGAAAGTCACAACCACTGCCAAGCATAAGATAATGGCTTCTGCCACAGCCCCACATGGATGAATATTCAAAGAGGAGAGGAGAAGGGGTTAACACTGCGCATCAGCCAAATGAAGATGTAGAGTTGTTGATAAAAAATCTTTTTTATTTCATAGGTCTACGCGTTTCGAGGTTAAAACCTCTTCCTCAGGACCAGAAAATCAACAACAAAAACGCTTTGGCTTTGTTGATGTTCTGGTCCTGAGGAAGAGGTTTCAACCTCAAAACGCGTAGACCTATGAAATAAAAAAGATATTTTTTATCAACAACTCTACATCTTCATTTGGCTGATGCACAGTGTTAACTCCTTCTCCTCTCCTCTCTGAAAGCTCACATTCCAAGGCATTGTGTCTCACATAATTGGGGGAAGATAATTATTGCTGTTTCCTCATTGTTTGCAGATTAATTTGTCCTCCAGAAATATCCTTTTCCCAGGTATTGCTGAAGATGCCAATGTCATCCAGGTAAGTCTGAGCATACCCCTGATATTCTTCTAGTAACTCTGCCACCATCCTTTGGAAAGTAGCTGTAGATTTCTTCATCCTAAATGGCATGCTGGTGAACTAATAAATTTAATAAAACCCAAAAGGGGTAATGAATGAAAGCTTCTTTAGAGCTTCTTTCGTAAATGGGATCTGCCAGTATCGAGATTAGATTATGAACCATAGAACACCCTTTCCTGTCCAGTAGTCATCCACCCAAGATATGGGGTATATATCCATAAACTAGGACCTCATTAAGTTGCTGATTGTCCACATAGAAGTGAGTACTCTTGTTCTTCTTTGGCAGCAATACTACACTGGCAGACCATGGGCTATGGGAAGAAACTATGACTCCCATGTTCAACATGTCATCCTTAGGGCCGCTTTACACGCTATGACATCGCTAAAGCGATGTCGTTGGGGTCACGGAATTTGTGACGCACATCTGGCCGCGTTAGTGATGTCATTGCATGTAACACCTATGAACGATTTTGAATCATTGCAAAAACGTTCAAAATCGCTAATCGGGGACATGCCCCCCTATTCCCAATTATCGTTGCAGCTGCAGGTACGATGTTGTTCGCCGTTCATGCGGCAGCACACATCTCTACGTGTGACACCGCAGGAACAAGGAACATCTCCTTACCTGCGGTCGCCGGCAATGAGGAAGGAAGAGGTAGGCGGGATGTTACGTCCCGCTCATCTCCGCCCCTCCGCTTCTATTGGCCGGCCGCTTAGTGACGTCGCGGTGATGCCGAATGTACCTCCCCCTTGAGGGAGGAATTGTTCGACAGTCACAGCGACGTCGCTGAACAGATATGTGTGTGTGACGCTGCAGTAGCGATGATGTTCACTACGGCAGCGATCACCACATATCGGCCGTACGACGGGGGCGGGTGCTATCGTGCTCGACATCCCCAGCAAATGCTAGCGATGTCGCAGAGTGGAAAGTGGCCCTTAGGTATCAGCCAGTAAGTGGGTTGCCTGATTGGAGTCGCTGCCCCTGCGTTGACGTGATGTTGGACAAAGGATATTTGACCAAGCCAACTCATGAACAGGGGTCCATATCTTTTGAGCAGGTTTGTTAACTGCTGTTTCTGTAATGGACCAAACAGCTCCCTCAAAGGAACATCTTTTATCGCCATTCCCATTTTGGAGTTCAACAATAAGTTCAGGATCTGGTCCATATCTGGGTCATCTAAAGAGATACAGCAAACTGCAAAGGTGTTAACCTCCCTTTCCTCACAGGCTTTTAGCATATTGACATGATAGAGCCATTCATGAACACCTGCTCGAACCAGGGCCACAGGGTAGGCAGTATTTTCTCAATTCCTAATAATTGTGAACTGACCCACCCACATGACTTGCAGGTTTTTTTGCATACTAATACTAGTACAATGTATCATTTCTCCCAGTATTTTCATCAAGCTTTACCATTGTCTCCATTATTCCCACACTGTAACATTGTCCCCTGTATTTCAGCCATAATGTATCATGGCCCTCACTATCCCCCCTACATTGTAATACGGCCCTCAGTATTTCACCCACACTGTATGATGGCTGCCAGTATTTTCTCCACAATATAATATGGCCCCCCTATGTTTCCTCATACTGTATCACTGCCCCCAGTATTCCCCTCACACTGTATCATGGCCCCAAGTTTTTCCCCTACACTCTATCATGGCCCCAGTATTTCCCCCAAACTATATCAAGGCCCCCAGTATTTCCCTCACATTGTATTATTGCCCTCATTAGTCCCCTTACACTGTATCATGGCCCTCAGTATTTCCCTTACACTATATCATGGCCACCAGTATTTCCCCCACACTGTATTATGGACCCCAGTATTTCCCTCATATTGTATCATTGATCCCAGTATTCCTCTAACACGGTATCATTGGCCCTAATTTTTCTCCCACATTTAATCACTGCCCTCTTTAGTTCCCTCACATTATATCATTGCCCCCAGTATTTTTCCCACAGAGTAATATGGCTCAAAGTATATATCAAAATATAAAAATAATTAACCCAAATGGTAAACATTGTAAATAAAAAAATAAAGAACGCCAAAAATAATTTTTTTGGGGGTCACTGCAATACCACAAAAAATGTTATAAGAAGTGGTCAAAACATCATACCTCTCCCAAATGATATTAATAAAAATTTTGTCTCACTCACTAAAAAAAAAGCAATCATAAATAGAGTTGAGCAATGTTCGATGTTCGCCAATTTCATGTTCGAGTGATTTTGGGGGGTATTCGAGCTCGAACTTGAGCTTTTTGCTAAAAGCTCGACAGTTCGAGTTAGGTTCGATAACGGTTCGATCAACAAAAACGTGGCTTTTCACAGTAAGGCTATGTGCACACGTTGCTATCTGCATGCGTCCTGCGTCCCCAGCACAATCCCTCTCTCTTTCCTACTCACCGATCACGGGCGTCTCGCTGCACGGCTGTCAAAAATCTACGGTGTCTTTTCCTCTTTAGAAAATGGCGGCCGCTTCATTATTCAATCAGGTATTCTGTGCTTTCCCCGCCCACCGGCGCCCATGATTGGTTGCAGTCGGACACGCCCACCACGATGAGTGACAGCTGCCTCACTCCAACCAATCACAGCCGCCGGCGGGCGGGTCTATATCATGCAGTAAAATAAATAAATAAATAACAATAAAAAAAAAAAATGCGGTTCCCCCATATTTGATACCAGCCAGAATAAAGCCACACGGCTGGAGGCTGGTATTGTCAGGATGGGGAGCGCCACGGTATGGGGAGCCCTCCAGCCTAACAATATCACCCAGCAACCGCCTGGAATTGCCGCATCCATTAGATAAATCCTTTATTTGGAATAAAAGACAAACAAAATCCTCTTTCACCATGTTGTTAATCCCAAAACAACAATCCTGGTCCAAAGTCATCCACACGACACTGTCATCTCTGCTAGCTCTGCTACATGAAGATGACAGGGAGCATTCTGTGTCCTCTCCATGTAGCAGATGAAGAGAATCGCGCTGTAATCTGAGACTTCAGTCTGCAATGCAGAAGTCAAGATTACCAAATCTGCCCATGTTTTTCACTAGAGCCAGTAGCTGAATGAATAGAGCGCTCAACTCAGAAGTGTTAGTTCCTGAGTTCTAGCCCCCTGGTCGTCCTGGTAAAAAATTTAATATATTTTTAATTTTAAATTAGAATTATTTAAGAATTTTTCTAATTTAATTTAATTATGCACTGAGGGGAGGAGCCGGACATCAGCTGTGAGCCACACCTCTAAAATCGGAGCAGTTCACGGAATAAGGCTGCATTGCTCTATCTCTTTCTCTCAGTCAGTCTCAGTCAGTCAGTCAGTCAGGCTCAGTTAGTCAGTCTGTCTCAGTCAGTCAGTCAGTCTCAGTCAGTCAGTCTCAGTCAGTCAGTCAGTCTCAGTCAGTCAGTCAGTCAGTCTCAGTTAGCCAGTCAGTCTCAGTCAGTCGCCAGTCAGTCTCAGTCAGTCAGTCAGTCAGTTAGTCTCAGTCACTCAGTCAGTCTCAGTCAGTCTCAGTCAGTCAGTCTCAGTCAGTCAGTCAGTCAGTCTTAATCAGTCAGTCAGTCAGTCTCAGTCAGCCAGTCAGTCTCAGTCAGTCAGTCTCAGTCATTCAGTCAGTCAGTCAGTCAGTCAGTCTCAGTCAGTCAGTCAGTCTCAGTCAGTCAGTCAGTCTCAGTCAGTCAGGCTCAGTTAGTCAGTCAGTCAGTCTCAGTCAGTCAGTCTCAGTCAGTCAGTCAGTCTCAGTCAGTCAGTCTCAGTCAGTCAGTTAGTCTCAGTCACTCGGTCAGTCTCAGTCAGTCTCAGTCAGTCAGTCAGTCTCAGTCAGTCAGTCTCAGTCAGTCAGTCTCAGTCAGTCAGTTAGTCTCAGTCAGTCAGTCAGTCTCAATCAGTCAGTTAGTCAGTCTCAGTCAACCAGTCAGTCTCAGTCAGTCAGTCTCAGTCAGTCAGTCAGTTAGTCTCAGTCAGTCAGTCAGTCTCAGTCAGTCATTCTCTCTCTCTCTCCTCTCTTCTCTCTTCTCTCCTCTTCTCTCTCTCTTCTCTCTCCACTCCTCTTTTCTCTCTCTCTTCTCTCTCTCTTCTCTCTCTTCTCTCTCTCTTCTCTCCTCTTCTCTCTCTTCTCTCTCTCCTCTCTCTCCTCTCTCCTCCTCTCTCTCTCTCTCTCTCCCTCTCTCTCTTCTCTTTTCTCTCTCTTTCCTCTTTCTTTTCCCTCTCTTTTTCTCTCTCTCTCTTTTCTCTCTCTCTTCTTTCTCGCTCTCTTCTTTCTCGCTCTCTCTCAAACCTGGCGATGAGCAGCTGATGCGGTCACCTGACAGAATCAGCTGACATTATAAGTCAAGCGGTGAGGCCGGCTTTTTACCAACCGGCCGGCTAAACTATCAGCTGATGCTGTCGGACAGGAGTCTGCACAGAAGTGTGTAGTTTGTTTGTTTTTTTTTTTGCACTGATGCATCATCTGATTGTATAAAAGCCGTTTATACAATCAACTGCTGTGTCATTCATGCAATTCGCAGCAGGAGTGCCCAGAAAGCTTGGGCACTCTGAGCTGCGGATTCCAATCCCCAGCTGCCTAGTTGTACCTGGCTGGACACAAAAATTGGGCGAAGCCCACGTCATTTATTTTTAAAATTATTTCATGAAATTCATGAAATAATTAAAAAAAAAGGGCTTCCCTATATTTTTGGTTCCCAGACAGGTACAAATAGGCAGCTGGGGGGTTGGGGACAGCCCGTAGCTGCCTGCTGTACCTGGCTAGCATTCAAAAACATGGCAAAGCCCACGTAATTTTTTGGGGGGCAAAAATCTCCTGCATAAAGTCCTGGATGGAGTATGAAGAGCCTTGTAGTTCTGCCGCTGCTGTCTGTCTGTATGCAGGAGAGCAGACAGCAGCTGAAGAACTACATGGCTCAACATGCTCCATTCACTAGTGTATGCAGGAGAGCAGACAGCAGCTGCAGAACTACAAGACTCAGCAAACTCCATCCAGGACTGTATGCAGGAGTTTTTTGCCCACCAAAAAAATGACATGGGCTTTGCCATATTTTTGTATGCTAGCCAGGTACAGCAGGCAGGTACGGCTGCTCCAACCCCCAGCTGCCTATTTGTACCCGGCTGGAAACAAAAAAAATAGGGAAGCCCTTTTTTTAATTATTTCATAAATTTCATGAAATAATTAAAAAAAAAAAATCGACATGAGCTTCGCCCCATTTTTGTGTCCAGCCAGGTACAACTAGGCAGCTGGGGATTTGAATCCGCAGCACAGGTTGGCCTGAGCTTTCTGGTCCCCTCTGCTACGAATTGCAGTCAGCAGCCGCCCCAGAAAATGGCGCTTTCATAGAAGCGCCATCATCTGGCACTGTATCCAACTCTCCAGCTGCCCTGAAGTCGGGTGGCTTGCTGGGTAATAATGAGTTAATACTAGCTTTGTTTTACTAGCTAGTATTAAGTCAGAGATTCTTAATGTCAAGCAAGTTTGACCCGGCCATTAAGAATCTCCAATAAAGGGTTAAAAAAATGACACCACACAGAGAAAAAATACTTTAATAGAAATAAATACACAGACACATTAGAGACTCCATGTGTATTACTCCCTCTCATCCCTCCATGATCCATGGTCTTCTGTCTTCTTTCTCCTTCAACCCATGCAGCTCTGCTACATCGGACAGCGCTGCATGGGAGGAAGGACACTGCTGCTCCCTGTGCTCAGCAGTCTATTCACTTAGTCAGTGAGAAGAGGCTGCCGGCTGTAAGCGGTGATGTCACCGCTGAAAGGCGGGTTGCTATAGCAACGGTGATCTCCGTTATTGACCGGCTGTGGCAGCCGGTGAATATCAGAACGGGGAAGCAGAACGGGGAGTCAACCATGTGCCAGAGCATTTTGCCGGTATACAAAGATGCTGGAACGATCACCGCGCACTGGAGAGTGCAATGACAGGACTTAGCATGCCTAGCCATGTGACCAATCTGTAGCCAATGACATAATAGACACGTGACTGGTCACATGCTTTTTTGATGTCACGGAAGGTCCTATCATCAGTGCTGGTTACCAGGAGGACGCAGCGATTATCGGAAGGAAAAGCGGCGGGAGATAGAGTGCAGGATGCATCGCGGGGACCTGTTTTATGGCAATGTTTATTAACTGTATGTGTACATTTATAATGTGTTTTTATGTGTTTGTGTTTGCCTCCCATTGTTTTCAATGGGGTTCAAGAGGTTCGTCGAATAGTTTGTCGAACCGAACTCGAACGTGGCCTCCGTTCGACGAACCGAACTCGAGCCTTTAGAGGCTGGCTCATCTCTAATCATAAAGTGCCATTGACTGAAAAATGAAAAGATTACGGGTCTTTGAAAATGATGACCCAACTCCCCCCCCATTATTTGTGGAAACTTCAGATTTTTTTCACCACCAAAATAAAAATAAAATCTAGCCATGTTTGGTATCGCTGCAATCATATTCCACGGTCAATTTTACCACAAATTGTAACCCGTAAAAACAATTTACAAAAAATGTCAAAATTGTGTATTTTTGTCCAATTTCTCCACATTTGGAATTTTTCCCCATTTTACTGTGCAAATGGTGTCATTCAAAAGTACATCTTGTTCCATCAAAAATAAGCCGCCATATGATTATGTGGACAGAAAAATAAAAAAAATATAGCTCTGGGCAAAAGGGGAGCATAAAACAAAAACATAAAAACAAAAATTGTCTGTGTCTTGAAGGGGATATTAAATGTATGGATACACACACTTGAATTCCCGTGTCAAACACACGTTATCAGTCATTTTTTTGGGGAGCGGGATAGAATGATATTACAGATTTTTCATTTGTTGTTATTTTTTAATATATAATTAGTGATGAGCGAGCACTACCATGCTGGGGTGCTCGGTACTCGTTATGAGCAGTTGGACGTTTGGATGGGCGCGACTCGAGCACCGAATATAATGGAAGTCAATAGGGGACTCAAGAATTTTTCTTGAAAATTTACTAGAAACTGCTCAAGTCCCCCATTTATTTTCATTAAACTTGGGTGCTTGTGTGGTGCCCCTGAGGCGTCAGATGCCACAGGGTATTGCATCCAGTAACAGGTGTGGTGCTAACTCATTGTTCCTGGAAACCAGTGCCGGTAAATGCCATTCAAACACACACATCCATAGCCTTTTTCCCAGACTGGGTAACAGTCTAGAGACAGATTTGATGATTGGTCAGGACTTATCCAATCCACTGAACAGAAACCTGGGAGGAGAAGGGTCTAGTCAATGCAGTTGATAATAGACAGACATCTTGTCAGACATTCAGTCAGTCGGACAGTCAGTCAGAAGTCAGTCCGAAGTCGACGTTCAGACAATGTGAAGTGAGTTGTTGGGCTAAAGGAGTACAGTCACCAGGGAGAAAGCGGTGTGAGTGCTCACGGGACCAGGCACCGGCGGGGTGCAGAGCCCTAGTTCAGGAAGACGCTTCAAGCTCACCTCATAAATCTGCCCAGTGAGGGAATCATCAAGGTTCCTCACCAACGTTAGTGTCTGGGGCACAGCAGCAAAGAGGGAACCTGAGAACTGGAACAGAGGTCCATCCCAAGAGAGGTTCAAGCTGCCTGCCATACGGGCCAGGACTGTGGCAACAGGAGGGGACCCCAGAATGCTTCTGGCCACGGGGACCCACCAACTACAGACTGGTGCATGGAAGTAAAGCTCACTAGGTCACCACACCGGCACTGGGATCAAGGGAACACTGGATTACCTGAGGCCCAGATTGGTAGAAACGAGCAGCAGCCGGGTTACAGCTTCACAGAACCAGTTAGTAAAGAACAAGTTAAACCGCAGCCCCTGTGTTGTCTGAATTCTTCCTGCACCTCTGCATCACCAACTTTCACCATACTACAACCACCATCATTCTCCCCTGGGGCTTAGCTCTACTTGTGAAAGGCCATAACATTGAAGCTGCTCAATACCACCATCCCCAGCAGTGAGAGACTTTGCAGCGGCGGCTTTCCCAATATAGCTACATACCGCAAATGGTATCACGAAAAACATTTTATTTTTATTTTATTTTCCCCTTCCTTTTTAGTGACCCGCAGGGTCATGGAACCATGCACCGGCCACCTGTGATACGTGCCCATGATTCAACGCCCGGGACCGAGTACCCCACAGGCAATGGGGTGCGTCACTTGACTTACGCACATCAGAGCATCCAACTGGTCTTAATGTGTACCAAGCACCTGAGCATGGTAGGGCTCACTCATCACTGGTTACGAGTATCGAGCACAAGAGCATGGTAGTGCCAGCTCATCACTTGTTATAATTACTGAGCACCCGAGCATTGTAGTGCCCGCTCATCACTAGTTACGAGTACCGAGCACATGAGCATGGTAGTGCTCACTCATCACCAGTTATGATAAGTGAGCACCCGAGCACGGTAATGCTCACTCATCACTAGTTACGAGTACTGAGCACCCGAGCATGGTAGTGTTCATTCTTAACTAATAATTAGAGGTAAAAAAAAAAATCTAAAGTAATTACAATATACCTGCTTATTACCTGAACAGAGTGGATCAGAGAGAGTTTTACCACTATTGTAGTCAAACACAGGAAGGAAGTCCTCGTCCTTCATCCGGACACTCCCAGTGAGGATTATAAGGATTCTAAGCTTCTATACAACTTTATGGAAGATATAGATGACACTCACTGGGGATGAATGATTGATATAATTTATGGGAAGTGTTATTATACGCCTCCTTCACGCAAAAAAAAGATATCAGCATTTGTTTTTACTTAGATATATTCAAAACATTTGTCATTGCATTTTTTATTTATTTTTTATATTTATTACATTTTAAACATAAATTTGTTTCTTACAGTTCTGGGTAGAAAAAAAATATTGTCTTTAGATAAAAATAAGCCATCTCCATAGCTTATAGCATTTCTATAAGAAAAAGTCGCTAAAAGAAAAATAAATTAAAATTGCCTCAAAAGGTATACGGTTTAGTTTTCAATTTTTATATTATGAATAATATGAAATATTATATAATACATTTTAACACTATTCTCATTTTGTCATTAATTTATTTTTAGCTTTTGATTATTTTTAGGGATGATCGAATATCACAAATATTCAGCAATATTTGGCTTCGCGAATATCTGACGAATAGTTCGCCGCTATGTGAATATTCCATGCGCAATGTAAGTCTATGGGAAGCCTGAATAGTTGCTATTTGGCAACTATTCGTGTTTCCCATAGACTTACACTGCCCATTGAATATTGGCAAATCGGCGAATAGCGGCAACCTATTTGGCGAATATGGGCGTTGTCGAATATTTGCGGTATTCGATCATCCCTAATTATTATGCAACATACGAACTATGTTCTATTTGTCCCCTGCCAGAGATAGTCTTCCAAGCTAAGGCTTCGAACTTGATGATGGTAATGGTATCTCTGAGGCTGATGATTTCCATAAACATTTGTGAGCCAAGTGTATTAATATTGCGTACATCAAAATGGCAATTGAAAATCTTCCATGAAAACAGCTTACAATAGAACAATGCAGGTTAACACAACGGCGTGCACTGAAGAATACATCTTGAAGTTTCTTTTCAGAGCTAACAATCCATTTTGCGATGATTGATACTTCTCTCCGTACTGAATGGCGGCCAAAGACCATTAAATCTGGAAACATGAAATGAACATTTTGGATGGAAAAATAAAGTTTGACTTAATTACTGTTGTACACGGAGACACATGTCTGTAAATTACTGTCTGTCCATCTGCGGGACAGATGGAATTAGAGAGAAACAAAATGAACCATAATCTCTTTTTAGCCTGTCATTTTTCTTATAAATCAAAATGCTCCTTTCTAAGAGATCAAAATAAATATTGGATCTGTTTTTCTTTACTTTCTGCTCCTACTATTTTAATTTCTTAGCTGCTTTCAGATGGTGGAAAAGTAAAAGTAGTTTTGGGTATCTTTTATCATTGACAGGTTTAGATGCTTCACAAGGAAATGGAAAATACCTTTTAAAGGCTTTGTCCAATTCTGTGAACAATTTCTTTACTTAATTCTTACTATTATGGTTTTTTTTATTATTTTTTATACTTTTATAGGCTCTTTACAAATTCAATCTTGATCTAGTTTGCAATAATAAATCAGCTGAGCTTAAAAAAGGACAAATAAAATGGTTAATTTGTATAAAGTGCTGTGGAATTAATGGCACTATATAAGTGAATAAATATTATTATTATTATTATTATTATTATTATTATTATTACTATTATTATTATTATATTAAAAGTTCTCTCATTGACCAGTAAAATGAAACCGTGGAAGGATTTTCAGTAATGATGAGCGAGTTTTGAAATACTCGGATTCGTGCTACTCGTAACGAGTACTGCCTAATACTCGCGTATGCATTCTGAATAGTGTGTGCAATGCAAGTCAATGGGGAATACTCGCAATGTAACGAGTAACCTGAATGCCGTACTATTTGCTACTCGCACGAATAGTGCGGCATTTGGGTTACTCGTTATATTTTGAGTATTCCCCATTGACTTGCATTGCATACACTATTCGGAATGCATATGCAAGTATTAGACAGTACTCGTTAAAAGTATCGTGAATCTGAGTATTTCAAAACTTGCCCATCATTAATTTTCAGTAACCCAACATACAAACAGTTAATGCTATATACTATATATATATATATATATATATATATATATATATATATATATATACTTTTGTTCCCCCAAACTTTGGGGGAAAGTGGGGGGTGCGTCTTATAAGCCGAATATATGGGGGTGTGTCTATATATATATATATATATAATATATATACACACTGCAGGGTCCACTCTGGAGCGCTGCTGGGGGCAGGTGAACGCAGCGTTAGATCTCCTGCTCCCGCTCATATAATATGCACAGCCGCTGTCCATCACTTTGGTGCTGAAACCGCACCACAGTGACGGGCTGGGGCAGCGGGGCATATTATATGAGCCTGCGTCCCACTGTGATGGCACATGCCCCCCCCTGTGTTAGATATGCCCCCCATGCTGCTACTCATCCTAAAATATAAAAGCTTTACTTACCTCCTCCAGCATTTCTCCCCGGTGTCCCTGCTTCCGCTGTGATCAGGCACGCAGATATGAAGTCACTCTGCTGTGCCGATCACATGACCGGCACCAAGAACCAGGAAGTGGAGGAACAGAAGCACGGAGGGAGACAGGAGGGAGATCAGTGCTGGAGGAGGTAAGGAAAGAGTGTTTTATTTTACTATGGGCAGGAGCATGGGGCGATATCTAACACAGGGGAACGTGTGCAATCCATAGTGGGCCATAGGCAGCACAGGGGAATGTATGCAATCCATAGGGGGCCATAGGCAGCACAGGGGAATGTGTGCAATCCATAGGGGGCGTAGGCAGCACAGGGGATTGTGTCCAATCCATAGGGGGCCATAGGCAGCACAGGGGAATGTGTGCAATCCATAGGGGGGCGTAGGCAGCACAGGGGATTGTGTGCAATCCATAGGGGGCCATAGGCAGCACAGGGGAATGTGTGCAATCCATAGGGGGCCATAGGCAGCACAGGGGAATGTGTGCAATCCATAGGGGGCCATAGGCAGCACAGGGGAATGTGTGCAATCCATAGGGGGCCATAGGCAGCACAGAGGGATGTGGGCAATCCATAGGGGGCCATAGGCAGCACAGGGGAACGTGTGCCAGCACAAGGGGGCTATATTCAATATAAGGTGGCCATATCAAAATTAAGGGGACTAATTTTAGGATGGGCGGGCTATGAGGGACATATACCCTATATGATTTGTTAGATGGACACTGGCATTATAAGATGGACCCCATTTAACATTAAAAAAAAAAATCTATTTTCCTTCACCAAATTTGGGGGTGCGTCTTATAATCAGGTGCGTCTTATAAAGGGAAAAATATGGTATATATATGCATGCATTTTATATCTATATATATATATATATATAATATATAATATGTAGAGCTGAGTGCATGTATATATGTATGTATGTATGTATTTGTGTATGTCCACTATAGGAATTCACACTGTTGCATGTACAATCACAATGTTTTGCACAGACACTCCATATTTGACACAGGGAACGTCATAGACTATGTTTTGAGGGGAAATTGTAACCCCACACTTCACAGTTATTTGCCAAAAAACTGCCTCCATTAAAGTCAACGGAGCTGGGAGCCACAGTGCAGCCAGAATTTCAGTAGAATGCGCAGCCATGCCCTTAAATGGAATAATTGGTGTGCCACAATGCAGCTAGGGAAAGAGACAGACACAGACAGACAGAAACAGACAGACAAATAGACATGGAAAGAGACAGGAAAAGAGACAGAAAGACAGGGAAAGAGACAGGCAGAGAGACCGACAAAGAAACAGACAGATAGGGAAAGAGACAGACAGGGAAAGAGACAGATAGAGAAAGAGACAGACGGGGAAAGAGACAGACAGACAGGGAAAAAGACAGGCAGAGACAGACAGGGAAAGAGACAGACAGAGAAAGAGACAGACAGGGAAAGAGACAGACAAGGAAAGAGACAGACAGGGAAAGAGACAGACAGGGAAAGAGATAGAGACAGGGAAAGAGATAGAGAGACAGACAAAGAAACAGACAGACAGGGAAAGAGACAGACAGACAAAGCAACAGACAGACAAAGAAACAGACAGACAGGGAAAGAGACAGACAGGGAAAGAGATAGAGAGACAGACAAGGAAAGAGACAGACAGACAAGGAAAGAGACAGACAAGGAAAGAGACAGACAAAGAGATATAGACAGAGTGAGAAACACAGACAGAGAGGGAGGCAGACAGAAACTGGAAGAGAAACAGAGAGACAGTTACTATCCCGGGCAACGCCGGGTGCTACCACTAGTATATATATATATATATATAAATATATACAGTGCCTACAAGTAGTCTTCAACCCCCTGCAGATTTATCAGGTTTGATAAGATGCAAATAAGTTAGAGCCTGCAAACTTCAAACAAGAGCAGGATTTATTAACAGATGCATAAATCTTACAAACCAACAAGTTATGTTGCTCAGTTAAATTTTAATAAATTTTCAACATAAAAGTGTGGGTCAATCATTATTCAACCCCTAGGTTTAATATTTTGTGGAATAACCCTTGTTTGCAATTACAGCTAATAATCATCTTTTATAAGACCTGATCAGGCCGGCACAAGTCTCTGGAGTTATCTTGGCCCACTCCTCCATGCAGATCTTCTCCAAGTTATCTAGGTTCTTTGGGTGTCTCATGTGGACTTTAATCTTGAGCTCCTTCCACAAGTTTTCAATTGGGTTAAGGTCTAGGGCTGACTGACTAGGCCACTGCAACACCTTGATTTTTTCCCTCTTGAAACAGGCCTTGGTTTTCTTGGCTGTGTGCTTTGGGTCGTTGTCTTGTTGGAAGATGAAATGATGACCCATCTTAAGATCCTTAATGGAGGAGCGGAGGTTCTTGTCCAAAATCTCCAGGTAGGCAGTGCTATCCATTTTCCCATGGATGCGGACCAGATGGCCAGGCCCCTTGGCTGAGAAACAGCCCCACAGTATGATGCTGCCACCACCATGCTTGTCTGTAGGGATGGTATTCTTGGGGTCGTATGCAGTGCCATCCAGTCTCCAAACGTCACGTGTGTGGTTGGCACCAAAGATCTCGATCTTGGTCTCATCAGACCAGAGAACCTTGAACCAGTCTGTCTCAGAGTCCTCCAAGTGATCATGAGCAAACTGTAGACGAGCCTTGACATGACGCTTTGAAAGTAAAGGTACCTTACGGGCTCGTCTGGAACGGAGACCATTGCGGTGGAGTACGTTACTTATGGTATTGACTGAAACCAATATCCCCACTGCCATGAGATCTTCCCGGAGCTCCTTCCTTGTTGTCCTTTGGTTAGCCTTGACTCTTCGGACAAGCCTGGCCTCGGCACGGGTGGAAACCTTCAAAGGCTGTCCAGGCCGTGGAAGGCTAACAGTAGTTCCATAAGCCTTCCACTTCCAGATGATGCTCCCAACAGTGGAGACAGGTAGGCCCAACTCCTTGTAAAGGGTTTTGTACCCTTTGCCAGCCTTGTGACCCTCCACGATCTTGTCTCTGATGGCCTTGGAATGCTCCTTTGTCTTTCCCATGTTGACCAAGTATGAGTGCTGTTCACAAGTTTGGGGAGGGTCTTAATTAGTCTGAAAAGGCTGGAAAAAGAGATAATTAATCCAAACATGTGAAGCTCATTGTTCTTTGTGCCTGAAATACTTCTTAATACTTTAGCGGAACCAAACAGAATTCTTGTGGTTTGAGGGGTTGAATAATAAATGACCCTCTGAATAAACTTTTCACAATTTAAAAAAAAAAAATAAAAAAAGAAATAACATTCTTTTTTGTTGCAGTGCATTTCACACTTCCAGGCTGATCTACAGTCCAAATGTCACAATGCCAAGTTAATTCCGAATGTGTAAACCTGCTAAATCTGCAGGGGGTTGAATACTACTTGTAGGCACTGTATATATATATATATATATATATATATATATATATATTGATTGCATATGCATTGCTATATAGGGCCTATAGAAGGTGAACTGTAAAAAAAATATTTTTAATGAAACCAAATTATAAAAAAATAATTTTAGCCCCTAATATATAGATTTAAGTAAGAAAAAAGTGTCTTCATAAGGGGATAACCTTTTTCATTGTATTAATCGCCAACACTGTTAAAATCAAATAGTGTAAAAAATGCAATGAAAAATCCAGAGAATATAATAAATAGATAACTGGTTCACAACTAATACTTTACAGTATGTTAACACTCAAGATAGAGTTACTACAAGACTTTTTACGCAGGCCAATTAGTAGGTGAAAGAGTGTTTATAAGAGTGCTCATTTCCAATTATTGGCCTGCCAAAAACCCGTTTGTCAGCTTACACAGGTTAAAGTACCATTCCAGCATTTTTTTTATTTCAGCAGTGGAGGGTTGCAGTAAATCTAAGTTCCCTGCCCCTTCTCTTAATCTAATCTTCCGGCAGCTTCGCCTTCTATTGGGGCCGCCCGGTCGGTGTCCAGTGAATATTTTACTACCGGCAGCTCCAGTGTTTCATGGAGTGTGTCAGAGATCAAAACTCAATACAACTCTTTGAGAACCTCATTCTGGCCTTGTTCTGGCCCTCATAGAGTTACATTGAGAGCTTGTGAAGTAATTTATGACATCCTGCCAGTCAGAAGTTGCCAGCACAAGATGGTGCCATAGGACTAGAGCGATGTGAAACCGCAGGGACCAGCAGTAGTTGTCTGTCAGGGGTCACCATCTTTACCTTCCGTTTCCTGTACACTCAGAAAAGTCTGGATCATGTTGATTTTTTTTTCTCATGGACATTTAGTCCTTAAAATAATTGTCATACATGCAGCTCGATTAAATTGCACTGGTCTAAGTGTTGTTTGTGGAAGATCCTTTTTTTCCCCCTGACTCATGTCAAAAATACATTTCTTACTCCTGGACCACCCTTTAAATACAAAATAATGTGAAAAAAAATGTAAGCAAGTTACACTAGTCTTCTCTTATTAATTCTTCCCCCTATATCCATTGAAATGGTTTATTATGGCCAACTGCAGCAGCCATCTGTGCGAACGCAGCATTGATTCGCAGACCTTTATGTGGATCTCACACAGATGCTCCCATTGTCTTTTCTTTGGAAATTGTAAATACTTAAAATATTTAGTGAGTGACACTAAAGCAATAGAATTTTATTATTTACACCTTTTCATAGAGGTGAAAATAGAGGTGTCCATTAAATGTGATGGATTAGATATCTAAACAGCTATTAAGGTCATTAAACTTTACTTGTCAGCCCTCCTTTTGTGTCCCTGTCCTCCTAAGCTGACCAGTCATCCATGCAAAAGATAGAGGACTAAGAATGTGTAAAACTAATTTCTGAGTGGTATTATCTTGTGATTGGGCCATTACAGCTGCAAGGGAAGAATGTCTATGGCTTCTCCATATGCTTCTACTGTTTTGTGTCAACTTAAAAAGCAGCATTTACCAAAAAGTATTCCCTCTTCAAACTGGCGACTGTCAGAATTCCTACATTTTTACTTATATATATTTTCTGATATGCATGTCTTTTTGTATAGCACTAATATACAGTATACCAAAGCAAGGTATATTGGTTACATTTACTTTGACCCTAATTTTAATTAGACTCAATCTGGCCAACAAGAGTATCCCAAACTCGGAAAAAATAGCCCTTGACCAAAAGACAAAGTAAAAATATACAACCTTCCTGGAAATGCACACCTATGTTTACAATGCCGCCAATATTATCACTAGACAATAGGATTGCCATATGAATTACTGCTATTTTATAAACAATAATTAAAGGGATTATCCACTACTTGGATAACCTCTTCTTAATTGCAATATTTCCCCATGTAAATTAACACCATATACTGACCTCAGGTGGTGGCACTGTGACAGCGACGTTGGCATCTGGTCTCCCAGGACACACATGATGCATGTATGCCATGTGAGCCCTGCAGCCAATCATCAGCTGTTTCCTTTTCACTTCCTTCAGATGTAACTGATATTTGCAGAGAATAAGACAGCAGCAGCAACATTCACTTCATCCTGGGGACAGTTTCGTTTGAAGGAAGCGAGTATGATCAATTTTGGGCTCTAGTATGTATACACAGTATATACTATATCTAATATATAAAGCTGAATGTGTGTATGTGTATGTGTGTGTGTATGTCCGGGATTGGCATCTGTACCGTCGCAGCTACAGCCACAAAATTTTGCACACTCACACTTCTGAACCCAGAGAGCGTCATAGGGTATGTTTTGAGGGGAAAGTTTAACCCCGCACTTTACAGTCATTCACCAAAAAACCTGTCTCCATTAAAGTGAATGGAGCTGGGAGCCACAGTGCTGCCAGAACTTCAGAAGAATGCACAGCCACACCCTTAAATGGAATGTTGGCGTGTCACAATGCAGCCAGTGAAAGAGACAGACACAGACAGGGAAAGAGGCAGACCCAGACAGAGTAAGAAACAGACATAGACAAGGTAAGAGACAGACACAAAGAGACAGACAAAGAGACAGACTGACAGGGAAATAGACAGACACAGGCAAAGTGACAGAGACAGACACAGGGAAACAGACAGACAGGGAAAGAAAGGGAAAGAGACAGACAGGGTTAGAGACAGACAAAGACAGGTAAAGAGACAGACAAAGAGACAGACACAGGGAAAGAGACAGAGGGAAAGAGGGAAAGAGACAGACAGGGAAAGAGACAGACAGGGAAAGATACAGAAAGGGAAAGTGACAGAGATAGATAGACAGACAGGGAAAGAGATTGAGACAGATGGAGTAAAAGACAGAGACAGGGAAAGAGACAGACAGACAGAGAGACAGAGAGATATATACAGAGGGGGAGACAGACAGAGAATGGGAGAGAAACAGAGAGACAGTTACTATCCCGGGCGTTAATACATTCTATTTATACATTCTATCCCGGGAATGTTAATACATCCTATTTTGTTAACAACAGTTATCAACCCGGGTGAAGCCGGGTAGTACAGCTAATATATAAACAGTATATATGTATGTATGTATATATATATATATATATACATATATATATATATATATATATATATATATATATATATATATATATATATGTCAAACAGTGTAGACCAGCTCACTCCTGTGAATCACCTGGAACCTCAGCTGATCTGGTTAACGCCGTTGTGCCCGGATCAGGATGTAGGAGTCCATCCATACAAATGTGAAAAACAGCAGAACAATGTCCATCAATAACGTGAGCAATCCAGGTTGCTGTAAAAAATTTCTTTCAATTTATTCGTAAATCCATTAAAAGGCAATGGTCCAAGCAGTTCAAAACAACATTAACGCAAGAAAGTAGTGCAGATAGGACTACGCGTTTCAGCGCTAAAACCCGCCTTCTTCACGGTCCAGAATCTAATCTGCTTTCCAAACATGGAACCTTATATACATCTCACTCCCATCAGGGTAATTATAGACACATGTGAGAGACTTAAAAACATGAACATGACAAGCAGATCAAACATATAAACTATCTGCATATTGATCAATATACAACATACATGAAAATTAGAAGGAAAGGATTCAATATTTTGGAGATAATACAACCGGAATGACCCAATAACCTGACCATAAAATCTAAAAAATACAAAAACATGGAAATAGGATGTTTGCCAGCATTATATAGTATAAATATATCAATAATGCATAATAATATCCAAGCAGTTATTAAAACCCTGTGGCATACGAGTCCCCAGCTCAAATATCCACCTACTCTCTCTTGCAAGCACTTTTTTTATGAAAATCCCCCCCTCTCAATGGTTTTTTTACATGATCTATGCCCATAAAAGAGAAACCGCGTAAATCCCCATTGTGTTTTTTTGAAAAATGTCAGGATACTACTGATGCACCAACCATAGGCAAATTACTAGCATCTGATAGGTGTTTGCGGATTCTAGTTTTAAGGGGGTTCATTGTGCAACCCACATACCGCATGCGGCATATATTGCAATTAATTATATGCACTACACTCTCTGTATTACAATTTATCAAAGAACAGACATTGAACTGTTTTTTATTGAAGATAGATGTAAATATCTTAGATTTATTAGCAAAACCGCAGCACTTGCAAACGTTGGCACCGCATTTAAAAAATCCTATCGTTTTTAACCAGTTATTAGGGGAAATTTTATCAGGATCTGTAACACTAGAACTACTGGACTCGTGACACCTATATAGAAATACATGGTGCAAAGTAGTCAAAATGACAACCTCAGTAGTTCTAGTGTTAAACATGCTAAGTGATAATAATGTAGCTACAGTCGGGGCTCTTCTTGCCACAAAGACAATATCATTATTTTCCACGATATTTTTCAGAATATCATTCGGGGACAACAAAGGGAGGTATTTTCTGATGATTTTGACAATAGAATTAAACTGAGGACTATAATTGGTACTGAAAACCACCTTAGATTTTTTGAAGTCAAATTGTCTTTTTTTCTTAAATCTACCCAGCCAAACAATATTATCTTTATATGGGTTATCAATATTGAAAATATAGTTTTCTTCCCACAAAGACATAGCCAGGTTAGCTAGGGAAGGTGAAAACTTGGTGCCCATACTCACGCCCTGTGTCTGGAGGAAGTATCTCTCGTCAAACGAAAAATAGTTGTGGCTTAAAAGAAATTGAATTGAAGAAACAATAAACCTCTGAATGGAATCATCATAGTTACTATATCTGGACAAATATGTGATGCATCATATTGCGACGTGATGGGGGATAGAGGGATATAACCCCACCACATCGCAAGATAGCCACACATAGTAAGATTGCCATTTTTCCATAATCTGTATCATACTTTTGGAATCTTTGAGATGACTTGGTGTTAATGGCACTAAGGGTTGAAGATAAAAATCCACCCACTCCCCTAGTTTCTCACTGAAAGACCCGATCCAAGACACAATAGGTCTGAGAGGGGGAGGAAATACCTCTTTATGAACTTTAGGGAGTGAGTGGTATATTGGAATAATCGGTGTTTCACAATATAGAAATTTTTTAATTCTGTCTGAAGTAGCACCCGTACTAATTCCCACCTGTAATAAATGTAATAATTCAGAATTGAATGAATTTGTTGGATTAGATGGCAATTCAATGTAGGTGCTATTATTTTCCAGATCCAGCAGGTTCATTTTTAGTGGTGATGATTAGTGATGAGCGAGTACTAAAAAGCTCGGGTGCTCGAAGCTCGGGCCGAGCCTCCCAAGATACTCGTGTACTCGGCCCGAGCAACGAGCCCAATGTTATCCTATGGGAGACCCGAGTATTTTTGTGAAATGACCTCCCGGCAGCATGGAGAAACCCTAAAAATGTCACAAAAGTCTCAGAAGAGTGCTCAAATGACATGGCAACAGCATGGGGAAGACCCCTTGAAGCATTTATCACTCAAAAGTCACAGCTGTGAACAATTTTGTCCGCGTTTTACGCCATTTTTACGGACTCACCAGAAAACCTTCCAAAATGACCCCAAAATGATTTTTCATGGCAGAAATGTTAAGGGCACATACCCAATAGTGAGATAGAGCTGGTGTATGTTACTTTTTGAGATTAATACATGAAAGATTTTACGTGAAAACATTGTGTGGCACTCCGATGTCCCTGAGAAGAGACGTACATGAAGGCCTCTTGAGTCTAATGTGCCCATTTTGAGGAAGTGAGTCTTTGTAGTATTTTCCTTTGCCAGGGCAGTCCAAAATTGTGAGGTTCACCAATGTCCCTGGATAGAGACGTGCATGATGGCCTGTAAACCTGAAGTGCCCATTGTAAGGAAGTGGGTCTATTTCAGTATAGCCCTTTGCCAGGGCAGCCAAAAATTGGGAGGCTCCACATTGTCCCTGGATAGAGACGTGCATGATGGCCTGTAAACCTGAAGTGCCCATTGTAAGGAAGTGGGTCTATTTCAGTATAGCCCTTTGCCAGGGCAGCCAAAAATTGGGAGGCTCCACATTGTCCCTGGATAGAGACGTGCATGATGGCCTGTAAACCTGAAGTGCCCATTGTAAGGAAGTGGGTCTATTTTAGTATAGCCCTTTGCCAGGGCAGCCAAAAATTGGGAGGCTCCACATTGTCCCTGGATAGAGACGTGCATGATGGCCTGTAAACCTGAAGTGCCCATTGTAAGGAAGTGGGTCTATTTCAGTATAGCCCTTTGCCAGGGCAGCCAAAAATTGGGAGGCTCCACATTGTCCCTGGATAGAGACGTGCATGATGGCCTGTAAACCAGAAGTGCCCATTGTAAGGAAGTGGGTCTATTTCAGTATAGCCCTTTGCCAGGGCAGCCAAAAATTGGGAGGCTCCACATTGTCCCTGGATAGAGACGTGCATGATGGCCTGTAAACCTGAAGTGCCCATTGTAAGGAAGTGGGTCTATTTCAGTATAGCCCTTTGCCAGGGCAGCCAAAAATTGGGAGGCTCCACATTGTCCCTGGATAGAGACGTGCATGATGGCCTGTAAACCTGAAGTGCCCATTGTAAGGAAGTGGGTCTATTTTAGTATAGCCCTTTGCCAGGGCAGCCAAAAATTGGGAGGCTCCACATTGTCCCTGGATAGAGACGTGCATGATGGCCTGTAAACCTGAAGTGCCCATTGTAAGGAAGTGGGTCTATTTCAGTATAGCCCTTTGCCAGGGCAGCCAAAAATTGGGAGGCTCCACATTGTCCCTGGATAGAGACGTGCATGATGGCCTGTAAACCTGAAGTGCCCATTGTAAGGAAGTGGGTCTATTTCAGTATAGCCCTTTGCCAGGGCAGCCAAAAATTGGGAGGCTCCACATTGTCCCTGGATAGAGACGTGCATGATGGCCTGTAAACCTGAAGTGCCCATTGTAAGGAAGTGGGTCTATTTCAGTATAGCCCTTTGCCAGGGCAGCCAAAAATTGGGAGGCTCCACATTGTCCCTGGATAGAGACGTGCATGATGGCCTGTAAACCTGAAGTGCCCATTGTAAGGAAGTGGGTGTATTTCAGTATAGCCCTTAGGCAGGGCAGCCAAAAATTGGGAGGCTCCACGTTGTCCCTGGGTAGAGACGTGCATGAGGGCCTCAAAACATTGTTCCCATTGCAAAGGAGCGGGTCTCCTGTCGTTGTAATGTCCATTCTGCAAAGAATGGGCGAAAAAATTTACCACTGGGGGTATACCTGAAACAAAGACCTAACTATTGTAACGGTCATCATGATGGCGCATGAGGAGAAGGAGGAGCAGTCCAGCGATTATCCAAAGTCGAGAAGTGTACCCATGGGTGAGTGGAGGTACATGGCAAACTTTAAACTCCGCTCTCATTTGCTGGTGGTGTGGTGAAGTCTGGCCCAATCCAACCCTTGTTCATCTTTATCAGAGTCAGCCTGTCAGCATTTTCAGTTGACAGGCGGGTGCGTTTATCTGTAATGATTCCACCTGCGGCACTAAAAACACGCTCTGACAAAACGCTAGCAGCAGGGCAGGCCAGGACTTCCAAGGCGTAGAGAGCCAATTCATGCCACGTGTCCAGCTTGGATACCCAATAATTGTAAGGCACAGAGGAATGTCGGAGTACAGTTGTTCGATCTGCAAGGTACTCCTTCAGCATCTGGGCAAACTTAGGATTTCTTGTGGCACTACCCCGCACCTCAGGGGCTGTGGTACGTGAGGGGCTGAGAAAACTGTCCCACATCTTAAAGACTGTTCCCCTACCTCTGGCGGATTGGACTTGTGCCTCTCTCGGCTGTACGCCTCGGTTGTCCACTGATTCCTGACCTATGCCGCTAGCGTTTTGTGAGGGGAATGCTTTGCCTACTTCCGTGAGTATGGCCTTCCGAAACAGCTGCATTTTGGTTGACCTCTCCTCCACGGGAATAAGAGACAAAAAGTTCTCCTTGTAGCGTGGGTCTAACAGTGTTACCAACCAGTAATGATTGTCGGCCAAGATGTTCTTAACGCGAGGGTCACGAGACAGGCAGCTTACCATAAAGTCAGCCATGTGCGCCAGACTCTTAACAGCCAGGACTTCAGTAGCCTGACCAACAAGATGACTGAACATGCTGTCCTCCTCCTCCTCCTCCTCCTCCTCCTCCTCCTCCTCCTCATCTACCCTGTCCTCTGGCCAGCCACGCTGAATCGAGGATATGACTGGTGTGCATGTCATATCCTCAATTTGGCCGGAGAGTTGCTCCATGTCTTCATCCTCCTCCTCGTCATAGTCCTCCACTGCACGTTGTGATGAGACGAGGCTGGGCTGTGTGTTATCACCCACACCCACTACTGTTTCTTGCTGCAACTCATCGCGCTCCGCCTGCAATGCATCATGTTTGTTTTTCAGCAGGGACCGTTTTAGAGGGCAGAGTAGCGGTATGGTGACGCTAATAATGGCGTCATCACCACTCACCATCTTGGTGGAGTCCTCAAAGTTTTGGAGGATGGTACATAGGTCTGACATCCATCTCCACTCCTCAGGTGTTATGTGTGGAGTTTGACCCATTTCCCGACGGCTTAGGTGATGCAGGTACTCAACAACTGCCCTCTTCTGCTCACATATCCTGACCAACATGTGCAGAGTTGAATTCCAACGCGTGGGGACATCACACACCAGTCTGTGAGCCGGAAGATGCAAACTGCGCTGAAAGCCGGCAAGGCCGGCTGAAGCAGTAGGTGACTTTCGAAAATGTGCAGACAGGCGGCGAACTTTTACCAGCAGATCAGACAGCTCTGGGTATGACTTTATAAACCGCTGAACCACGAGGTTGAGCACATGGGCCACGCATGGAACATGTGTCAGCTGGCCTCGCCTCAAAGCCGCCACCAGGTTCCGGCCATTGTCACAAACGACCTTTCCTGGCTTTAGGTTCAGAGGTGTGAGCCAGTGATCTGCCTGCTGTTTCAGAGCTGTCCACAGCTCTTCTGCATTGTGGGGTTTGTCACCTATGCAGATTAGCTTCAGCACAGCCTGTTGCCGCTTCGCCGAGGCAGTGCTGCAGTGCTTCCAGCTTGTGACTGGTGTGGAGGGCACAGTGGATGAGGATGCGCAGGAGGAGGAGGAGGCTGAAGAGCATGACATTCCGGAGCTGTAGAGTGTGGGTGAAACACTGACTGAGGTAGGGCCTGCAAACCTTGGTGTGGGAAGGACGTGTTCCGTCCCTCGCTCAGACTGGGTCCCAGCTTCCACAATATTAACCCAGTGTGCCGTCAACGAGATGTAGCGGCCTTGCCCACAAGCACTTGTCCACGTGTCTGTGGTTAGGTGGACCTTGGGTGAAACAGCGTTGTTCAGGGCACGTGTGATGTTTTGTGACACGTGGTTATGCAACGCGGGGACGGCACACCGGGAGAAATAGTGGCGGCTGGGGACCGAGTAACGTGGGACAGCTGCCGCCATCAGGTCACGGAATGCTTCTGTCTCCACCAGCCTAAAAGGCAACATTTCCAGCGCAAGCAGTCGCGAAATGTTAGCATTTAGAACTGTGGCATGTGGGGTGTTGGCAGTGTATTTGCGCCTGCGTTCAAAGGTTTGCTGAATGGATAACTGAACGCTGCGCTGGGACAAGGACGTGCTTGATGATGGTGTTCTTTCTGCGTAGGCAACTGCAGGTGCAGGAGTGGAGGAGGCTTGTTCGCAGGCAGCATGGACAGAGGATTGGCTCGCATGCACAACCAGCGAAGACGTAGCAGTGACATCAGCAAGCACTGCTCCTCGACTCTGTTGTACTTCCCACAAAGTCGGGTGCTTGGCTGACATGTGCCTGATCATGCTGGTGGTGGTCAGGCTGCTAGTTTTGGTACCCCTGCTGATGCTGGCACGGCAGGTGTTGCAAATGGCCTTTTTTGAATCATCTGGATCCAACTTAAAAAACTGCCAGACTCGTGAAGACCTAACATTTGTACAGGCACCTTGTGTCGTCGTGTTGTTCCGGGGAACGGTTGCCTGACTTCTGCCTGGGGCCACCACCCTGCTTCTTACTGCCTGTTGTGATGCTACGCCTCCCTCCCCCTGTGCACTGCTGTCCTCGCTCTGCATATCCTCCTGCCAGGTTGGGTCAGTTACTGGATCATCCACCACGTCGTCTTCCTCTTCCGCACCCTGCTCCTCCTCCTGACTTGCTGACAATTGTGTCTCATCATCGTCCACCACTTGTTGAGACACGTTGCCAACTTCGTGAGAACGTGGCTGCTCAAATATTTGGCCATCTGTACAGACGATCTCCTCATGACCCACTTCAATATGAGCTGGCGAGAGGCCAGAATGTGTGAATGGAAACGTGAACAGCTCTTCCGAGTGTCCAAGTGTGGGATCATTAATGTCCGAGGAGGACGTGTACTCAGCCTGGTGGTAGGAAGGAGGATCAGGTTCAGAAATGTGCGGTGCAGTATCACGGCTACTGACACTTGACCGTGTGGAAGACAGAGTGTTTGTGGTGGTGCCAATCTGACTGGAAGCATTATCCGCTATCCAACTAACAACCTGTTGACACTGGTCTTGGTTCAAGAGCGGTGTACTGCTGCGGGCCCCAAGAATTTGGGACAGGACGTGCGAGCGACTAGATGTGGCCCTTTGTTGTGGCGAAATTAGAGCTTGCCCACGACCTCGGCCTCTGCCTGCACCACCATCACGTCCACTTCCTTGTTCCTTGCCAATGCCCTTGCGCATTTTGCAATGCTGTGCACTGCTGACGTGTATATTCACTACTTGTGCGTTATATCAAAGTTTCTGGAAATTGCACACAAGTGCACCTGTACGCTGCCACCGACAGGCACACACGTGCGGTTTTTAAATGCAAGCACGGACGCACTAAGAACCTAACACAGGTTTTAGGAGCAAAAATTAAGAACTCTGACACTATCAGCCACTGCTGACTGACGTGTATTATACACTACACTTGTGCGTTATATAATAGTTTGGTAAACGCACACCAGTGCACCTGTACGCTGCCACCAACAGGCACACACGTGCGGTTTTAAAAACCAAGCACGGACGCAATAATAACCTAACACAGGTTTTAGGAGCAAAAATTAAGAACTCTGACACTATCAGCCACTGCTGACTGACGTGTATTATACACTACACTTGTGCGTTATATAATAGTTTGGTAAAAACGCACACCAGTGCACCTGTACGCTGCCACCAACAGGCACACACGTGCGGTTTTAAAAACCAAGCACGGACGCAATAATAACCTAACACAGGTTTTAGGAGCAAAAATTAAGAACTCTGACACTATCAGCCACTGCTGACTGACGTGTATTATACACTACACTTGTGCGTTATATAATAGTTTGGTAAACGCACACCAGTGCACCTGTACGCTGCCACCAACAGGCACACACGTGCGGTTTTAAAAACCAAGCACGGACGCAATAATAACCTAACACAGGTTTTAGGAGCAAAAATTAAGAACTCTGACACTATCAGCCACTGCTGACTGACGTGTATTATACACTACACTTGTGCGTTATATAATAGTTTGGTAAACGCACACCAGTGCACCTGTACGCTGCCACCAACAGGCACACACGTGCGGTTTTAAAAACCAAGCACGGACGCAATAATAACCTAACACAGGTTTTAGGAGCAAAAATTAAGAACTCTGACACTATCAGCCACTGCTGACTGACGTGTATTATACACTACACTTGTGCGTTATATAATAGTTTGGTAAACGCACACCAGTGCACCTGTACGCTGCCACCAACAGGCACACACGTGCGGTTTTAAAAACCAAGCACGGACGCAATAATAACCTAACACAGGTTTTAGGAGCAAAAATTAAGAACTCTGACACTATCAGCCACTGCTGACTGACGTGTATTATACACTACACTTGTGCGTTATATAATAGTTTGGTAAACGCACACCAGTGCACCTGTACGCTGCCACCAACAGGCACACACGTGCGGTTTTAAAAACCAAGCACGGACGCAATAATAACCTAACACAGGTTTTAGGAGCAAAAATTAAGAACTCTGACACTATCAGCCACTGCTGACTGACGTGTATTATACACTACACTTGTGCGTTATATAATAGTTTGGTAAAAACGCACACCAGTGCACCTGTACGCTGCCACCAACAGGCACACACGTGCGGTTTTAAAAACCAAGCACGGACGCAATAATAACCTAACACAGGTTTTAGGAGCAAAAATTAAGAACTCTGACACTATCAGCCACTGCTGACTGACGTGTATTATACACTACACTTGTGCGTTATATAATAGTTTGGTAAACGCACACCAGTGCACCTGTACGCTGCCACCAACAGGCACACACGTGCGGTTTTAAAAACCAAGCACGGACGCAATAATAACCTAACACAGGTTTTAGGAGCAAAAATTAAGAACTCTGACACTATCAGCCACTGCTGACTGACGTGTATTATACACTACACTTGTGCGTTATATAATAGTTTGGTAAACGCACACCAGTGCACCTGTACGCTGCCACCAACAGGCACACACGTGCGGTTTTAAAAACCAAGCACGGACGCAATAATAACCTAACACAGGTTTTAGGAGCAAAAATTAAGAACTCTGACACTATCAGCCACTGCTGACTGACGTGTATTATACACTACACTTGTGCGTTATATAATAGTTTGGTAAACGCACACCAGTGCACCTGTACGCTGCCACCAACAGGCACACACGTGCGGTTTTAAAAACCAAGCACGGACGCAATAATAACCTAACACAGGTTTTAGGAGCAAAAATTAAGAACTCTGACACTATCAGCCACTGCTGACTGACGTGTATTATACACTACACTTGTGCGTTATATAATAGTTTGGTAAACGCACACCAGTGCACCTGTACGCTGCCACCAACAGGCACACACGTGCGGTTTTAAAAACCAAGCACGGACGCAATAATAACCTAACACAGGTTTTAGGAGCAAAAATTAAGAACTCTGACACTATCAGCCACTGCTGACTGACGTGTATTATACACTACACTTGTGCGTTATATAATAGTTTGGTAAAAACGCACACCAGTGCACCTGTACGCTGCCACCAACAGGCACACACGTGCGGTTTTAAAAACCAAGCACGGACGCAATAATAACCTAACACAGGTTTTAGGAGCAAAAATTAAGAACTCTGACACTATCAGCCACTGCTGACTGACGTGTATTATACACTACACTTGTGCGTTATATAATAGTTTGGTAAAAACGCACACCAGTGCACCTGTACGCTGCCACCAACAGGCACACACGTGCGGTTTTAAAAACCAAGCACGGACGCAATAATAACCTAACACAGGTTTTAGGAGCAAAAATTAAGAACTCTGACACTATCAGCCACTGCTGACTGACGTGTATTATACACTACACTTGTGCGTTATATAATAGTTTGGTAAACGCACACCAGTGCACCTGTACGCTGCCACCAACAGGCACACACGTGCGGTTTTAAAAACCAAGCACGGACGCAATAATAACCTAACAGGTTTTTTTGGGGAGCGACAATTACAGTACAGACAAGTCAGACACTATCTGGACTGTTTTACACTGTGTACACCAGCCCCAGATATGAAGGCTGGTGTACGGTCACCACTACCCTGCCTGCCTGCCTGCCTGTATACTGCTACAATAGTCCTGACAAGGACTCTTCTGGTCACTAGCCTGTATTCAGACCTGGCTATACCCTGCCTGTATATAGCAACAATAGTCCTGAGAAGGACTCTGCTACTGTACGCCGACCTGGCTATACCCTGCCTGCCTGTATACAACTAGAATAGTCCTGAGAAGGACTTTTGGTCACACTGTTTGCAGCCCTGCAACTGAAAAAGCTATAAAGGGCCGCAAAGCTTTCCCTGAATCAGCGACACTCTCCCTACACTCACTGTCAGAATAGCTGTGAGCAGAGCACAGCGCGCCGGCCTATATAAAGGCTCGGTGACGCTGTGCAGGCCGGCCAATCACTGCAATTCCACAACTAACAGGGCTGTGGCATTGCAGTGGTCTGCCAGCCAATCCCTGCATGAGGGCTGGCTCTCAAAAGAGCGCCAACATGCAGAAATGAAGACCACGAGTAAAGCACGAGTATCGCGAGATTACTCGGTCCCCGCCGAGCAGCCCGAGTACAGTGATACTCGTGCGAGTACCGAGTAGTGACAAGCATGCTCGCTCATCACTAGTGATGATGTATCAATAAACTTCCTGGATTTAAAATTGACTGCAGATTTGGACAATAATAAGGTTTTAATATCTCCCTATAAAAAATCCATTGCATGCAATAGTATTTTAATGGCTTCCTCTAATCACCCCAAACATGTCATTCAGAATAATCCTGTGGGGAAGCTTATAAGACTAAAAAGGAATACTACATCTAGTGATAAATTGGAGGAAGAAATTGAAATGACTTGTAATAATCTAAAAAAAGGGGGTAACCTAATTGGTCTTTGGAGAGAGCCAAGGAAATAGTGGCAGGCATGGATAGGGTTAAATTGTTGGAATCTACTAAGAAAAATAGACAATTTGACTCCAAAAAATCTAGGGGGGTTTTCAGCACCAACTATAGTCCTCAGTTTAATTCTATTGTCAAAATCATCAGAAAATACCTCCCTTGTTGTCCCAGAATGATATTCTGAAAAATATCGTGGAAAATAATGATATTGTCTTTGTGGCAAGAAGAGCCCCGACTGTAGCTACATTATTATCAATTAGCATGTTTAAAGATCCTGATAAAATTTCCCCTAATAACTGGTTAAAAACGATAGGATTTTTTAAATGCGGTGCCAACATTTGCAAGTGCTGCAGTTTTGCTAATAAATCTAAGACATTTACATCTATCTCCAATAAAAAACAGTTCAATGTCTGTTCCATTATAAATTGTAATACGGAGAATGTAGTGCATATAATTAATTGCAATATATGCCGCATGCGGTATGTGGGTTGCACAATGAACCCCCTTAAAATTAGAATCCGCAAACACCTATCAGACGCTAATAATTTGCCTATGGTTGGTGCATCAGTAGTATCCCGACATTTTTCAAAAAATCACAATGGGGATTTACGCGGTTTCTCTTTTATGGGCATAGAGCATGTAAAAAAACCATTGAGAGGGGGAGATTTTCATAAAAAAAGTGCTTGCCAGAGAGAGTAGGTGGATATTTGAGCTGGGGACTCGTATGCCACAGGGTTTTAATAACCGCTTGGATATTATTATGCATTATTGATATATTTATACTATATAATGCTGGCAAACATCCTATTTCCATGTTTTTGTATTTTTTAGATTTTATGGTCAGGTTATTGGGTCATTCCGATTGTATTATCTCCAAAATATTGAATCCTTTCCTTCTAATGTTCATGTATGTTGTATATTGATCAATATGCAGATAGTTTATATGTTTGATCTGCTTGTCATGTTCATGTTTTTAAGTCTCTCACATATGTCTATAATTACCCTGATGGGAGTGAGATGTATATAAGGTTCCATGTTTGGAAAACAGATTAGATTCTGGACCGTGAAGAAGGCGGGTTTTACCGCTGAAACGCGTAGTCCTATCTGCACTACTTTCCTGTGTTAATGCTGTTTTCAACCTCTTGCACCATTGCCTTTTAATGGATTTACGAATAAAGTGAAAGAAATTTTTAACAGCAACCTGGATTGATCATGTTATTGATGGACATTGTTCTGCCGTTGTATATATATATATATATATATATATATATATATATATATATATATATACACCGTATATTATGTGAAGTTGCACACAGTTCACACGCTGCATCATTAGGGGGTTACTCAGTTGCTTTGATGGTCTCCAAGGTAGCACACAGGAGCACGGTTCTTTTAAAAGTTTAACAATTTATTAAGACAGCATAAACTGCATTTGTAGTCCACGTCACTCACTGATGACAGTCCTTAACACTCATGGTAAAACCCCACAGGTTTGGATACCACTTTCTCCAAGACTATCCCACTGACCCCCAGTCAGCTTTAGCGAACGCTCTCTCTCTTGGGGGATGTTTCCTTCAGAGAGGCTTCAATACCTCTGTTGGAAGATGAGCAACCTCTCCACACTGGCTGCTTCTCAGACATATAGACTCTCTGCCATGTGCCAAACATTAGACTCCATTTTAGAAGACAGCAGTGACACCTCCAACACACCCATGGGCGAAGGTGGGGTATGTGGATGGCCAGACCCACCCATAACTTTGGCCATCCATGATACTGGGCCCTATGAACACCCTAATAAGAACCTGTGGCACTACAGGTACCAGCACAGAGTTCCAGAATCACACCACTTCTGTGGTACATAGCAACCATTCACAATAAGGCCCGTCGCCTTGTCACATATCTCCCCCTCTGCCTAAAGCCGTCAGTCTTGGCACCGTTATACAATTCCAGACGAGAGACTCTTCTCCACCTGCCTTGGGCTCCAACCCTTTTAACACAGTCTGTCACCATCACCAAACCCTGTTCAGTCAAACCGCCTCTTAAAGACACCTCTCCGTCAGACTGCCTCCAATGGTTAGTGTGGTAGTGAGGCTTACTGTTCGTCAAAACTACCGTCCGGTCTGACCCTGAGCTATCCAGTCCACTAGAGAGGCTACTGTCCGGATACCTCAGCACTGAGCTAATAGAAGACCTGCCAAAACTAGACACTGTGCACTGTCTTTTTGCAGATCTATTATGGCATCTTCTTTCCATGCTTTTTTGATCACCTCTCTGTTGACGCCTTTTCCTGTCACCATCTTTGGCGTTAGACACATCACTCCCTGCATCCTTTCTCTCGGATTTCGTCTTAGAGGGTGTGGACCCTGCAGAGTCTGTGCTATAGTCCAAAGGATAGTTGGGTCGTCTATGAGCTTGGCTCCTTTCACGAAAGGACCACCTTCCTCTGCCATCCGAGGCAACATTTTCATCAGGTGGACCACACTTCTTCTCTGGGCCCCAGCATGAAAGTGGCTGCCACCTTGCCCTAACTTGACAAAGTTGTTCTGCAATCCTCTGTCTTTCCAGTATCATTTGCTTCAGGTCTTCTAGATATCCCATGCGGTATTCTAGGAGAACTTGCATATTATCATCACAGTCCTTTGTTCCCACAATGATAAATGGAACCATACCGACATCACAGGATATCTTGGCTTCATTATACACATCAAGTCTCACCCTTGTGGCACCAGATTTATCAACCATCTACTGCATGGCTCTTCCATTTCTTCCAATCAACTTTATGACAAGTTTTCTGGGTACCTGAATGAAGTGTTCCAGGAACTCCAATAAATTCTGACCTGCTTTCACTGCCTCTGTAGTCTCTACATAAATTTTAAATGTTCAACTGTCTTCCTCAACTTCAACAGCTGTAACACCTGGAATCTTCCTTGCTTGCTGAATGTTACTTCCCAGTGCTCTTACTGCAAGCCCAATTAACTGTTTCTCCAAGTGTCTGGTGGCTTCTTCCTTCTGTACATTGATCAACCATTTTACACGAAGACACTGTAGGTGCATGTCACTCAGCATAGCCACTCGCTTCTTTGTAGCTTCAGTTACAGACCACACCACCAACTGATAAGCCTCTGGGACGCAGTATACTTTACAGGCTCTTATGGCCTTCTTGAATTTTTCATGCACTGTCTCATTGGTACAGGCTTCAATAAGTATTCTGGCACACCTACCAAGCACTTAAAGAATTGACAGGTTCCTTTACCTTCAAGGACATTAGACCATTTCTTTAGTCTCTTGCATGCATCTTTTTTTCCTCACCAAAGGCTCCACCTCTCGAGTTACACACTCCTCAGATTCAGTCCCAGTCTCAGAGCTTTTGGGTTTGCTACTCTTAGCTGAGCCAATTTTCATGTCTTCCATCTTGGTCAGTCAAGCTCTCAGCTCCTGATGAGACCTCTGGTTCAGATTTCCCCTCCTCAAAGGCTTTTTCCATTTCTGCCACACCAGCTGTCTCTTGGGTCTTCACTGCATTGCCTTCAACTTTCACTTGGGGATCTGGAGTGTCACCTTCAGCTTTCTCTTGGGTCCTTTCAGCATCAGCTTCTGCCAGGGTGTCACACCCTTCAGCATGGTATTCTGTTCCTTTTACAGCTTTGCCACAGTATTCACTGTTAACCACCCCAGTACTGGGTGGTTCACCGGTCTGCTCTCCCTGACCGTTGTGGATTTTTCCTCCACCATCAACCTTCAGGATTCCTTCTCCTGTACCACTCTCTAGGATGTGATCTCTTACAGCGCTTTCCAGGATTTCACCTCCTATAGTGCTCCCAACTGACAGTCCATAAGCTTCACACTTGGAAATCATAGTGGACCCCACCACTACTTCCTTGGTCAGCTCTTTTTCTGTGATTTCACCCTGCTGATTTCTGTCATTCCAATGTGTCAGTTTCAGCTCAGCTTCCCTTTTCTTTTGCAGGACATTACTGGATGACTCTACACTAGCAGTTGCTACTAGCAATGTGCTTTCCTCAACAAGGAACTCAACCTTCTCTGCACCCTCAGAGAGTATAGATGAACTGGAGAGAAGAATGAAGGACCGCACTCCGTCCACTGTGCAGGAATAGGATTTATTTAGCAGTGCAGGGTAAAAAGCCGCAGACGCACTGTGAGCTGGCTCCCAAGCAAAGGATGACGGCCGTTTCGCCTAATCAGGCTTCCACGGGTCCCGTGGAAGCCTGATTAGGCGAAACAGCCGTCGTCGTTTGCTTGGGAGCCAGCTCACAGTGCGTCTCCGGCTTTTTACCCTGCACCGCTAAATAAATCCTATTCCTGCACAGTGGATGGAGTGCGGTCCTTCATTCTTCTCTCCAGTTCATCTATACTTGGACTTTTTCTCTGGACGAGCACCCCTACTCAGGACACAGTAATTTACAGCCCTCCACGAGCACACGTGCGTTACTGCAGAGTGATATGCGGTGGTGCTGGACCACTTCTATTTTGTTACCCTCAGAGAGTATACCTTGCACTACCCCTTAGCGCTTATTACGTCTTCGGCGTCAGGAGGAGGTTTTACCTTTCTCACTCATCTGTACCTCACTGTACTCGCATGTCACTTTATTAGAGTCAGTGTCTTTACTGGAGTCATCGTCACTTGCCCTGCTGTTCTGAGTTAACATCTTCCCACTTAGCCAGGTGTCAGCCCCCTTTTCTGGAGCTCCTCCGTTACTAACGGTCATATTGTCATTTATTTATTTGCCCATCATGTCACTATGTTGGTTATTTCCATCATTTTCTTTGCTCCCCACTAACTTAGGACAGTCAATCTTAGGAGGTGCTATCTCCTCCTTACCACATATAACCACACAACAAAGACCCTTTTTAACCTCCCGCTTTGGTGGGGCTTCCTTTGGGCCATTCCGGCTCTTACACTTGCAACTGCACACTTCCCCCTGCCTCCACAAGTCCAAAATAATTTAGATTTCTAATCTATAATAATTTGGTGCAGTAAATCTGAGACTACACCAACATCATGAGAACCAATGTCCCTGGCTGTCTTAATGACCATGCTGGACATTGGGTATTCTTTACCATTATTGTGGGTGCAGCTGACATGGATCTTACTTCCAGGAATCAGGCAGACATCAGATGTGGCCTTCACCAGGGTCCCCAAGCTCCTTGAGTTTACGAGTTCAGTTACAGTTTCCCCATCCACTTCCACGGAACACAGACGTTGCTTCTCGTCAGTTGGGTGGTCTATACTGCAAACTGGACACTTGTAGCATGACACCATTTTAGAAGACAGCAGTGAAAACTCCTACACACCCATGGGCAGGGTATGTGGATGGCCAGAGCCACCCATCCCTCCGGCCATCTTTGACAAAGGCTACACCAAGTAGCTGAAACGCGTTGTCATTGTAAAACATTTCTCCTCTATATAAGAGATTGTCTGACCCATGATGTAAATCATTTTTTATTGGCACAGATGGCTTGAATAAACGTGGAAATCTTAAACCTATTGGATACATTTTTTCACTCCGGAGTGCTGGACAAGTTCTTTTCATTTTACTGTGGCAAGTAACAGGTGTAGGCAATATGAAAACACATCTGAAACCAGATTAAAAGGGGAGAAGATGACTCAATCTTTGAATTGTGTGTCTGTGTGTACCACACTAAGCAAGGTGAACAGAAAGAGAAGAAACTCTCTGAAGAGTTAAGAACCAAAATTGTTGAAAAATATCAACAATCTCAAGGTTAAAAGTAAATCCCTAGAGATCTTGACTTTACATTGTCCACAGTGTGCAACATAAGCAAGACCTTTACAACCCGTGGCACTGTAGCTAATACAGTTAGGTCCAGAAATATTTGGACAGTCACACAAGTTTTGTTATTTTAGCTGTTTACAAAAACATGTTCAGAAATACAATTATATATATAATATGGGCTGAAAGGGCACACTCCCAGCTGCAATATGAGAGTTTTCACATCCAAATCGGAGAAAGGGTTTAGGAATCATATCTCTGTAATGCATAGCCTCCTCTTTTTCAAGGGACCAAAAGTAATTGGACAAGGGACTCTAAGGGCTGCAATTAACTCTGAAGGCGTCTCCCTCGTTAACCTGTAATCAATGAAGTAGTTAAAAGGTCTGGGGTTGATTACAGGTGTGTGGTTTTGCATTTGGAAGCTGTTGCTGTGACCAGACAACATGCGGTCTAAGAAACTCTCAATTGAGGTGAAGCAGAACATCCTGAGGCTGAAAAAAAAGAAAAAATTCATCAGAGAGATAGCAGACATGCTTGGAGTAGCAAAATCAACAGTCGGGTACATTCTGAGAAAAAAAGGAATTGACTGGTGAGCTTGGGAACTCAAAAAGGCCTGGGCGTCCACGGATGACAACAGTGGTGGATGATCGCCGCATACTTTCTTTGGTGAAGAAGAACCCGTTCACAACATCAACTGAAGTCCGGAACACTCTCAGTGAAGTAGGTGTATCTGTCTCTAAGTCAACAGTAAAGAGAAGACTCCATGAAAGTAAATACAAAGGGTTCACATCTAGATGCAAACCATTCATCAATTCCAAAAATAGACAGGCCAGAGTTAAATTTGCTGAAAAACACCTCATGAAGCCAGCTCAGTTCTGGAAAAGTATTCTATAGACAGATGAGACAAAGATCAACCTGTACCAGAATGATGGGAAGAAAAAAGTTTGGAGAAGAAAGGGAACGGCACATGATCCAAGGCACACATCCTCTGTAAAACATGGTGGAGGCAACGTGATGGCATGGGCATGCATGGCTTTCAATGGCACTGGGTCACTTGTGTTTATTGATGACATAACAGCAGACAAGAGTAGCCGGATGAATTCTGAAGTGTACCGGGATATACTTTCAGCCCAGATTCAGCCAAATGCCGCAAAGTTGATCGGACGGCGCTTCATAGTACAGATGGACAATGACCCCAAGCATACAGCCAAAGCTACCCAGGAGTTCATGAGTGCAAAAAAGTGGAACATTCTGCAATGGCCAAGTCAATCACCAGATCTTAACCCAACTGAGCATGCATTTCACTTGCTCAAATCCAGACTTAAGACGGAAAGACCCACAAACAAGCAAGACCTGAAGGCTGCGGCTGTAAAGGCCTGGCAAAGCATTAAGAAGGAGGAAACCCAGCGTTTGGTGATGTCCATGGGTTCCAGACTTAAGGCAGTGATTGCCTCCAAAGGATTCGCAACAAAATATTGAAAATAAAAATATTTTGTTTGGGTTTGGTTTATTTGTCCAATTACTTTTGACCTCCTAAAATGTGGAGTGTTTGTAAAGAAATGTGTACAATTCCTACAATTTCTATCAGATATTTTTGTTCAAACCTTCAAATTAAACGTTACAATCTGCACTTGAATTCTGTTGTAGAGGTTTCATTTCAAATCCAATGTGGTGGCATGCAGAGCCCAACTCGCGAAAATTGTGTCACTGTCCAAATATTTCTGGACCTAACTGTATCTCTGAATGTGGGTGGCAGAAAAAAATTTAGGAAAGGTTGCAATGCAGGATAGTCCGCCTGGTGGTTAAGCAGCCCCAATACAGTTATAAAGAAATTTAAGCTGCTCTGCAGGATCAGGGTGCATCACTGTCAGTGCAAACTATCAGTCAACAGATGAATGAAATGAAATTTAATGGCGGGAGACCCAGGAGGACCCCACTGCTGACACAGATACATAAAAAACTAGTCTGCAGTTTGCCAAAATGTATGTGAGTAAGCAAAATCCTTCTGGGAATGCGACTTGTTGACAGATGAGAGGAAGATAGAGCCTTTGGTAAAGCACATCACTCTACTGTTTATCAAAAACAGAATGATACCTAAATAGAAAAGAGCACAGCACCTACAGTCAGATATGGATGGAGATTCAAAGATATTTTGTGGTTGCTTTGCTGCCTCTAGCACTGGGTGCCTTGATTGTGTGCAAGGCATCATGAAATCTGAAGAGTTACAATGGATTTTGAGTCACAATGTAGGGTCCAATGTCAGAACGCTGGGTTTTTGTCCTAGGTCATGGGTCTTCCAGCAGAATAATGGTTCTAAACATACTTCAGGAAGCCCCCAGAAAAAGATGGAAACAAAGCACTAGAGATTTCTGAAGTGGTCAGCAGTGAGTACAGACTTGAATACCTGTCGAGAGATCTTAAAATTGCTGTTCAGAGAAGGCACCCTTCAAATATGATGGACCTGGACCAAAATAAGAGTGGTCCAAAATTGGAGCTGAGAGGTGTAAGCAGCTTGTTGATGGTTATAGGAAACAAACGATTGTTGTATCCAGTACAATAGGTGTGCAACCAAATTGTAAGCTGAGGGTGTCAACAATTTTTTTTTGACCATTTTTGGGTGATGTTATGTTCAATTTGTCTTTTTTCTCTGTTTTTTTGTGCTGTTCCAAAACACACAAAGGACATAAACATGTACAGTATATAACAAAATAAGTGTTATTGCAATTTTAAGGGCGATATACCGTGTTTTTCCAAAATAGGACATTGTATTATATATTTTTTTTGCCACGAAAAAAGCGCTAGGGCTTTGTGACGCCCCTGCGGTAAACCAGGTGTCACAAAAAGGTAACAACTCTGTAACAGCCCGAATCCTGTGTATCTGTAACAGTCCGCACATACACCATCTCACCAGGACATTTGCACAGCTCAAACACAGGATGGGAGACTCCCTCAGCACCAGGTGACAGGGCTGTACACTGTAGATGACAGGCAGCCAACTGGGGGGAGGTAGAGACCTAAACCAATGGTGGGAGGAGCAAGTGATCTGAGGTGAGAGGCGTGCAAGAAGACAGCAGACTTTCAACATGTCACGCCTACAACACTCACACTGCACCATCCTACAGGGGGCACTGACAGAGATGCAGGATTAGCAGGCTTGGTCTCCTAAGGTATAAATCCAACCCCCCTTGCAGTTAGGACCTTGGGGAGAGGTGAAGGTGTAAGTGGGTGGAGACTGTGATGAGGTTGAAGTGCGTGTTGTTTGTTTGAAGGCAGTCATCATGTAGCTGTGGAAGAGGAAGGAGCTGTGTGGAGTAGGCAGTTCCTGTCAGAGAGTGAAGGAGAGAGAGGAGGCTGCACGGTGTGTGGTGTGAGTAGGAGAAGCTGTTAAGGGACAGAGGAAACTGACAGCAACCGACCAGAACTTGGGTGGTGAAACCGGCCACTAAAGAGGAGGAATTCAGAGGAAGTGAGTGGATAAGCTCCTAGGAAAAGAGAAATCCCAGGGACAAGACGCCTAGCACTTCACTGAAGTTCAGCATGCAAGGGGTGCAGATCTCCCAGGAAAGGACACACTTCAAGTATCCTGTTATTTCTCCAGGCAGGTGGACTTTCACGGTGCATCAGCTAACCACAAAGGGTCTGAGGCTAAGTGACAAAGAGGGAGCCGGGGAGTACCAGTTAAATAGCTCACGTCGCCAGCGTTAGGACGGGACACCAGGAGGCCCCCCAGAAGCTACAAGCTGGTGAGGACTTCCAAAGACTGACACGAGTGCAAGGTGGAGAAAGTGGCCCCCAGGTTAAACTGGTACAGATTCCAGGAGTCCGGCACACCTGGTCCTGGCACATCCCAAGGCAGCTTTTCCCAGGCTGTAAGTAAACCTGTTCAACTGCACTTAGTGACTGGACTCCCTTTCTTCTATTTGTATTATTTTTATTTTCTTTTGCTCCACCGAGCCTCCAAAGCTTGGGGGAGATGGCATAGTTGGACTATCCCCTTTAAATTAACCCTTTTTATTGCGCACCACGGGGCCACAGAATCGGGTCAGGCTACGAATGTACAACCACTGGCTCGGCGACGGGTGCACAGGGAATGGACTGAGTCACTCCAATCCCTCGGGGTCCCGTGCGGGTGCCGCAACTTATTTTTGGGTAAGGCTTATTCTTGGGATGACAACGTTGGTGGTAAACCCAAAAAGCAGATCCCCCCTGCCTGGGAGAATCATACTTACCAGACCCAGGATGTCTCGGTGGCTCCCAGGTCCTGCAATCTTCAGCGGCATACTGTCCTCCCCTGCTTCTGGCTGACACTCTGACATGCATCAGATTGCACACACACACTCAGCACATCTGGCAATATTGATTGCTTCCGGTTGGCAGGGGAAGATGGGACACAGTGCAGTGGAACGTGAGGTCGTGAATTGAGTTGTGGTGAAACAGGCCGGACTGTTGAGGACAGGGAAAGGTGAGATGGAAGAAGTAAAGAGCAGCAGTGCTCACTTCCTGTTAACTCGTTTGTCTGAAGGCAGGGAGAGAGAAGCCAGTAGGTGATAGGACATGGGGCTCACGTGACGTCACAATGTTAGCCCTGGCGTGGCTGGAACGGTGCCGGCACAGGAGGTGAGTATAGGCTTTTTTTATTTTACCTGGGCAAAACATATGGAATAAGAAGGGGTTGTCCTAGTAGTTGACAACTCCTTTAACGTTATTGATTAATTCAAAGGTGTATAAATGTGTGCAATTCTACAATTGATGCTCATATTCAATACTGAATAAATAAGTAAATTTTAACATTTTTTTGTCCATGCATCCATTTTTTTAAATAATTTGCATATAATTAACTTGTCTACTGAGATTGTGATTTCTATAATTTCACTGCTTTTACTTTTTGGAGTTGCAGTTTCAGTATTTTAGGCATGCAAAATCCAGGGGAAACAGGAATAAAAATGTGTATAATCCTGGGCTGCTAGCGGAGAAAGAAATCCAATATAAAAGTAAAGTTGAAAATAAAAGTTGTTTTAATAAATGCGTTTCAATGTGAACTTCACTTCCTCTTTAGGAAAGGCCACCAAACCGCTCACCATGCTCATTGTGGCAACACATGTTTGCAGGATCCAGTCGAGCTTCAATCCCAATTTTTAGTCACTTATTTTTCATTCAAATTTCCTATTTTTCACTGCAATTCCTTTTTTTAAAAGGAACCTGTCACCAGGTTTTTCACTACCAGTGAGCCCTTATATAAAGTATTCTACAATACTGTATATAAGAGTCCAGGCCGATCTGTATAACATGAAAACCACCTTTATAATACTCACCTGCAGGGCATTCTGGTCTGAAGGCCATCGCTGCTCATGAGTCCGGTGCCTCCTCCATCTTGTGCAATCGCTGTCCACCTTCATAGCTCCATGTGGATGATGCATCCTAAGTCATCCGCACAGAGGCCTCCATTGCGCTCCTGCATGTGCAGTTTGATCTACCTGGCTGAGGGCCGGTAACTGTAATGCGCGGGTGCAGGGAAACATGAAAGATCACCCGCACATGCACGCTATAGTACTTTGATCTGCCCCCAGCAGGGCAAAGAGAAGTGTGCTTGAGTGCAATGTCGGCTTCGGTGTGGATGACATAAGATGCATCATCCACACTGAGCTGGGTATGAGGACCATAACAGCTCAAGATGGAGGAGGCATCAGAGCTTGAGCAGCATTGCCCATCAGACCGGACCGCCCCGCAGGTGAGTAAATGAAGGTCTTTTTTAAGTTATACAGTGGCCTGGGCTCTTATTTTCAGTATTCTGGAATACTGTACATGGCCGCCATCAGAGCATTACAACCATGACTGGTGTACCGGGCCTGGTAAAGTGGGGAACATGGGGTAATTACTTAGCTTTATTAAGCCCCCTTCTTCTGGGCCCCCTTCTTCACCGAGCCCAAGTCACAGCCACAGCAGAGGGGCCCAGCGGTGTCGCTTCAGCCACTGCACACATGGCTGATTTGCATTCAAAGCCCTTCTAGGGCATTGCATTCAAATTAGCCACGTGGCTGGAAGCAAGGCAAGTGGAGCAGAGCAGAGAGGCGGCGCATCATCCAGCTACCCACCGTAATGATGAGGTCATCACTCTGCGACCTCATCACAGTGCTGTGGGCAATGCGAGGATAGTGAGGACGCGGCATCCGGCATGGAAAGGTAGGCACTCCAAGAACTGAAAATCACCAGGCATGGTGGGGGGGCCCATTCAGCTGAAATGCATCGCTGCTCAGAGAGGACTCCGCATGACGTGGGAGCCAGGAAGGGTGAGTAAAATGTTTTGTTTTTTTTGCGGCAGACAAACATACAAGGAGAGTCCCCGGAAGGGGATATATACAAGAAGGAGGACATATATATCCAGGATGAGGGCATTATACCGGAATGTGCCAAGGAGGGTGATTGTATATATATATATATATATATATTATATATTTATATATATATATATATATATATATATACAGACACTCACACACACACACACACACACACACACACACACACATACCAGGAGGGGCCCTGGAAGGGAACATATATACAAGAAGGAGGACATATATACCAGATAGGGACAAAATACCAGGATGAGCACAAATATACCAGAATGTGCCCAGAAGGGGCATGTACATACCAGGATGGGATATATATATATATATATATATATATATATATATATATATATATATACCAGGATGGGTATAAATACACCAACATGGGAATATATATATACCAGGAGGGTCTCAGGATGGGGACATATATACTAGGGGAATGACATATATGCTAGTAAGGGGACAATAAACCAGGATTAGGACATATGTAGAGCACTGCCACGCCCCAGACCCTTGCGATACTCAGTTCCGTGCGGTGGATAACGGGGATCACTGTCACAGGTGGCCGTGCCCGGTTCCGTGACCTGGGGGGCGCTCGGTAACGGTTATTTTGTATGTCACTCGTGATGCCACTGACGGGTTGCGGTAATAAGATTTCCTGATGCTGCTGTGGTTTTAGGGACAGATGGTATAGCAGCAAGTGTGTTTGCGCCCTCCACCAGTAGAGGATTAAGTCTCATGTAGGTGTGCTGCGCCTTGTGGTGCGCCAGTAATAGACACAACACAGTTCTTGCCGATTAACTGCTATTTACTCACTGGATGGTGCAAGTGCAGTTTGGTATGGCTGGTCAACTTTCCTTTGTCCCGGTGCTGACTTGAGACCCTGTTGAGCCCTCAGTGCACATGGAGAGCTGATGGTCCCCTTGCCTGAAGCTTTTGGTGACCTGCACTCCGCTCCTTTGTTTTTCCGGGCCCAGTATGACAGGCCTCACGGTCCCTTGTGGGGTAGGCTACTTCTCAGTGCCCTCTCCCGGATCCTATATATGAGGCTGTGTCCCTGAGCCTATGGGTGGTGTGGTACCCTGGAAGTTACCACACACGACTAGATCAGCAGACCGCCTGGAGCTGTTGTCTACTCTGGGGTCCAGTACCCCGTTGTGTTTAGTACCTGGAATCTGTCTACCCTCAAGCTATTACCTCCTAGTCGACTTTCGGGGTCTGCTCACAATCCTCACACCCCTCTCACTCACTGGCTCCTTTCAACTGACACTCCTTCAACTGTCGTTTTTCCTCTGCCTACTCTGCCTAGCTACCCCTGTTGCTTTCCACTAGCCACACTCCTTTCCCAGGCTAACAGCTAAGGGATTGGTTCTCACATCTGACCACTGTTAACCTGTTAACCCTCTACGTGCTGCGCCCAGGTCTCAAGTAATGTGCCCCTACCTGAGTGTGAGGTGTGGGTTGTCAGCAGAGGGTGTTCCAGAAAGCCTTAGGATCCTGCAGATTACTGGGGTAGCATATCCCAGGGTGCTGCACATACATGTCAGGAAGGGCCCAGGATGGGGACATATATACCAGGGTGGGGCTATATATTCCAGGAAGGGGATATATACTGGGAGAAGGACATATATACTAGGGGCATATTATACAGAGGGAAAATGTGTGTGTGTGTGCGGGGGATAGTATACAGAGGTTCACTGTGTGTGAGAATATATATAATAATAATAATAAAGTTTATTTATATAGCGCCAACATATTCTGCAGCACTTTACAATCCGGTGGGGGGTTGTATAGACAAAAACAAAACAAAATAGTACAAAATTTAACAGCTACAATAGGAATGAGGGCCCTGCTCGAAAGCTTACAATCTATGGGGAAAAAGGGGGACACAAAAGGTGAAGGACAATTGTAGATCTGGCCGGCCATTGTTATGCTAGTGTATTGGTTACATATAAAGATGAATGATCTGGTCTTTAGACAGTAACCTTTTGGGTGCCCTTACGTGCTATTGGTTGTATGTAGGATGTGAGGACAGAAATAGGAAAAAGAAGGTTACGAGTAGCATTTAGAAGATGGGACGGGGGAGAGTTAGGTTAGTAAGTTATTATGATAAGGTTATCTAAAGAGATGTGTTTTTAATGTGTTTTACGCTTAAAAACTTGGGGGCTGGATATTAGTCGCATTCTTTGGGGTAGTGCATTGCAGAAAACTGGCGCGGCACGAGAAAAATCTTGGAGACGGAGGTGTGAGGTTCGTATTATGGAAGAGGTTAGTCTAAGATCATTTGCGGAATGAAGGGGGCGGGTAGGATGATAGATAGAGATGAGGGATGAGATATATGGTGGTGCAGAGCTGTGAAGAGCTTTGTAGGTGAGGGATAAGAGTTTGTATTGTATTCTGTAGCTGATAGGTAGCCAGTGTAATGACTGGCACAAGGTGGAGGCATCGGGGAAGCGGCTGGACAGGAATATGACCCTGGCTGCTGCATTCAAGATGGATTGGAGAGGGGAGAGTTTGGTCCGAGGGAGACCAATCAATAAAGAGTTGCAGTAATCCAGGCGGGAATGAATAAGAGCGACAGTAAGGGTTTTTGCAGTTTCGAAAGTAAGAAATGGTTGGATTCTGGAGATGTTTTTGAGATGCAGGTGACATGTGCGAGTGAGTGATTGTATATGGGGAATAAAAGAGAGTTCTGAGTCAAATATGACCCCAAGACAGTGAGCATGCTGCTTGGAAATAATGATTAAATCATCGAAGAAAATTGAGATGTCTGGTGTAGGTTGGTTGGTAGAGGGAGGAAACACAAGAAACTCAGTTTTGGAGAGATTCAGTTTCAGATAGAGGGAGGACATGCTTTGAGAGACAGCAGACAGACAATCTCTGGTATTTTGTAATAAAGCAGGGGTGATGATTGCAGATGATGTATATAATTGGGTGTCATCAGCATAGAAATGGTATTGGAAACCGAATCTGCTGATATTTTGTCCAATAGGGGCGGTATATAGAGAGAAAAGGAGAGGGCCCAAGACTGAGCCTTGAGGAACCCCGAAGGTGACGGGGAGAGGAGTGGAGTAAGAGCCAGCAAAGGAAACAGTGAAGGAGCAGTCGGAGAGATAGGAGGAGAACCAGGCGAGAGCAGTATCCTTGAGGCCAATAGAGTGGAGCATGGTGAGGAGAAGTTGGTGATCCACAGTGTCAAAAGCAGCTGAGAGATCCAAGAGAAAAAATAAGGAATAGTGTCCTTTAGATTTTGCTGTTAATAGATCATTTGAGACTTTGGTGAGGGCCGTTTCGGTGGAGTGTATGGAGCGGAAACCAGATTGAGAGGGATCAAGAAGTGAGTTTTCAGATAAATAGCAGATTAGCCGAGAGTGGATCAAGCGTTCCAGGAGCTTAGAGATAAAGGGAAGGTTAGAGACTGGTCTGTAGTTAGCGGCACAGTTCTGATTGAGGGAAGGTTTTTTAAGTAGAGGGGTTATGATGACATGTTTAAATGATGAACGAAAGATACCTGATGAAAGAGAGAGGTTAAACATTTTGATTAGATAGGTAGTGACAACTGGGGATAGAGCCTGAAGGAGATGTGAGGGAAGAGGGTCACTGGTGCATGTTGTTGTGCGGGAAGAGGCAAGGAGACGCGTCACTTCTTCTTCTGTGATAGGCTCGAATATTGATAGTGAGCTTGAGGTGTGGAAGAGGAGCGGATCCAGGCTCTGAGGGGATTTTTCAAAGATTTCTTTGCGGATGTCGTTGATCTTTTGTAAGAAGAAAGTGGCCAGATCATCAGAGCTTAGGTTGGTGACCAGGGTCTGTGCTTTAGGGCTCAGGAGGGAGTAAAAGGTCTCAAAGAGTCGTTTAGGATTGTTGGCTAGTGAAGTGATGAGAGTGGTAAAGTATACTTGTTTAGCCAGATGGAGAGCAGAGTTATAAGTTTTGAGCATGAACTTATAGTGGATGAAGTCGTCAGCTGAAAAGGATTTTCTCCACAGACGCTCAGCACACCTAGAACAGTGCTGTAGGAAACGTGTTTGAAGCGTGTGCCAGGGCTGCCGCTGCCTGTGTGTTTTTTTCTGCATGTAGCTGGTGCAGCTTCATCCAGGGCCCTCTGCAATGTCTTATTATAATGTGACACTGCAGAGTCTGCATAGGAGAGGGAGGAGATGGGAGCCAAGGATGACTGCAAATTGTTGATTAGTAGCTGGGTATTGATGGCTCTTAGATTTCTGTATGGGTGATAGGTGGGGGCATCCCGGGTTTGAAGACAGTTTGTGATGGAAAAATATAGATGGTTGTGGTCAGAGAGTGGGAGAGGGAAATTGGGGGCAACTTATGTAGGGGGCAGTATATAAAGGGGCAGCGTACTTGAGGGATATTATACAGAGGGGCAGTGTGTGGGTATATTATACAGAGGGGCTGTAATACTATTGTATGAACTTGAGGATTCTTATTGCTTAGGGCAATGAAGAGCAGAAGCGTGTTCTTGGTGCAAAGAATTTATATAATACACAGCCAACAATATGTACCCAGTATATAACACACAGAAACAAAACACAAACACGGTATATGTCACTGAGCACAGTCCTTACGAACATAGTCCAGAAAATGAGCACTCCAGGTAACGTAGATCCAAATGAACAAAGTTCATGGCACAAATCCTCACACCGGTGTGACCGGGTAATAAGTCCCTGGTTTTAGTCCACATGAACAAGGTATCAATTAGTCCTGGAAAAGTTCAATAAGTCCAAACATATCTTTAGCAGAAAGAGTAGATACAGGTAAAGTTACGGAAAGACAGTCACAATACAGTATAGTTATCCAGTAGTATCGCTTACATACACTTGGGACGTCCAGCCACTGGTAGATGCAATACTGCCAGAAGTTCACCTTAGACCAGCCTGACAAGGAAGCCATGGGTAAATCACAAGGATCCAGAAAGGCAACCAGGTAACGAGAGCAGCTGAGCAAGAGCAGACAGGAAGCAGTATACTCAAGCAACTAGACTAATCTTATGGGCGGGCTTTTATACAGATGAACCAGAAGTAGGTCACACAGCACAGAAACTCCATTTTAACCAAGGGCAAAATCATTCAGAAGTAACCTGGAAACCCCGGAACACTGACAGGGGCAGTGTGTGGGGGATATCATACCGAGGAGCAGTGTGTGCGTGGGAATATTATACAGAGGAGCAGTTTGTGGGAATATTACACAGAGGAGCAATGTTTATGTGGGGGATATTATAAAGAGGAGCAGCGTGTGTGTGGGGATATTATACACAGGGGCATTGTGTGTATATTATACAGAGAGGCAGTGTGTGTGGGGGATATTATACATAGGATAGTGTGGGAGAGATATTAGGAAGAGTAGCGGTGTAGAGGGTGTATTATGGAGAGGGGAGGTATAGATGGTATATTATGGAGCGGGTAGGTGTAAGGGGTGTATTATTAATTTTCTAACACTTCATTTTCTGGAACAACTTCAAAGGAACTAACACTTTTGGCCATACACACACACGTTTTTCCAAGAATGGTGGTGGGAAGGTTTGAGGGGTGGAGGTGGAGCTGTGGTGGAGCCTGAGCGGACTCTCATGGGGGCCACAAAATTTTGCCAGTATGGGGCCCTGAAATTCCAAGTGACGGCCATGATACAGAGCTCATTAGTGATGGCCGCAGCTTATAAGGGAAAAACCTGGTGACAGGTTCCCTTTAAATTCTCTTTTTCTTTTCACTTCTGTGATATTTTCCTTATTTCTAATAAAGGTGATGTTTTATGTTTCATGTTCTATATCTATGTATACAGCAGCAACGGCTACAGTGGTAGTCAGGGCCAGATTAAGGTTGGTGGGGGCCCCTGGGCAGAAAATCTGGTGGGGGCCCCATAACGTTAACATTTTTAGCCATAACAGTAGAGCACGAACTGAAGCATTTAGAAATAAATCCACTGAGCATGGATCTTATCCTGTTCTGCCACATTCACATTTACACTTATAAACAGAAAGTTACTCACATTTTTTTATTGATCCCAATGTTAAGACAGCGAAGGAATAGTAAAAATAAAGAAAGGGAAAGTTCTCACTGGCAGCAATGGTTGCTAAAAATAACAATGTGCTCTCTATTGTATTATCTCCGGAGTAGTACATAGCAGCTGATGTCTGTACACGGTATGCCATACACAGTATCAGAGGTGGATCTAGGTTTTCCTGTCCATGGAGTAGGAGGTCAGTTTGGCGCCCCCTTCTATACACGGCTTATGCGGTTTGAGTAGTTGTCATGTGACCGCTCATACGCCATTTTCACACGTGCCGATGAGCTGCTCTTCCGAATTTTCTCAATGTTCAGTGAAATACTACAGCCCATAAAGAGAAGCAGGAAGAGAAGCTAATTGTGACTCAAAGTATTAAAATGACCTGCAAGTGGTCATGTGACCACTTCTAGAATTAGCAAGCAGAGCTGAATCCTTACATTGAGTATATTACAGGTTGTTGGATTGGGCATGCTACGGGGCTTACTTTTATTATTAAAGGGGTTGTCCAGGTCGACAAGGAAAATTTGTTGTTCTCCTATATGACTGCAGACTTCTGAATTCTCACAGCTTGCGGACTGCACATTGTCATGATTTTCCCGAGCCATGAGCAAGTAGTCATGGGACTGCAAGTATGCGATTTGCTTACTTCCGGCCACATTCAAATTAGACGTCTGCAGCCTCACTCAATAGTTACATGCCCTCAAGCTCTCACTGCTGGCATCGGAGAGTCCTGACAGTGTGCAGACTGAGGATTCAGAAGTCTGCAGTCACATAGAAACTTTCATCACAAACCTGGACAACCCCTTTAATGCTACTAACATAATGTAGAAACCCTTGCGGTCATGTAATTTTACAAATTATGGCTTGCTACGTGTGTACAGGATCAGAATCAGTAAAATGTACATAAATACACTGTGTGTAGAATTATTAGACAAATGAGTATTGTGATCACATGATACTTGTTATACATGTCGTCCTACTCCAAGCTGTATAGGCTGAGAGCCAACTACCAATTAAGTAAATCCGGTGATGTGCATCTCTGTAATGAGGAGGGGTGCGGTGTAATGACATCAACACCCTATATAAGGTGTGCTTAATTATTAGGCAACGTCCTTTCCTTTGGCAGAATGGGTCAGAAGAGAGATGTGACGGGCTCTGAAAAGTCCATATTGTGAGATGTCTTGCAGAGGGATGCAGCAGGCTTGAAATTGCCAAACTTTTGAAGTGTGATCACCGAACAATCAAGCGTTTCATGGCAAATAGCCAACAGGGTCGCAAGAAGCGTGTTGGGCAAAAAAGGCGCAAAATAACTGCCCATGAATTGAGAAAAATCAAGCGTGACGCTGCCAAGATGCCATTTGCCACCAGTTTGTCCATATTTCAGAGCTGCAACGTTACTGGAGTATCAAAAAGCACAAGGTGTGCCATACTCAGGGACATGGCCAAGGTAAGGAAGGCTGAAAAACCACCACCTTTGACCAAGACACAGAAGATAAAACGTCAAGACTGGGCCAAGAAATATCTTAAGACTGATTTTTCAAAGGTTTTATGGACTGATGAAATGAGAGTGACTCTTGATGGGCCAGATGGATGGGCCAGAGGCTGGATCAGTAAAGGGCAGAGAGCTCTGCTCCGACTCAGACGCCAGCAAGGTGGAGGTGGGCACTGGTATGGGCTGGGATCATCAAAGATCAACTTGTGGGACCTTTTCGCGTTGAGGATGGAGTGAAGCTCAACTCCCAGACCTACTGCCAGTTTCTGGAAGACAACTTCTTCATGCAGTGGTACAGGAAAAAGTCGGTATCGTTCAAGAAGAACATGATTTTCATGCAGGACAATGCTCCATCACATGCATCCAACCACTCCACAGCGTGGCCGGCCAGTAAAGGTCTAAAAGATGAAAAAATAATGACATGGCTCCCTTGTTTACCTGATCTGAACCCCATAGAGAACCTGTGGTCCCTCATAAAATGTGAGATCTACAGGGAGGGAAAACAGTTCACCTCTGGGAGCAGTGTCTGGAGGCTGTGGTGGCTGCTGCACGCAATGTTGATCGTAAACAGATCAAGCAATGACAGAATCTATGGATGGTCGCTGCTGAGTGTCATCAGAAAGAAAGGGGGCTATATTGGTCACTAATTTTTTGGGTTTTGTGTTTGCATGTCAGAAATGTTTATTTCTAAATTTTGTGCAGTTATATTGGTTTACCTGGTGAAAATAAACAAGTGAGATGGGAATAGATTTGCTTTTTATTAAGTTGCCTAATAATTCTGCACAGTAATAGTTACCTGCACAAACAGATCCTCCTAAGATAGCCAAATCTAAAAAAAACCCACTCCAACTGCCAAAAATATTAAGATTTGATATTTATGAGTCTTTTGGGCTAATTGAGAACATTGCTGTTGATCAATAATAAAAAAAAATCCTCTAAAATACAACTTGCCTAATAATTCTGCACACGGTGTACAGCACCAGAACCAAAAGCAATACCAAAATACATCACTAGCACCCTCATCAGTAAACAAATATATCACCAGAGCCACCAATACATGACTACAGTACCAAATTTACTACAACAATATATTGTAATGTCACATCCCCATATACATTTGTATCACATGAATTAACAACTCCCAGTATGTCCTTAACAATTGTAAGAAAATGCTGGGAATTATTATCAGTATTTATCAGACTTTGGACCATACAGGAACCACAGTCCTGATGAGAAGCATTGAGTATCACACACATACAGTCACATCCAGGGACCTTGTAGGTGACATCTTCCCTGATCGGAGTCATCTTATTCTTTCTTCTCCATCTTGTCCAGACGTCATGATGACTATTCTCATCCACAGCTCCCCTCTGCAGACCTCCCGGGTCTTCTACAGCTCCTCTCTGCAGACCTCCCGGGTCTTCTGCAGCACATCTCAACATTATGCCCTTAAAATAAATAGCAGAATGATTATAATGCTCCTAAATATAAATATATGACCTACACTGTGCGTCTGAATAAATAATTGCCCCTCACTGTGCTCCCTGCACAAAATGACCCACACAATGTCATTCTTATGGTACATGGCCTCTTCTTTCAGTTCTGGGCCCCCTCTTCACACAGTCCTCTACATTGTGTACCCACTATACCTCCAAATGTCTATACCGTGCCCCCTCCTCACACTCCCCCTCCTGAGCTGTACCCTCACACTGTTCCCCATGCTATCCCCTCTCTATACTCCCCTCACCCTCAGTACCAAAATCACTATAGTGCACCTCAGTCTCACATTCCTCCTCCTCAGCATACTGTGCCCTCCATACTGTGCCCTCACACTGCCCACCATGCTGCCCCTTCTCTATACTACCTCCTTCACTATACAGTCACTATAGTGCACCTCAGTCTCACATTCCCCTCCTCAGCATACTGTGCCTCCATACTGTGCCCTCACACTGCCCACCATTCTGCCCCTTCTCTATACCGCCTATCTCCTTCACTATACAGTCACTATACTGCACCTCAGTCTCACATTCCCCCTCCTCAGCATACTGTGCCCTCCATACTGTGCCCTCACACTGGCCACCATGCTGCCCCTTCTCTATACTACCTCCTTCACTATACAGTCACTATAGTGCACCTCAGTCTCACATTCCTCCTCCTCAGCATACTGTGCCCTCCATACTGTGCCCTCACACTGCCCACCATGCTGCCCCTTCTCTATACTACCTCCTTCACTATACAGTCACTATAGTGCACCTCAGTCTCACATTCCCCCTCCTCAGCATACTGTGCCCTCCATACTGTGCCCTCACACTGCCCACCATTCTGCCCCTTCTCTATACCGCCTATCTCCTTCACTATACAGTCACTATACTGCACCTCAGTCTCACATTCCCCCTCCTCAGCATACTGTGCCCTCCATACTGTGCCCTCACACTGCCCACCATGCTGCCCCTTCTCTATACTGCTAACCCCCCCCCCACTACCCAATCTCTATTCTATGCCCCTCACACTTTTCTCCACCAATACTCTCCACTTACAATATTCTCCCACCATACTGCTGCCTCACACTTTCCAATGGTGCCCCCTGATTACTGTGCAGGGACAAATATGCCGCATGCCCCCCAAAGGTACGCCCCTGTACAGTGTACAGGAGAATACATGACTGGTACACCATATACTGTGACACAGACACCAGATGCTATACAATATACACATTATTATATACCATCTGATGTGTGTGCACAGTATATCACACTACTCTGTACACTGGATGCGGTATACCATGTGCACAGATATACCATGCCCTGCACTGATCACACCTGGGCCTACAGGACAGGATGTAACATATTCTATATGTAATATGGGCCACATAGTGTAATGTGTGCTGCAGGCTCAGATGTGATCAGTGCAGGATTCTGTGTAGTGATGTTTGTGCTGGAGATCAGTGTGTGTTATTGCAGGGGAGGGATGAGGCTGCAGCTGATGACCCGGCACTGACAGCCCGACCTGATCTGCTGCAGTTCAGACTCCTGCAATAACTCACACTGATAGCAGAGTGGCCGCTGACACTATGGAACCGGTCTGGAGTTATAAGCGGCGTCCTGCTCCCTCCTCACTGCAGCCTCCTGCCCGGCCGGCACCATGATTAATGACCTCATACTTACCGGGATCCACTGAGACCTCCGGTCCTCCCACAAGCTCCTCTACGGCAGGAAGAAACAGCAGCGCGGTGACGTCATCCTGGCAGACGCAGCCCACACAGCGTGCAGTGGGCGTGTCTGCAGTATAGTGATGGCCGGGATTGAAATACCTTAAAGGTACAGTGCAGTCTTGAACCACTGCAACTTTAATAAAATGGCGGACACACAGATGGTGGTGGGGGCCCCCTCAGAGGCTCTTGTGGTGGGGGCCCCTGGGCTGAAGCCCCGTCTGCCCCGCCTATAATCCGGCCCTGGTGGTAGTAATCCTTTGAACCTTTCCTGAAACATCATTTGCCTGTTTGGCATTTTTTTTTAAAGCATTTGTTGTATTTAGAAATATATATATATATATATTTTATTTATTTTTTTTATTTAGACAGGAGGACATATAGGGAAACTCATGACCCATATAATCAATTAGAGTATAACAAAACTCCAAAAAATATCCACTTTTTGGTAAAATATCAAAAAAATTTTATTATACACAAAGATTAAAATCGTACACCAAAAAACACAGGACAATATGAAGTAATATTAGTATAAATTAGGGAGCAGGGTGTTCCAGATAAAGATATCTGTTCAATGCAAGTCAAGACAGGGGTACACTGCACAAAGTGCAGAAGGTACTTAAGGTGGGTGCTGGAGAGATCACTGCATGCAGCTTTAATGAAAATAATTTATAAAGCAGTGGGATACCAACCAAGAGCCCCAATCATATGCTGATATACTGTATATATATATGCATGGAGTGACAGTTTCCAGCAACACACATCATACACATTAGGTATATAGCAAGTGCTTACCCATTTTGACCGCAAGATACAGATAACAAATGCGCGTTTGGGGCGCGTTTGTTATCTGTAAAATGGGTAAGCACTTGCTATATAACTAATGTGTATGATGTGTGTTGCTGGAAACTTTTTTGATATTTTACCAAAAAGTGGATATTTTTTGGAGTTTTGTTATACTCTAATTGATTATATGGGTCATGAGTTTCCCTATATGTCCTCCTGTCTAAATAATTATAGTGCTGGGACAGACCTTTAAATATGATAATGAAGGTGATCCTAAGTATCCTATCTTGTGTTTTACTAGTTTTATATATATATATATATATATATATATATATATATATATATATATATATATACAGTACAGACCAAAAGTTTGGACACACCTTCTCATCTCTAGAAGAATTGTTAAGAGAAAACTTTGTGCAGCAGGCCTTCATGGTAAAATAGCTGCTAGAAAACCACTGCTAAGGACAGGCAACAAGCAGAAGAGACTTGTTTGGGCTAAAGAACACAAGGAATGGACATGAGACCAGTGGAAATCTGTGCTTTGGTCTGATGAGTCCAAATTTGAGATCTTTGGATCCAACCACCGTGTCTTTGTAGGAAAGGTGAACGGATGGACTCTACATGCCTGGTTCCCACCGAGAAGCATGGAGGAGGAGGTGTGATGGTGTCGGGGTGCTTTGCTGATGACACTGTTGGGGAATTATTCAAAATTGAAGGCATACTGAACCAGCATGGCTACCACAGCATCTTACAGCAGTGTGATATTCCATCCGGTTTGCGTTTAGTTGGACCATGATTTATTTTTCAACAGGACAATGACTCCAAACGCACCTCAAGGCTGTGTAAGGGCTATTTGACTAAGAAGGAGAGTGGTAGGATGCTACACCAGATGACCTGGCCTCCACAGTCACCAGACCTGAACCCAATAGAGATGGTTTAGGGTGAGCTGGACCGCAAAGTGAAAGTAAAAGGGCCAACAAGTGCTAAGCATCTCTGGGAACTCCTTCAAGACTGTTGGAAAACCATTTCCGGTGACTACCTCTTGAAGCTCATCAAAAGAATGCCAAGAGTGTGCAAAGTAGTAATGAAAGCAAAAGGTGGCTACTTTGAAGAACCTAGAATATGACATATTTTCAGTTCTTTCACACTTTTTTAAGTATCTCATTCCACATGTTTTAATTCATAGTTTTGATGCCTTTAATGTGAATCTACAATTTTCAGAGTCATGAAAATAAAGAAAAATCTTCAAATGAGAGGATGTGTCCAAACTTTTGGTTTGTACTGTAAATATATATATATATATATATATATATATATATACCATGATTCTGTTATTGCTCTTCAATTCGAAACGCGTTGCATAAGCCACCTTTTATTTGCAACTTTGCTTTCAATATAATTTTGTATTACACCGACAGCAGCGCAGGATTAACAGCATTTTTATTCCTGTTTCCCCTGAATTTTGCACCTTAGCCCTTCTAACGCATGGTCCTTGCAGCTGTATATGCCGTTTATACTGGTTGTGGGTCACCTAACCTGACCAGGTGAGCGGTTTGCCTCTCTTTTATCCTTCTGGTGCTCTTGGATAAGACCCCATTGTTGCGCTTTTATCCGCAGTTTTTCAATGTTATAGACATGTGTGATCCTAGAAATGCATTTCCCAGATTTCCTAACTTGAGTGCAAGTTCTTTTTTTGAGCGTAGAGGAAAAATGTCATCCTGTACAAATGAATTGTCTGTAAAGTGTCAATTTCAAAGGGCTTTTAAAATGCTCAATTTTCACCCTGCAAACAAATTCTCAATTTGCTCTAACAACACCCACTGGATGCATTAAACACCCCTCGATAAATAAAAGTAACAATTGTATGGCCACTGAGAGACATACTACCGAGGTGTTAGAGTTCCCTAATTGATTCTACAGGCCTATAAGTAAAAAGTTGTTATTGTTGGTCTTACTGGTCCGTGTGAGAATCATCCAGATTTGTTTGTACATCTGCTGTTTAATATTGAGCTATTTAATATAAATTTAGATTTTTTTTTGCCAGGCACAAAAACGATGTAAATAGCTTTTTGCTCATGAAAATTAATCCCAACCAAAAATTAAAAATTACTGCCGTCCAATTAATTTCAAAGAATATCCTATTAAATTGACTACTAATAATTCAATCATTTGCCTCCATTTTTTTCTTGACACAATCTCCGCACTAGAGGTTTAAACTGTTAATTTCTCGTTCTGAAAAAAATGTTCCGCACAATTTCCAACACCAATTTAAAGTTACAATCAGATTGCTCGAATACCGAATTTTTAACCAAATTGGTTCCTACTTATCATATGCAGTTTTGTGATTGTCAGCTTCAAACTTTAATGATTTTGTACTGTTACTAAATTTTAATATTATTGTTCAATTATGAAACAAAAAAATTTCTTACACATTCTCATCTAATTATAGTAAAATCACACACATTATATATAAAATAAACAGAAAAATATACTTGACAAGTAATATAATATTAGTTTGATGCCATGGCAATGATTAATATACTGTTTTGTTTTGGATTATAAGACGCACCCCAAATTTAGAGGAAGTAAATAGGAAAAAACTGAATTTTTAATGATAAAAAAGGGGTCTGTCTTATAATCCTAGAGTCTGTTTTATAAACTGAATATAGGTCACCGGGAAGCACTGTGGACAAGCAGCTGGTCACAGAAGGCGGAGTCGCAGCTAAAGGATGGCGGCAGGAGGGCTTGGTGCTGGGAGGAGGGGGTGTTGCGGCAGTGCAATGTGGCCGCCATTGATCTCCGAGCAGTGGATGTGATGGGCTTCAGGAAAGTAGCTGAAGAGGCAGCACTCTTGCAGACTGAGAATTCAGGGAGCCGAGGTCTCAATCTGCGTGTGCGCAGTTTCCAAAGTGATGAACCTCAGGAAAATGGCTGTAGAGGGGGTGCATGCGCAGATTGAGATTTCAGCTCTCCAAGATCTAAATCTGCTCGTTCGCTGCCTCCACGGCCATTTTCCTGAAGCCTATTGCATCCATTGCCTGGAGGTCAAAGGTGCCCACATCACACTGCCCCTCCTTGCAGCCTCAGACCTGCAGCATTGCATTGTACAAAAAAAGAGGGAGAGAGAAGAACCTGTTGATAACAAGAATTTCCATGCTACAGGAGAGTGAGACTTAACTAGTAACTTTGAAGATGGAAAATGACTCTGCAGTACAAACTGTTGAAACCACTGATCTTTGATGGCCTAGGCACTGACCACCACTGTACAAAGTACGATAATCCATAAGATGTCAAAGATGCAGGGCATTATGGGGAGGAGGAGGACAGCACAAAATTACTTTTGTTTACTTTCTGGGGAAATGGTGCAGGCAAGTTTCTTTTTGTTTATGAATTAAAATTGAATCTCAAAATGTATGCATTTGTGTGAAAATGGGAATTTCAGGAATTATGACTCAATCATGTTCTGCTTCAGGATGTCACAGTCCATGTTGGTATTCATGGTTCCATCAATGATCTGAAGCTCCCCACAGCAGTCAGCATGCAAGGAGCCCCAAGCTATGACATTTCCACCAACATGCCTGACTGTGGGCAGGACACATTTCTCTTTGCATTTCTCACCTGGTTGCTGCCACACACACTTGACACCATCTGAACCCAACAGCTTTTTCTTGGTATCATCAGACCACAGGACATGGTTCCAATAATCCATGTACTTAGTGTACTTGTTTTCAGCAAACTGTAGGTTTTCTTGTCCATGATCTTCAAAAGAGCATTTCTTTTGGGACAACAGCCCTGTAGATCAATTTGATACAATGTGCGTCGTATGCTCTGAGCACTGACAGGTAGACTCCCACTCCTTTAACCTCTGCAGCAATGCTGACAGCACTCATATTTCTATTTTAAAAAAGACAACCACTGGGTATGATGATGAGCACGGACACCCATTTATTGTTGCACCTAATAAACGATCATTATTGTTAACATTTTTCATTTTAATAAACTTTAGACTAGATTACACTAAATTACACTCCCCCACACTATCCTTTCTTGACCAATTTATTATCAAAATTGTTCCTACCGTTATAGTTCACGATACCCAAATGCAGCTCTGGTGACTGTGTATAGCAGTAAAGTACAACACAGGTGCCAGGTAGTTACAACAATGCTCATCGGAGTCGCCGGGTTTTGCTTCTGTTTTGCTTTTGTTTTCAGCACTGAGCCGGCGGTTCTGATGAGAGTTGTCTCAGAAACGGATGCCTGTGACTAGCTGCATAGTCGCTGGTGTTGCATTTGTGGATTGTGGACTATGATGGAGCTTTGCAGGAACATTTTTATAATACATTAGAGAACAAGGGATAAATAAATATTTTTTTTTTATTCAATTACCTGGTCAGTAATGGGGGTGCCTGACACATGCTTATCCATTACTAACCCCTGGGCTTGATGCCAGCTGACATTACACAGCTGACATCAACCCCCAACTTTTGTATCCCAATAGCCACTGCACCAGAGCAATTGGGAAGAGACGGGCAGATCATCAAATAACCATGGACCTTCCCAACCTGATAATACCAGCGAGTAGCTGTTTGTTTTGCCTTTACTGGGTATCAAAAATAGGGAGGACCCCAAGCTGTTTTTTAAATTATTCATTTACCTATTTAAAAGGTTAAACAAGGCTAAATACACCCTCTTGTGCCACACAAAATGCACTAAAGGGTGGATGTGTACAAACCCTTCTCTAATCTAAACTCTCCCTCCTACATCAACTCTCCCTGACCTGCTTTTAGAAGACTATGTGCCAAGAGTCGCCCCCCCGGGTGTCATATAAGACCTGATGACGTGATGCAGCAGACCAATCACAGTGATGCCAGTAGCCATCATGCCTACAGAATTACCGTGTAGGCACGGAATCCTTGCATGTTTATTTGCTGTATGTCAGCCGCAAAACATACAGGGAGAAGACTTGAGCATGGCAATTGAATAAATACCATGGCCAAGCACCCCGATGCTCAATCGAGAATCTAGAGTGCCAAGCACGCTTGCGCAACACTATACAGTGCAGGCCAAAAGTATTGGCACCCCTGCAATTTTGTCAGATAATACTCAGTTTATTCTTGAAAATGATTGCAATCACAAATTCTTTGGTATTATTATCTTCATTTAATTTGTCTTCAATGAAAAAAAATAAAAAAAATTGTCATGAAGCCAAATTGGATATAATTCCACACCAAACATAAAAAAGGGGGTGGTCAAAAGTATTGGCACTGTTTGAAAAATCATGTGATGCTTCTCTAATTTGTGTAATTAACAGCACATGTAACTTACCTGTGGCACCTAACAGGTGTTGGCAATAACTAAATCACACCTGCAGCCAGTTGACATTGATTAAAGTTGACTCAACCTCTGACCTGTGTACTTGTGTGTACCACATTGAGCATGGAGAAAAGAAAGAAGCCCAAAGAGCTGTCTGAGGACTTGAGAATCCAAATTGTGAGGAAGCATGAGCAATCTCAAGGCTACAAGTCCATCTCCAAAGACCTGAAAGTTCCTATGTCTACGGTGCGCAGTGACATCAAGAAGTGTAAAGCCCATGGCACTGTGGCTAACCTCCATAGATGTGGAAGGAAAAGAAAAATTGACGAGAGATTTCAACGCAAGATTGTGCGGCTGGTGGATAAAGAACCTCGACTAACATCCAAACAAGTTCAAGCTGCCCTGCAGTCCGAGGGTACAACAGTGTCAACCCGTACTATCCGTCGGCGTCTGAATGAAAAGGGACTGTATAGTAGGATACCCAGGAAGACCCCACTTCTTACCCTGAGACATAAAAATGCCAGGTTGGAGTTTGCCAAAACTTACCTGAGAAAGCCTAAAATGTTTTGGAAGAATGTTCTCTGGTCAGATGAGACAAAAGTAGAGCTTTTTGGGAAAAGCCATCAACATAGAGTTTACAGGGAAAAAAAAGAGGCATTCAAAGAAAAGAACACGGTCCATACAGTCAAACATGGCGGAGGTTCCCTGATGTTTTGGGGTTGCTTTTCTGCCTCTGGCACTGGACTGCTTGACCGTGTGCATGGCATAATGAAGTCTGAAGACTACCAACAAATTTTGCAGCACAATGTGGGGCTCAGTGTGAGAAAGCTAGGTCTCACTCAGAGGTCATGGGTCTTCCAGCAGGACAATGACCCAAAACACACTTCAAAAAGCACTAGAAAATGATATGAGAGAAAGCAATGGAGGCTATTAAAGTGGCCAGCAATGAGTCCAGACCTGAATCCCATAGAACACCTGTGGAGAGATCTCAAAATGGCAGTTTGGAGAAGGCACCCTTCAAATCTCAGGGACCTGGAGCAGTTTGCCAAAGAAGAATGGTCTAAAATTCCAGGAGAGCATTGTCAGAAACTCATTGATGGTTACCGGAAGCAGTTGTTCACATTATTTTGGCTAAAGGTTGGGCAACCAAGTATTAGGCTAAAGCCCGCTTTACACTCTGCAATGTATCTTACAATGTGTCAGCGGGGTCACGTCGTAAGTGACGCACATCCGGCATCGTAAGGTACATTGCAGTGTATAACAGCTACGTGTGATTGCGATGGAACGGTTAAACGTTCATTGCACGCACGTCCTTCATTCCTCAAGAATTGAACGTCAGATTGTTCATCGTACCCGGGGTAGCACACATCGCAGTGTGTGACACCCCGGGAACGATGAACAGATCTTACCTGCGTCCTGCAGCTCCCGGCCAGTAATGCGGAAGGAAGGAGGTGGGCAGGATGTTTACGTCCCGCTCAGCTCCGCCCCTCCGCTTCTATTGGCCGGCTGCCGTGTCACTCAAGGAAGTGGACGTTCACCGCCCACATCGAGGTCGTATGGACGGGTAAGTACGTGTGAAGGGGGGGTTACTCGTATGTGCGGCACATTCAACAAATTGAACGTGCCGCACATACGATGGGGGCGGTTACGATCGCATACGATATCGTATGCTGGATGGTAAGGTGTAAAGCAGGCTTTAGGGTGCCAATACTTTTCTCTGGCCCATTTTTGGAGTTTTGTGTGAAATGATCAATGATTTGATTTTTGTTTCATTCTCTTTTATGTTTTTCAATTGCAAGCATAATAAATGAAGATAATAATACCAAAGAATTTGTGATAGCAAACATTTTCAAGAATAAACTGAGTATTATCTGACAGAATGGCATGGGTGCCAATACTTTTGGCCAGCATTGTATACAAAATGTATACAGCTTTTTTTGCAGTGTTATTTTGTTACCTGGACCTTGGATGTTTTTTTTTAATCTATAGATAAAAAAATCAGACATTTTTTAATTAGTATTTTAAGATCATTCATGATGACCCACGACTATGCACTTATTGCATTTACTAGATATACTAGATAGCTGGAAACCAGGAGATTGCAAAGACATGACAGACAGTCTTTAATACTAAACTTCAGAATTTCACACCTCAATGAAAGGTTGAGTGAGCTATGGAGACTTTGAATTGTTATTTCCTGTTTCACGTCCTAAGAAATCTAATTTATCTACATGTATTTCTTCTTTTGAATTTTTTTTTCTTGTGAACTTTTATTTCATGTTATAAGCAAAGAGAAGATCTTTGCTAAAAATTTCAGACTTATAGAATTGATTTATATAGGAGGACATATGCAGCTCTGGACAAAATTAAGAGACCACTGCACAGTTTTATAAAAATCAGCTTCTCTACATGTCTGACAGCCATTCCAGTCCAGTGTTAGTTGAATTCCAACCAGAGTCCACCTCATTCTACTTAATGTGCTTCTGATTAGGTGATCACCTGAACCAAATTTTATTTAACAAGGGAAAGTATAAAAAACACTGCTGTGGTCTCCACAATCCTCTTGGAATATGACAAGCTGGATGGCAAAACAAGTGTTAATAATATCCCAAAAGTAATAGGAATGAAAAAATAAATTTTAGCCATGCCAAAGTAGTTGAAAAGAAAAGTCTTGAGTGAGGAAAAAAAGGGCTCAATTCTGTCTTTACTAGCAGAGGGATACAGTGAGTGTCATGTTGCCTCCATCTGTAAGATTTCAAAGACAGCAGTCCATTACAACAAGGTGAAGCAGCAGACATTGGGGACAACAAAGCTACAGATCGACAAAGGGCGAAAGCCACTCTCCACTGATCGGGGTGACCGTCATTTTTTTTGAATGTCACTCAGCAACCACAGGATGACATCAAGTGACCTACAAAAGGAATGGCAAATGGCAGCTGGGGTGAAGTGCACGGCAAGAACAGTTCGTAACAGGCTCCTAGAGGCAGGGCTCAAGTCATGTAAAGCTAGAAAAAAGCCTTTCATCAATGAGAAGCAAAGGAGAGTCAGCCTGAAGTTTGCCAAAGACCATAAGGATTGGTCCATAGAGGACTGAAGTAAGGTAATCGTCTCTAATGAGTCTAATTTTCAGCTTTACCCAATACCTGGTCATCCAATGGTTAGACAGAGACCTGGAGAGGCGTACAAGCCACAGTGTCTTGTACCCACTGTGAAATTTGGTGGAGGATCGATGATTATCTGGGGATGCTTCAGCAAGGCTGGAATTGTGCAATGTTCTTTAACTCTGAGGACTGTGTTTGAGCCATACTACTCAGCAAGGTCAATCAATGTGTAGATGAAGGACCACCACAGCAAAACCCTGTCATGGCCAGCCCAATCTCCAGACCTGAACTCCATTGAAAACTTCTGGAATGTAATCAAGATGAAGAGGGATAGTCACAAGCCATCAAGCAAAGAAGAACTGCCTAATTTTTTGCGCCAGGAGTGGCATAAGGTCACCCAATAGCAGTGTGAAAGATTGGTGGAAGGCATGCCAAAATGAATGAAAGCTGTGATTAAAAATCATAGTTATTCCACACAATATTGATTTCTGAACTCTTCCTGAGTTAAAGCATTTGTATTGTTGTTTCTAAATGATTATGAACTTGTTTTCTTTGCATTATTTGAGGTGAAAATGCAATATGCATTGTTTTTTGTTATTTTGATCATTTCTCATTTTCAGAAAATAAATACAAAACTTATTTCTTGGAAATTCGGAGACAGTGTCAGTAGTTTATAGAATAAAAGAACAATTTACATTTTACTCAAAAATATACATATAAAGAGAAAAGTCAGAAAAACTGAAAAGTTTGCAGAGGTCTCTTAATTTTTGCCAGAGCTGTATATATTTACAAGAAACCTTTCCTAGAAGTAATTTTATTTAGAAGGCCACCTCTGAAAGGAGGAGCGTTACGGTCGCCGAGGGGTGGTGAACATCTGGGAGTGGATCCACTGGGCCATACACCAGACTTCCCTGGAGGAGTTAACTTAGAGCTAACCCCAATACAGGGATTAACAGGCACAGCCCCAGGGGGCCTAAATGCATGGCGGCCAGGACCAGTGGTGTTGGCTCTGATGGACTGATGAGACTCTGATGTCCTGTATGGATGTGCTCAGACATAGCTGCATGGATATGAAGATTCAGACGTGACAGCATGGAGATGGTGACTCAGACGTGGCAGCATGGAGGTAATGGCAGCAAGCAGTCTCTAAGAAGAGACAGGTTAGCGGAACAAGTAACTGGAATTAGGACACGAAACAGAACTAGACACAGTAGCGGGTAAGGGACCAGAGAACTAGCAATGCAGTAAGGAAAGGCAACCTTGCTCAGGCGCCTCCCCTAAGGGGAGACAGTCTTAAATACTTTCAGGATGATAGCTTTAAGGAAGGACCGTTTAAGGAAGGGGGCGTGGCTATGTGTGCCACCTATGGGCACTCCCAGAAGGCGTGTGTGCCGCCCCTGTGCCAGCAGCCAGCGCTGCTCGGCCTTCAGGAGTGGTGGACCGAGGGTCTCCGGACCCGGGGGTCTCGCAGACACGCTGAATAAATGGGGGGATGTAGATATACGTGCTGGGCTGTAGTAAGTTCGTGACGCTACCCACGGTGTGTGGTGAGGTGGGACACCACCGCTGCTGTTATTGGGCACCCGGGGGAGATGTTGTGCAGCAAGTTGTTAACCCCTCCGTGGGCAGGGATGGTGGCCCCGGGTCCCAGTGGCTCAGTGCAGGGGATGGCAACCGCAGCGGTGCTGGTGTACTCTCTGTTAGTAAAACACACAAGTCTCTGGTAAACCAAAGGGATGGTGGCTGGTGGCGCGGCCGGTTGCATTCGGGTCCCCCACCCGGCTGGTGGTCTCTATCCTTTTCCTGCACTGCTTTGTGTAAGGTGGACTTTTCTAGTGTGAAACTCAGGAGTCTGCTCCCTGCTGGATGTGGCCTAAGGAGCCGTGCCCGCAGACGCTGGCTCGTAGGATCTATGGGGCCTGGCGGTGACCTCTTATCCCTAATCAGTGGGCTATTGTCTTCTATGAGGGACTTTGGGTGGAAAAGGACCTCTAGTCCTGGCCTCAATTGGTTAACCAGTTCCGCTTGGTCCCGGTTTTGGCTTCAGAATCCGAGTACCCCCCTTCGTGCTCCGGTTTCTGGGTCGGTTCCCCGTGTCGGTACCGGCGGGCTACAACCCTGTCCTGGTCCACCTCGGTTCTGCCGAGCCGTCTTCCCGTCTCCTGCTGACGGAGACCACCATCTGCCTCCTAGCCACTGGTACCAGGGCTCCTACTCTGGCACTGTTCAACTTGAACTTCCTTGCTGGAGCTACCCTTATCTCCAGCCCACATTCCTCTCCAAACTGAACTTAAGACTCAACTACACTGATCTGCTTGTTTTCCCGCCCTGGGCTGTCTGGACCCCTGGGTGGGCGTGTCCCAACGTCTGGCTAGGCCCACTGGTGTGTCTATCGTTCCCTAAGGGGGTTGACTAGGGTTTTCTGGTTGGCTGTGTGTTTTCTAGTGAGGGAATCATGTAGTGCGGGGGCCTAACTATGACTACCTGATTTTGCCAGGGCGTCACATTCCCCCTTGGTTAAACACAGACTGTCCGCGGGTTGTCCAACCACCACCATTTATTTAACTGAAAAAGATAAAAGATGTACAGTTACAAGTATAATAACATATTTACAGTAAGCATATTTTGTTTTCTTCCCTTATGGGAGGCATGTTACTTTAACGTTGCACATACAAAACTGGGACGGGACGGACTGTGTCCTTCTCACTTCACCCACCCAAAACAACTTAGCCCTGATGCCACCTCTAATACACAGGTTGGCACCCCTTGCCCAAGTCCAGGGTAGGTCCTGGTGTTGCCCAAACGGGACAAGTAAAAAGTTCCTTACCCGGCAGTCTTTTTCAAGGGCCCCACGTCCAGGGGAGCCCTGACCCAGAGGGTAGTCACCGGTTTTGCTGGTGACAGGGCCTCGGCCTACTCTACCGCAGGCTCATCCTCCAACCAGCCTCCCTCTCCAGAGACTGCGGCTTGGTGAGAAGTTTGGTCAGGGAGTATATACAGGACCCAAAAGTTTATAGGCTGGCTCGAAAGTTCAAAGCCATTGTCTTTTAACTATAAAACCGGGAACTGTAAGCACATACAATCCCAACGGGGACTTTAACTGTAGGTACCAGGGAACCGCTACCACTGCTGCATGGGGCAGTATGGCTCACTTGGCACGCAGGGGTTAGCATTCCGGGACCAGCTGCAATACATCCCGGAGCTTTGGACTTCCATCGGGAATGGAGGTGGTATAGTAGGTGATGCCGCTCCTCCTGGGAGCAGTGCCAGCCGGCACTCTCCCATCACATAGGGGACAGGCTCCAGCTCTGGGCAGATCAGCGAGGATGAAATGGTCTGGGTACCTTTCTCCCGTCGCGACACTGTGCGGGTAGCTCGGCTCTCGTAGGCCCACACCACGACTACCATCCTCCGGACCTCTGCTTTCCACTCCAGCACCTGTTGCAGGGATTGTGACCGCACCCAGACACAAAATCTTGCCAGCTCCCGCTCCAGCCAGGCAGCGGTCCCCATCGTTAGGCGATCTGAGTTGCGTTCCTCCAAAGGGACCTCCGCTCTGCTCTGGGGCACTGCTGTTCCAGCGATTGGCGCGGGGCCGGCACCAGGTTTAGGAGCAGACATCTCCCCGCTGCTCCCCCTTGGTATTTTCTGGCACTTTTTCCTGCGGCCTGTTAGTTTTATTTTGCGACTTCTGGGCTCACTATCCGGCTGTGTTCCCAGGGGGTGGGGCTTCAGCTTTCGCGCCCTTTTCTGAGGGAAGAAGATGCTGGGCTGTAGTTTTCGCACCCAAAATGGCGGCAAAATGGTAACTTCTCAAAATTTGCCAACGGATCACCGCTGACTTTCCAATACAAGGCGCACTTCCACAAGGTAAGTGGATGGGTAAGTATCCTGTTCGCAGTGCCAAGTTTTGGGGTGTGCCACCCCCGTGCCAGCTGCTCGGATCCGGGCCTTCAGGGGTGGTGGCTCGAGGGTCTCCGGACCCGGGGGTCTCGAGGACACGCCGAATAAATGGGCAGACGTCAATGTACGGGCTTGCCTGTAGTAAGTTCGTGATGCCATCCACGGTGTGTGGTGAGGTGGGACACCACCGCTGCTGTTGTGGGGCACCAGGGGGAGATGTTGTGCAGCAAGTTGTTAACCCCTCCGTGGGTAGGGATGGTGGCCCCGGGACCTCAGGGGGTGCAGGGGACGGTGACCTCAGGGGGTGCTGGTGTACTCACTGTTAGTAGAACACACAAGTCTCTGGTAAACCAAAGTGATGGTGGCTGGTGCCACGGCCGGTTGCGTTCAGGTCCCCCACCATGCTGGTGGTCTCTATCCTTTTCCTGCACTGCTTTGTGTAAGGTGGACTTTCCTAGTGTGAAACTCAGGAGTCCGCTCCTGGCTGGATGTGGCCTAAGGAGTAGAGTTGAGCACGGTTCGTGGTTCATGGTTCTCCAGTTCGCGGTTTGAGTAATTTTGGGGGGTGTTCTAGATAGAACTAGAACTCGAGCTTTTTGCTAAAGTTCGGCAGCTCGAGTTACGTTCGAGAACGGTTCGATCACTATAAATGTGACTTTTCACAGTAAGGCTATGTGCATGTGTTGCTATCTGCATGTGTCCTGCGTCCCCAGCACAATCCCTCTCCCTTTCCTACTCACCGATCACGGGCGTCTTGGTCCCCGGCTGTCACAAATCTGCGGCGTCTTTTCCTCTTTAGAAAATGGCTGCCGCTTCATTAGTCAATTAGTTGTAAGAAGCAATAGACTAGTGGATAAAGTGCCCGCCTAGGAAGCATAACTCTTTCTCTCTTTCTCTTCTTTCTCTCTCTCCTTTCTTTCTCTCTCTCCTTTCTTTCTCTCCTTTCTCTCTCTCCTTTCTTTCTCTCCTTTCTCTCTCTCTTTCTCTCTCTCCTTTCTTTCTCTCCTTTCCTTCTCTCCTTTCTTTCTCTTCTTTCTCTACTTTCTCTTCTGCCTCTTCTTTCTCCTCTTTTTCTTCTCTCTCTTCTTTCTCTCTCTTCTTTCTCTTTCTCTCTCTATCTTCTTTCTCTCTCTTTCTCAGACCTGGCGATGATCAGCTGATGCGGTCACCTGACACTATAAGTGGAGCGGTGAGGCCGGCTTTTTACCACCCGGCCGGCTAAACTATCAGCTGATGCTGTTGGACAGGAGTCTGCACTGAAGTGTGTAGTTTGTTTTTGGTTTTTTTTGCACTGATGCATCAGCTGATTGTATAAAAGCCGTTTATACAATCAGCTGCTGTGTCATGTGATTCAGGCCCTTGAACCTGACACATCATCTGATCGCTTTGCCTTCCAGCAAACCGATCAGATGATATTGGATCCGGATTGGATGTCACGGGACCCTTGACCCAGGATTACTGCAGAGGGGGGTTCTTTATTTCAGTAAAGATTGAGTCACTAATTGTGTTGTGTTTTATTTATAATAAAAATATTTTTCTGTGTGTTGTGGTTCTTTTTATCAGTACTAGAAATTCATGGTGGCCATGTCTAATATTGGCGTGCCACCATGAATTTCGGGCTTGGGGCCAGTTGATAATATACAGCTAGCCCTAACCTCATTATTACCCAGCAAGCTACCATCACCAGGGCTGTTGGTAGAGTTGGATACAGCGACAGATGATGGCGCTTCTATGAAAGCGCCATTTTCTGGGGCAGCTGTGGACTGCAATTCACAGCAGAGGGGCCCAAAAAGCTGAGCCCAACCTGTGCTGTGGATTCCAATCCCCAGCTGCCTAGTTGTACCTGGCTGGACACAAAAATATGGTGAAGCCCACGTCGTTTGTTTTTTAATTATTTCATGAAATTTATGAAATAATAAAAAAAGGGCTTCCCTATATTTTTGGTTCCCAGCCGGGTACAAATAGGTAGATAGGGGTTTGTGGGTAGCTTGTAGGTGCCTGCTGTACCTAGCTAGCATAAAAAAATATGGCAAAACCCACGTCATTTGTTTTTTAATTATTTCATAAAATAATTATTAAAAAATTTGGTTCCCAGCCGGGAACAAATAGGCAGCTGGGGGTTGGGGGCAGCCCGTAGCTACCTGCTGTACCTGGCTAATATACAAAAATATGGCAAAGCCCAAATAATTTTTTGGGGGGCAAAAATTCCTGCATACAGTCCTGGATGGAGTATGCTGAGCCTTGTAGTTCTGCAGTTGCTGTCTGTCTGTATGTCTGTCAGCATGCTCCATTCACTAGTGTATGCAGGAGAGCAGACGACAGCTGCAGAACTACAAGGCTCAGCATACTCCATCCAGGACTGTATGCAGGAGTTTTTTGCCCACCAAAAAAATGATGTGGGCTTCGCCATATTTTTGTATGCTAGCCAGGTACAGCAGGCAGCTACGGACTGCCTCCAACACCCAGCTGCCTATTTGTACCCGACTGGGAACTAAAAATATAGGGAATCCCGTTTTTTTAATTATTTCACTTATTTTATGAAATAATGAAAAAACAAATGACGTGGGCTTCACCATATTTTTGTGTCCAGCCAGGTACAACTAGGCAGCTGGGGATTGGAATCCGTAGCACAGGTTAGCCCGAGGTTTCTGATCGCCTCTGCTGCGAATTGCAATCTGCAGCCGCCCCAGAAAATGGCACATTCATAGAAGCGCCATCATCTGGCGCTGAATCCAACTCTGGTGACGGTGGCTTGCTGGGTAGTAAGGGTTAATACTGGCTTTGTTTTACTAGCTAGTATTAAGCCAGAGATTCTTAATGTCAGGCACGTTTGACTCGGCCATTAAGAATCTCCAATAAAGGGTTAAAAAAGACACCACACAGAGAAAAAATACTTTAATAGAAATAAATACACAGACACATTAGAGACTCCATGTTTATTACTCCCTGTCAACCCTCCACGATCCTGCTCTTCTGTCTCCTTTCTCCTTCAACACATGCAGCTCTGCTCCATCAGCAGCGCTGCATAGGAAGAAGGCGGTGCTATTCCCCATGCAGTGTTCTCTCTCCGTGAGTGAGAAGGAGTTGCTGCTTGTGAGCGGTGATGTCACCACTGACAGGCGCGTTGCTATAGCAATGGTGATCTCCGTTATTGCTTGGATGTGGCAGCTGGTTACCGGGTGGACGCAGCAATCATCGGATGGAATAACGACAGAGTGCTGGACGGATCGCGGGGACCGGTAAGTGTTATTGCAATGTTTATTAACGTATGTGTACATTTATAATGTGTTTTTATGTGTTTGTGATTGCCTCCCATTGTTTCCTATGGGATTCGAGCAGTTTGCCGAACCGAACTCAAACGAGACCTCTGTTTGGCGAACCAAGCTCGAGCCGAACCGCGACCGGTTCGCTCATCTCTACTAAGGAGCCGTGCCCGCAGACACTGGCTTGTGGGATCTATAGGCCCTGGCGGTGACCTCTTATCTTTAATCGGTGGGCTGTTGTCTTCTATGAAGGAGTTTGGGTGGGACAGGACTGCTAGTCCTGGCCTCAATTGGTTAATTAACCAGTTCGCTTGGTTCCGGTCCTGGCTTCAGGATCCGAGTACCCCCCTGTGTGCTCCGGTTTCTGGGTCGGTTCCCCGTGTCGGTACCGGCGGGCTACAACCCTTTCCCGGTCCACCTCGGTTCTGCCGAGCCGTCTTCCCGTCTCCTGCTGACGGAGACCACAGTCTGCCTCCTAGCCAGTGGTACCAGGGCTCCTACCCTGGCACCGTTCAACTTGAACTTCCTTGCTGGAGCTACCCTTAGTGCCAGCCCACACTCCTCTCCAAACTGAACTTCAGACTCATCTACACTGATCTGCTTGTTTTCCCGCCCGGGCCGTCTGGACCCCTGGGTGGGCGTGTCCCAATCGCCTGGTCACACCAACTGGTGTGTCTATCTTTCCCTAAGGGGGGTGACTAGGGTTTTCTGGTTGGCTGTGTGTTTCCTAGTGAGGGAATGGTGTAGTGCGGGGGCCAGCTGTGACTATTTGGTTTTGCCAGGGCATCACACTTGCGTGGGGCCTGGAAGCAGGATGAGGCTGAGACAGACCCTGAGGCAGGAGCAGGGTGCATGGGACGCCCCCCATCACCGTGGCCTTCGAGTGTGATTGTGTGGGGGTGCCACGTCAGGATCGGGTCCTACAAGGAGAAAGTACATAGGTTCATACCAGCATATGTTTTTACTTCTATTACATTGATAACCTATGTACATGATAGATCATCAATATCAGATTGATGGGGATCAGAACACAAACTAATCAGCTGTTCTCGACTCCTGTGGTGGCTGGATGAATAATCTGTGGAGCATAGCAAAACAACCTGATCATCTGGTTAATGGCTGATGCTAGGTGCTACAGATCAGCTCTCATTCCTTTGATATTGATAACCTTTCCATAAATATGAAATTACTATCTCAGAAATGAAAAAAAAATCTTTATACACAACTTATTGCTCACTTCTTCAGCCTCTCTGCTCCACAACATCACCTGTCCACTCCTCATCACATCTTCAGATTGCAGCAATTTGCAGTGAATTCCATGGGCCTTTCATGCTGTCCCAAGGCTTCCAGGCTTAATTAGTCCTGGGTGGATTTTGCACACGTGCATGCGAGGTTATGGGCACACCATGACATCATGACTCCATGACTTTTGGCACACACTTGAGCAGAAACCTCCAAGGCCTTATCATTTATTTTTTTCTTTTCACATATTATAGTTATTATGCTCTTGGGTGTGGGAATCGAATTTCCTGGGAAAATCCAACGGAACATGTGAATTTGAATTTTTGCTTGATTCACTTGTCATCTAATCTCAAGGTAACCGTGAAAATACCTTGTAGTGTGTATTTCAACTATACTAAAACTTTATATATCATAGTTGATAGAAGAAAAAACGGGAGACAGCCTTTCCACCTTAATCCAAAATGTTTGTAGTCACAAATGCCTAATATGTAATATTTCTACTTTTATCCCAGCCTTTTTACAAGTGAAAAAGACTGGGATACAAGCAAAAACATTGCATATTGGACACTTTTTAACTAAAAATACATTTTACTGATTTGGAAATGCTGTCTCCCCTTTTTCTTTTGTGTTTTCACTTTTAGACCAGTCTTTGTGGAACCCAGATTTTCATTGTGTGCTGCTCAAACCTCTTCTCTATAGTTGATGTCTTGTGTCTGTCTTCTTAAAAAAGACTGACCAATCCAAAAGCTCGTTGCAAATCCTGAGTAATTTCTTCTCAATGTGGAAGATTTGAATACCTCTACAGTCATGGCCGAAAGACACCATGTGCATCCATGTGACCACTGCAGCAAATCACAGGCAAAAGTGTCGCCACCCTTGACATTGTTCCAAAAAGTGAAGTATTTTTCCCAGAAAATTATTGCATTTACACATTTTGTTATACACATTAATTTATTTTGTGTGATTTTGGACCAACATTTGAAAAAAAACAAAGCAAATATAAAAGGCAATTTGGAAATAATATCACATAAAACTCAAAAAATCGTCTAGGAAAAAATTGTTGGCCCTTTTCCAAAATTGTGGGTAAACAACTTTTTTTCAAGTATGGGATGCTTTTTCAAACTCACCTGTGGCAAGTAACTGGTGTGGGCAATATGAAATTCACACCTCAAACCAGATAAAAGGGGGAGAAGTTTACTCAGTCTTTGCATTGTGTGTTTGTGTGTGACATACTAAACATGGAGTACAGAAAGGGGAGATGAGAACTGTCTGAAGACTTGGGAACCGAAATTGTTGAAAAATATCAACAATCTCATGGTTACAAGTTCATTTCTAGAGATCCAAAAGAGGATCGGACAAAATTGTTGGTACCCTCAATTGCTTCCTTTAACCATCAAAAAGCTTTTTAAACCTTTCAACTGCAATTTTAGACAACACTTCTTTTGCAAACTGCTCCAGGCCTCTCATATTAGAAGGGTGCTTTCTCCTAACAGCAATTTTAATCCTCTCCACAAGGGTTTAATGGGATTTTGATCAGGACTCATTCCTGGACACTTAAGAACTCTCCATGGCTTTATTTCCATCCATTTCTGTTATGCTCCTGTCCCTAGATTGGGCTCTGCTCCACATGCAGCTTTGCAAGTAGCCTGGCATGTCTCAACATGACTAACTGCTTTGGACTTTTTAAGGGCCTCTTGGACTGACATTTTGGCCCTGGTATTGATGGAAGTATAACCTTTTTGAGTTTTCTCTTAAGTACTGAGCTGAGTCGGTTTGTTGTGCTGTATCATGGCTTCTGTGAGCTCTGGAATACTGTCTGCAACCTTCCCCGGGTTTTGGACCTTCTATCTGGGCCTGCCTTTGTAGTTCTGCAGCTTCCGAGGTTGTCAGACTTTCCTGCTACTACTGAGAGTCATCAGTCATCTCCCTTCTGCCTACTGTCATTAACTCTACTACCTGTCTGCCAGCAATTACCTGTCAACCTGTTACCTGTCTCAGTTCTTTAGTAACTCTGCTACCTGTCTGTATGTGGCTGTGATGTCCCTGGACTAGTCAGGTGGTCACAAGGTACTGCATGCTCTTTACTCTTAGTGCAGGACTTAACTCCCCTTGGTTCTGGGTTCCAATCTGCAGTACCGCCTCCACCAGCATCTACAAATCCTAGTGACACCTAGCACCACACCCTGTCAGGCACACCAGTAAGCTGCTAATCTGGAATAAGGCCACCCACCTAGGGGTCAGGCATGGAGGTGCGAGGTGACTAGTGAGTCGGCTCCAGGGGAGCAAAGAGTAGAGTGGTAGCCCTCAAGCTGTGAGGAGCTCAGAGGGAGCTGGGAGTTGGAGCTCCCAGGGGAGAAGCAGCCTAGGTCGCAGACGGTGGTCTGGTTCCGGAGGAGTCGGAGACCCGGTCGTGGCAGATTGGGACTGGGTGCTTGGCTAATCTTGGAGGATAGCCAGCAGCCGTAGTTCAATAGCCGGGCTGGGACCAAAGGCACGTCGGGGTATATGGACCCTAGGTCAGGGAGGAGCTTCAAGCAACCCAGCAATTAACTTGCGGAGGACAGGGTCTATATGGACTGTTCCCACGAAGCTCAGAGATCGGGGGCACTAGCGAACGAGGGGGATAGGGCTTTCCAAGCAAAGAAGCCCACTGAAATCCCAAGCATGAGCTCCTGAGAGCAAGCTCCTCTGCTACTTCTCATAGGGAGCAAGGCCTGGAAAGCTCCAAGCTGACGGGCCACTTAGACACTCTAAAATTTTGTGCCAGGAGGCAGGCCACAGACCACCAGGCAATGCTGCAGGGGACAGGACCCAGACGAGCTCCCCCAAGAGGGCAGCGGCATCCAGAGACTTGGTTTACCACATTCTCAGCGTCTGCTTCTGTGCTGAGTGAGTACCTGATTAACCCCTGCTATCAGCTACCCTGCGCTCCCCCTGCACCCCATTCTACCATTCAGAGTCCCGGGGCCTTCCCCTGCCCCACTCCATCACCCCGGGTACTCCCAACGGCAGCGGCAGTACTACCTATTACCGCACACCACGAGTGGCATCACAAACTATCTAACTACCCTGTAAATAACTCCCCATCACATTTCAGCGTGACCCCGAGCCCCCAGGTCCGGAGACTCTCGAGCCACGAGTAGTGACATCCGGATCCGAGCGGTTCGACCGCTGCTAGGGTTGTATGCGTCCGGGACATGGCCTCTGGTCATCCTTGGTCTCCAAAAATCCTGTTACCAGTCTGAACTCATTGACACTGTTACCTGTGCTACCTGTCTACCAGAGGCCTCAAGCAATTCTGTTTTACAGTCATCTGTATTCCAACTTTGTGTTTGAGGTCTTGAGCTACTTCACCATCTATGACCGGTTTGCGCAACACTGCCACCTGGCCTAGCTATTCAGGCCATTAGTCCATTTCTGTTCAGTATGTCTGTTAGCTGCCAGTTTTCTGTCTGTGATTTCCTTGTCTTTATTAAACCTTATTTTTGCATTTTACCTTTGTGTTCTGTATGCTCCACCTGACTTCAGCATCGGCGCCAGCATGTCAAGCTAGACCAGTGGGCTCAGAGGAAGTACCATCACCGCATGAGCCCACTGCATGTTACCTGCATTTTCTCCCACTCACTCTCTCCCTCTCTCGCTCTTCTCTTCCAGTAAGACAAGGATGTATCGTGTAGAGCCGATACCTCCTTTTTGAAAGGTATTTTTTATGTGATCATTTCATACAGCGGTGTTACTGGTAATCTACATTTATCTAACAACATTCCTCTCAAATTTGTCACCAGTGTGTCAGCAGTCTGAAAGAAAAAAGGAGACAAAGAAGTAATGAATTACGATTATGTGTCTGGAAGTGACTGTATTGAGGTGACACCAGTTTGAAGAATTGCTTATCATAGAGGAAACAAACTGAAAAAGATTTTTTTCTGTATTTCTGTGTTTAGAATCAGATTTAATACATTTGATAGTTTACTTAGTGACCACAAAATTGGTTGCAAGTTTTTATTATTTTGTTGTCACTGTCATTATGAGCTGTTGTTTTTGTTTTTGCATAATACTGTTTGTCTTGGATCGAATGTATATATGACAATGCTATTTTTTTAATTCTTAGTCTAAATAAAAATGCACAAATCTCTGGAACTAAAAACCACAAAAGGGGATTTTGTGGATATTCAGTTCTCAAACCTGTGATAAGAAAATGCCACAAGGACTGGACTGGTGAGGAGCAAAGGGGATCTGAATGCCAAACTTAGTGCTCTGGAAAAATATAGTGTACAAATTCCCCAGAGTTGATCAGATCAGTTCCTACAGGATCTAGATCAAGTCGAATTTCATGAAATTCATGGTTTCACAAGACTTCAAACATGTCATAATGTAATGGAACTAGTGGATCTGTCTATTAAAATATGGCTTCATCATAATTTGGAAATGAATTAAGAGTTTGCAATCTAACACTACATCTGTCCCTGTTCAGCCTTCATTGAACTAGAACCCCATGGTGTGGACAGGCAATTGAACTGGTACATGTGCTGTAAAGCAGACAAAAAGCCTGGGTTTGCATATACTAAGCTTGAGAAGTGACACTTCTGTCACCTTTGGAGTCGGCTCTACTGAATTTCAAAAGCCGAACTGGAGCCAGAGCCAAGATATGAATATTTATGTTCTTGTGGCAGGTATAATTATGGTAGACACATTATCAGCATTCTGATTGCTGATAATATGATGTGCTGATTGCACATATTCTTTTTATATAACTGTGAGACCTGCCTATGAGCTTCGAATTAATATTGGGCAAATGGATGACAAAACCAAATGATATTTCCTATTTTTAGAAAGGTAAAATTGGGATAGGAAACATGACCACAATATCTTCGCCTCGGACTTCCAGATAGAAAGATATCCTGAAAGTTGGGAATCTGATAAAATTCTAGAAGATAAAGCACATCCCATGTGTGGATGACTGGTTTTTAATAAATATAGAAGTTTGAGTTGACACCTTTGTTCAATGCAGGAAGAGGCACTTTTCTGTAGGATTGTTCCATATTTTCTAATAGGAGTTCTTTTCTCCGCTAAGCTCTGAGCCATTTCTGTATATGCTGTATTATTTTGTTCTCTTTGTAAAATCTATTGTATATTTTTTAAAATTCTGCTTACTTTTTGGATTAAATATATAAAATGTAATAGCTTTTTTCCTCTTGCTCTACAAACTGCATCTCTGCAGCCATACACTACTTGTAATCAGTGTTCAATCAGCATGTATAAACGCTTATTGGTGGCAGCTATTTTTTTCTCTGGGGTTATTGTGAAGCTTGGCAGTGACCATACTGAGGTGTATATATATAGCATGAGCTGGAATTGGTTGTCTACATCCTTTTCCTTTGCTGTGAGATCCTTAATAGATGGCTAAGTATTGACCTGACAATTGAAGGCAATGATGTGTTGCTTGTTACAAATTGGTGGCAACAGTGGTATATCTCCATGATCTACCAAGCTCTGGACTTTTACAGAACACATTAAGAATCATTTTTTGCTTTAAAAAAAAAAATTGCTTCCATCACTTAACACAGTGCTGAAACATCATAGAGTGGGCTCATGTCTTTTTGCATGAATGCATGGTGTTTCCCATAATTTCCTACAGCTATTATTATTATTATTATTTATTATTATAGTGCCATTTATTCCATGGCGCTTTACAAGTGAAAGAGGGTATACGTACAACAATCATTAACAGTACAAAACAGACTGGTATAGGAGGAGAGAGGACCCTGCCCGTGAGGTCTCACAGTCTACAGGGAATGGGTGATGGTACAATAGGTGAGGACAGAGCTGTTTGCGCAGTAGTGTACTGGACTGAGGGTTATTGTAGGTTGTAGGCTTGTTGGAAGAGGTGGCCCTTCAGGTTCCTCTTGAAGCTTTCCACGGTAGGGGAGAGTCTGATATGCTGAGGTAGAGCGTTCCAGAGTATGGGGGAGGCACGGGAGAAATCTTGTATGCGATTGTGGGAAGAGGAGATAAGAGAGGAGTAGAGAAGGAGATCTTGTGAGGATCTGAGGTTGCGTGCAGGTAGGTACCGGGAGACTAGGTCACAGGTGTAAGGAGGAGACAGGTTGTGGATGGCTTTGTATGTCATGGTTAATGTTTAGAACTGGAGTCATTGGGCGATGGGAAGCCAGTGAAGGGATTGGCAGAGAGGCGAGGCTGGGGAATAGCGGGGGGAGAGGTGGATTAAGCGGCCACAGAGTTTAGGATAGATTGGAGGGGTGCAAGAGTGTTGGAAGGGAATCCAGAGAGCAGGAGGTTGCAGTAGTCGAGGCAGGAGATGATGAGGGCATGCACTAATGTTTTTGCTGATTCTTTGTTAAGGAAAGCACGGATCCGGGAGATATTTTTGAGTTGTAGTCTGCATGATGTGAAGAGGGCTGGGATGTGTGGCTTAAAGGATAGAGCAAAGTCGAGGGTTACTCCAGGGCAACGAGCTTGTGAGACTGGGGAGAGTGAGCAACCATCAAGTTTGATTTAAATGCTTATTGGAGGAGATGAGTGAGGAGGAGGAAAGACAATGAACTCTGTTTTGTCCATGTTAAGCTTTAGGAATTGCTAATTGTTCATGAAGTGTATTATAAAAGATGGACTAAGAATTAGGAGAATAATTAGGTGATCCCATGCGCATAAATGTTTTCAGAAATACTCCGATACATATATAATATGGTCATAATGTGTAAATAGGAAATAGAAAAGCAATGAAATCTTACAAAAATAATCACTTTTCTATTCACAAGGTGCATTATACCTGGGGTCAGATCAAAGGGTTTAAATAGGTCCTAAAAGCGCACAAAAATATCAGAGCACATGACATACTTATATACAACATATTTATAAATGACCTTGTTGGGGGCATGCGGAGTAGAATTTCAATATTTGCAGATGATACTAAACTCTGCAGGGTAATCAATACAGAGGAGGATAATTTTATATTACAGGGAGATTTATGTAAATTGGAGGATTGGGCTGAGAAGTGGCAATTGAAGTTTAATGTAGATAAATGTAAGGTCATGCACTTGGGTAGAGGAAATAACATTTATGATTATGTACTTAATTGTAGAACACTGGGTAAAACAGACACAGAAAAAGACTTGGGTGTATGGGTGGATGGTAAACTTCACTTTAGTGGCCAGTGTCAGGCAGCTGCTGCCAGGGCTAATAAAATAATGGGATGTATTAAAAGAGGTATAAGTGTTCATGAAAAAAATATAGTTCTACCTCTGTACAAGTCACTAGTGCGACCGCACCTAGAATACTGTGTACAATTCTGGTCACCGATATATAAGAAGGACATAGCTGAACTGGAGAGGGTGCAGAGAAGAGCCACCAAGATTATTAGAGGAATGGGGGGGCTGCAATACCAAGACAGGTTATTAAACTTGGGGTTATTTAGTTTGGAAAAACGAAGGCTTAGAGGGGATCTAATCACAATGTATAAATATATGAGGGGACAGTACAGAGACCTTTCCAAAGATCTTTTTACACCTAGGCCTGCGACTGGAACACGGGGGCATCCGCTACGTCTTGAGGAAAGAAGGTTTAATCATAATCACAGACGAGGATTCTTTACTGTACGAGCAGTGAGACTATGGAACTCTCTGCCGCATGATGTTGTAATGAGTGATTCACTACTAACATTTAAGCATAGCCTGGATGCCTTTCTTGAAAAATTTAATATTACCAGTTATGGATATTAGATTTTATGACAGGGTATTGATCCAGGGAACTAGTCTGATTGCCGGATGTGGAGTCAGGAAGGAAATGTTTTCCCCATTGGAACTTGTTTGCCACATTGGGTTTTTTTTTTTGCCTTCCTCTGGATCAACATGTTAGGCTACGGGTTGAACTAGATGGACTTAGAGTCTCCCTTCAACCTTAAAAACTATAATACTATGATACTATGATATGTCCAATCTAAGATTGTAACGGAAATTAGAAAGTGGGTGAGTCTAGGGATATAACAAATTATTCCCTAATGTATTCGTCAGATATTAATGTGTGGAAAAAAATTGAAAACGAAAAATGGGTTTTGTGGGATATCTGGAAAGAATGCATGGAGTGCATCAAATTAGGACCAAAAAAATATGGATTTTTTTTTTCCACAGTTCCAACTATATGCAGAAAAATATGTGCATCATGTACTATAATCAGAATCAGAAATGCCAAAAAAGGTACCTATGTGTGGGAATCAGAGCATGGGGAATGTGTCTATACCAAGACGAACATGCATATTGGAGTAATATTATGTATTCAAATAGATAGAAAATAACAAAATAAAGACACACATGATCCACTGAGTGGTATGTCGTATCACATTGCATATAAGAGAAAAATATGATGAAAAGGAAAAAGCATTATACGTGTAGGGTATAAATTAATACTATATATATGTGTATAATGAAATAATTAAAAATGCTTTTTTCTCCTTACTATAATCATTTATTTTTTATTTTCTGTTTATTATTTTATTTTATAATTTTGTTTTTTTTGTCTCTCCATAGTCAGAGATGGAACATGTATAGTGGGTAAATTTGTACATTATTTGCTATGTGTAAGTTTATTAAGTGGTTCTGATAAAACCTATGTAGGAAAAATCTAAAATAAATGTGATGTGGTATGTGGCCACAATGGGGTGCATAGGTGGGGGAAAGCGACCTTTGTGGACAGTAGATTTCCAATGGGACTGAATTATCGTTCTGATCTTTCGCTACATATTGTAGAATGAACATAAAATGGATTAATAATAAGATTCATATACCTTTGTACCACACGTGTTTCACTGATTTGCCTACATACCACATCGCATTTTTTTTTAGATTTTTCCTACATAGGTATTATCAGAACTACGTAATAAACTTGATTAATCATGATTAGACCCCAGAAATATTCCTAATACACACGTAGATCTGTGTGTGTATGGGATCACCTAGAAATGTTTCTGGGTGACCTCAAATATCGCAGATTCATGTGAACAGCTGATTACTTTCTCACAGAATCCAACCTTTCCCAGCTCCCACTATATACTAGGATCCAACATAACATAGGTTCTGACATATAATGGAATCCCTATCCTTGCTCGCTATTTGCACATATATATATATATATATATATATATATATATATATATATATACATATTTTTGGAAGTTTATTATCTTTTGATATGCTCTGATTATGAGCCAACAACACACTAATATTGAATTGTAAATGATCAAAATTTAAGCACTAATGATAATAAACAATAAAATTTAAAAATGTATACTTTCTTTCTACTTTGGGATGATACTATAGAGCGAGCAGTCTAGCGATTACTGTTATTATTATCCTTATTTATTTATTTTTCATATATATTTCTTATCTTATTGTTTATGTGCTTGTTTTTACTTTATTTCTTGTTGCCTGTCCTTACTGCTTTTTATATATCCTCATATATTTACCCCCCCCTTTTTTTTCCCTTTCCTTTACATTTTTTCACATCTAAACAGATACTCACTGTCCATGCAGGGGTTAATTTTACCCTTTCCTCTTCCCCTTGTCCTCATTTGCATTTTTCTGGGACTACACCCATCTTTTGTCTGCTTTTCATTTTCCATGGTAAGCTTTATATGCTCGCTTCCACTGTGTTTTTATGCATATGATTAAGGACCTTTCTTGCATTCCAACTGTCGGAAACGCGTCAAGCCATGATATCTTCATAGAATCAATGATGTTTTCTTTGGATATTTAAATTTTTGAATAAAGTTTCTATATTTTATATATTTTTTCGTTGGATATATATTTTTCTACCCTGGAACTGGTGCTCATTCCCGTCTTACTCCTTGTAGATGGAGAACAGCAGGGGTCCAAGAACTGAGCCTTGGGTGACACCGACAGATAGGGGGCGAGATGAGGTAGTGGTGTGAGAATGGGAGATGCTGAAAGTTCGATTGGCTAGGTATGAGGATATCCAAGATAGGGCCAAGTCTGTGATGCCCAGAGATAAGAGAATCTGTAGTAGGAGGGAGTGGTCTACTGTGTTGAAGGCAGAGGACAGTTCCAGGAGGAGGAGGATAGAGTAGTGTTGCTTGGCTTTGGCGGTTAGTAGATCAGTGGTGACTTTGGTTAGGGAAGTTTCAGTAGAGTGATGTGGTCGGAAGCCAGATTGTAGCCGGTCAAAGAGGGAGCAGGAGGAGAGATATGAGGACAATTCAAGATGGACGTGCTGTTCCAGTAGTTTTGAGACATAGGGGAGAAGGGATATGGGGCAATAGTTTGACACAGAGGATGGGTCAAGAGAGGGCTTTTTGAGGATGGGTGTAATTGAGGCATGTTTAAAGCATGAGTGGAATACACCACTTGTTAGTGATAGGTTGAAGAGATGGGTTAGGGCTGGGATGAGGACTGCGGTGATGTTGGGGATGAGAGCGGGTCAAGTCACAGGTGGTTAGATGTGATCTTGAGAGTAGAGTGGAAAGATTTTTTCTGTCATGGTGGAGAAGCTGGATTTGGAGGAAGAGGGCTGAGTAGCTATGATGAGGGGCTGTGGTGATTGTGGGCCAATGCTTGCTCTGATGTTGTCAATCTTCTGCTTGAAGAAAGAGGCAAAGTCTTCAGCTGAGATGAGAGGAGAGGGAGGTGGTGCTGGAGGACGGAGGAGAGAATTGAAAGTGTTGAATAGCTGTTTAGGGTTGTGAGAGAGAGAAAATATGAGGGATAAGAAGTAGGTTTGTTTTGCAACAGTGAGTGTGGACTTGAAGGTGGTGAGGGACTCTTTATATTCAATGAAGTGCTCAGTGGAATGAGACTTCTTCCATCTGCGCTCAGCAATTCTGGAAGCCCGTCTCAGTTGTTTAGTCTGACTCATGTGCCAGGGTTGCCTGTTGATTGTGTGGGTTTTGGTGTGTGTGAGGGGGGCAGCTGATTTGAGAGCTGCAGAGATTGTAGTGTTGTATAAAGTTGCAGCAGCATCTGCATCGTGTAAAAATGCAATGTCTGTGAGAGGGAGAGGGACTGAGAAAATGCGTGTAAATCAAGGTGTTTGATATTTCTGCAAGGGTGTGAAAGTTTGTGGGGTTGCGTACTTGGAGAAGAGAGGGAGGAGAATGAGAGTAGGTTGTGGTCAGACAGGGGGAGAGCCGCGTTAGAGAGGTTAGATAGGGAACAGAGGCGAGTGAAGATGAGGTCCAGCGTGTGGCCATCTTTATGAGTAGCTGCAGAGGACCATTGGGTCAGACCGAAGAAGGAAGTGAGTGTTAGAAGTTTGGAGACAGATGAGTGGGAAGTGTCAATGGGGATGTTGAAATCACCCATGATGATGATGGGGATGTCAGTGGAAAGGAAGTGTAGTAGCCAGGTGGTGAAATGATCAAAAAAGGCAGTGGCTGGCCCTGGAGGGCAGTAAATGACAGCCAGTTGAAGGTTGGAGGGGGCGTAGATGCGTATGGAGTGCACCTCAAAAGAGGGAAGAGTGACAGAGGGTGGTAGTGGAATTGGTGTAAAGGAGCATTGGTCGGACAGGAGCAAACCAACTCCTCCACCATGCTTGTTACTGGGGCGGGGGGTGTGAGAGCGTTGGAGACCGCCATAAGAAAGTGCAGCAGGAGAGGCTGTGTCAGAGGGTGTGAGCCAGGTTTCTTTGATGGCAAGAATGGAAAGTTTATTAGTGATGAAAAGATCATGAATGTAGGAAAGTTTGTTGCAGACAGAGCGAGCGTTCCATAGAGCTCCTGTTAGTGGGACTGGGGGAGTGGGGGCTGGGGGGATGGGTATGAGGTTTGAGAGGTTGCGGAAATTTGTGATAGGTTGTGGATGAGGGTTTGAAGTGACAATATTGATGTGGTGAGGAGGACCAGGATTTGGAGAGATAACTCCAGCAGTGAGGAGAAGCAGAGAGAGTTAGTAGGTGAGCGCAGGAGAGGCCATGGGATGGTCATGTGTGTCTGGAGACACTGGGTGTAATGTGGAGGAAAATATGTGAGGGGAAGGTAAGATGGGTGGGGAGGATGGAGGGAGAGATGAATAGTTCATTACTAGGTTTAGGGATCAGAGGGGGCAGTACAAAGTGAAGTAATATAGGCGTGAAAGAGAAGAAAAACACAAACATTGTTTACAGTGACTATGTTTTCAGTTACCTTCCGGTCACTTCCAGCCCAATTCTGCTATGACATCTTACAGATTTTCATAACACTTGTACAGTGGTGGTCAGTACCTGGATAAAACAGATCAGCATTCCCGATAGAGCACAGTCTGTAAGGCAGAGTCAATATCAAATATCCAGAGTCACTGGGTAAGTCTCTCTCTTCTGTAGAATGTAAGCTCTTATGGTCAGTGGGGTCCTCTCTCTTCTGTAGAGTGAAAGCTCTTATGATCAGTGGAGTCCTCTCTGTGATGTAGAGTGTGTTATTATGGTGAGTGAGGTCCTCTCACTCTCTTCTGTAGAGTGGATGCTCTTGTGATCCATGGGGTCCTTTCTCTCATTTGTAAAGTGTAAACTCTTGTGATCAATGAGGTCCTCTTTGTCTCTTCTGTAGAGCGTAAGCTCTTATGATCAGTGGGGTCCTTTCTATTTCTATTCCTCACATGTATTTTTTGAGCAATTAGATGCTTTCCAGCATTGATTTTTGCAATAGTGGAAAGGTATATGGATAAATCAGCTGTTGTTCTGGTCAAGAAGATATCCAATGAAGATAATGGGATAGAGCAAAAGACCAATTTTATTAGTCTGTGTATTTCATTGTTAAACAAACTCTTTCATCGGGGAAGACCGGCAAATATTATTTTTCAATGAACAAACTAATTTCATTTCCAGCTAAATATTTCAGATTTTGTCTATGTGCAGACGTTCAGTATTTGGACAGTATTTTACCTCAATATTTCTACACAAAAACCAGGAGTGGGTAACAAATGCAGAAGCGGTGCACATGGTTCTATTATACTTTTCTTCTGATTGTTCCACTCCAGATTTTGGATTACAGATACTGAGGCAAAATATTGTCCAAATATTGAACAAGTGAATGTGACTTTTGACTTTTCCAATTCTCTTCACCCTAGTGCCTATGTTTTTGTTCATAGTTGAATACCTTTGCTTTGTGTAATGTTGTTTAATGCTCAGATTAATACTGCTAGTTGTTCAGGTTGTCCTTTATCTGGTGCTGCTAGAGTTAAGTAGTTCATCTGGTCTCCTATACTCTAGTTGAAAGCTGGAATCAGCGGTGCTGAGCTTCTAATTACTTCTGTTATAAGGACACCTCTTCCAGTCCAGATAATTGCCAGTGATAGTTTCTGCTAATCTTGTCTCTAGAGGGAACCTGTGAGTTGTTGAACAGGAAGTAACTCTGACATCCGTTGCTGGTGTTTGCTGTTTGACAGCTGTGTTGTATTGTTACTTTCATTATTCCTTTTTGGTTAGCCTCCTTTAAAATTATGCCTTGCATTTGTATTCAGCACAACTGAGTTAATACTTTGTAGAACCACCTTATGCTGCAGTTACTGCTGCTAGTCTTTTGCGGTATGTCTCTACCAGATTTGAATATGTAGAGGCTGAAATCTTTGTAGATTCTTCTTTGCAAAATAGCTAAAGCTTATTGAGATAGGAATGGGAGCATCTGTAAACAGCAATTTTCATGTCTTGCCACAGTTTCTCAATGGGATTTAGGTCTGGACTGTGACTGTGGCATCCACAAACATGAATATGCTTTGATCTAAACCATTCCATTGTAGGATGTTTAGGGTTTTTATCCTGCTGCAAGGTGAACCTTGAACCTTGAAGCAACCCCAAAACATCAGGGAACCTCCGCCATGTTTGACTGTAGGGACCTTGTTCTTTACTTTGAATGCCTCTTTTTTTTTTCCTGTAAACTCTATGTTGATGGCTTTTCCCAAAAAGCTCTACTTTTGTCTCATCTGACTAGAGAACATTCTTCCAAAACGTTTTAGGCTTTCTCAGGTAAGTTTTGGCAAACTCCAGCCTGGCTTTTTTATGTCTCAGGGTAAGAAGTGGGGTCTTCCTGGGTATCCTACCATACAGTCCCTTTTCATTCAGACGCCGACGGATAGTACGGGTTGACACTGTTGTACCCTCGGACTGCAGGGCAGCTTGAACTTGTTTGGATGTTAGTCAAGGTTCTTTATCCACCATCCGCACAATCTTACATTGAAATCTCTCGTCAATTTTTCTTTTCCTTCCACATCTAGGGAGGTTAGCCACAGTGCCATGGGCTTTAAACTTCTTGATGACACTGTGCACTGTAGACACAGGAACTTTCAGGTCTTTGGAGATGGACTTGTAGCCTTGAGATTGCTCATGCTTCCTCACAATTTGGATTCTCAAGTCCTCAGACAGTTCTTTGGTCTTCTTTCTTTTCTCCATGCTCAATGTGGTCCACACAAGGACACAGGACAGAGGTTGAGTCAACTTTAATCATGTCAACTGGCTGCAAGTGTGATTTAGTTATTGCCAACAGGTGCTGTTAACACAGGTAACTTACAGGTGCTGTTAATTACACAAATTAGAGGAGCATCACATGTTTTTTCAAACAGTGCCAATACTTTTGTCCATCCCTTTTTATGTTTGGTGTGGAATTATATCCAATTTGGCTTTATGACAATTTTTTTTTTTTTTCATTGAAGACAAATGAAATGAAGATAATAATACCAAAGAATTTGTGATTGCAACCATTTTCAAGAAGAAACTGAGTATTCTCTGACAGAATTGCAGGGGTGCCAATACTTTTGGCCAGCACTGTATATACTAGCTGTAGCACCTGGCGTTGCCCGGGATAGTAACTGTCTATCTGTTTCTCTCCCAGTCTCTGTCTGTCTGCCTCTCTGTCTTTGCCTGTCTCTCTGTCTCTATCTCTTTGTCTGTCTCTTTCCTTGTCTGTCACTTTCCCTGTCTGTCTCTCTATCTCTTTCCCTGTCTGTCTCTCTGTCTCTTTCCCTGTCTGTCTCTTTCCCTATCTGTCTCTGTCTGTATCTTTGTCTGTCTGTTTGTCTGTCTGTCTTTTTGTCTGTCTGTCTCTTTGTCTATCTGTCTGTCTCTTTGTCTGTCTGTCTCTTTCCCTGTTTGTCTCTTTCCCTGTCTGTTTGTCTCTGCCTGTCTCTTTCCCTGTCTCTCTGTCTCTTTCCATGTCTCTTTTTCTGTCTGTCTGTCTCTGTCTGTCTCTGCCTGTCTCTGTCTGTCTCTTTACCTGGCTGTAGCACCTGGCATTGCCCGGGATAGTAACTGTCTCTTTCTTTGTCTCTCTGTCTCTCTATTTCTTTGTCTGTCTGTCTCTTTCTTTGTCTGTCTCTCTCTCTCTTTCCTTGTGTCTGGCTCTTTCCCTGTGTCTGGCTCTTTCCCTGTGTCTGGCTCTTTCCCTGTCTGTCTACCTCTTTCCCTGTCTGCCTATCTCTTTCCCTGTTTGTTTGTCTTTTTCCCTGGCTGCCTGTCTCTTTCCCTGGTTGCATTGTGACATGCCAACATTTCATTAAAGAGCATGGCTGTGCATTGTTTTGAAGTTCTGGCTGCACCGTGGCTCCCATCTCCATTGACTTTAATGGAGGCGGGTTTTTTGTCGAATAACTGTAAAGTGCAGGGTTAAAATTTCCCCTCAAAATATAGTCTATGACGTTCCCTGAGTCAAATAGAACGTCTGTGTCAAATTTCGTGATTGTACATGCGACAGTGCTAATTCCTTTAGCGGACATACAAACATACATACATACATGCATACATACATATACTCAGCCTTATATATTAGATTTATATATATATATATATATATGTATACATATATAACAGCTAAGATAAAATGAAGTAAGTCAATAGTAAAAGTACATATAAATATCAAGGTATTTAGAAGAGATGAGTGAACCGGCCGTGGTTCGGCTCGAGTTCGGTTCGTCGAACGGAGGTCCCGTTCGAGTTCGATTCGGCGAACGTTCGACGAACCACTCGAACCGCATAGGAAACAATGGCAGGCAATCACAAACACATAAAAACACCTAGAAAACACCCTCAAAGGTGTCCAAAAGGTGACAAACAACTCACAACGCAACACAAACACATGGGAAAGTGACAAGGACATATACTCATGCGAAAACAAAGGAGCTGGACAAGGAAAAAGAGGAGGAGACACAGATATGAGTATATGCAAGGGAACGTCGATGCCATTACTGTGCAACTTGAGCCCTGCTCATTTTAGGCTTCCAATCTGGATAAATTGCCTGAGCTCACCACGTACGCCTTGGGGATCTTGTTGTGTCCCGCAGCCAGCGTTTTCTCGGAACGTGTCCTCAGTGCTGCTGGGGGTGTGCTGACAGCTAAGCACACGCATCTGTCCACTGACAATGTGGACAGACTAACGTTCACCAAGATGAACAAGTCATGGCTCTCAGAGGACTTTTCTTTCCCTGGCTCAGCCAGGGGAGGCGAAAGGCACGCGTATTTTTGAGAGTGCTTCATGCAAAGGATCTTTTTCATCTTGAAAATGGGGTCAACTGATGCCAGTCAAGTGGGGTGTGTGTGGCCCAATTAGTGGAAACGAGGGAGACTGTGGTTGGAGTCCCCTCGCTTTTGAAAAAAGAACCAAGATGAACAAGTCATGGCTCTCAGAGGACTTTTCTTCCCCTGGGTCATCCAGGGGAGGTGAAAGGCGCGCGTATTTTTGAGAGTGCTTCATGCAAAGCATCTTTTTCATCTTGAAAATGGGGTCAACTGATGCCAGTCAAGTGGGGTGTGTGTGGCCCAATTAGTGGAAACGAGGGAGACTGTGGTTGGAGTCCCCTCGCTTTTAAAAAAAGAACCAAGATGAACAAGTCATGGCTCTCAGAGAACTTTTCTTCCCCTGGGTTATCCAGGGGAGGTGAAAGGCACGCATATTTTTAAGAGTGCTTCATGCAAAGCATCTTTTTCATCTTGAAAATGGGGGTCAACTGATGCCAGTCAAGTGGGGTGTGTGTGGCCCAATTAGTGGAAACGAGGGAGACTGTGGTTGGAGTCCCCTCGCTTTTGAAAAAAGAACCAAGATGAACAAGTCATGGCTCTCAGAGGACTTTTCTTCCCCTGGCTCAGCCATGGGAGGTGAAAGGCATGTGTATTTTTGAGAGTGCTTCATGCAAAGCATCTTTTTCATCTTGAAAATGGGGTCAACTGATGCCAGTCAAGTGGGGTGTGTGGCCCAATTAGTGGAAACGAGGGAGACTGTGGTTGGAGTCCCCTTGCTGTGTTTTACATGCTTTTAGAAAAAAACTGTGGAAAAAAGAAGCGCAATAGGGTCTTACCCCGGTAGATTGGGGGGGTATCAAGAGGGAAAGTGGTACTCACCTATAGGGGTTGTGACAGTCACAACGCCTATAATCGCATGTATGTCACTCCACAGTCACGGCAGCGGTCCCCGGGTATGGCAGATAAAAGAGAGTAGTAGAATCGGGTGTCCAAGCCGCGCCAAATTACCAATCGATCATGGAAGTAGGAGATAATTGTAACTTTAATTGAGCATAAGTCAACGCGTTTCAGAAGCCACCGCTTCCTTCCTCCGGACAAAGATAGCAAAAATTTGATTGAGATTTGTTGTACTTTTGCTATCTTTGTCCTGAGGAAGGAAGCGGTGGCTTCTGAAACGCGTTGACTTATGCTCAATTAAAGTTACAATTATCTCCTACTTCCATGATCGATTGGTCATTTGGCGCGGCTTGGACACCCGATTCTACTACTCTATTTTACATGCTTTTAGAAGGGCATGACATGGCATAGAGCTTGACTTTCAGCATCTGCAAACTGTTGGCTACCAAAATGCTGCCTTTCCAACCTTTTTAACCGAGGATTTTCGAGACCTTATGCCCATCGCAGTGCCCCAAGAGCCGATGCCCAGGCGCCACTCCTTCTCTAACAAAGGTGTGCACGCGCTACACCAGCATGTCGCATGAAACATCACCGCTTCTTTGAGAAACTGTGTGACAGGGTGCATTTCACCACAGATACTTGGCCCAGTAAGCATGGACAGGGACGTTACATGTCGCTGACTGGGCAATGGGTTACTATGGGAGAGATGGAGAAGGGTCTGCTATACAGGTCTTGCTGTCCCCACGAGTTGTATCAATCCTTCCTCTGTAAGTAGAAGTTAATACACTGCTTCTGCCTCCTCAAGCTCGTGTGGGTCCTTCACCTCGGCCCAAACCCTGTGTGTTCAGGGCACCCTTCCTTGTAACTGCGCAAAAGGAAAACCACACACCTCCTTACTATGCTGGCAGCAGAGCTCAATGCTATCATGCGGTCAAATGTTTACTTTGAAATGTATGGGAAATGTGAGTCACACCGCTGAGAAGTTGTGGATGGTTAGCTCTGGAGACCAAGTTTCATCAATGGTTGTCTCCACTCAACCAGCAGCCAGGGAAGGCCGGGTGTGACAATGATGCCCTTTGCCATGACAATGTGACACACGTGCCTTGTATGGCTCACGTGTTGAATCTAATTCTCCAGCAATTTTTAAAACACCATCCCGGCCTACATGGCCTTGTGCAGCGGGTACGCTCGCTATGTGCTCACTTCCATCGTTCGCACACAGCAGCTCAACAACTTTCGTCGCTACAGAAGTCTTTAGGTCTGGTGGTTAAACGTCTGAAATGCGATGTGCCGACACGCAGGAATTTGAATCTGCACATGTTGCAGCGTTTGTGGCAGCACCGCCGAACACTGCTGCAATACGTTATGACATATAGCCTGGCCTAACTTGATCCAGAGGTGGTGCAGATCACGCTGCTGGAGTGGTGTCAGATCAAGGACCTATGCACCCTTCTACACAGTTTACAAATGTCGACGAAGATGTTTAGCACTGGCAATGCCATTCTCAGCGTGACAATTCTGGTCATCTACATGATAGAGCACACTGCAAGCATTATTCGGAGTCAGGTGTTGGGACAAGAGGAAGGGGAGGAAGTACAGGAGGAGTCATATACGGAAGGGATAACAAGATCTACGAGGTCCAGATGGTCAGCGGCACCTAGGCGGCAGTCATGGTGGGGGAGAGGGATTAACAAGGGCACATAGTATCAGCAAAAAGTGTTGAGGAAGGTGCAGGAGCCCATGAAGAAATGGAGGACGAACTGGTGATGGGCATTGAAGACTCAGCAGATGAGTGAGAGCTTGCTCACATTTCGGTTGTGCGAGGTTGGGGTGAGAGGGCAGAGGAAGGAGGCACGATTCTCACCTCTCTGCCACCAACATACCAAGAATAAGGAATAACGTTTGGAACACCATTCTAAGTCTAAACTGGGTGCAAAAACCTAAAAAAAAACTAAAAAAAACTAAAAAAACATCACTATGGGGAGATAAGGTATGCACACCAGTGACTATGTAAGGGGAATACATGAAATAGCAGAAACCGCTGTGTGAATACTGACTTGAAAAATCCAATAGCTATATGTAAGAGTGAAAATGTGAAAAATGGAATCTGCATTACTGCCATGAACATATGAATCAAGAGAAATTTAGCTACTGAATTGATCAATGCAATAGAGCCCCAACACTACGCCAAAGTATTTTTCTACGTTGGGGTCCCTAGCTTGTGTGTGTCCTCTCATGCAGTTAAAAAACTTACTGTGTATGGGAAGCTGAGACCCAGGCTATTTATGCGTATGATATGGATTGGCAATAGGTGTGGTTGGGGAGGGTTCACAAACGAAAAACTACTAACAATAAGGAATAAGGTTTCCGTTTGTGAACCCTCCCCAACCACACCTATTGCCAATCCATATCATACGCATAAATAGCCTGGGTCTCAGCTTCCCATACACAGTAAGTTTTTTAACTGCATGAGAGGACACACACAAGCTAGGGACCCCAACGTAGAGAAATACTTTGGCGTAGTGTTGGGGCTCTATTGCTTTGATCAATTCAGTAGCTAAATTTCTCTTGATTCATATGTTCATGGCAGTAATGCAGATTCCATTTTTCACATTTTCACTCTTACATATAGCTATTGGATTTTTCAAGTCAGTATTCACACAGCAGTTTCTGCTGTTTCATGTATTCCCCTTACATAGTCACTGGTGTGCATACCTTTCTCCCCATAGTGATGTTTTTTTAGGTTTTTGCACCCAGTTCAGACTTAGAATGGTGTTCCAAACGTTATTCCTTATTGTTAGTAGTTTTTCGTTTGTGAACCCTCCCCAACCACACCTATTGCCAATCCATATCATACGCATAAATAGCCTGGGTCTCAGCTTCCCATACACGGTAAGTTTTTTAACTGCATGAGAGGACACACACAAGCTAGGGACCCCAACGTAGAGAAATACTTTGGCGTAGTGTTGGGGCTCTATTGCTTTGATCAATTCAGTAGCTAAATTTCTCTTGATTCATATGTTCATGGCAGTAATGCAGATTCCATTTTTCACATTTTCACTCTTACATATAGCTATTGGATTTTTCAAGTCAGTATTCACACAGCAGTTTCTGCTATTTCATGTATTCCCCTTACATAGTCACTGGTGTGCATACCTTATCTCCCCATACCAACACACCAAGGACTTGGTCCTCCTGGATGCACAAGACACATGAGCGCCTTCTTGCTGCTCTACCTACAACATGACCCTCGGATTGTACGAATTCGAAGTAATGCTAACTACTGGGTTGCCACACTGTTAGATCCCCGGTACTAGACAAAATTTGGCGAAATAATTCCTGCCATAGAAAGGGACACACATATACAGGAGTATCTGCAGAAGGTAGTACGCAATCTTAGATCTGCTTTTCCAGTAAACACCAGTGCTGCACAGAGTGAATCTCAACGCTTTGTCATGGATAGGAGGAAATGGTCTTTTACTTGTCCACATCTGAGGGACCGAGGGCTGGCTGCTGTGCTGAGATGGCGTTGAGTACGGTGTCCCTGCAGAGTTGCACTTTTGGTCATATACAAAATGAGTTGAAAAAGGACAGATGCTGGTGGAAAGAAGAACAGGTGTGTTGGAAAGGGGAAAAAAGTTTTGGTCCGTGGATTTGGTGGTTAAGCAAAAGTAACATTTGCTGAAGAAACACCATCTGTTACGGTGGGACTGGCAGATTTGGATGAGGTGGTATATACTATGTTACCGCTATATAACGAAAATTAATAAGAAAAGAAAGAGAAAGGTATATATCCCCATCAGCAGTCAGTGTCCACCGTGCTCCCAGATGGAAAAGGAGAGGTTGGCAACTGGAAGGTTTGGTGGAGGATACAGAGCTGTGTGGCTATGAAACTAATAGTAGCCTGAACCGAGTTAGACGCCACTCGGATCTGGAGACTGGGAGCCCTGTTAGCATCACAGGGTCCACACGCCCACCCAGCCCAGGAACTTCCTGTTAACATCACAGGGGCCATTGAGTATGCTGACCGTGTGCATTGGGGCCACACCTGTGGACAGCAGGCGCATCAGCAGCAGCAGGCCTGTTAATGCCACTGGGCTGCACAAGCAGGACTGGTAGGACAGGAGCTGGTCTTAACCGTTCTGCGTTACCAACTGTGGTGGCGGCCTGCATCGAAGCCCTACCCCTGTTTACCTCTGGCCTAAAGCCGCAATGGGTTCAACACATGGAGGTGTGCTCTTTCGGAGCATAATAGAAGACTGTGCACCTCCTTGTTGGCTCCAGCCCGTTTTATAACCTGGGTCCGCCCCAAACCAGGGTGGACCACAATGCACCTCCTGGAGACAAAAGCAGAGTGACACGTCATGAGTGGCATAACTAGCGTCCTATTTGGAACCGCAACTTCAATAATGACCTCATGGCTGCCACAACACAAACACCTCACCAGTCATCGTCTGACCAACAATAATGAGGTGACAAGTCATAGGGGCGGGCCTCTGCAAGCCATTTGGGAGTGGCCTGGCCACATCATCAGGACACCTGATGCCCTGTGGTCTATATGGGCCCCCCACATCAGGGGCAGGGCCAAAGAGTTCATTACCGGACCGAGTCTCTGATGCAGTAAGTGCCTGAGCATGCTCAGTAGCATGAAATACAGTCTCTGAAAAAAGACTATCAGCTTTAGCATGGTGTCTAGGCACAAAACAGGACTTAGATCCGGCATGGAGTGCAAGTACCTGTGCAAAGAGGCTTTTCGCACAAGTGTGGGAGCATGCGCTGTATCCCGAAATGAAGACTTAGCCTCAGGAATGGCACAGTCAGGCTGAGCATACTCACTAGGCAAAACACTGTAGTTAGGCTGCGGCTGGGGAAAATCAGCACACGCATGCGCACTAGCTGCCTCTCCACACTTAGACGTGAAGGAGAAATTGCTCTTCGGGTGTGGACTTGGAGATGCTGTCTATGAACAGAAGGAAAAGCTAAAGGTGTGTGTTACAGCAAGGAGCCACCGCGGAAACACTTCGTTCAATTGTGAGGGGAGTCATTTTGGAGTTTGGTGAGGAGTACCGTAACGCCAGTGAGCAGCATCCTGTGCCACAGACCAACATTCTTACGGTGCTGTCTATACTGCTTACCGTGAGAGGAGCTCATAAAGTCTGTATTTCTGGCAACTGGACATCACAGTACCCGGGTACGGTAGGCTGTGCCCAGACAATAATGCGGGCACGCAACACTTTGTTTTATTAGCAAAACACATATCTGTTCTGGTTAGGCCGACTATTTATAGACAATAAGACTTGCTGCCTCTAAACTGTCAAATTGTCAGGTACAGTTTAAATCATAGAGGGACAGCGACACATGTTTGCATTGACTGTTGATTTTCAAGATTTCCATTACTGTGTTGCAGAGCTGTGTGGTTTGCATTCACACTGTTATCATCTGCCTTATCTGTGAGGCTTCAGCTAACAAGGGTATTCAGGGGGGTAATGTGTTTTGTCTATGTTTAGGTAGATAACTTGGAAGCTCTTGTGATGCGCCACTGGTAAGTCATGTTCGCACACACACACACACACACATGCACAAACACACAATTACTGCTACGCAGAGGGATTAGCAGGTAGTAGGCAACAGAATAGATTGTTCAATTATTTAAATTGTATGCATGGTTCTTATTGTTTGTTTTGGTAAAGTTAAACAATCATTTATCAACCCAACTGCCTAGAGTCCTTTTCCTGTTGCCTGGTTTTGCTGCATACTGGGGAGCCCACCCTGTACACGACTTAAAATGAAGCATAAGTCGCAATGTGAATTTCACTGTGCTACAATGCGGCCTAGCGTGGCTGTGCAACCACCGCCTGCCCCATCAAGTGCATCTGCGTGCTCTTCATCCTCTGTGACTGTGGGGACAGCAGTCTCACATGGTTTTTCACACTGAACTTCCACCCCTTTACACGCAACAGGGAGTGTGATTGGCAGGTCATCACTTGTTTTGGAAGTGGAAACAGATGGTATTGTTGAGCTGTCAGACATCAAGAAAACCAACATTGGATGCAGGCTACATTTTATCCACACCTGCACCTTCGTCACAGATTGGCTGGACTACCTGCAGTTAATAATTGCATTCCAGAAATGGAAAGGAGTGTAGAATGCACATGTGTTGTACCATGCTTGGCAGCAAAGGAACACTAACTTAGTATTACAGACAATTTTAGGAAGGCAGAAAAAGAGTCAGCTCTTTGGGCAAATTAAATAGCGTGGCAAAAGTGGACAGGTGGGTACAGTGGCCGTGTTCTGTGGGTACCAGGACAGTAAAGGAAGCCTCACTTTCTATCCCTCCGAATGATCAAATGCAGCAAGAAATTCCCTGAGTTTGCTATAAAATTAGCGTAGCAAAATGTGCATGAGGGTGTCATGCAGAGGTGCTGCAAATAGCTTTTCACCAGTGGGACACTAATGGAAGTCCAACAGCCACTTTTAGGATGCCACTAAGTTTCCTCAGTGTTTGCTAGTATAATGGCTTAGTAACAATGAGTTTGAGTGTGCAAAGGGCAGGAGGGTACAGTGGCAGGGTTGTGGGTCTGGGTACAGGAAAGGAAGCTTCCCTTTCTATCCCTCCTAATGGGGAAATGCAGCGAGGAAATCCCTGACCTTAGCTACACAGACGCTGTCATCTTGTGTAGCTGTTAAAATCTGTTTTCACGGACCTGACTGTCACCTATGGCTCTGACCCTGCCAGTATTAGCCCTTACAAGGGCTGAAAGAAACTTCTATCCCTATTCTGTATAGCGCTGTGTATAGAGAGTACACAGCAGTATCGGAGACAGGAGCTACGCCAGCGGTGACTGACACCAAGACGCAGAAGGCAGATAATGGCGTGCTGGAGGAAAATGTCCGTTTTTATAATGCAGGGACATGTGACATGGACATACTATCACACATGCCGTTGCTTCTCTGGCTAAAAGTCCACTTAACTGTGTGTGTGTCTGGGATTGGCTGACTTGCTGCCCCCCCACTACACGCGTGCGCTTAGGGAAGGAAGACAAGGAAAAAAAAAAAAATGTCGATCGCCATTATCCAAACAGCAGTGATCTGAATGCGCTGTTCCCGCACACTATACGCTGAAATTTCATAATAGTGTCAGTCACAGAGTGACTTACACTATTACAGCGGAAAGCCAACTAGTAATTAGCTTGTCTTTTTGCTGCTAGAACCGTTCTCGAACGTATCTAGAACTATCGAGCTTTAGCAAAAAGCTCAAGTTCTAGTTCGATCTAGAACAGCCCCCAAAATCACTCGAGCCGCGAATTGGATAACCTCGAACCGCGCTCAACTCTAGTATTTAGCCAACATTATTATGATCAAAAAAGCATAAAAAACAACCCCGCGTGACAAGGTGTATCCAAATGTCGTATCCTTTAGAATTAAAATGTCACCTTGTGTTAGCTGACCTCAATATAGATGAGTGCACAGCAGACCAAGTTAGTTAGTGGTCAGACAGTCTAAGGTTTTCTTTCTGTGAATTACTTTAATGGGAACCTGTCAGGTCCCCTACGTCCTCCAACCCAGCAGTATTCACAATTGCATGGCTAAATTCCCTCCCTAGCCCTGTATAATTTTATTCACTTAACTGAATGTTGAAAAAAAGTATTTTTAAAATCCACTTCAACGATACTAATTAGGGCTCTGACTAGTCGTTTGGTGTGTTATTTTTCCAGACTATTTGGCCCTCTTTCCATGTTATCATGCCGCTGTGTGCATAATAATATGATTTTCACAAGCCGGCATCATCGCCAGCTATTGGAAATCTTGCACATGCACGCGGTTCATTTCAGCAGCATCACTGTGCTTCAGAAGCTGAGAGTATGTGTCCTGGCTTCAGGGAGGCACACAGTCCAGACCAGTTTCTACACTTCCGATCATGGGCAGTGCACCTCTCTGAAGCCAGGACTCCTACCCTTGACTTCAGAGGAGCAGTGATGCTGTTGAAATGAGCCAAGCGCATGCACGAGATTTCCAGTAGCTGGTGCTGACGGCAGCTCGTGGAAATTATGTTATTTAATCCACTGGGGTATTATATCATGGAAACTAATGCCCCATCGGTTAGTCAAAGTTCTAATCTGCATAGGAAAAGTGAAGCATACAAATACTTTTTTAAACTTTGTGTTAAGTGAGTAACTGTACGATATGACATGCAACCAGAAGTAAGGGCACCTAGACTGGCCCTCGGACTAGAGGCCCTAAACTGTTCTTTATTCCAGAGGTAGGCTCGATGGTAGCTAGGTCTGGACTGCCAGCATAGCCCTAACTCCTGGGCAGCCCAGGTCTACTTCCCCTTCTCCCTCACCTCCAGGGAGGGCTGGGATAGGAGTTAAGAATGCTTTAAATACCAACAAACAGGGGAAAACCAAGGCTCAAACTCACTGCATCCATACACAGGGGAGAAGCCAATACATGCTCAGGGAGAAATAAAAAACAGGGAGGAAATAAACAACAAGGATATTTCCACAGAACACCAAATTGCATATAACTGTTCACCAACAGCTGGATCACAATGCACAAAGACCGATAACACTGGAGCAAAGCTAGAGCTGTCTTCTTCATGTGAGGATACGTTTCACCATATTTTAAATGGCGGAGGCGGCTGTGATAGGACGTCAGTAACCTGTGACCCCAGTAGCCATTCATCAGCCAGCAGTAATGAACTCCTGCTAAACCGAAGAGCAGTGAGGACAAAACAGTCAACGCCCGACTCTGGCTGAGCAGCTAAGAAGCATCAGGTTGCCTGACAGACTCTACAATGTGACAGTAACATTAGACAGGGCTGGTTAAGCAGGGAATTTAGTCATACATATGTGATTGCTGCTGGGTTGGAGGGTACAGGGGACCTAACAGGTTCCCTTTAAAAGTTTGAGAAGCAAAATAAAGCTGGTTGCATATAGTTTAAAGGAAAATTCACTGTGGTTAAATGTACAACTTGGTGTCACAAGACAATTTGACCCAGAAGACGTCCATCCATTTAGCTCATTTCCCCTCAAAATCTCCTACTAAATATATTTAGATGATGACTTTAATTAAATAGTATAAATATGTATAAATGAGGTGAAAAGGATCAAACTAAAATTGAAAGTATTAATATTATTATTTTTAATTTCTTTACATTTTAACAGATGTTGCAAAATCCAACCATAACCCGTAAACAGAGATTGAATGAATAATTATATTTTATTTTATTGCACATAATTAGAAACTCTTTCATGCGCAGTCATGAGGCTGGATATAGAAAAATACCATGGCATTATTCACTGACCATGTGAAAATCCTTTTTACAAAAGTGTCTCTCAGGTCTGAAAATATTAGTCTGAGATAAACATTCCATTGCAATGATTCATCTTGTCATTGTATAATAGAAATTGAGTCCCTTTTACAGGGCAAAGCTGATTCACAAACATTAGCTGAGGTTAATTACAGGAAGGACATTCATGGCAATACTCGGAAAACAATTCCTGTATTTCTATGACTTTTGTCTGTGTCTCCTACGGATGTTGGTTTAGGGCACAGAAGGCACTAAAGTGAAAAATATTATTTTTTTGTGAATTTCCAAATGCTCTACTGTCCCTATAGTTTCTTACTTTTTTTGTGAGTTTACAAACAAATATTCTTATGTATACTACCAATTTTATTATTCAAATAAAATTACAAATTGTAATTCATTTGTTAATATCTACTCCTTTAGTGGCCACCAATATGACTTAATACTGACCTGAGATATAAAAATATAAAGTCCCCAACAGGTGAAAATGCGTCAGCCGTCTGTCACGCTAGGTACGGGGAAGTAACAAGCGCATGATTAAAGGGAAGGGGAACCCTGTGTCTATGGAAAAGGAAGATAGTGACCCCTGACCAAACCTACTACTGGTCCCTGGGGTCCCTCACCAGCCTAGATAGGTTCCACACCTATGCACCAAGCTGGATACCTGACCTACCTGATTAGGCCGTATCCCTAGTGCTGTGCCCTAAATAGGGAACGGGTAAGATTAGCTTTTCGTCAACCGCACTAAACACTATACATTTTAATAGAAGGAAAAGATATCCACACATCCAACGTAAAATGATTTCTTTCTTTAGCCACCTGGCAGACTTCATATCGTTGCACTCCATGGATGTGTGGTGACCTATTCCATTGGGCGTGTCAAGCTTTCCTCCACTTTGTCTGTTGTTGTAAACACTATAAAGTGGGTACGGAAAGTATTCAGACCCCTTAAAATGTTTTCACTCTTTGTTTCATTGCAACTATTTGGTAAATTCAAAAAAGTTATTTTTTTTTCCTCATTAATGTACATGTAATGTACACTCTGCACCCCATCTTGACAGTTGAAAAACAGAAAGGTAGACATTTTTGCAAATTTATTAAACAAGAAAAACTGAAATATCACATGGTCATAAGTATTCAGACCCTTTTCTCAGACACTCATATTTAAGTCACATGCTGTCCATTTCCTTGTAATCCTCCTTGAGATGGTTCTACTCCTTCATTAGAGTCCAGCTGTGTTTAATTAAATGAATAAGACTTGATTTGGAAAGTCACACACCTGTCTATATAAGACTTCACAGCTTACAGACCAAATGAGAATCATGAGGTCAAAGGAACTGCCAAATGAGCTCAGAGACAGAATTGTGGCAAAGCACAGATCTGGCTACGGTTACAAAATAATTTCTGCAGTACTCAAGGTTCCTAAGAGCACAGTGGCCTACATAATCTTTAAGAAGTTTATAACCACCAGAACTCTTCCTAGACCTGGCCATCCAGCCAAGCTGAGTAATCGTGGGTGAAAAGCCTTGGTGAGAGAGGTAAAGAAGAACCCCAAGATCACTGTGGCTGAGCTCAAGAGATGCAGTAGGGAGATGGGAGAAAGTTCCAGAAAGTCATGTATCACTGCAGCCCTCCACCAGTCAGGCCTTTATGGCAGAGTGGCCCGACAAAAGTTTCTCCTCAGTGTAAGTCATATAAAAGCCCGCATAGAGTTTACAAAAAACACATGAAGGACTCTCAGACTGAGAAATAAGATTCTTTGGTCTGATGAGATGAAGATAGAACTTTTAGTGATAATTCTAAGCGGTACGTGTGGAGAAAAGCAGGCACTGCTCATCACCTGCCCAATACAATCCCAACAGTGAAACATAGTGGTGGCAGCATCATGCTATGGGGGTGTTTTTAAGCTGCAGGTACAGGACGACTGGTTGAAATTAAAGGAAAGATGAATGCAGCCAAGAATAGAGACATCCTGGAAAAAAATCACTTCCAGAGTGCTCTGGACCTCAGAGTTGGCTAAAGTTTCACCTTCCAACAAGACAATGACCCTAAGCACACCGCTAAAATAACAAAGGAGTGGCTTTAGAACAACTCTGTGACCATTTTTGACTTGCCCAGCTAGAATCCTGACCTAAACAAAATTGAAAAAAAAAAAATGGCCAGCATCCACGTCCAAGTAAATAAAAGGTCAATTTTTATTCAGAATCCATTAAAAAAAAACATGGGGTGATGTACATTACATCCCAAGACATAAAAATCCTCTCGGACCCGTCATGTAGATGGAACGTGTTTCGAGCAAATTGCTCTTAGTCCAAGTCCATACTAGTTCAAGCACATAATGGGATTTTAAAGGCAAAAAGAGAGGGTGGAGAAACAAAAAAGGAAATGACATCACATAGAATAAAAAACCCCCACACAAATCAGACTTATTAGAGACAATTACATGCAAAAAAATCATTCCCAAAAAGACTCATGGCTGTACTAGCACAAAAGGGTACTTCTACTCAATACTGAGCAAAGGGTCTGAAGACTTATGACCATGTGATATTTCAGTTTTTCTTGTTTAATAAATTTGCAAAAGATTCTACAATGCAGTTTTTTTTTCTGTCAAGATGAAGGATGGGGTGCAGAGTGTACATTAATGAGAAAAAAATGAACTTTTTAGATTTTGCCAAATGGCTGCAATGAAAGAAAGAGTGAAAAATGTAAAGGGGTCTGAATACTCTCCGTACACACTGTAAAAGCCACAAGGAGGACACATGGGGAAAATGCATGAACTACTTATCTTCAGATGACACAGGTGGAAGTTCAGCAGAGTTTTCAGCAACAATGTCAGAGAGGAATACAAGCCACCTGCTTGCAATCAGAGCTTGCATAAACTGAATAAAATCACCAGTACCAGTCCAAAGGAAGGGGTATTTAGTCACCAAGATAATGTTGATGATCAACACCTGGGTGGAAGATGAGCTCTTGCTGGGTCCAAAAGAGAGACAGATAAATCCAGTAGGAAAGCTATCTATACCAATGAATACTGACAGCAGGAACAATGGAAACTCAGGGAGCATTCTGTGCAGGCAGACACTGTGATCTTTTATGGCCAGAAACCACATGACTGTCTGTCACTCGTGACACACCTGTGACACCAACATTTGTATGCTATATCCGATACCTTGCTGCATCAGTCACAATCAATGTTGGCACCAACCATGGCTGTTTAACTCCTTAGATGCTGCTATCTATAGTGACTATGGAATCAAAATGGTTAGCAAAGTGTGGTGCTTCCCTTTAACCCCAGTGGCACCCTATGATCATAATCAGGGAGTTCTGATGGTTGCCATGGCAATTCATGCCCAAATTTAAGCCTTGGAAAATGTTCAGAAGTTAGCAACTTTTGGGTGGTAAAAATATTTTTTTTTCTTTCTGGTTATGCCACTTGCATTAATTCACGAAACGCACCTGAATATACTACATGACCGCAGTTTTGAATATGTCGAGGGAGGCTATTTTAAAAATGGTAGCACATTTGGTGGGTTTCCAATATAAAAGTCTTCCAATGTCACCTTAAAACTGAATAGATCCCTAAAAAAATATGTTTTGTAAATTTCCTAGAAAAAAAAAGAATAATTACTGCTAAAATTTTAACCCTTCCTTGATATCTGCAATACATGTACGTTGCAAGTTGGAAGAGGTTGTATGAAGCAGGCTCACTGGGTGAGTTCATTCCATGCTTGGCAGGTGATGGCTGTGTATTACAGTCAGAACCTGCTGTGTTGTGAATGTCAGTTATGCTTTGGCTGCTGGGAGGCTCCCTCTTGTGGCCAGGAATGGTTTGGACAGAGACCAGGTGTGTTGAGCAATGGGCGTTTCCATTGCTAATTCTCTGCTTATTTAAATCCTGGTCTGATAGCAGGCTATGCCGGATGACAGTTGTTCTTTGTTCACCAGCCTGCTTCATCCTGCTCCATACCACATCTGTGAGATGGTGAAACAGCTCCCATTGTTCATGGCCAGAAATATGTACCTGGTTAAAGATGTGCATGGCAAGCCCCTGTATCACCTCACAAGCATAGTTTAGACGTATATATTTGTGTCTCATAAATGTGAACAGTATTTATTGTATGTAACTTTATAACCTGCAGCTGTCAGTAATGATGTGATAATACTTTATAAGGGACAAAAATGTCATTATTCAACCATAAGAGGACGCCGGTTCTCAGCACAGCTGAAAGACTGCAATAGGTAGCTCAGATGGGGGCGGAGCTACAGGCTGATAAAAAGAAGTACATCACAGGAAGTAGAGCAGCGGCCATCTTGGAAGCGGTTGGCAGTTGGCAGTGAATTAACTCAGAGACAGAGGACGTGCAGAAGAGGGAAGAGATAATATTTGTGACTAGAAATCTATCATCTTGATCAGAGCTGTGGCAGAGTGGAGCTGACCGTGACTGTATCCGTATCCTTACCAGATGGGAGAAGATTGCTGAAAGAACGCTTTTGCGCTTTTGTGAAGTTGATAGGACGTTGCCAAGGAGACAAACCACAGTGACCAGCAGTACTGCTCAGCTGTTGGAGAGGCCTCTCATCTGACTTTGTACTTCAGACATATTGTCCAGAGCAGACCCGGGTCGGTAAGATAAGTAAGGCCCACTGCGCCATCGCAGTGGGTAACCGTGAGACTGAGGCAAGGCCTGTAGTTAGTTTAGTTAGGCATAGTAACCCTGTCAGGCCACAGTTATTGCCACAATCACCATTTGGTACCATCGTTTCCACGACTACATTATTTAATTCTTTGACTTTGAGGTTTCTCTGTGGACCACAACGACCCATCATGGACTTTAGGGCATAATTGAGCTCATCCAGGAGGGAACTTGTGTTGAACAAAATATCTCTTATTTATTTAAGTTTTTATGCTCTTTGCTAAACAGCCGTTGTATATAGTAAATTGTTTCGTTATTCAAGGTGAATCTTGGGAGAAATCCTCCATTAAAGGGCACTATATTTATATTGGGGCAGGGGAATAGTCAATTGGGGGTTAGAGTATATTTATTTTAAGTTTGTAAACTGTTGTGCTATACCGTGGGCGGCTTGTATTTCACACCCATCCAATTTTTTTTCATATTTAAGGGTATTAATAGGTAGTTGGCGGTTGGAATATCCAGTCATGCCTGTAAGTAACATATAGTGTATATATTGTAGTAGTCTCATGTTGTAAGGCGCCACCCTGTATAGCACAAGGGTCTCAGCCTCTTCGCTGAGTGTTTGTGGATTTTCCTTGAATGTCTTCCCCTGTTTTAATTGCATTCATATTCAAATTGTAGTAAAGCACTTTTGTTAGTTAATCTAGTTTTGGGGCCGTTTATTTCTCGTTCGTGACTTCGCTGTATCCTAAAGAGCCCACCCCGGTGCACGGCTTACACATCTACCCCAGATAAGTACTTTGCTCTTTGTTTGTTGTTTGGTTCTTCTACTCTTATCTGAGTTTGTTATTTGCTGTGGTTGTTTTCAGTTTATTTGCATGCAGGGATCTTCCCCCTCAGTTGCTTAGCTGGGAAACTCCCTGCAGTTAGGTTTAGAGTATTGCTCCTATTAGTCCATGTGTTTGTGGCTTTTTGAATTTGTAATTATTCCTGTTTTCTGTTCATTGGTATGACAAGAGCGCCTGGTATAGGACGGAGTGCAGATCGTGCGATCTGAGGGCCTTTTTGTACTATCAGGAATTTGGAATTTTGAAGGGTTTTCTCTGCCCACCATTAGCCCCTTTCCTGTCCTTTCCTATTTTAGTCAGTGGGGGCCTCACCTTTGCTAATCCTATCATCTATCTGTGTATTGTGTTTTCCTATATCACCGCAGTCTTTGAATGTGGGGGGCTTGCTATTCTTTATCTATTTTCTGAGGTAGAGAGTTATTCATCTTTCCTTCCTTTAGGATAGCTAGTTCTCCTGCTGGGTTCGCGGTGCACAGGATGTTAGTTCACCCCTCGGCTACTTCTAGTTGTGATGGTTAGTAAGGGGATTGCGGCCAGATTAGTTGCCGATGCTCTTGTCACCTTTTACCAATGATTTATGGTTGTCTTCCATGGTTCCGGATCATAACACTGCTGCTATTAATCACGGGTGGAGCTCCGCCCGCTAATGTTAACTGGTAAATCTCACTGTGAAACATTAAAGGCCCCGTCACACGCTACGATATATCTAACGATATGTCGGCAGGGTCACGGAATTTGTGATGCACATCTGGCATTGTTAGAGATGTCGTTGCGTGTGACACCTCCGAACAACTGTTAACGAGCAAAAATACTCACCTTATGGTTGCTCGTTGACACGTCGTTCATTTTCATAATGTCGTTCCTCCTTCTGTGCGCCGATTGTTCATCGCTCCAGAGGCAGCACACATCGCTACGTGTGACACCCCAGGAATGACGAACATCTCCTTACCTGCGGCCGCTGGCAATGCGGAAGAAAGGAGGTGGGCGGGATGTTACAGCCGCTCATCTCCGCCCCTCCGCTTCTATTGGGTGGCCGCTGTGTGACATTGCTGTGATGTCTAACGTCCCTCCCCCTTCAGGAAGAGGATGTTCGCCGCCCACAGTGATGTTTTTAGGGAGGTAAGTACGGGTGACGAGGATTAACGACATTGTGTGCCACAGGCAACGAATTGCCCGTGATGCACAAACGACGGGGGCAGGTGCAATCGCGCATGTGATCGCACGATATATCGTCGCATGTGACGCCACCTTAAGAGTAGGATTTAACACGTGTCAGCATGAGGGCGCATCGTTTTAAGCTCTCATAAGTGCGCCTGTGACATGATTGTGGGTTGCCGATGGGATTCTATTACAGCAGGGTTTGGCATAGCAGCCCTCTATTGTAATCTTGTGGCCGGTCTTCAAAGGACACTGTGATTTTTACTATATACAGCAATGCCTCAGCATTGCTGTATACAGCATAAGCGATCAGATGATCGCAGCTTCAAGTCCCATAAGGAGTCTAATTCAAAAGAGTGAAAACTTAAATTTTTTTTAAAAACTATGAGTTCATCTCCTTCCTCTCTGGAGAGACAATTTGCATATTTCCCAAAGGAGCATTGCAGCTATAAGTCTCCTCACTGGCAGCCAGATTGGTTTGTCAGTCTCCGCAAGGAGAAATATTTTCCCCTTAGACACCACTATAGCTTCTCATAAGCCAGATCAGATCTCATACTTTGCACTGACGATAGGCAATCACCCCAAAACACCGTGTCAGCAAATTGAGGTTCTGATTTGGTTTAAATCCTAAGGGGTGCTTCACACACAGCGAGCTCACTGCCGAGATCGCTGCTGAGTCACGCTTTTTGTGACGCAGCAGTGACCTCATTAGCGATCTCGCTGTGTGTGACAATGAGCAGCGATCTGGCCCCTGCTGTGAGATCGCTGCTCGTTACACACAGCCCTGGTTCGTTTTCTTCAAAGGCGCTCTCCCACTGTGACACACAGATCGCTGTGTGTGACAGCGAGAGAGCGACAAATGAAGCAAGCAGGGAGCAGGAGCCGGCGTCTGACAGCTGAGGTAAGCTTGTAACCAAGATAAACATCGGGTAACCAAGGTGGTTACCCGATATTTACCTTAGTTACCAGCCTCTGCAGCTCTCACGCTGCCTGTGCTGCCGGCTCCAGCTCTCTGCACATGTAGCTGCTGTACACATCGGGTTAATTAACCCGATGTGTACAGCACCTAGGAGAGCAAGGAGCCAGCGCTAAGCAGTGTGCGCGGCTCCCTGCACACACAGCTAAGCGGTGTGCGCTGGTAACTAATGTAAACATCGGGTAACCATACCCGATGTTTACCTTAGTTACCAGTCTCCGCAGCTTCCAGACGGCGGCTCCGTGCAAGCGCAGCGTCGCTTGCACGTCGCTGCTGGCTGGGGGCTGTTCACTGGTCGCTGGTGAGATCTGCCTGTTTGACAGCTCACCAGCGACCATGTAGCGATGCAGCAGCGATCCTGACCAGGTCAGATCGCTGGTCGGATCGCTGCTGCATCGCTAAGTGTGAAGGTACCCTTAGTCATATAAAAAGGCTTGTTAAAGGGCCACTTTTGACTTTTAAGGCCCCGTCACACACAGAGATAAATCTTTGGCAGATCTGTGTTTGCAGTGAAATCATGGACACATTGTTCCATTTGTACACAGCCACAAACCTGGCACTGATTGTCCACAATTTCACTGCAGCAGCAGATTTATCTCTTTGTGTGACAGGGCCTTTAGAATTGCTACTTCCAGTAGGTGGTATTAGAGTTCATCTCCTTCCTCCTTCCATTTAAAACTTTGAAAAATGTTCAGATCAAGTCCTCCCTTTTGCCTCATTAAAAATAAAGATAAACATCTTTTTTTAAAAAAAAATACACATATTTGTTATCTATCAAAATCTAAAATTAATTAATCTGATTGGTAAATGTCAAATAAAAAAAATCAAGAAATTTAGGGTTTTTGTTCGTCACTGCAATACTTTAAAAAAAGGCTGTAACAAGCGATCAAAACATCATAGCTATCCCAAGTTAATAACAATAAAAGCCACCATATAGCTTAATTTCCCAAATAATGAAAACATTACTGGTCTTGAAAAATGGCTTCTCAACCTCCCCCAATTTTTTTTTGCAAAGTTCAAATTTTACTTTCACTACTAAAATAATAAAAAACTGGACATATTTGGTATAACTGTAATTGTAATAATGAGGAGAATCTTAAATGAAGGTCACTGTTACCACTAAATTCACACCGTAAAAACAATTCCCAAAATACATGTCAAGGTTGTGTTTTTTTGCATATTTTCTCCGATTTGGAATTTCCTTCCTTGTCTTCTAGCATACTATATGGTAAAATAAATAGTGTATTTCAAAAGTACAACTTCGGCAAAAAAAGCCTTCATGTGTCTATGTGGACAGAAAAATAAAAAATATTATAGCTTTGGGAAGAAGGGGGGGGGAATGAAAACACACAATTAGAAATTGGCCTCGTAATCTTCTAACATCCCAAGAAAATAGAAGTACATTTTGAAGATGGTGCTGATGTAACACAGACATGAAATAAATGTTATTTATTAACTATTTTGTGGGATTATAGAAATAATTATTTAAAATTAGAAAATTGCTAAGTTTTTTGCAACTTTTTGTCAAATTAGTGATATTTTTAGAAATAAACTTAAAACATATTGACTTAAATTTACCATTATCATAAAATATATAACATGTCACGGAAAACAATCTTAAATCGCTGAGATATTTTGAAACATGGCAGAGTTATTGACACTAATGATGATGAGCAGACCCGTGGGTATTGGTGATCACCAAACCAGCACAGACTAAAAAAACCCATGGGATCAGAAGCCAAACTTGACCCCAGATATGACCCTGGACAACGAACCCCATGCAAGTCAATGGAGATGAAGTTTTGGGCTGTAAAATAGCTGTAGTAAGCACCTGGGGGCTACAAAAGTTAAATGGTAGTAAGATCAGGATAAGTAAACATACCATGTTTCCTGTAGGATCACGCTGCAGTCAAACTGTTTTTCAGAACCAGTTACTAAGGTTCATCAATATTCACTGCTTCCCCCGCCTACTATCTGTGCCAGTGTCTGTGATTGGTTGCAAATTGCTATAAATGCTGCCACCCCTGTGTCTGCATCTCTGATTTGTTGCAGTTAGCTTGCAGTACGGTAGTGTAAAAAGAAATAACTAAATAATTTAATAAAATGAGAAGTGATATCCAGGCGGCACTCAAAATTGCAGGTGCTCGGTCAAGGGATGGCACACCCAAATAACATATGAACATAAGATCGGCACTCCAAAACTTAAAAAGCAAGCTTCGGCAGCACATATACTAAAATTGGCACAAACGCGCATTTTGTTTTTACTGTGCTTCTACGGATTAAATCCTAAAGATTACTGCAAATTTTGGAGTGCCAGTCTTATGATCATATAATTTAATAAAATACATGGGCTCTTGTCAGATTTTGATAGCCAGCATGTAAAACAGGCTGTGAAACCAGACTAGAGGTGATCCCATGGCATTTTTTTTAATTATTTAAATATATATTTAAAAAAAGAAAAGGCGTAAGGTACCCTACTTGTTTGATAACCAGCCATGGTCAAGCAGACAGGTTAGAGCTGATATCATCATATGGAATTAGCAATGGATATTGTTCACCCAACCTGAAAATACAAGCTCTCAGCTGCCCAGAATTGGGAGATCACGTTAGATACGGCAGTCCTAGCGCTTTACCCAGCTCATCCCACTTGCCCTGATGTGGTGGCAATCAGGGTAATATAAGGGGTTAATATTAGTTGTGATTTGTCAAAAAGTGACAGCTGCCATCAAGCCATGGATTAGTAATGGGAGGAGTCTATGAGACATCCATATTACTAATCCTGTAAGTGAAAAGAAATAAAACACAAACACCAAAAAAATCCTTTATTTAAAATAAAATACACACAACCTTGTTCACTGATTTACTATCCCTGCACTACCCTTGCAGATCCAATGTAATTCATGAGAAATTCCCCAACGATCCTCAGCTCAACTACATCCAGAGGCTGCAGAAAGGGAAAACATGTCCCCTGTGTACAGGCTCTGGGAATCAGTGATAGCTGAGAGGGAGCCCGGCTTTGAGCAGGGAGGTCACTCAGTTCACTGCAGGTCACAACTGGGTTCCCATGGTGTAAGCTCAGGTGACCTGACTTCCATGTCCCGTAGTCTGACAGTCTGGCAGTCAGGTCACCTGAGGTCAAACTGGGGACTCCCCTGCTGCTCTCAGTTAAACTGCTGTGAGATTGTCGGACTGCGGGACACAGCTATGTCCCATGGTCCAACAGTCCGGCAGTCAGGTCACAAGTCTTGACGCAAGGCTCATTGAAGTATTAATATTATTTTTTAGAATAGCTATTCTTAATAACATGGCAATAGAGTTCTTGTCTCCTTTTTTGAAGAGGTTGTTGGAATATTTATTCCTGTGGATCCCTAAGTGTGGATCTTTAAGTGTGCAGATAATGAGTTAGGCCGATTTCCATATTATGCACTTATTCATTCATCACCTCTACTCTCCATCACCTAATCATCGTGTCTGGTCTTTTCACAGGTATGTGTGACAACTACCCATCTTTTCTATAAGCTGCCTTTCCTTTTGTGTATCCTGCTTTCTCTGCATCTGGTATGTGTGTAACTGACCATTCCATGAACCCCCTGTTACGGGCCAAGAACCTGCCTTGCCTCGGCCGGATTCCTCTCCATCTGCTTCCTGGTTGCAGCGTGACACTCGTCGGTCTGTTTATCAGTCTTTGGGATGAATTCTGTGTGGTTTTGGGACTAAGTCCAAAGAACAGGGCAACTGCGCATGCATTAAGTAAAGTAACAGAGTTTTGCACTAAGTGTGGTTTAATCCGTTCGGAGCATGTCTGCCACGTGGCAGCCGTTCATTGACTGTGGGTGACATCACAGATTATGTGGGGATCACATGGTTCTCGGTGTGTGACATGGCATTGCCTGATTGGTCGTGGGTGACATCACCGATGACGCGCTGGCGTCTGATTGGTTGTGGTGATGTCACTGATGATGCTCTCCCATCCTATTGCTCCAGGTCCGGCCTTGCCCTGGATGTCACCATCTTGTGGGTGGGTCTTAGTTAATAAAAGACTCTGGAGCAAACCGCACGGCGCTCAGTCATTCTTGTGCATGCATGAGGTAGCCGCCCATGTATGTGCTCTCCTGACAAACTACCTTAGTGAATCGCTACCTATACACTGGCGATTCCATACTGCCACTTCAGCAGCTATCATTCCCCCTGCCCTGCATTGGCCGGTTAGGCACATTCCTCTGGGAGTAGGGTCTGGTTGTGAGTTGCACACAGGCTGTCAAGCAGATGAAGGTAGTCAGCGTACCACCATACAGTGTGGTTAACACTGAGCCAGGATACAGCAGGTATGGTTAGTGCTGCTATTATCCATCCATATACGGTGTATGTGTTTAAACACACAACATACTATACTTTGCACTTTGCCTCTGTGAGGCAACAGAGGCAGCATTGTTAGGACCTCCGTTACCGTTAACGGGGTCCTTTTCCTATTACACATAAGTGTCCTTTGTGACGTAACAAGAGGTTCACTTCCTTTTATACTCATGTGTCCGGTAGTCACTATAAGTTTAATAGAGTACTACCTTATTTAACATATATTCTAATTTACTTATCTCCGTGAACTTACGGAGACTACTTTAGTTCTTTTTATTGCTGGCAGCTGTCTATTATCATTGCACGGTGGACCCTGGCTGTCTGAATATTTAACATCTATATTATATCAGACACTGTAACACCCCCTTCTCACTTTTCTTTTTCCCTCTTACAGACATTGCTTCTTCACATGATGCAGATGCTGCTGCCACTTTATACAACACCACCATTTCTGCAGTTATGTAATCAGCTGCCCCTCTCACACACAAAAAAACCCACACAATCAACAGGCAACCCTGGCACACAAGTCAGACTAAAGAATTGAGACGGGCTTCCAGAATCGCTGAGCACAGTTGGAAGAGGTTTAATTCCACTGAGCACTTCATCGCATACAAACAGACCCTCACCACTTTCAAGTCTGTACTCACTGCTGCAAAACAAATCTATGTGGGGATCACATGGTTCTCGGTGTGTGACATGGCATTGCCTGATTGGTCGTGGGTGACATCACCGATGACGCGCTGGTGTCTGATTGGTTGTGGTGATGTCACTGATGATGCTCTCCCATCCTATTGCTCCAGGTCCGGCCTTGCCCTGGATGTCACCATCTTGTGGGTGGGTCTTAGTTAATAAAAGACTCTGGAGCAAGCCGCACGGTGCTCAGTCATTCTTGTGCATGCATGAGATAGTCGTCCATGTATGTGCTCTCCTGATAAACTACCTTAGTGAATCGCTACCTATACACTGGCGATTCCATACTGCCGCTTCAGCAGCTATCATTCCCCCTGCTCTGCATTGGCCGGTTAGGCACATTCCTCTGGGAGTAGGGTCTGGTTGTGAGTTGCACACAGGCTGTCAGGCAGATGAAGGTAGTCAGCGTACCACCATACAGTGTGGTTAACACTGAGCCAGGATACAGCAGGTACGGTTAGTGCTGCTGTTATCCATCCATATACGGTGTATGTGTTTAAACACACAACATTCTATACTTTGCACTGTGCCTCTGTGAGGCAACATAGGCAGAATTGTTAGGACCTCCATGACCGTTAACGGGGTCCTTTTCCTATTACACATAAGTGTCCTCTGTGACGTAACAAGAGGTTCACTTCCTTTTATACTCACGTGCCCGGTAGTCGCTATAAGTTTAATAGAGTACTACCTTATTTAACATATATTCTAATTTACTTATCTCCGTGAACTTACGGAGACTACTTTAGTTCTTTTTATTGCTGGCAGCTGTATATTATCATCGCACGGTGGACCCTGGCTGTCTGAATATTTAACATTTATATTATATCAGACACTGTAACACCCCCTTCTCACTTTTCTTTTTCCCTCTTACAGACATTGCTTCTTCACATAATGCAGATGCTGCTGCCACTTTATACAACACCACCATTTCTGCAGTTCTGTAATCAGCTGCCCCTCTCACACACAAAAAAACTCACACAATCAACAGGCAACCCTGGCACACAAGTCAGACTAAAGAATTGAGACGGACTTCCAGAATCGCTGAGCACAGTTGGAAAAGGTCTAATTCCACTGAGCACTTCATCGCATACAAACAGACCCTCACCACTTTCAAGTCTGTACTCACTGCTGCAAAACAAATCTATGTGGGGATCACATGGTTCTCGGTGTGTGACATGGCATTGCCTGATTGGTCGTGGGTGACATCACCGATGACGCGCTGGTGTCTGATTGGTTGTGGTGATGTCACTGATGATGCTCTCCCATCCTATTGCTCCAGGTCCGGCCTTGCCCTGGATGTTACCATCTTGTGGGTGGGTCTTAGTTAATAAAAGACTCTGGAGCAAGCCGCACGGCGCTCAGTCATTCTTGTGCATGCATGAGATAGTCGTCCATGTATGTGCTCTCCTGATAAACTACCTTAGTGAATCGCTACCTATACACTGGCGATTCCATACTGCCGCTTCAGCAGCTATCATTCTCCCTGCTCTGCATTGGCCGGTTAGGCACATTCCTCTGGGAGTAGGGTCTGGTTGTGAGTTGCACACAGGCTGTCAGGCAGATGAAGGTAGTCAGCGTACCACCATACAGTGTGGTTAACACTGAGCCAGGATACAGCAGGTACGGTTAGTGCTGCTGTTATCCATCCATATACGGTGTATGTGTTTAAACACACAACATTCTATACTTTGCACTGTGCCTCTGTGAGGCAACATAGGCAGAATTGTTAGGACCTCCATGACCGTTAACGGGGTCCTTTTCCTATTACACATAAGTGTCCTCTGTGACGTAACAAGAGGTTCACTTCCTTTTATACTCACGTGTCCGGTAGTCGCTATAAGTTTAATAGAGTACTACCTTATTTAACATATATTCTAATTTACTTATCTCCGTGAACTTACGGAGACTACTTTAGTTCTTTTTATTGCTGGCAGCTGTATATTATCATCGCACGGTGGACCCTGGCTGTCTGAATATTTAACATCTATATTATATCAGACACTGTAACACCCCCTTCTCACTTTTCTTTTTCCCTCTTACAGACATTGCTTCTTCACATGATGCAGATGCTGCTGCCACTTTATACAACACCCCCATTTCTGCAGTTCTGTAATCAGCTTCCCCTCTCACACACAAAAAAACCCACACAATCAACAGGCAACCCTGGCACACAAGTCAGACTAAAGAATTGAGACGGGCTTCCAGAATCGCTGAGCATAGTTGGAAGAGGTCTAATTCCACTGAGCACTTCATCGCATACAAACAGACCCTCATCACTTTCAAGTCTGTACTCACTGCTGCAAAACAAATCTACTTCTCATCTCTCATATCCTCTCTATCTCAGAACCCTAAACAGCTATTCAACACTTTCAACTCTCTCCTCTACCCCCCCCCGCACCACCTTCCTCTCCTCTCATCTCAGCTGAAGACTTTGCCTCTTTCTTCAAGCAGAAGATTGACATCAGAGCAAGCTTTGTCCCATAATCACCACAGACCCTCCTTACAATTACTCAGCCTTCCTCCTCTAAATCCAGCTTCTCCACCATGACAGAAGATCATCTTTCCACTCTACTCTCAAGATCACATCTCAGAACCTGCCTGCTTGATCCACTCCCATCCCACCTCATCCCAAATCTCACCGCAGTCTTCATCCCAACCCTAAAGATACCGTCACACTAAGCGATGCTCCAGCGATCCCACCAGCAACCTGACCTGGCAGGGATCGCTGGAGTGTCACTACACGGGTTGCTGGTGAGCTGTCAAACAGGCAGATCTCACCAGCAACCAGTGACCAGCCCCCAGCCAGCAGCGACGCGTGGAAGCGATGCTGCGCTTGGTAACTAAGGTAAATATCGAGTAACCAACCCGATATTTACCTTGGTTACCAGCTCACACCGCTTAGCGCTGGCTCCCTGCACACCTAGCCAGAGTACACATCGTGTTAATTACCCGATGTGTAGTCTGGCTATGTGCGCAGGGAGCAGGGAACCGGCACTGACAGCCTGAGAGCGGCGGACGCTGGTAACGAAGGTAAATATCGGGTAACCAAGGAAAGGGCTTCTTGGTTTCCCGATATTTACATTGGTTACCAGCGTCCGCAGAAGCCGGTTCCCTGCTCACTGCACATTTAGTTGTTGCTCTCTCGCTGTCACACACAGCGATGTGCGCTTCACAGCGGGAGAGCAACAACTAAAAAATGGTCCAGGACATTCAGCAACAACCAGCGACCTCACAGCAGGGGCCAGATTGTTGCTGGATGTCACACACAGCAACATCGCTAGCAATATCGCTGTTGCGTCACAAAAGTCATGCCTCAGCAGCGATGTTGCTAGCGATGTTGCTTAGTGAGATGTGGCCTTTACTCATCCTTCAACCTATCACTAACAACTAGTGTATTCCCTTCATGCTTTAAACATGCCTCCATTACACCTATCCTCAAAAAGCCCTCCCTAAACTCTTCCTCTGTGTCAATCTATCGCCCTATATCACTTCTTCCCTATGCCTTAAAACTACTGGAACACCTTGTCCATCTTGAACTGTCCTCATACCTCTTTTCCTGCTCCCTCTTTGACCGGTTACAATCTGGCTTCTGACCCCATCAATCCACTAAAACTGCCCTAACCAAAGTCACTAATGACCTACTAACCGCCAAAACCAGACGACACTATTCTGTCCTCCTCCTCCTGGACCTGTCCTCTACCTTTGACACAGTAGGCCATTCTCTTCTACTACAGATCCTCTCATCTCTGGGCATCACTGACTTAGCGCTATCTTGGATCTCCTCATACTTAACCGACCGAACTTTCAGCGTCTCCCACTCTCACACCACTTCCTCATCTCGCCCCCTATCTGTCAGTGTCCAAGGTTCAGTTCTTGGACCCGAGGTTCAGTTCTTGGACCCCTGGTGTTCCCCATCTACACCTTCGGCCTGGGACAGCTCATTGAGTCCCACGGCTTTCAGCAGTGGCGTAACTAGAGTTTGATGGGCCCCGGTGCAAAGTTCAGACCTGGGCCCCCCCTCCATGTACACTGACACTTAGGGTATGGGATAATGACACTGACACTCGGGGTACAGGATAATGATGCTGACAATTGGCTCTTACCCACAGCACCCAGATTTCCCATGATCTGAAATCCCTCTATCAGCACCCAGCTTTCCTATGTTCTGATATTCATCTTGTCCTCGGCACACTGCTTCCCCATGCTCTGCTATACATCTTTCCCTCAGCACCTAGCTTTCCCATATCAGAGCATGGGAAAGCTGTGTTCTGAGAAATGATGTATAGCAGAGCATGGGAAAGCTGGGTGCTGAGAGAAGATGTATAGCAGAGCATGGGAAAGCTGGGTGCTGAGGGAAAAGAGCCTTTTTCCCTCAGCACAAAACGTTCCCATCCCCTGCTTGTATCTTTGACCCCCCTTGTATATAGTTCTCCAAATACAATAATGGCACCCACATAACCCTTCATATATTAGAATACACTTCCATAGTCCTCCATGTATTATAATGCATTTCCCATAGTTCTCCATGCATTATAATTCACCCCATAGTACTCAATATATAATACTGCACCACATAGTCCTCCATATATATAATGCACCCCCATAATCCTCCATGTATAAAGTAGCCCTCCAATTATTATAATGAATTTCTCATAGTTCTCCATATATTATAATTCACCCCATAGTTCTCCATATATTATACTGCACCACATAGTCCCCAATTTTTTATAATGCACCCCCATAGTCCATGTATAAGGTAGCTTCCATACTCCTCCATATATTATAATGTAGCCCCCATAGTCCTATTTGTATTATAACGCAACCCCATAAACCTTCATATTGCATTATGCAGCCCCATACACCTCCATGCATAATGCACCCCTATATTCCATGTATAAGGTGTCCTTCATTTTGTATTATGCAGCCCCCAGACCTCCATATATAATAATGCAGCCAGCCTCTCCAGGCCTCCATGTATAATGCAGTATCTCCAGGCCTCCATGTATAATGCAGTATCTCCAGGCCTCCATGTATAATACAGCCTCTCCAGGCCTCCATGTATAATAATGCAGCCTCCCCAGACCTCCATGTATAATAATGCAGCCTCCCCAGACCTCCATATATAATAATGCAGCCTCCCCAGACCTCCATGTATAATAATGCAGCCTCCCCAGACCTCCATGTATAATGCAGCCTCTCCAGGCCTCCATGTATAATAATGCAGCTTCCCCAGACCTCCATGTATAAAGCAGCCTCTCCAAGCCTCCATGTATAATAATGCAGCCTCCCCAGACCTCCATATATAATGCAGCCTCCCCAGACCTCCATGTATAAAGCAGCCTCTCCAGGCCTCTATGTATAAAGAAGCCTCTCCAGGCCTCCATGTATAAAGCAGCCTCTCCAGGCCTCCATGTATAATGCAACCTCCTCAGACCTCCATGTATAAAGCAGCCTCTCCAGGCCTCCATATATAATGCAGCCTCCTCAGACCTCCTTGTATAAAGCAGCCTCTCCAGGCCTCCATATATAATGCAGCCTCCTCAGACATCCATGTATAAAGCAGCCTCTCCAGGCCTCCATGTATAATAATGCAGCTTCCCCAGACCTCCATATGTAATGCAGCCTCCTCAGACCTCCATGTATAAAGCAGCCTCTCCTCGCTTCCATGTATAATAATGCAGCTTCCCCAGAACTGCCTTCCCAAGTCTCTGGCCACCATTTACTCACTTATATTAAAAAAACAAAAACAAAAAAACAACAAGTACTCACCTTCTCTCTTCTTTCCACCGCTGCTGTCCTCCCCGCTGCTCGTTCATCCGGTGCTGCGGTCGGCGTCCTCCCGTCCTGCACTCTGTGCACTCAGCACAGCAGTCGTTCGGGAGTGACAACACTGCACAGGGGGAGAATGGTGATGCATAGCGCGGCACCGGCCGTGCTATGCTTCATCATTACTGTGCGCGGTGACGGGGGAGACACCGCAGCCGCTGACACCAGGTAGGGGGCCCCAGTGCCGCCGCTGACACCAGGCAGGGGGGCTCGGTGTCGGCGGCGGCAGCGGTTCAAATAGCGGCCACGTGGTCTTTGACAGATCAGCGCGGCTCATCTCACACTGACAGGCTGGGCCCCTAACCTCCCGGGCCCAGTCGCGATCGCGACCACTGCGACCGCGGTAGTTACGCCACTGGCTTTCAGTATCATCTCTACACTGTTGATACACAGATCTATCTCTCTGGACCTGACATCAACTCCCTACTAACCAGAATCCAACAATGTCTGTCTGCTATTTCATCCTTCTGGTCAATTCCTAAAACTGAACATGGACAAAACAGAATTCATTGTCTTTCCTCCTCCTCACTCAACCCTCCACCTTACATATCCATCAATGTCAATGGCTGCTCACTTTCCCCAGTCCCATGTGCTCGCTGCCTGGGAGTAACTCTAGACTCTGATCTCTCTTTCAAACCACACATCCAAGCCCTCTTCACCTTCTGCTGCCTCCAACTCAAAAATATTTCCTGGATTCGTATATTCCTTTCCCAAGAAGCTGCAAAACCCCTAGTACATGCCCTTATTATTTCCCACCTGGATTGTTGCAACCTCCTGCTCTGTGGCCTCCCTTTTAACAATCTAGCACCCATACAATCTATTCTAAACTATGCTGCCTGGCTAATCCACCTGACCCCCTGCTACTTTCCAACCTCTCCTCTCTGCCAATCCCTTCACTGGCTTTCCATTGCCCAACGACTCCAGTTCAAAACCCTATCTATGACCTACAAAGCCATCCACAACCTGTCTCCTCCCTACCTCTGTGACCTAGTCTACCGGTAATTACCTGCACGTAACCTTCAATCCTTACAAGATCTCCTTCTCTACTCCCCTCTCATCTACTCTTCTCACCATTGCATCCAAGATTTCTCCCGTGCCTCCCTCATACTCTGGAATGCTCTGCCACAACATATCAGACTCTCGACTACCTTGACAAGCTTCAAAAGGAATCTGAAGACCCACCTCTTCCGACAAGCCTATAACCTGCCGTAACCCTCAGTTTGATATAGCGTTGCATGACCAACTCTACCCTCACCTAATGTATCCTCACCTATCCCTTGTAGACTGTGAGCCCTCGCGGGCAGGGACCTCTATCCTCCTGTACCAGTCTGTGCCTTGTATTGTCTATGATTATTGTAAATGTCCCTATTATGTATACCCCTTTCACATGTAAAAAGCCATGGAATTGATGGCGCTATAATAATAATAATACAGAGGCATATAGCATGAGAGAAAATAGAAAAAAACAGGTCACCCACCTGGAGATCCAATAATGGCCAAAATGGTGCATGTAAATGTTCAGCAGAGCCCAACTGTGATCATGAAAGAAAGAAAAATTCCAGCATCCAGTTCCAGCAGTTATCCATAAAACAAATTCTTTATTATTCAAAAACTAAAAATTTACATCCTTCCATAGTTATAACAACCGAGCTTCTTCTTCTTCTTCTTCCTCTTCTTCTATTTCTTCTTCTTCTTCTTCTTCTTCTTCTTCTTCTTCCTCTTCTTCTCTCATACTAATCGCAATTCATCCTAGTCCACTTTACTGCTTTGATATTTCTGCATTTGAGACATGGAAAAACAGGCTACATGGAAAAAATATTGTTGCTTTTTCTGTCTATCTATCTATCATCTATTCATCTATCTATCCATCCATCTATTCATCCATCTATCTATCTATCCATCCATCTATTCATCCATCTATCTATCCATCCATCTCTTCATCCATCTATCTAGCTATCTATCTATCATCTATTCATCTATCTATCTATCTATCTATCCATCCATCTATTCATCCATCTATCTATCCATCCATCTCTTCATCCATCTATCTAGCTATCTATCTATCATCTATTCATCTATCTATCTATCACTCTATTTATCCATCCATCTATTCATCCATCTATCTATCCATCCATCTCTTCATCCATCTATCTAGCTATCTATCTATCATCTATTCATCTATCTATCTATCCCTCTATCTATCCATCCATCTATTCATCCATCTATCTATCCATCCATCTATTCATCCATCTATCTAGCTATCTATCTATCCATCTATTCATATATCTATCTATCCAGGGTGATATTCCTGTCCAGCCGCTTCACTGATGCCTCCACCTTGTAACAGTCATTGCACTGGCTACCTATCCCCTACAGAATACGATACAAACTAAAATCTCTCACCCACAAAGCTCTCCACAGCTCTGCACCACCATATATCTCATCCCTCATCTCTGTCTATCATCCTACCCACCCCATCCATTCCACAAATGATCTTAGACTAGCCTCCTCCATAATAGGAACTTCACACCTCCGTGTCCAAGACTTTTATCAGGCAGAATGTGACTAATATCCAGCTCCCACGTTTTTAAGTGTGCATTAAAAACACATCTCTTCAGACAATCTTTTCATAACTTACCAACCTAACTCTCCCCTGTCCCACCTTCTAAATGCTATTCATAACCTTCTCCCTCCTGATTCTGTCCTCACATCCTCCATACAACCAATAACATGTAAGTGCACCTAAAAGGTTAAAAGGACCGGATCATTCAACTTTATATAAAATCAATAAATTATCATAACGATGGCAGGACCAGATATTACAAGCACGCTTTATCTTTTGTGTCCCCCTATTTCCCCATAGGTTGTAAGCTTGCGAGCAGAACCCTCATTCCTACTGTAGCTGCTGAACTATGTACTATTTTGTTTTGGTCTGTACAAGCCCCCATCTGATAGTAAAGTGCTGCGGAATATATTGGCACTATAAAAATAAACTTATCTATCTATCTACTGTATCTATCTATCTATGTATCTATCTATCTATCCATCCATCTATCTTATTATTTTATTCATCAATGATGTATGGACTGTACTACGCTGGTTCTTTGTTTCACTAGTTAATAGAAATTTACATTTTAAGTATAAATGCATACATTACATAATCCATATCTACTTTATTATGATTTATTGGCAATAGCATTTTTAATATGTAAATGTAATCTGCCTGTGGTCAGTTAGAATATAAATCCATTTCCCTCATTCATTATATGACAATATATTTCCTGGAACAGAATTCAATATATGGTAATGTTGCATGGATTTAAAGCAGTGACCAAGAGCAAAAGGTTAATTATTTTTATCTTTATAATGAAGTATGTTGAATAAAAATAATAAAAATATGAATAATGATAGCATTATTGGCTGTGAGGATCATATAAAACAATGTCAACAGATTATGGTAAATGTATAGAATGTAGAACGCCAACCAAAATATTACCTGTTTTCAGTCTATTACATGTTGTCATTGCATATATATATAGGTGTGATATTAAATTTTCAGTATGTTATGTTTAATGACCTCCTGGGTCATTAAAGAACAGAATAGGTTTCCAAACTTTATCACATTATAGATTTGATACTTTGCCCAGTGAGATTAAACAAGACAAAACCAGGTGCAATGAACTTAGCACATGACTAGATATTCTTCCAGCATTGTGCTTTACTATAGGTGTCGACTTCCATAGTCGGCCTGGAAGTCTATGTGAGATGGTTTCAGTTGCATATTTTTTTAAATACTGTTTTACTTTTGCTCCAGTATTCTGATTGCTATGTAAAGCTTTGCTGATCTTCCTGCAGCCTTTACATTTTTTATGCATCAAAACTATTTTCTTTCTCAGATCTTGTGGCATTTCTCTTCCATGTGGTGCCATTGTTGACAAAATGAGAAGGGGTTTATCTTATCTCCTGGGCCCATATTTAAGGGATAATTAGACTTATCTCTGCTGGAGTTAATGTTAATTAGAATTGTGTTGTCTAAACTTTAGGTTTTTATTGGGGCATACTTATTTTTGCAACATGGTCTTGAATGAATTTGTTTGGAGAATTACTTTGTTAAGGTGTTCAAAACAACAAATCTTGTTTACAGTCAATTGCCCACACTTGTGGAAGTATTTTGTTGTGTGGTATCTCATAGAAAATATTGATTCTGAAAGGAAATTAAAGGGTTTCTGATAGGGATGAGCGAACCTGAGGTTGACGTTCGGTAACCAACTTCCAAAAAAACAAAGTTTGGGTTCGCAGTTTGAGTGAGTTACGAGTGCAAACTACTGAAGCGAGGAGCCCTGTTCTTGGATATGAGTGATGTTCAACCCTGTGCAAGCTGTGTGCAGTGTTTGAATGGCTCGCACTGGGGATAAAAGCAGCATGATCTGATGTAATGGGCACAAACAAAAAAAATAAATTTGAAAAACCCCTCACACCCTCCCACGGAAGTGATCTGTTTATGGCTGGCTGCATGTAGACGGAGACTCAAACTGCCAAACTGTGATTCCGAACCTCCTCGGGCAAGATTGGACCAGTGGAGGTTCAGTTCGTTTTCGGTTCGTTCATCTTTAGTTTCTGATAAATCTGCTTGAGTGTACTCATTTATGCTGACAACTATGTATATATATATATATATACTGTATATATATAAATATATATATATATATATATATATATATATATATATATACATGCATACATACATACATATATACAGCTTTGGCAAAAATTAAGGGACCGCTACCAAAATTTCAGTTTTTCAGATTTTTCTCTTTATAGGTATATTTTGAATAAAATGTAAATTGTTGTTTTATTCTATAAACTACTGTCAACGTCTCCAAATTTCCAAGCAAAAAAAATTATATTTCTTTTCTAAAAATGAGAAATGATCAACGTAACAAAAAAATGAATTGCTTTAAGACATCAAATAATGCAAAGAGAACAAGTTCATAATAATTTACAAACAACAATCCTAATCTTTTATCTCAGGAAGAGTTCAGAAATCCATATTTTGTGGAATAACCATGATTTTTCATCACAGCTTTCATGAGCAGAAGGAAGCAACTATTTTTCCAGGATAACTTGTATGCGGCTTGATTCTTACGTCCTTCGCAAAGTTTAATCTGCCAAATTCCAGCCTTGCTGAAACATCCCCAGATCATCACCAATCCTCCACCAAATTTCACAGTGGGTGCAAGACTCTATAGCTGGTACGCCTCTCCAGGTCTCTGACTAACCATTAGATGACCAGGTGTTGTGAAAAGCTGAAAATTAGGTAAAGGAAATTAAACAACATGTTTGCGAAGGACGTATAAATCAAGCCACATACAAGGTTATCCTGGAAAAACAGTTGCTTCCTTCTGCTCAGGCAATGTTCCCCAACTTTGAGGACTGATTTTTCCAGCCGGACAATGCGCCATGCCACACAGCTAGGTCAATCAATGTGTGGATGAAAGACCATCACATCAAAACCCTTTCATGCCCAGCCCAATCAACCCAAACAATTAGGGTTGCTTGGAAATTCGGAGACGTCAGTAGTTTATAGAATAAAAGAACAATCTACATTTTACTCCAAAATATATCTATAAAGAGAAAAATCAGAAAAACTGACAATTTGGAAGTGGTCTCTTACTGTTTTCCATATATATATTTATATTTGTCTATATACTGTATATATCCTTAGGAGAGGTGAGGACTTTTCAATCTGTCAAGGAAATAAATTGATACTATGTATCGCCACAGGAATCTGGACACAATGGGACTTATTCTGAAGATGGAATATACTGACGTTAATCTGCTGTTGATTTGACAGAAGATGTCTTGCAACCAGAAGAACAACTCTGATAAGAAGTGAAGGACGACAATGGTGACAATCCTCATATCAGATTACAAACCTTCCAGAAAGTCAAATGAATGTGCCGCTTGCCGATGACATCACACGACAGCCACAAAGACTATTGAAATTTATTTAGCAAAAGAGAAGAAACAAAACATTCATGTGTTATCACTGAAAATGCATTAAAGGGCATGTACCATAGACAATGGTTGCCTAATATTAATGTCAATATAGTTTACAAGGTCTTTACATGGATATTGGCTGGAGCTCAGAGATTACACATGAACAAAGAATAAGAAAAAAAATCTTATATTGTTTGCTCCGGAAAAGAAACACATGGACATAAATAGTGAGGTTGTGATTTGACCAGACATTATTTCAATTACAAAGACCAAGAAAGTAGCTGATTTAAGTAGGGTTAAACAAGGCTACTGGAGCGGAGTGTAAAACATCTATTACCATGGCTGACCTATCATTTATATTGCAGATACAATGGCCTTATATTTCATTCTGTAGGATGAAAGCCATAAAGTCATCAAAAGTCCTTTATTTTAGATGGATGAGTTTTTTCGCACTCTTTGGTCGGGTGAAGAGCTGCAGATGGGATTTTTGAATATGAAAGTATAACGTTTTACCCTTTACCACAAATCAGCCATAACAAATAAATCACCTATTATCGAGTATCTTTACCTTATGCTGAAAAACAGCTTTGACCCACCAAGAAATGGACACCACAATACCTCTTAAAGTGCCACGAGCGAAACTGGAATAAGGGTGAAGACAGAGGGCAAGTATAAAACCAGGAGCTGGAGATTTAGGAGTACTTTGCACACTATGACATCGCAAGCCGGCATTGTCGTAGTGTGCAAAGCATTATCGCTACGGCAGCTTCACATGCACATACCTGCCCTGCGACGTTGCTCTGGCTGGCAACCCGCCTCCTTCCTAAGGGGGCGGGTCGTGTGGCATCACAGCGACGTCACACGGCCAATAGAAGCGGAGGGGCAGAGATGAGCGGGACGTAAACATCCCGCCCACCTCCTTCCTTCCTCATTGCAGCCGGGACGCAGGCAAGGTGATGTTCCTCGCTCCTGCAGCTTCATACACAGCGATGTGTGCTGCTGCAGGAACGAGGAACAACATTGTACCGTAGCTGCTGCAAAATTATGGAAATGTCGGACCCTACACCGATCATACGATAATGACGCTTTTGCGATCATTAATCGTATGTAAAAGGATTCACATACTGCGATGTCGACAGTGAAGCCGGATGTGCGTCACTTTCGATTTGACCCCACCGACATCGCACCTGTGATGTCGTAACGTGCAAAGTACCCCTTAGACTTAAAGTACCATTCCAGTGCCAAAAATACGCTAGAATGGTGCTTTTAAGTCTTTGGAGATCTTTATTAGGAGATCTGCACACAGCATCTTTTTCAGGTGGATTCTACTGGGAACCCACCTGAAAAAGCGCTTAAAAAGCGGTACAAAGTATCAACATAATGCACAGCAATGTAAAAATGACTTGGCCATATGGTCCACTGATTGTCGCGTAACCATTTCAGGATTCATAGGCAAGGAAGCGTTTAAAAGAAAAGTAGCATGTAAGTTCTTTGGGCAGCTTCCTCTTTGAAGCCACTTGAAATTTCAAATTTAAATTACAAAAAATGTCAAGGGCAAGAGTTTTTACAAAAACAACAAAAAGAAATAGAAATAAGACACTTCAGGAACAACGCTACTGGCATTTTCCTACATTTTGTTCACATTGGAAAATTAAGGTACAGTATGCCAGGGTCTAAAAAAGGTCATGTAGGAACACCCTGGATAAAATATTGAAGACGTCATTTGTGCGTCAGGGTTCCATCTAAGTTAAATCCTTTTTTACCAATCCAAGGGGGGCTTTACACGTTGCGGCATCGCTACTGATATATCATCGGGGGTCACGTCGTTAGTGACGCACATCCGGCGCCGGTAGTGACATCGCAATGTGTATATGAGGAAAGAGTTAACTTTTTACTGGTTAGAAAAGCTGGTTAGAAAAACTCACTGCCCATCTGACAGGACATGTTCCAGCTGATACCCGTAATGTGGAATCGGGCCAAGACTTCATGACAAGACTCAATCTCTTCTGCGCCCAGGAGCAACGAACTAAGGACACAATGGGACCAGTGCATCAAGGTCCTGTGGAGAATGTCAGCTCATTTTACTACAGATTAATGCAGTCATTCGCAGATGAAGGGCTGGATTTACAAGAAGGCGCAATACGTCGCCTCATGGTAATATCCTTCATGGATGGGCTACATGCACCTCTGGCAGATAGACTGAAAGCATGCTGCCCCGAATGAAGAAACATGGAAGACATAGATCTTCTAGTCAACAAAGCAAGTGGCTTAGAAACCGACGCAAGGATAAAAGGATCAACAAGAAAGTTGGCAAAGTAGCAGTGGATGGTCAGCCAGAAGGCACAAGAAAAAAGGCACCGACCTGCTACTATTGTGGGATCAGAGGACATGTGATCAGAGACTGTAGAAAGAAGAAGAGGGACACTCAAAACCAGCCCGAGAGTCAGGAGGAGAAGACTGCCTGACTTGCGGCCGCACGGGACAGGTATGCCAGAGGTCCATTTCTACATGTCCCCCTTCAAATTGGCAACAAGGAAATCAGGGCTCTGGTGGATTCAGGAGCCTCATGCTCTGTACTCCCCAGGAACCTTGTGCCTGAAGGATCCATCTCATCTGAAGTTACTGTAGTGTCCGGTTTTGATGGACAAGCCCAGATAATACCAATCACACATCCACTGAAGGTGAAACTTGGACCACACATGTTCGTGTTCCCCTGGGTGGAGATGCCCTAGTGGGAGCAGATGTACTATCAAGATTACAGATTGTCTACAATGAAGATGGATCTGCTATCCTGCAAATTCTGGAGGATTTTCCTGAAGAAGTCCTGTGCACTCTTCAAATGATCGAAGATCAACCAGAATCTGATGCCACACAGGAAGCAAACACGGATCCAGTACTTCTACAAGTTCATGTAAAACTCTGGTCCACATCAAAAACTGACCTTGGCACACTACCTGTGCCCCCCGTAAAAGTTTCAGTCAAGCCTGGAATTACACCACCGCAGCTTAGACAATATCCTCTCAACGCTCAACAGGAAGCTGCCCTGGATCAACAGATAAAAGAATTGCTGAAGTCAGGAACTCTCAGAACTACTAAGTCTCCGTACAACACTCCGCTGTTTCCTGTAAAGAAGAAACAAGTGAAGAAAGGTGACCCAGTCACGTACCGGATGGTACACGATTTGAGGGCAGTGAACTCAATACTGCAGCCCCTTACTCCTGTTGTTTTTAATCCACATACACTGCTCACACAGGTACCGGCAACATCTACCCATTATAGGGTCATAGACCTTGCTAATGCTTTTTTCTCTGTACCACTAGACCCAGCATGTCAAGACCTTTTTGCATTCACACACAAGCAAAATCAATATACGTGGACCAGGCTGCCTCAAGGAATGCAGCATTCCCCTACGCTATATACTCAGGCTATGAGTAGTATCCTTCAAAGCTGGCAGCCCTCAGACTGCTGTGTCCTCCTCCAGTGCATGGATGATTTACTACTGTGCTGCCCCAGTGAAGAAGAATGTAAAACGGCTTCAATAAGTCTTCTCATCTTTCTAGCAGAAGTAGGCTGCAAAGCAAGCAAAGATAAACTACAATTCTGCAAAACGAGGGTCACCTTCTTGGGTCACTGTCTCTCTGCGGGACAAAAACACCCCAGCCCAGACAGACAAGAAGTAATCAGAAAAGCAAGCATTCCTAGGAATCTCAAACAGGTCAGAGGATTTTTAGGACTAATATCATTCTGCAGACAATGGATTCCCAATGCATCGCTACTCATGCAACCGCTGTATGATTGCACGATGAATGTTCCTTTCTGCCTTACAGAAGAAGCTCGACAAAACTTTCAACAGCTCAAAGAACTAGTGATTGATGCACCTGCTCTTGCACTACCGAACTATGATCTCACCTTCTATCTGTTAGTAGCAGAGCTTCAAGGATTTGCCGTAGGAGTACTCACCCAGAAGACGGACAAACATCACACAATCGGGTACTACTCCTCTCAACTCAACAACGTCACCAAAGCAGCACCAACCTGTGTCCATGCTGTTACAGCAGTTTCAAAGATACTGCAGAAAGCATCTGAAATCTCACTCGATTTCCCGACCACCATCCTTACCAGCCATGACATCTGTGCTGTTCTCAATCAAGTGCAGTTGAAACGTTTCTCCATGGCAAGACAAGTCAGACTTCAGTGCACGCTGCTGCTACCCACAAACATCTCATTTGCTCGAGTGACCAGTCTAAACCTCGCTGATCTGCTGATCTTCACAAGTTTAGAAGGGGGGGACAGAAGAAGAGAGTGATAAACGTACCAGCGCACCATTTGACCATGATTGTCAAGAACTCATTGAACATGAGGCAAAGCCCCTGCACAATATTCAGGCAACACCGCTTACAAATCCAGACTTTGAACTTTTTGTGGATGGTAGCAGATATGCCGATGAAGCAGGCAAATTCCACACCGGATTTGCGGTAGTGACTTTACATGCAGTCCTAGCCAAACAACCGCTACCTCCGCGCATATCTGCCCAAGAAGCAGAACTTCTCGCCCTCATCTGGGCCATTGAGTTTCTGGAAGAACAAACAGCGAATATCTACACGGACTCAGCCTATGCACACGGCATTATGCACGATTTTGGCACTATCTGGCAGACTAGAGGATTCCTCACAGCAACAGGAAATCCCATCAGGCATGGAGCCTCAGTGAAGAAACTAATGGAAGTAGCCTTGATACCAAAACAGCTAGCTATCATAAAAGTTGCTGCCCACACCAAGGCTCAAACACCCGAGGCAATGGGAAATCGCTTGGCCGATCAAACAGCAAAACAAGCAGCCTTACTCCCTTTGAAGGAGATGGAAACAGTGTCAACGATGGAGGAAGAAATGCAGAACCTCTCTGAGACACAGGAAAACGCCTCTGAGGAAGAAAAGGCCGGATGGCGGACCAAGGGGGCAGAAAAGGTGGAGGTGATTTGGCGCCTAAATGGACTTTACGTCCTGCCACGCAGTTGGTTCCCTGCCATTTTCCAAATACTCCACTACCCTACGCATGTTAGCACAAACTCAATCATGAACCAGATGCAACCTCATTGGGTAGTCCCCGGCTTCAGACAATATGCCTCCCAGAGAATAAAAGCTTGTCACATCTGTCAACAGCATAATCCAGGCCAGCTAACTAAAACCCCGCAAAGACACATGCCAAAGACGTTTGCCCCATTCCAAAGAGTACAAATAGACTATATCCAGTTGCCAAAACATGGCATCTACGAGTTTGTACTTGTCTGTGTAGACCTCTTCTTAGGATGGCCAGAGGCCTACCCTGTCAGCTCAGCCACGGCCAAAATCACAGCAAAAAAATTGGCCTGTGAGCTGGTACCCCAGTTTGGACTCCCTGTAGTCATAGAGTCAGACCGAGGTACCCATTTCACTGGACAAGTTTTCCAGAACACTTCTGCCCTGTTAGGCATTCAGTCAGCCTAACACACGCCTTACCACCCACAGTCATCAGGGAAAGTGGAAAGGTTAAATGGAACTCAATGGAGGAGACTGGTAGACCATGGACAGAATGTCTCCCCATAGCTCTTTACTCCATAAGGACCACCCCGCAGGGAAAGCACAGGCTCTCACCCTTTGAAATACTTTTTGGTGGTGCACCCATATTAGGATGCTACTTCCCGCAGGAGTTACACCTGCAATGTGATAGCCTAACGTCTTATGTTGTTTCCCTGCAGAAGAGGCTAACTGAGACCCACCAAAGGGTCTATTCTTCTCTACCTGATCCTGATGCAGTTCCAGGAACCCACTCCCTAAAGCCTGGTGACTAGGATTGTTGTTTTCTTTTTTTCCCTGAAGAAGGAGACGGTCCTTCTCACTGAAACGCGTTGGCTTGCTGAAATAAAAAAGAGATTGCTTCATTATCCTGACATCAGTGTTTTTTTAGCGCGGCATATACCCGTTTTCTTATATGATATATTTTACCACGTTTTTCACGGGGCCGCTGCTTGGACCACGCGGACACTCACATGCTTGCTAAGGAGTTGTGACTGGCACAACCCGATTAGGTGAGTGTACCTCTCTTTACTCCTAACGGTAAATACCAGGTAAGACCCTGTTGCGCCTTCTGTCTCCCCATCTCCAGTAGTCTTCTTTACAAAATAATCACTGAATTTTGAAGGCTGTAGCTTTTTATTTTACTGCCGACACAGTCATGTGAGGGTGGGCTTTTTGCGGAATGAGTTGGAGTTTTTATTGGCATCATTTTGGGCCTCAGAATGATTTTTTTATCGCGTTCCAGCCACCTTTTTGTGAAACAGGATCAAGAAGAAACAGCAATTCGTTAATCTATTTTTTTATGTCATTCCCTGTCATAAAATTGATAAGACAACTTTATTCTTCTGGTTATAATCATTACAGTGATAACACATTTATATTGTTTTGTTAATATATATATTTTACACCATACAATTTTATAGAAAACAAATATTTTTGCATTGCTGTATTCTGAAAGCTGTAGTTTTTTGATTTTTTATGGATGGAGATGTATGGTCGCTTGCTTTTTGCTGGACAGGATGATGTTTTCAGCAGTACCATTCTTATTTACATTTTTTTGATCTAATTTTATTCCACTTTTTGTCAGCTGTATGATGAAAAGACAGTTTTTGCTACTTTTTATAGTGCTTACTGAAGGGGTTAACTAGTGTGACAGCTTTATAGATCGGGGTGTTCTGGGCACTGTGACTAAAAATATATGTCCTTTTTTGTTTATTTTTGTTTTTACTTAAATATATGGATTTATTGGTATCATATTTTTTTTATTTTCTGATTTTTAAAAAATAAATAATAAACTTTTTTATTTAGTCCCTATATGGAACATTAACTTTTATTTCTCTGATTGCTGGTATATTATATTGAAATGCATCAGCTTTGCAATACATTGCACCTGCCAGGACTGCACTGACAGAAGCCTCTTAGACCATGCTCTAGGCATGGCTTAACAGACTTACAAAGACTTAAGGCCACTTTACACGCAACAACATCGCTAATGAGATGTATTTGGGGTCACGGAATTCGTGATGCACATCTGGCCTCGTTAGCGACATCGTTGCGTGTGAAACGCAGGAACGACCGTTAACGATCAAAATTACTCACCATATCGTTGATCGTTGACACGTTGTTCTAATCTCAAATATCTTTCCTGCTGCAGGTACGATGTTGTTCGTCGTTCCTGCGGCAGCACACATCGCTATGTGTGACACCGCAGGAATGAGGAACAACATCGTACCTGCGGCCGCCGCCAATGAGGAAGGAAGGAGGTGGGCGGGATGTTACAGCCGCTCATCTCCGCCCCTCCGCTTCTATTGGGCGGCCGCTTAGTGATGCCGCTGTGACGCCGCACGAACCTCCCCCTTAGAAAGGAGGCGGTTCGCCGGCCACAGCGACGTCGCTAGGCAGGTAAGTATGTGTGACGGGTGTTAGCGATGTTGTGCGCCACAGGCAGCGATTTGTCCATGACACACAACCGACGGGGGCGGGTGCTTTTACCAGCGACATCGCTAGCGATGTCGCTGTGTGTAAAGTGGCCTTTAGCTTACTTGATGTTGAGTTTTAAAGGTGTTAGATAGTATTTTGTAGTATTACAATATATTGCAATGTGATTCGATGTGAATCAAATTTCAAAAACTGTGATCATCTCTAATACTTGTTAGGCCTCTTTCACATGTCAGTATTTTGCGTCAGTGTTTCGCCAGTGTCTCATCAGTATTTGGATGGCAAAACCAGGAGTGGAACTTACAGAGAAGAACTATAATTAAATGACTGACACCAGTTCTGTGTTTTTGAGACACTCCTGGTTTTGGCATCCAAATACTGATGAGATAAACACTGATGCAAAATACTGACGTGTGAAAGAGGCCTTAGTTATAAAGCAATAAGCATGGTGATTGCTAAATAGCACAATATATTTGGTCCATTTAGGCTAATAACACATCTGTCACTTTAATATGATGACCTAAAGATACATCAACTGTATGTCTTTGTCTAGTTGAGCCTTAATAAAAATACAGCACAATAGCAAGGTAAGGAGAAAGTAGTGACAGAAATGAAGGGTCAATCGGGGAATTTACAATTTTAATCTGTTTAGAAATACCCATATAAATGACAGGAACTTTCAATATTTTGAGGTCTAACATAAATTGAAAGCATTCATGTTTTTTAGATGGCTGTCTCCATGAAACACAATCTCTTACTGACGCCTGTTACTATGATCTGGCTAACAATACCAGCATACATTTCTTTCACTGCCCACAGTTAAAATCAATTAGAAAACATTTTATAAACCAGCCAGACTTCAATAAAATGTAATTAATGACTTTGATGGATGCACATTTAAATTAAGTGCTAATTGCTCAAGTAATGCTTTCCATTAAAATTAAGCTTCAGATTAGTATTTGAAATTACAGCCTCATCATATTCTGCAAATACACTTAATTTTTGACATTTCCAGTGAACTAAATGTGTTTTATTCACTGTTTTATCCAAACGAATAATATTGTTTAATTCAACATTTTAATTTTCTGATGTAGCAATTGTAGAATAACGAGAAGCGTTTTATAACTTATATGATATAATTAGAGATGAGCGGACACGGGGATATTCGGGTTCTCCAGGTTCGGATGTACTTCAATAAAGTTTGGTTTAGGGAACTGGACTTCACCCCAACCTAACCGATGACTCTGAATCCCATTCAAGCCAATAGGGACTCAAACTTCTGTGCTGAAAAATGAGGGTAAAATGGTCAGATTAAGGGCTAGGGGGCTGCAAAATGAAACAAAATGGGGGTTAAAGCAGGACAGGTATACATACTGTGGTTCTCCAAAGAGGACACAGCAGTCAGACTAATTTCTGGGACAGCTCATTAAACTACATGAATATTCACTGCTTTCCCCGCCCAATCTATGTGCCAGCATCTATGATTGGTTGAAGTCAGACTGCTATACATACCCCCCACCCTCTGTGCCGGTGTCTGTGATTGGTAGCAGACCAGTTTGCTGTATTATAGCGCACAAAGAAGTAAATAAATAATTTTAAAAAATTACTTGAGCTTCCACGCTGTTTAATAACCTGTTACGTCACCACTGGAGTCCGCTCCAGCGATTTCTGCTCCGATCACCAGGCGACGCCGTGTTCCTGCTGTGGATGGTGCTGGTGATGGGAGAGGAGTCGATGCCAGCGGCACCGGTGGGTGCAGGTTCCGCTCATCCACTGGGCTGGGTTATCTTGGGATCTACAGTACCACTGGCTGTCTGTGGGTGGCATGTGTCTTCCAGCTGAAGTTGCCATCGTTCAGCTACAGCCAATGGGAAGACACCACACCCTTCTTAGTTCCCCTGCTGTCTGCCAGAGATAGTTCTGAGTTCCTGGCTCTTGGTCTGCACTATTCTGTTTAGTGATTCCTGTGTGCTGACTTCTGCGTGTTTTCTGACTACCCTTCTGCCTGCTGTTTTTGTACCTCGCTGCCCGATGCGGATTTGACCTCTGCTACATTTTCTGATTACGTCCTTACCTGCCGATTCTGTCCCTGTTCTGCTATTCCTGGTTTGACCCTGCCTGACGACTACTCTCATCGGACTGCAGCCTTCCACAGGTTGTGATCTCCAGGGCCCTGTGTAATTCCAAATCCCTGTATATGGGTTAAAGGGTTTCAGGGTTGTGGGGGTCCTGCTTGGTGAGTGGCTTCCCTCCAGCCTGTCCATTACATTCCATCTGAGTCTGTTGATCCAGGAAGGCGTTACATAACCAACATGGGAAAAAAATAGAGAACTACAGGGTACAACCTCCAGCGGTCTGCCCATAGCTGTGTATTTTAAACATGTAATTTTTCTTAATTATTTTCTTTTCAAGTCGTGCTCCAGAGAATCACAGCCATGCCGATACTTGATTTGGCTGAGATAGAGCAAGAAGTACCCAAACCAGTAAAGTTTGCTGATGGGCTGCTCTCCTGCCTTTCAACAAGCTTTATTTGGATGACAATCCCAAAGAGAAACAGGACACACAGGTGAAAGTCCATGTTTGGGTCCAGGACCCAGACACCCATTGGCTAGTCCAAACCCTGAACTTTATAGTTTGTGATCACTGATCCCTACGTATAATAAATTAGTCTGAATTTTCTATAGAAATGTGAATTATGGTAATATTATCATTAATTAAACTATAGAGAATTTTGCAATTTTGCCTTTAAATATGACCTCTAGAGGAGCTTCAAGAAGTAAATTGAGCAATAAATATAAACCATTTTCAAATATTCAGTATATAAATAGAAAAATAAACAAATCCTATATAATGAATTGCTAAATACACTATATAATAAGAAAGGGACACTAGAGTGGTTGGAGTCAGGTTCTCCACTGTCTAACTATTTTGACAACTTTTTGAGACTTCTTGCTTCCGAGTGAGAAAACACCACTACCATGGAAGAGCCAGTGAGTGGGTTGCTTGCATAAACAAGGGAGATATGAATTACTATCTTATTTCATGTGAATGTATTTTTATAAAAGAAGCTTTCAAAAAAAAGTATTTTCCTATGTATTAGGAGAAGTAAAGTAGAATAAATAGTGACAGAGGTAAACCCTTTCCCAACCATGTATTTCAAAGGAGACACGGACTTGTCTTCTCCATAAAATATATATATATATAATTTATTGATCCATGTAAGTGAATATGCACAGTGATACAGAGAAAGCACAGAGGGAACTACATCCAAAGCACCATGTTTCTGACCTCTATGGTCCTTAATCACGCCTTTCCCAACCTTCTCCTCATGGTGGATGCTTTTGGCTCTGTGTGTATGTAGTGAGACTATTAGCCCATTAATAACAGCTGTTTTCTACTCCTGCAGATTAAGCCATTAGATGTGGATATGTTCACCTATTGTAGATTAACTAATTTAAGCTGTCCAGTCTATAACTTCCACCATCTCCACAACTTGTGTCAATGAGCGCTGTCTCCTTGCATTTCCAGTTTTAAGTTTAATTCTTCATAACAATTGTTAGAATTTCATGAGTTATTTTTAAGAACGTAACTCAGATGTTACTTTTATCAGAATTGACAGGAATTATCAAGAAGAGTGGCATGTATCAATTTTTCCATAGCTAATAACGACAAGAACACCACAGTGTTGTCTTAAAGGAACTTTCCAATAATATAAAAAGAAAAATTCATATTCTGCAAATAAAAGTTACACAACTTTCTACCATTATTATTATTTTTTATAACACCAACACATTCCAGTATGCTGTACACCAGTGTTTCCCAAACTCCAGTCCTCATGGCTCCCAACAAGTCATGTTTTCCAGATTTCCTTACTATTGAACAGGTGATGGAATCATTATCAAGCCATCACTTGTGATTTATTAAGGAAATCCTGAAAACATGACCTGTTGTGGGTCGTGAGGACTGGAGTTTGGAAACCACTGCTATACACAGATGGTCAATGCTTATGCTTAACCCTTTCCGTTTTTCGCTTTTTGCTCCCCTTCTTTTTTTTGAGAGCCGTAACTTTTTTTTTATTTTTCTATCTATCTTGCCATATGAAGGTTTATTTTTTGCAGGATGAGTTGTACTTTTGAAATAAACTATTTTTTTTACAATATAGTGTACTGGAAAACGGGAAAAAAAATTCCAAGTGTGAAGAAATTGAAAAAAAAGTGCAATTGCACGATTGTTTTTGGGATAGTTTATAAAAATTAATAAAAAAGAAGAAAAAATATCCAGCTTCCGGAATAATAGTAAAACTGCTGCAATTTTATTTAGGATGTGAAAAATGACACAATGACAAAAATAGGGAGCCCATATGTGGCATAAGGCTACGCGTTTCGAACGCTGCCTGCGTTCTTTGTCAAGCCTAAGTTTCACGTCCTAAATAAAATTGCAGCAGTTTTACTATTATTCCGGAAGCTGGATATTTTTTCTTCTTCTTCATTGGACCCTTGCACTGTCAGAGTGTATCCGTGCATGCCGGACTTTGCCCCAGTAGAGCTGGATCACCTGGTTTCCTCCTCTATAAAAATTAATAGGCTTCCCTATATTTTGATTGCCAGCCAACGTAAAGCCAGGCAGATGGGGTGAGGGTGGCAGCCCGTAGCCGTCCTCTATATCTGCGCTGAGAATCAAACATACCGCGAAGCACGCTATGTCATTTTTTTAAATTGTTTACTTTTATACAACTATATATATCTATATATATAATTGCCTTATTCTGTCTGTCTGTCTGTCATGCTCCAAAATTGTGTCACCGTGACATGTCCTTACGGTGACACAAAGCTGATTGGCCGCTGGGTTCGCCATGGCCCCGCCCCCCCACACGGATTGGCCTCTCGCCCCGGCTACACCCCCACACGGATTGGCCAGCCGCTCGCCCAGGCTCTGCCCCCCCCACAGATTGGCCTCTCGCCCCGGCACCCTGCAGGCATTGGCAACTCGCCCACGCCACGCCCCGCCCCCCTCACGCAATAGACGTTAGCTCTCGCCCCCCCCCGCATTGCCCGAACTGACACGTCACGGAGCCACGAATCCCAGGTGAGTACTGTACTCCCCCCCCCTTTCCCCCCTCACCAACGGGAGCCCACATCAGTGTACGCCGCCGCCGTATGCTGGTGTTGGCTCCCGTGCGAGCGGGGGACGTGTTGCGCTGGTAACCATGCTTGCTTAGTTACCAGTAAATCAAGGTCCTGCAGCGGCGGGACTTCCACACGCACAAACATAACAGCACACACACACGCATACACACACACATCAGATCGCACTCACTCTCACAAACACCTCACACACACCTCACACACACCTCACACACACCTCACACACACATCGCATCCACATACTCACAGCATCCGGCGATATCGCTTGCTTCTCGGCCTCGATACTGTGCTGTTGTGATCTTCCAGGACCTGACGGAGGATCACATGGCCAGAGGCATGTGGTATGTCCGGATGTTGTGAGTATCAGCGCGTATGTGCGATATCGTCAGTGTCTGTGTGTGTGAGTGGATGCGATCGGGTGTGTGTGAGTGGATGCGATCGGGTGTGTGTGAGTGGATGCGATCGGGTGTGTGTGAGTGGATGCGATCGGGTGTGTGTGAGTGGATGCGATCGGGTGTGTGTGAGTGGATGCGATCGGGTGTGTGAGTGTCGGCAGAGGAGCACGGCGTGCTGGAGGAGGCTGGGAGCAGAGAGGCTGATCATGGGGAAGGCTGGGAGGAGAGAGGCTGATGATGGGGGAGGCTGGGAGGGGGAGGCTGATGCTGGGGGAGGCTGGGACGAGGGAGGCTGATGCTGGTGGAGGCTGATGCTTGGGGAGGCTGATGCTGGGGGAGGCTGGAAGGAGAGAGGCTAATGCTGGTGGAGGCTGATGCTTGGGGAGGCTGATGCTGGGGGAGACTGGGAGGGGAAGGCTGATGCTGAGGGAGGCTGGGAGGAAGGAGGCTGGGAGGAGAGAGGCTGATCCTGGGGAAGGCTGGGAACGGGAGGCTGATGCTGATGGAGGCTGGAAGGAGTGAGGCTGATGCTGGGGAGGCTGGAAGGAAAGAGGCTGATGCTGGTGGAGGCTGATGCTTGGGGAGGCTGATGCTGGGGGAGACTGGGAGCGGAAGGCTGATGCTGAGGGAGGCTGGGAGGGGGAGGCTGGGAGGAAGGAGGCTGGGAGGAAGGAGGCTGGGAGGAGAGAGGCTGAACCTGGGGAAGGCTGGGAAGGGGAGGCTGATGCTGGGGGAGGCTGGAAAGAGAGAGGCTGATGCTGGTGGAGGCTGATGCTTGGGGAGGCTGATGCTGGGGGAGACTGGGAGCGGAAGGCTGATGCTGAGGGAGGCTGGGAGGAAGGAGGCTGGGAGGAGAGAGGCTGATCCTCGGGAAGGCTGGGAAGGGGAGGCTGATGCTGAGGGAAGCTGGAAGGAGAGAGGCTGATGCTGGGGGAGGCTGGAAGGAGAGAGGCTGAGGCTGGGAGGAGAGAGGCTGATGCTGGGGAAGGCTGATGCTGAGGGAGGCTGGGAGGGGAAAGCTGATGCTGGGGAAGGCTGGGAGGACGGAGGCTGGGAGGAGAGAGGCTGATCCTGGGGAAGGCTGGGAGAGGGAGGCTGATGCTGGAGGAGGCTGGAAGGAAAGAGGCTGATGCTGGCGGAGGCTGATGCTGGGGGAGGCTGGAAGGAGAGAGTCTGATGCTGGTGGAGGCTGATGCTTGGGGAGGCTGGGAGAGGGAGGCTGATGCTGAGGGAGGCTGGGAGGAGGGAGGCTGGGAGAGGTAGACTGAGAGAAGAGAAGCTGATGCTGGGGGAGGCTGATGCTGGGGGAGGCTGGGAGAGGGAGGCTGATGCTGGGGGAGGGTGGGAGGAGGGAGGCTGGGAGGAGAGAGGCTGATGCTGGGGAAGGCTGGGAGGAGAGAGGCTGATGCTGGGGACAGAGAGGAGAGGCTGATGCTGGGAGGAGAGAGGCTGATGCAGGGAGGAGAGAGGCTGATGCTGGGAGGAGAGAGGCTGATGCTGGGAGGAGAGAGGCTGATGCTGGGGGCAGAGAAGCTGATGCTGGGGGCAGAGAGGCTAATGCTGGTGCAGCATGGGGGATGGAGCACGATGGGGGGTGCGCAGCATCGGGGATGGAGCATGATGGGGGGGTGCGCAGCATCGGGGATGGAGCACGATGGGGAGTTCACAGCATGGGGGATGGAGCACGTTTGGGAGTGCGCAGCATGGCGGGTGGAGCACGTTTGGGAGTGCGCAGCATGGGAGATGGAGCACGATAGGGGGTGCGCAGCATAGGGGATGGAGCACGATGGGGAGTGCACTGCATGGGGGATGGAGCACGATGGGGAGTGCGGAGTATGGCGGATGGAGCACGTTTGGGAGTGCGCAGCATGGCGGATGGAGCACGTTTGGGAGTGCGCAGCATGGCGGATGGAGCACGTTTGGGAGTGCGCAGCATGGGAGATGGAGCACGATGGGGGGTGCGCAGCATAGGGGATGGAGCACGATGGGGAGTGCGCTGCATGGGGGATGGAGCACGATGGGGAGTGCGCTGCATGGGGGATGGAGCACGTTTGGGAGTGCGCACCTCCCCCCAAAACACACACACACACACACACACACGCGCGCGCGCACTGCACAACACACACCACACATCACACACACACACACACACTGGGAACCACAAACAACTGCCCTACACAGACACCCACACACACAGACAACGCTGCGCACACACAGCACCCAACACACAAACACCGCGGCACACACAAATATACGCACATACCGCACAACACACACATTGCACAAAACATACCTCCCCCCAAAACACACCACACACACACAAACCGCGCAACACACACACAACGCTACAGACACACAGCGCTCCACAAACAACGCAACACACGCAACACACATACAACACCGCTCTCACCCCCCGTCACACCCAGACAACACCCAGAACATGTACAGCCCCTACACAAACACTTGGTAACTACACACAACAACATATATATATATATATATATATATATATATATAACAAAAATCATACATGAACTACACAATACGTAAAATCTAGAATACCCGATGCGTAGAATCGGGCCACCTTCTAGTATATATATATATATATATATATATATATATATATATATACATATATATATATATATACATATACAGCTGTGGCCAAAATTAAGAGACCACTGCGAAATTTACAGTTTTTCTGATTTTTCTCTTTATAGGTATATTTTTGAGTAAAATATAAATTGTTGTTTTATTCTATAAACTAGTCTTTTCAGAAAATAAATACAAAATTTATTGCTTGGAAATTCGTAGACATGTTGTAAGTAGTTGATAGAATAAAAGAACAATTTACATTGTACTCAAAAATATAAAGAGAAAAATCAGAAAAATTGAAAATTTTTCAGTGGTCTCTTAATTTTTGCCAGAGCTGTATATGTATATTCACACACAATATAGAGTTGTATAAAAATAAATAGATAATTTAAAAAAATGACATAGCGCTCTGCGGTATTTTTTGATTCTCATCGCACATAAAGCAGACGGCCAGGAGCTGCCACCCACATCTGCCTGGCTTTACCTTGGCTGGCAATCAATATACAGGAAAGTCCATTTTTTATTTTTTTTAGATATTTAAAAAAAATAATTAACAAAAACAAATGCGTAGGCCCCCTCTACTTTTTCTATTGCTAGCTAAGGGTAATCCAGCAGCTACTGGCTGCTAACCCACACTCCTTGGTGTTACCTTCACTGGCAATGGAAAATCCAGGGAAGCCCTTTTTTTAAAATTTTTTACCAAAAAGCTAAAAAAAAATTATGTGGGCTTTGCCATATTTTTGTATGCTAGCCAGGTACAGCATTCAGGTATGGGCTGCCCCCAACTGTTACGAACCGGCGCTGCCATAGCCGCAAGCAGCCTGCTGCGGTTCCTGTTGCGCTCAGGCGCCTGCTGCCGTTCTTGGCCGTGCCTCGGGTCATCCAGTTGGCTGCTACTTCCACCACGTCTAAGTGTGGAGAGGCGGCTAGTGTGCATACATGCGCCGATTTACCCCAGCCAGAGTCTAAGCCCGGTGTTTTGCCTAGTGAGCATGCTCAGCCTGATTGTGTTATGTCTGAGACTAAGTCCTCAGTTCAGACTGAGGACTTAGTCCTTGCATGCTTCCACATGCTTCCACAATTAACCCTAACAGCCTCTTTGGACAGGTACTTGGACTTCGTGCTGTGTCTAAGTTCTGGGATGTGCCTGCCTACTGAGCATGCTCAAACTGATAGTCTGCTTTCTGACCCTGTTGCTCAGGCTACTGAGCATGCTCAGGCACTTAGTGCATCAGAGGCTAGGTCCGGTAAGGACCTCACTGAGCATGTCCGTGAGGTGGCAGGCCCTGATAGGGCAGAGCGTGTTAGGTGTCCTGATGACGTGGCAACTCCGGACTGGCTCGCAGAGGCCCGCCCCTATGATCTGGCACCTCACCATTGGTCGTCAGACGATGACTGGTGAAGTGTTTGGGGCGTGGCTGCCATGAGGTCAACAATGACGTGGCGGTTCCGGATAGGTCGCATGTGACGTCACTGATGACATGGCACTCTGCTATTGGACCTTGGTGGTTCCACCCTGGGTTTGGGGCAGACCTAGGTTATAAAAGGGGCTGGAGACAACATGGAGGTGCGCAGTCTTCATTTAGAGTTCTTGGTGGCATAAGCCTTGTTGGAAGTGGTAGGTAGGGCTAGGCGAACGGTGCCTGTCACGCCAAGATTCGTGGCTCAGCATATGAGGGTCTGGCACCGTGCTTCTTTGCTACCGTTCTTGTTGTGCTATAGCAGTCCAGTGGCGTTAACTGGGCTGCAGCTGCGGCATCACCTGTTCAGTTGTGCCTCCTACGCACACGGACAGAATACCTGTTGCGTCACCTGTCCGAGAGTGCCCTCTACGCACACGGACAGTGTACCTGCTGCGCCACCTGTCCAGTTGTGCCCTCTACGCGCACGGACAGCGCACCCCAGAACCCCTGTGAAGTTAACACAGTGTTCCTGGATTGGGTGTGTGAACCCTATTATCCTCCTCGGCTTCCCAGTCAAATGCTACTGGTGTGACTACCTGGTCTGATGTGTCCTTTACACACGTGGCCAGTCGAGTGGTGGCCAGAAACACTAATCGGAGGACCGCTCGGCCTGACATGTCTTACACACGTGGCCGACAGGGCGCTGTCGCAGCGGTCTTCTCGGTCAATGCTAACTGGTTACCATCCGGCCTGACGTGTTGTTACACACGTGGTCGGAGTAGCGTCCGCTCCACCGAAATGCTAACTGGGTTGTCGTCCGGTCTGATGTGTCCCTACACACGTGACCGGTTCCTTGAGTTATCTCAGAGCCATCCAGCTCTATAGTCTCCGCCTAACCCACAGGGTGCCAGCAGCTCCATTACCATCTGGAGCACGGTGGGCCCCGACTGGCGAATGAGATATATACCCCTGGTCCTAATCTGCCGGTCCCCCCGTAACACCAACCGCAAATTTGTACCCGGTTAGGAACCAAATATATAGGGAAGCCCTTTTTTTAATTATTTCATGAATTTCATGAAATAATTTTTTAAAAAATTATGTGTGCTTTGCCCAATTTTTCTGTCCAGCCAGGTACAACTAGGCATCTGGGGATTAGACTCTGCAGCGTAGGGTAGCACAAGCTTTCTGGGCCCCCCGCTGTGAATTGCAGTACGCAGCCACCCCAGAAAATGGCACTTTCATAGAATCGCCATCTTCTGGTGCTGTACCAACTCTTTCAGCGGCAACGGTGCCAGGTGGCACTGGGTAATAAGGGGTTAATACCAGCTTTGTTTTACCAGCTGGTATTAAGTCTGAGAATCTTAATTTCAGGCCAAGTTTGACCCGGCCATTAAGAATCTCCAATAAAGGGTTGAAAAAAAAAGACACCACACAGAGAAAAAATACTTTATTATAAATAAATACACAAACACACTTAGGGATGCCATCTTTATTGCTCCCTTTCACCCCTCTACGATCCTGGTCTTTTGTCTTCTTCAACCAATGCACCTTTGCTATACCAGAATTCACGGGGGGAGAACACTTCTACTCCCTGTGTCTAATCACTCAATGAGTGAGCAAAGGCTGCGGGTTGATAAGTGGTGATGTCATCTCTGCTTCTGTTGCCATAGTAACCTAACAAGCAGGTTACTATAGCAACAGTGATCTCCGATCACCTGATTCCCAGCGCCGCTTTTCATGGGCTGCATTACAGTGTGTGGCTGCCAATCCCTGCATGTAGGCTAACTCTGTAAAGAGCGCCAACATGCAGGGAAGGGGAGCCGAGCATGTGCCTGAGCATCTTGCCGGTACACGGTGCTCGCTGAGCATACTGAGTACTGAGATGCTCGGGCGAGCACCGCGTACCAGCGAGATGCACTAACAGTACAGGACCTTGCATGATGTCATAGTCATGTGACCAGTCTGTAGCCAATGAGATAATACAACATTCACACATGACTGATCACATGCTATGACATCACGGAAGGTGCTTTGGTTACCAGGCGGCACAGCGATGATTGTGCTCGGCAGCAGAAGCGGCGGTAGACAGAGTCTGCAGGACGCGTCACGGGACCTGTAAGTATAATGACAATGTTTATTATTACCTGTATTCTTTATTTTACAGCCCCCCACCCAATCCCATAACTGTAAAGTCCAAGATCGGTGATTGGACGCAAGATTGTGTTATCTCGATCCCGTTATTGATCTTTACAAAATGATTTGGTGAGTCTCCCCATTCCCGACCATCACTAGTCTCTGTCATTTAAATGTTACTCTTCTCAGATTATTTGGTAAAAAATGTTGACAGATTTTAGTTAAGACCTTTGCTTGCTTATAATGATTTGAGACTGTCTTCTTTGCAGACAGGTGACTTCAGGTTTTAATACCTATGTATAAAATGGCCCTTTACACTTTTTTTTATGCCGGTATTTGTAGAAAGAAGAGTAGGCATCTGGCTGTACAAGAAAACTTGTGGCACTTAGTGGGTTGGGCTAGATTCCACAACAGGGTCCATTGTAGACTGAAGCAGTGAAACCATCGAATGATCAAAAGTTGACCAACGAAGACCATACAAAAGGCATTTTTTAAAGATGGTGAACTCTAAATAAAGGCATTACAATAAAATTATAGTACATTGGAATAATAATTTTATTGGAATTTTTTTTTAATTAAAATTAATAGTTTAAGTTCATAATCAACTTCCATCAGCTGTATCAGAGAAATTCATGGACATATAAAAATAATTAATTGTAAGAAAATGCATTAATAAAACCTACTTTCTTATTGTTTTGTATTACGTGAAATACAGCTGGTTTTATTAATGTACAAGACACTTTAAAATATAAAAAATATATATATATTAGTAAATGAAAGGAACAAGCAAGATGGAAAAAGGTTTACAATTCAGGCTTGTTTTATAAGCTCAAGGCTGGAAATCCGGGAGTTAAATAATTAAGGTTGGACTTTATAAACTGCAGAAAGTTATTTATGGCGGCCATAATTCTGTCATTTTTTGAAGCATGTGAAAAACTATAAATGTTTTGCTATAATTGATTTTGTTGCTTGAAATATGATGAACACTTCAGGAATGAAAATAATTAATATGTGTATATGGCATGACTCTGAACCTCAGATAAATTGGTCCCTGTATTTAGATAAGCCAATCGACTGGAACATATTTAAACCTTGTTTAATACTTTGATGTCTATTTCATATATCTTAAGAATTAAAGTGAAAAGGGATAAAGTGGAAGAAATAAATCTGATCATTTGTTGTTTTTTCACTGATTTAAGCCGGAAGCACAGACCCTCCGAAACAATAAATTTAATGTTTGATTTGTGCAGTTCAGTTGAAACTGTTAACAGATAAGTTTCTTAATACGCTATCTGAACTGAGATTTGCTATGTGCATAATGAAAATAAACCCCAAAATATGGGGTCTTGTTAAAAGGACTACATAAGAGGAAAGGCCCCTTCTGTTTTCGAAAAGAGGAAAAAAAATTACTCTTTCATGTTTCTAATTTGAAGGACAAAAAGTCATGTTTAGGAAACCTGTAAAGCTGCACACAGTTCAAAATCTCTGTACCAAGCAGCATTTAATGGTTTTATATAGCATTATATTAAAGATTTATTTTCATAGAATCTTCATAATACAGCACCTTGGGGGCGGGCTCATTATCGGTGCAACCTGTGAAGAGGTAAGGTGGCTATGATCACCTCCAATGCCAGTTGAAATGGGCTTTATGAGCTATTTGACTGTAAAGGGTCCATATACCCTTTTCTGTGTGTTCGCCTGTCACACTAGATACGGGGAAGGTCACGCTAGGTACGGTGAAGTATGAAGCGCACGGCAAAAGGGAAGGGAAAGACCTGTGTCTAGGGATTGAAAAGATGGTGACCCCTGACCGAATCTACTGCTGGTCCCTGGGGTCTCTCATCACCCTAGATAAGTTCCACACCTATGCGCAGAGCCAGATAGTTACATAGTTACATATCCAAAAGTAATGATAATCAATAATAAGCACAATGAATATATTAAAAAAAAAAAAATTTCTACATAGTCTCCTAACAAGTCTATACATTTAGTCCATCTCTTTTCTAAACTTAGAATTCCCTTCGAGAAAAATTCTTGATCTTGACCCTCAAAAAAATCCCCAACAGCGGTTATCACGTCGCTATTGTTGTCAAATTTCTTGCCCCGGAGGTGTTCCTTGAGGCGAGGAAAGAGAAAGAAGTCACTGGGGGCTAGATCTGGCGAATAGGGGGGGTGTTCCACCAGTTCAAAGCCCGCTTCTTGAATGGTTGCCATGGCAACTGCAGCTTTGTGAGCCGGTGCGTTATCTTGGTGAAATAGCACTCCAGCCCGCAGTTTGCTGCGCCTTTTCTCCTTGATAGCCTCCCGCAATCTTCTTATTTGTTCTGCATAGTAGGAGCTCATAAGAGTGGCTCCTTTCTCCAAATAGTCCACCATAATAATTCCTTCAGCATCCCAAAAAACGGACGCCATAACCTTCCCTGCTGGACTTGACACTTTGAATTTCTTCGGCGTCGGTTCGTCGTCTCGTTTCCATGTCATCGATTGTTGTTTAGTTTCGGGATCAAAGTGGTGAATCCAGGTCTTGCCCATGGTCAAAAAACGTGACAAAAAATTCTCCGTCTGCTTGGAACTTTTCGAGATTTGCTATTTAAATGTCAACTCGTTTCTTCTTTTGCTCGTGAGTTAACATTTTTGGCACCCAACACACGGAGACCTTTCTCATATGCAATTCTTTTGCAAGGATCATTTGAATACTGCCTTATGAGATCCCTGTGACCTCAGCTACATGCCTGATAGTCACTCTTCGATCTGCCAATACAACTTCTTCAACTTTTTTCAAGTTTTCTTCATTGAGGGACATGGATGGGCATCCTTCACGCTCGATGTTCTTCCCAGCTTAAATTTCTTGGCCCAGCGTGCAACTGTGGAATATGGAAGAGAAGAGTCCCCCAATGTTTCCACTAAGTCGCTGTGTATGCCTTTGGTAGTCATTTTTTTCAAGCAGAGGTATTTGATGACAGCTCTGAGCTCGTTTTTTTTCCATTTTGATGTTCACTCCTCGGCAGTTCATATTCAAATGAATGTAGCTCCCGGGAATCGGGGCATATTTGAGTGATTTTTTTTTTCCTGGACTAGTGGGTACCTAAGATAGAAGAAAATATTTTATTTTAATTTCTGTGTGCAATAGAAATAACCGATTATCATTACTTTTGGATCACCCCTCGAAGTTACATAGTTACTTAGGTTGAAAAAAGACCTAGGTCCATCTAGTTCAACCTTCCTCCACCTGTTCTACATTTGGTCACTAAGTCATTTATAACCAGCAATGTTTTGTGTACTGAGGAAATCATCCAGCCCTTTTTTGAAAGCTGTTATAGTATCTGCCATTACGACCTCTTGTGGTAGGGCATTCCACAGTCTGACTGCTCTAACTGTAAAGAACCCTTTCCTATTTAGCTGTCAGAATCGCTTTTCTTCCACTCGCAGTGTATGCCCCCTGGTCCTGAGTATTGTCTTTGGAAGAAATAAGTCATGTGCCAGTCATTTATATTGGCCACACATGTATTTATACATATAAATGAGATCTCCTCTGAGACGTCTTTTTTCTAAGCTAAACATATCTAACTTTTTCAACCTCTCATCATACGGGAGACCTTCCTTCCATTCCTTGTAGTAAGCTAGTTGCCACCTTTGAACTGACTCTAACTTCTGAATGTCCTTTTTAAAATGTGGAGTCTTAAACTGGATCCCATATTCCAGCTGTGGCCTTACAAGTGATTTATAGAAGGGTAACAATACGTTGGGATCACGGGATCTAATCTCTCTTTTTATACACCCTAAAATCTTGTTTGCTTTAGCAGCTGCTGCTTGACATTGAGTGCTGCTGCTCAGCTTATTTGTAATGAGAATACCCAAGTCCTTCTCCTGTTCTGTAGTCCCAAGTTTACTTCCATTTAATGTATACGCAGTTATAGGATTACTCCGTCCTAGGTGCATTAATTTACATTTATCAACATTAAGGCTTTTGTGTGCACTAGAAATGTGAAGTTTCTCAAGAAATTTTTTTGAGAAACTTCTGGGAGTGGAAGATTTCTGGACCTCCGGAAAAAATCCAGACCAAATCCGCGGTAAATCCGCTTGCGGATTTGCCGCGGATTAGCCGCGAATTTGCCACGATTTCCCCGCAGGTTGTTCCCTGCGGATTTTGCAGGATGTACTGCAGAAATCCGCAGGTACCTGCGGAAATGAATTGATATGCTCATTTTCTCAAGAAATTTTCTCAAGAAAATCTTCTCAAGGAAATTTCTTGAGAAAAATCTGCAGCGTGCGCACAGCTATTTTTTTTTCTCATAGGATTTGCTGGGTAATGTCTGCACTAAGATTGCAGACATTTCTCAAGAAATTTCCGCAGCAAATCCGCGGGTAAATCCGCGGGTAAAACGGCCTAGTGCGCACATAGCCTAAATCTCATTTGCCAAGTGTCTTCCCATTCTGACATCTTATCCAGATCTTTTTGAAATATTGTACTATCAAGGTCAGTTTTTAATATCCTACATAGTTTGGTGTCATCAGCAAAGACTGATACTTTATTATCAAATCATCCACAAGGTCATTAATAAAGAGATTAAAAAGAATCGGTCCTAGCACAGATCCCTGTGGTCCCCACTGCTGATTATAGCTCATTTAGAGAATGCACCATTTATGACTACTCTTTGTTTCCTATCTTGTAGCCAATTCCTTACCCAGTTACATATAGTTTCCCCTAGTCCTTGCTTCTAGAGCTTTAGTATAAGGCTATTATGTGGTACAGTATCAAATGCCTTTGCAAAGTCCAAATAAATCACATCAGCTGCATTACCAGTATCCAGGTTTACACTTATTCCCTCATAGAACCCCAACAGGTTGGTTAGACACGACTTATCTTTCATGAATCCATGCTGTCTGTCAGTTATTATATTATTTTCTGCAATATATTTTTGCATGTCATCCCTTAAAATGCCCTCAAAAACTTTGCATACTACTGATATCTGGCTTACTGGATGGTAGTTGCCTGGATCTACCCTCTTACCTTTCTTAAATATCGATACCAAATCAGCAATCCTCCAATCCTGAGGCACTAACCTTGTTACAAGCGAGTCTAAAAAGATGAGATACAGTGGTCTGTTGATTACGGAGCTCAATTCCCTCAATGTTCATGGATGAATGCCATCTGGCCCGGGGGATTTTTCAATGTTTAATTTACCCAGATGTAAGCGTACTTTTTCTTGTGTTAAATTAATGATATCAGGTGGTGAACTTTGATTTTTGACTTGTTGAATGATCCCTCGTACAGTCAGTTCCTTGGTGAACACAGATGAGAAATGCCTATTTAATATCTCAGTCTTTTGTTTGTCCTCTTATAACTAACTTGTTATTATATTTTAAGGGGCCAATACTATCCTTTGTTTTCCTTTTGGCATTAATGTATTTATAAAAGATTTTGGGATTTATTTTAATGTCACTGGCGATTTTTGTTTCAGTAGCTAATTTTGCTTGCTTGATTTCTAATTTGCATTTCCTATTGATATCTTTAAACTTCTGAAATGCTATTTCTGTATTCTCAGCCTTTTAAACGCCAGATTTTAAACGCCCATTGTTTTTGTTTTATTATACTTTGTACAGTTTTTTTTATCCATTGTGGTTTCTTTTTATCCCTGGACATTTTATTACCAGAGGTTATACGTTTGTTACAGGACTCTAGCAATATATCCTTAAACTTTCCCCATTTATGTTCTGTATCCCCAGTTACCATGACGTTTTTCCAATCTACGCATTTAAGCTCTTCCCTTAATTTGTTGAAATCAGCTTTCCTAAAATTCCAGGTTTTAACATTTCCCCTTTGAAATATTCTATTGAATATTACTTTGAAGCTTACCATATTATGATCGCTGGTGCCCAAGTGCTCCCGGACCTGTAGATCTGAAATTGTATCCGGTCTATTTCACAGAACCAGATCTAGCAAATTATCTCCCCTTGTGAGAGGAAATTGTCTTGAATAGTCGATATGAACTTACAGCTTTTAGCACAACCAGAAGATTCTATGTCCCACTGAATGTTTGAATAGTTGAAATCCCCCATAATAAAAACCCGATTATTACTTTTATTAGCCGCCTTTTCAATTTGTTGCAGCATTTCACCCTCTACCTGTTCAGTTATGTTAGGAGGCTTATAGCAAACTACAACCATACCTGACCTTAGGTATCCCTAGTGCTGGGCCCTAAATAGGAATGGATGGGATGAGTTCATCATCAATCACACTAAACAATATAGAAGACACAAGGGAGACACAAAGGGGAAAACATGAGCTACGTATCATTAGATGACGCAGATAGACGTTCAGCAGCCCTTTTAGCAATGATACCACAGAGAAGTACAAGCCATCTGCTTGCAACCTCGGTTTGAAGGAACTGAAAATATCACCAGCACAGTCCAAAGGAAGAAAAGGGTATTTAAACACTAAGGGCGGCTTTGCACGTTGCGACATTGCACGTGTGATGTCAATGGGGTCAAATCGAAAGTGACGCACATCCGGCGTCGCAGTCGATATCGCAACGTGCAAATCCTTTTTGATACGATGAACGAGCGCAAAAGCGTCGTTATCGTATCATCGCTGCAGCCTCCGACATTTCCATAATGCCGGTGGAGCGACAGGTGCGATGTTGTTCCTCATTCCTGCGGCAGCACACATAGCTGTGTATGAAGCCGCAGGAGCGAGGAACTTCACCTTACCTGCCGCCGGCTGCAATGAGAAGGACGGAGGTGGGCGGGATGTTTACATCCTGCTCATCTCCGCCCCTCCACTCGCTGTGATGCTGCACGACCCGCCCCCTTAGGAAGGAGGCGGGTCGCCGGCCAGAGGGACGTCGCACGGCAGGTATGTGCGTGTGAAACTGCCGTAGAGATAATAATCGCTACGGCAGCTTTCACTAGATATTGCACGTGCGACGGGGGCGGGACTATCGCTGCAGCATCGGTAACACATTGTTACCGATGTCGCAGCGTGCAAAGCCCGCCTAAGGGAATACTGTCAATCAACAGCTAGGTGGAAGGCCAGCTTCAGCTGGGTCCAAATAGGAGAGAAATGAATCCAGCAGGCAAACTACCTATACCAATGAATACTGACAGCAAGAACAATGGAAAGCCAAAGAGCATTCTGCGCAGCCAAATGCTGTGACTTTCAATGGCCAGAAACCACATGACACACCCGTGACACCAAAAAAATCGACCAAGACCATTTAATGACGGTACTCTATAAAGAAGAACCAAATTTATATAATACCCATAAAATCAATTTTATTAATCAAATATTTAAAAGTCACAATTGACATTCAGACAAACAAACACACAGTGTGTGTGTAGTGTGAAAAATAGATACTTAGTGGAGAGGTATGAGGAAGATAATAGAGGGGCCAGAGGTAAATGTAAGGCAGGGATACTTGAAGTTAGATAGTAGGGGTGCTGTCTGTCCCTCCTCTCGGTCCTACCTGACAATGGGGCTTTAAGCACCCTAATTTTGTGGTGCCCCCTGGTGTTCCCCGCCTCTATTTAAACTTTTGATTTCTTTCAATCTGGTCAGGCGTCTACCTCTGCACAAGAGGTGTTATACCCTTGGTGTTACGGGGGGCTGTCTGATAATAACTTAAAGGAGTATCAGACAGTCAGGGTCCACCGTGCAAAGACTCTGCTGCAGACTATGGCAGAGTGCAATACCTCTGTTAACTCACAGAAGGATATAATAAGTAAGTAAAGCAATTCCTCCCTTACTTGGAGGGTGTGTGGAATGATCTCTGTTAATAATCACAGAGACAAAGGCAATGTGTGCGAAATGGCACCTACCTAGGTCCGCTCTTCTAGTGGTGGAAAAGAGACGAACAGCAGCGTAAGCCACACAAAGCTCCTACCTGCGTTCGCTCCACTAGTGTGCGAGGACACGAACCACTAGATATGGCACCTGCCTAGGTCCGCTCTTCTAGTGGTGCAAAAGAGACGAACAGCAGCGTAAGCCGCACAAAGCTCCTACCTCTGTTCGCTCCCCTAGTGTGCGAGGATACGAACAACTGCCAGACGCAGTATAAGGAACGTTACCCTAGCGGCAACGTCCACCTACGAGTCGAACCACAAGGCCCAGCCAGACCATGTGCCTCAGGCACCTGCCTATGTCCGCTCCCCTAAGAGGTAAGGATACGGACAGCAGCCGAAGCTGTAAGGTATAAGAACGCTACCCTGCCGGTAGCGCTCACCTAGCATAGACAGAGGAATGCCTAGAGGAACGCGCACAGAGCGTCTACTCTTATGCATGAACCAAGAGGACTGAGCGCCATGCGGCGTGTGTCAGGGTCTTATATAGACTCTGTGCCTCATCCAAGATGGAGGACACCAGAGCCAATCCGCTGCCAGAACAACAGGAGTGACGTCATGCTGGCCTATCACCGAGCAAGGCATCACAAGCACATGACCAGCGACCAATCGGCATAGAAGGTGTCAGAGACATGTGACCTCGTGTCAGCGATGATGTCACCCGCACATGTGCAATGGCTCCAAGATAGGACTTAGTCTCCGGCGCTCGCACATGTGCAGTAGCAAGAAATCTGGACTTAGTCTCCAGCGCTCGCACATGTGCAGTAGCAAGAAATCTGGACTTAGTCTCCAGCGCTCGCACATGTGCAGTAGCAAGAAATCTGGACATAGTCTCCAGTGCTCGCAGCAACCGTAACAGTACCTCCCCCTCAAGGGCCCCCCTCCCGGCGACGCAGGTAATCGGCAACTAAGTCGGGAGCATGGACAGCCTCCTCAGGCTCCCAAGAGCGATGTTCCGGGCCATAACCCTCCCAATCTATCAAGAAGAACCTGCGCCCTCTAACCATCTTAGAACCAACTATGGCTCGTACCTCATAGCTAGAGCGAGAGGAATCAGAGGCAGGAGAGTGCACTTCACGAGCGTGAGGTAAAATTGCCGGCTTTAGCAGTGAAACATGGAATTTGTCATGAATCCTAAGATGGACGGGTAACTTCAATTGGTAGACTACAGGATTTACCTGTCGAAGAACCTCATAAGGACCCAGGAAGCGAGGAGCAAATTTGACAGAGCTCACTCTAAGTCTCACGTGTTTTGCAGAGAGCCACACAAAGTCCCCTGGAGAAAAGACAGGAGCCGGGCGACGAAACCGATCGGACACCGTCTTCATACGGTCCTTAGCTGCTTGGATCGACTCTTGAGTCCGATCCCAAACCTCTCTGGCATTAATTGCCCAGTCGGCCACAAGAGGAGGAGGTGCAGCAGCGGGAAACGGTACCGGTACCCTAGGGTGTTGCCCATTATTGAGTACGAACGGTGTCTGCCCAGTGGCCTCAGCCAGCGAATTGTTAAGGGCAAATTCTGCCCAGGGTAGGAGGAAGGACCAGTTATCGTGGTTCTCAGCAACAAAGTGTCGAAGGTATATAATCATAGATTGATTGGTACGTTCAACCAAACCATTGGTCTCCGGATGGTATGCCGAAGAGAGATTCAACTCAATTTGCAGAAGGCTACAAAGATCTCGCCAGAAACGAGAAGTAAATTGCGGGCCTCTATCACAAATGATACGATCTGGCATCCCGTGAAGCCTAAAGACATGCTTGAGGAATAGTTTGGCTAGTACCCTGGAAGATGGGATTCTCGATAACGGTACGAGATGAACTATCCGGGAGAAATGGTCCGTAATGACCCACACAAATCTATGTCCCTGTGAACATGGAAGATTACCCACAAAGTCCATGCCTACCACCTCCCATGGTCTATCTGGCACTGGTAAAGGATGCAAGAGCCCAGCCGGTCTCTGCCGTAATGGACGGTTGCGAGCACACGAGTAGCAGGAACTGACATATCTCTTGACGTGGCTGGCTAAGTGTGGCCACCAATACCACCTCTCCAGTAACTCTCGTGTCCGCCTAATACCAAAATGCCCACCCACCTTTGAGGTGTGGGCCCATGACAGTATATCATTCTGTTGATCAGGCGGAACAAAGGTCTTGCCCGGTGGGATTTGGTCTAACGTCACAGGGGAGAGCGTATGAAAAACCCTGGAGGGAAGGATAAGACGAGGTTCGTCAATCTCTTCCTGGGTAGAAAGCATAGAGCGAGACAGGGCGTCTGCCTTGTTATTCTTACTCCCAGACAGATAGTTGATGGAGAAGTGAAAGCGGGAGAAAAACAAGGACCAGCGGGCTTGGCGAGGATTCAGACGCTGAGCGGTTTGTAAGTACGTCAGATTCTTATGGTCTGTATAGACCTGGAAAGGATGTTTCGCTCCTTCCAGCAAGTGACGCCACTCCTCCAAGGCTAATCTCAAGGCGAGCAGTTCCCTATCCCCAATGGTATAGTTTATCTCTGCCGGTGAAAAGGTTTTCGCAAAGAAGAAACACGGCCTTTTTCTACCTGCACCGTTCTTTTGATACAAAACCGCACCAGCACCCACTGAAGAGGCATCAACCTCTAAGAGGAAGGGCTTACTCTCATCGGGTCTTTGAAGAACGGGTGCAGTTGAAAAGTGTCTTTTTACTGCCTCAAAAGCCTGAGATGTCTCAGTAGACCAGGCTTCGGGATTAGCACCTTTCTTAGTCAAGGCCACCAAAGGGGCCACCAAAGTAGAAAAATGGGGTATGAACTGCCTGTAATAATTTATGAATCCTAAGAAGCGTTGCACCGCCTTCAAGGAATGAGGTTCGGACCATTGCAGGACAGCAGAGAGCTTCGCAGGATCCATAGCCAGGCCCTCTTGTGAGATAATGTAACCCAAAAAAGGCAATGAGGACTGCTCGAATACACATTTCTCGAGTTTAGCAAACAATGAGTGCTCCCTTAAACGGGAAAGGACACGAACGACATCCTGACGATGAGTCTCCAGATCAGGAGAAAAAATCAGGATGTCGTCCAGATACACCACTACTGAGGATAACAGTAAATCCCTGAACACATCGTTTACGAAGTCCTGAAATACTGCGGGTGCATTACATAACCCAAAAGGCATGACGAGGTATTCATAGTGACCGTCTCGGGTGTTAAAAGCGGTCTTCCATTCGTCACCCTTTCGAATTCGTACCAAGTTATACGCACCCCGCAGATCCAACTTCGTAAAAACTTTAGCTCCTCTCAGTCTGTCAAAGAGCTCCGAAATTAAAGGTAATGGGTATTTGTTCTTTATTGTGATTGCGTTGAGACCCCTGTAATCTATGCAGGGACGCAAATCACCCTCTTTCTTCCGAACAAAGAAAAACCCAGCTCCCGCGGGAGAGACAGACTTACGAATGAACCCCTTCTCTAAACTCTCTCTTATATAGGTCGACATGGCCTCCGACTCAGGTATCGACAGGGGGTAAACTCTGCCTTTAGGTGGAACCGAACCTGGGATAAGGTCTATGGCACAGTCATACGGCCTATGGGGTGGAAGAACCTCAGCACCCTGTTTGGAGAACACGTCAGCGAAATCCAGATAGGGTGTAGGTATGGGAGAGAGATCAGTAGATGCAACCGCAATGACCTTAGGTGGTAAGGGAAGACATCGGGACTGACATTTCGAACCCCAACTAATAATGCTGTCAGACTCCCAGTCAATGTGAGGAGCATGAGTCCGAAGCCATGGGAGACCCAGAAGGACGTCGTCTATACCCTCAGGCAAAACAAGAAAAGAAATCTCCTCTATGTGACCCTGAGACAGGGAAAGGCGCAAGGGAACTGTCCTCAATGTAATGGAGTCAGACAACATAGTTCCATTAACAACACGGACAGGAATAGGCGCCTCTAACATGATAGAGGGAATATTGTGTCCCTTTACAAATCCTGAGGACACAAAAGTCCCGTCAGCTCCGGAATCCACAAAAGCCATAATAGGCCATGTATTCTCAGATAACGAGAGCTGACCTGGGATACAACACTTAGAGGGTGCAGAAGACGTCTCTAGTAACCCCCCTCTAATGGTTACTAGGCCAGGGAGTTTCCCTGACGACTAGGACACTTGTTGGCATAGTGCCCAGCCTGACGACATACGTAACATATAGGAGGACCAGACTTGCGTAGTCTGGAGAACGTATGACCTAACTCCATAGGAGTGGGAGATGTTTCAGATGCTGAGGAAGATGGTAGTGGACCCTCAACAACTGGAATAGGCCGATGCTTAGGGCGTGAGGAAGAGACCTCGAGTCTACGTTCCTTATGGCGTACATCGATCCTCGTTGCTACTGTGATCAAGTCCTCCAGAGAAGCAGGGACCTCACGAGTAGCAAGAGCATCCTTGACATAGCCTGCCAACCCTCTCCAGAAGATAGGAATCAACACCTTCTCTGGCCAATCTAGTTCTGCCACCAGAGTTCTAAAAGCAATGGCATAAGAACTAGTGGATAACGAACCCTGAGATAGATCTAACAGTCTCAGGGCCGCATCATGGGTAACCTCCGGACCCATGAATACCGCCTTAAGAGCATCAAGAAAGTCTTGATGTCTCAGAGTAACCACATCAGAGCGCTCCCATAGGGGAGTCACCCATTCTAAGGCTTTGTCCTGAAGTAAGGAGATGATAAAGCCTACTCTGGACCTCTCCGTAGAGAAGCGAGAAGAGTTGACCTCTAGGTGTATCTGACACTGACTAATGAAAGCACGACATGATCTGGCATCGCCAGAATATCTGTTTGGCAGAGCAAGTCGAGGATCATGTGCAGATGTCACCATGGTCTGAGGTTTATCCTCTATACTCTTGAGCCGTGACTCAAGTACTTGTATGTAACGGTGTAACTGCTGATATTCTGCCATAATTGCCAGACCCTTGGCTCAGTCCTAATGTTACGGGGGGCTGTCTGATAATAACTTAAAGGAGTATCAGACAGTCAGGGTCCACCGTGCAAAGACTCTGCTGCAGACTATGGCAGAGTGCAATACCTCTGTTAACTCACAGAAGGATATAATAAGTAAGTAAAGCAATTCCTCCCTTACTTGGAGGGTGTGTGGAATGATCTCTGTTAATAATCACAGAGACAAAGGCAATGTGTGCGAAATGGCACCTACCTAGGTCCGCTCTTCTAGTGGTGCAAAAGAGACGAACAGCAGCGTAAGCCGCACAAAGCTCCTACCTGCGTTCGTTCCACTAGTGTGCGAGGACACGAACCACTAGATATGGCACCTGCCTAGGTCCGCTCTTCTAGTGGTGCAAAAGAGACGAACAGCAGCGTAAGCCGCACAAAGCTCCTACCTCTGTTCGCTCCCCTAGTGTGCGAGGATACGAACAACTGCCAGACGCAGTATAAGGAACGTTACCCTAGCGGCAACGTCCACCTACGAGTCGAACCACAAGGCCCAGCCAGACCATGTGCCTCAGGCACCTGCCTATGTCCGCTCCCCTAAGAGGTAAGGATACGGACAGCAGCCGAAGCTGTAAGGTATAAGAACGCTACCCTGCCGGTAGCGCTCACCTAGCATAGACAGAGGAATGCCTAGAGGAACGCGCACAGAGCGTCTACTCTTATGCATGAACCAAGAGAACTGAGCGCCATGCGGCGTGTGTCAGGGTCTTATATAGACTCTGTGCCTCATCCAAGATGGAGGACACCAGAGCCAATCCGCTGCCAGAACGACAGGAGTGACGTCATGCTGGCCTATCACCGAGCAAGGCATCACAAGCACATGACCAGCGACCAATCGGCATAGAAGGTGTCAGAGACATGTGACCTCGTGTCAGCGATGATGTCACCCGCACATGTGCAATGGCTTCAAGATAGGACTTAGTCTCCGGCGCTCGCACATGTGCAGTAGCAAGAAATCTGGACTTAGTCTCCAGCGCTCGCACATGTGCAGTAGCAAGAAATCTGGACTTAGTCTCCAGCGCTCGCACATGTGCAGTAGCAAGAAATCTGGACATAGTCTCCAGTGCTCGCAGCAACCGTAACACTTGGCTTCACAATCCAGTAAAGGCTCCCCTGATGAGTTTGCTGTTACGAAACGCGTAGGGAGACTGGAGTACGCCGCTAATGGATCTCAATTTGAGGGGTTGGTGGTAGCTAAGCATTAAATAGCTCCCCTTCTGTGATCCTTCCACCACCAGGGTTATGAACAAAAGACATACCGGTGAGACCACTCCAATTTATTTGCCTTTCACTTAAGGTTTTTGTTTGCCTCTGCAATTTTATATTGCGAATAGGGTTTTGTTGTGACTTTCCAACAGAGGTCAGCTCACTTTTGCTGTACCTCCCCACGCACCGGATCGTCACTTTATGTGTTTATTGACTGTGAATTTTCCCCTGTTTTTAAATTACCATTAAAAGTTACATTTTAATATTTTACCCTGCTATTTCACATTTAACCCTTTGGGTATCTGCTCTTGCTACTGCTATATCCCTCCTGCTTTTGTGCCCTCGCACAGAAAGCCCTGAGCCGGTGCCCGCGGACCCTTTTGGATGGCATCAGTCTCTTTCCCTTGGCCTTTTAGGAGCACCTTCCAGCAAACTCGTTTCCAGTTGTGGCTTCGGTGCTTTCAGTCACCTCAGCCTCTGGTTTTACTAGTGGAGTACATAGGTTCTTCTCCTCTAGCCTAGGGACCAGTCCCCAATTTGCAGCCAAGTTTCTCCACTCAGTTGCTGTATGTGGAACAGGGCCATGGGGGGCTAGCGCACTTCCCAAGGTCCCTGGGACCCCTTCTGTCTTGCACCCGGCCTGAGCTGCACAGCTCCAGGCCACAGGTTTTTACTTTTTCACCGCTCTTCTCTGACTCTCCACAATTCACTACTGTGTTCCCACTCTACTACTGTGTTCCCACTCTTAAGACTCCACCCCCCCGGCCTGCCTTTGGGTTCAGCACTTCCTTTCCATGTCTGATGAGGTGTTGCTTAATCTGGGTGTTGTGTTTTGTGTGAACCGGTGGAGGACCTCCTCCATACCCAGCATGGAATACCACACCTCTGGATGAGGTGCACTACCTCTGTGGCGACTGAAGCCTCAGGGGTGCTACATATAGGGGCCACAATGACTAGTCACTCCATGCACAGCTCTATGACTGAAAGCCTGTGGGTACTGGGAAGAATAATGTTAATTTTCTCCCAGTAGCTGCCTTTTCAGTAAGGCAGCTGAACAGTATTGCAATGCTATTAACATGCATATTTATCCTACATTTCCATGTTAATAGCAATACCAGGACATGACAGGTTACATTTAAAAGTCAATTTAGAAAAGTATTTGAGCAATATTTAACCCCATATGACAACATATAATTATCTGATTATGTTTAAAATTTAATACATATTTTTAGACTTTCAGCAAAGTTTTTCTTGAAGTATCAATTTCACATGTATGCAATATGAATACCAATATCTCAAAAGGGCATATGTTGTCAAGTTACATTAACAATAAAGCATTTGCACCAGGACCCAATGTTACTTTCTCAGATACATTGTATTTATTATTTACCTCTTTCCAAAATTATTTTCTTAGCATTCTCAATATTTTTCTGTAGCGTTAAATTAAAATAACAACTATGACAAAACTAATATAATATCCCAAAAGTACAACTTGTCCACCAGCCAGCTGTAAAAGGATTACATTTAGACTTTTAAAATACCCTCCACCTTCTAGAACATGCACTTTAATTCCCTGACAGTGATCCTATTATCCCATGATTAATGGGATTTCTCTCAATGGACTTCCTGAAGATGTATAAAAGTGTTAATCAGATGATGTGAAAAAGGCCTGACCTGAGGGTGAAAGGGTCAAACTCTAAATTTATGAAAAAACCCAAAAGATGCTTTTCGTGATAGATGATGGTGATGAAGGGGTATTGTTTATTGTACAATCACAGTATTATTTTCTGCTTTATAATGCCTAATTTTTAATCATTAAATATTTATGTTTAATGATTGGGCAGAAATTACAATAAGGTTTGAACGTTTTTCCATCATGTTAACATTTGTCAATCCTCAAAAATTAGGTTGTAATTTTTACCACCGTATGGTAGGCTGAGATCTGACTTGGCCTCTAATTTATGCTCTTTTCAGTGACTTTTCTGTTTTTATTTGTACACATTTAATAGAATCTTATGCGCTTATCCTATCATCCAGGCATTACATTCAGTCCTGGATTATTTTTCTGTGTTGCTCGTTTGAAAAATATAAAAAAGCAAAAAAGAGGAATAAATATCATTACCTACAGCAAAGATGGAACTGCAGCTGTATATTGCTCAGGACAAAAGACTACTACTAAAGCAGGATACAGCTAAACCCCCACTAAGTGGAGGCATCACAGGTGCAGGAGGAGCAACTCACACTCACTTCAAAATATGGAGGAGTAGATTGCTAGATGGTAAAACTGCACACTGGTGGCTTGCATAGAGCGCTGTTCACACTAGCAGACGCACAGTCACAAGCCCGCAGCCTATTAGGCGACGCCCATACTATTAGATAGGCGGACTGCCAAGCCATACCCCAACTGCGCACTACATAGGTGCAGGATTTCTAATAGCAAGGCCTAACAAAAAGGGGCCTGGCTGTATCCTGTACAAAAAAATATGAGTTTTTTTTGTTAGCGTTATTACCATAATAATAATAATAATATTTATTCCCTTATATAGCGCTATTAATTCCACAGCACTTTACATACATTGGCATAAGACGGAAGCCTACAACCATCGTCACGGGAACCTCATGCTTGTAGGTCCCTGCACTTTTATATTATATATAGTGTAGGGACCTACAAGCATGAGGTTCCCGTGACGAGGGTTGTAGGCTTCCATCTTATGGCCATAACGCTAACAAAAAAACTCATATTTTTTTTTGTACAGGATACAGCCAGGCCCCTTTATGTTAGGCCTTGCTATTAGCGTAACTGCCCCTACATAGTGCGCAGTTGGGGTATGGCTTGGCAGTCAGCCTGATCTAATAGTATGGGCGTCGCCTAATAGTCTGCGGGTTTGTGACTGTGCGTCTGCTAGTGTGAACAGTGCTCTATGCAAACCACCAGTGTGCAGTTTTACCATCTAGCAATCGCCTCCTCCATGTTTTGAAGTGTGTGTGTGAGTTCCTCCTCCTGCACCTGTGATGCCTCCATTTAGTGGGGGTTTAGCTGTATCCTGCTGGAGTAGTAGTCTTTTCGTTTGAAAAATAGATCAATCACTTTCCTGCTTTCATTTGCAGAAGTTTAACTTCTGCTCCTTCCAGAGCTTCACTCATAATAATCCTCAACATCAGTGAGATGATGTTTTATGGTTTTCACAATAGCCTTCCATGCTGGGAACTCAGAGCTCTTTATGGTGATAAGAAGATGCATCAAGAACCGGACAGGTGACATTGAGCAGCGGAAGGGTCAAAATTGAGTAGAGGCAAAACTATGTCCATGCCATCTACATCCACTGGTGCACAGCACCCATTTGGAGGATCCTATGCAGCTTATGCTGCCACATCCCACCCGGAGCCCCTTTAATTGCTCCATTAACTCTACCCATGTGCCTATACCCCGCTCTTTTGACACAGATATCCTTGAGAAAGACCTCCAATAGGTCAAAACATTGGATAATTTCTGTGGTGCCAAATTGGAGCAAAGTAAAAAAAAAAAATCATCTTTTGCAACTATACTGTATCAGTCTTTGTTTATTTTACAGCTGAGGTTTTTTTTGTCTACTGAGGACTTAGTCCTTTCCTCGAGCACAAAACCATTACCCAGTGTGCCAGTGTTTCCCCTCCTACACTGCACTAATAACCTTCAGTAACTGGACTCTGCTAAACAAATAAAGTGGCTAACTAATGAGGCCTGCGCTAAACCCTAACTTCTCTTCTTCCACAGAGCTGCAGTTCTTTGACTCTTTCGGGTGGTATCTCTTTTTGTCTCCGGGATCGCTGATCTCAAGCGCTCCCCAGTCTGGTATTGGCTCATCTGCTAACAGGGCTCTGCCATGGTCCTGCTTCCAGTATCTCTCTTGCAGCATGCCACTGCACTTCTCTCCCAGCCACCATTTTTGGACACTTGTAAGGCAATGTTTCCTCTCATTCTCTCAGGTGACCTAACTTCTCCTGTTCCCACCCTAAACTCTTCTCCAGCCCTTTCTCCTCTTTACGCACTTTTTTGGGCAGGGTTAGTTTAATTATACAGAAGAGAGCACTGACTCTGCCGGTTAGTACTCAAAACACAAAACAAGGGGGAGCACCATCTCTTAAAGTCACAGTATGCTTATCTATTCATAGGGGTGACACCCCTACACATGTGTTAAAGAACATGATACCTTGCTTAACTAAAAATGTAACACCCCTGCAACTGTGTCATTACAGGGTATTAAATGTTACCCCATTTTTCCCGGGCAAGAGGAGAAGAGTCCACACACACACACACTGGCAGGAAGGAGTTAAAAATTCTTCAGCATGTAGTTTTAGCCTGCATGACTCATCCTGTCTCCTTAAGAGCAGGTGTGCAGGTCCCCATGACAACCTGATGGGAGGGGGGCCTGAAATAAGGAGTAAAGTGCAGAGCAGACCGAAAGTTTAGTCAGAAGTCCGAGGCTGCAGGAGAGTGCAGACCTCCACAGAGAGCAGCTCCTGCTGAGCAGATGCCACGAGAGCAGGGCTGATAACATCTGAAGAAGGGAATGGAGCTGAGGACTGGGGATCTTTGGAGAACGTTGTACCCAGTGGCGGTTGGTGTAGTGCCCGCTACTGGGTAAGAGAGAGACAGAATGGTGGCGGGTCCCCAAGATGCTCCATGTCACGGGGATAGCATTAACGCACCGAAAAAGAGGGACCCCCAGATCACTCCACTGGACCCTTCTTCTTACCTGCCCGGGACCGACCAGAGGCTACAGGCGGCGAGGACCAGCACCTGGGTGCGATGTGGAACGGACTTGAAAATAAAGAGAAACTGGAACCCGCACTCCGTGACTGGTGTGAGTAATGCCGCCGCCCTGTACCCCCCGATGTCCCTGAGGACTGTTTCCCTGGGTCTCATTAACCTCCCGAGGCTCCACCCGTGGGGAGAAAATCCACCTGGCTGCCACGGAGAGAGACTGAACAGTGGCTGCTGAACACCATGCCGCATACCATGGATAGCGCTGCTAGCATCCCCCATCCCCATCCCATACCGTTTCCTGGGGGAGAGCGGTGGCAGAGGAGGCCGAGACCTCAATGGCTGCCGTGAGCGATGGCAAGCTCCCCAAAAACCCCGTTACCCTCCTTCCATCCCCCTTGTCACACCGGACTGACTGTCGGACTCTCCTTTTATTGAAACCCGCCGGGGTCACGGAAGCCGGATCGAGCCACTCACAGCCTGACCCTGAATACCACTGGTCCGGTGACACTGCCATCCCTGCAGGCCCCAGCGCGGGTGTTTCAAAAAGGATAAAACATTCTCAGCAGAGTTGAACATATTTTTTATAACTAGAGTTTGCAGGCTTCGTCAAATTCTCCCCCAAAATTCCATGTTCGTAAATTTACTGTGAATTGCAATCCTGGGTGGGATAGCTTCCTTGCTTGGCTAAGCTACTACCATGTGATGCCATAGTTACAATGCAACAAGGGGTAGCAAAAGCAGCCATGCAAAACATTGCTAGTCTGCTTGCTGATGCTTTAGCAGCATGTGAAGTGGAATTTATTTATTATTTTGTGATTCTTGCGAATGAATCCCAGTATTTGAATTCATGGGCACCTGCTAATTTCAGGAGGCTTGACTCAAAGTTAATCCTCTGCGAATCAATTTGCTCAACTCAAATTTCCAGCATCCATTGCAGGAAAATATTAGAATCCTCTTCATTGTGAATCAGGTTAGGTTCATATTAGGCAGTGTACACATCTACATTAGAGGTTCCCCTGTGACTCTTTATAGCATATTCTGTCAACATAATTAATTACAGCTAGTGAAGAATGAAAAGTGAGCACTACCATGCTCAGGTGCTCAGTTTTAGTAACTGGTGATGAGCGAGCACTATGATGCTCGGGTGCTTTGGACTCGTAACTAGTGATGAGCAATCACTTCCATGCTCGGGTGCACGGTACTAGTAACTAGTGACTAGTGAGCACTACCATGCTCGGGTGCTCAGTACTCGTAACTAGTGATGAGCGAGCACTATCATGCTCGGGTGCTTGGGACTCGTAACTAGTGATGAGCGATCACTTCCATGCTCGGGTGCTCGGTACTAGTAACTAGTGATGAGTGAGCATTACCATGCTCGGGTGCTCAGTACTCGTAACTAGTGATGAGCGAGCACTACTATGCTTGGGACTCATAACTAGTGATGAGCGTGCACTACCATGCTCGGGTGCTCAGTACTCGTAACTAGTGATGAGCGAGCACTACTATGCTTGGAACTCATAACTAGTGATGAGCGGGCACTACCATGCTTGGGTGCTCAGTACTCGTAACTAGTGATTAGCGTGCACTACCATGCTCGGGTGCTCGGGACTCGCAACGAGCACTCAAACACTTGTGTACTGAGACAAATGTAAGTCAATGGGAAGATGAGTATTTTTTATGCATGATTGTCTGGAAATATGTTTGCGTTCTCCATTGATTTCTATTATACTCAGTGCATGAGTCGAGCTCATCTGAGAGTCAAATTTCTTATTACGAATACCGAGCACACGAGCATGGTAGTGCTCACTCATCACTAGTTACCAGTACCGAGCACCCGATCATGGTAGTGCCCGCTCATCACTAGTTACGAGTACCGAGCACTCGAGCATGGTAGTGCTCACTCATCACTAGTTACGAATACCGAGCACCCGAACATGGCAGTGCTCGCTCATCACTAGTTCTGAATACCAAGCACCCGAGCATGGTAGTGCTCACTCATCAGTAATTACTAGTGATGGGCGAGCATGCTCTTCACTGTCCATTACTAGATAATGCATCGGGGTGCTCGGGTACTCATGAAGTTAGGCCAAGTATCGCGGGTACTGTGATATTTTGCCCGTGAAACAACAACCACAATGCACAGGCTTACTTCACTGCATGATATATGCAGGCACCCCAAGAAGAGCCAATTGTAGTCTCTAAATGTTTTCGGACGTAGTATGAGAAAAAAAAATCCGCCATCCCTTTAGCTGGAAAACTTCCGTTTATGGCTGGCTGTATGTGGGCAGAGACCCAAACAGGCCAATCATTGACTTTCCATAATGCCCTTTACTCACGTCGAGCTTGTCCGAGCGTCTGACCATCTCGATTTGAGGAACAAGCATTCGAGCATTTTAGTGCTCCTCCATCACTATTTTTTATAGGACATAACAGACTCCATGACGGAGACCCAAAAGCCCCACTAGAATCAACAGAGTTCACAGAGAATGGTTGGTGCTCAGATCCATCATCTTTATTTCATTTCTCTGTTCCTTTCATTTAACAGTAAAAATACGAAGACATGATCAAAGAATTACCAATACAATATATTCCTGTTTTCACTGCTTAAGCGGGCTTTACACGCTACGACATCGCTAATGCGGAGTCGTTGGGGTCACGGAATTCGTGACGCACATCCGGCCGCATTAGCGATGCCGTTGCGTGTGACATCGATAAGCGATTTTGCATCGTTGCAAAAACGTGCAAAATCGCTAATCAGCGACACGGGGGTCCATTCTCAAATCTCGTTACTGCAGCAGTAACGAGGTTGTTCCTCGTTCCTGCGGCAGCACACATCGCTGCGTGTGACGCCGCAGGAACGAGGAAGCTCCCCTTACCTGCCTCCCGGCCGCTATGCGGAAGGAAGTAGGTGGGTGGGATGTTACGTCCCGCTCATCTCCGCCCCTCCGCTGCTATTGGGCAGCGGTTCAGTGACGTTTCAGTGACGTCGCTGTGACGCCGCACGGACCGCCCCCTTAGAAAGGAGGCAGTTCGCCGGTCACAGCGACGTCGCCGGACAGGTAAGTATGTGTGACGGCTGTGGGCGATGTTGTGCGGCACGGGCAGCGATATGCCCGTGTCGCGCAACAGATGGGGGCGGGTACCCACACTAGCGATATCGGGACCGATATCGCAGTGTGTAAAGTAGCCTTTACTCTCAGATTGAGCACAAGAAAATATTACTAGATGTTGCAAACTATTTCTAAAATGATCTGGGAAGTGATTAATCCCATTTCACAATATTTGTAACTTAGGCGTCAGCTTGAATCATTTATTTTCTTCATCTGCGTTACAGGAAATAGTTTAATGTTTTATTTTGATTGTCCTTTATGTGTAAAATTCCGGTCTTACTTCTTAGCCGATTACACAGCATCATTCAGCAGGGATGCCATTTATTCTATTCTCCCAAGCGTATAAAGTTAATCAGGGAATGCTCTGCTGGTGAAGTTTTTTCTCCTACTCTCCGGTATATAAAACCTGCAATTTCTTTATTGAGTGTTAGAAGTACAATTATATGCTTAGCTGGTAAAGAATAAACTCATGGACACATATATACTACATTGTTGATGAAATGTTGTTGTCGTACCGGCAGCCTTTATCTAAAATATCTTGAAATCTCTAGAAAGTAAATGCAAAATGATATAATCAATAAAGATGAGCGAATTTGTTGAAGGCAAAATACATTCTTTAATTTTACAAAAAAATGGATTCTCCTAAATTCACATTTGTTTGCAACTCACTTTGCGCAAATTCAGGAAAATGGTCTCCAGCTGCATCGTATTTTGCTGAATTAGAGAAGGCTTGGACAAGGATGAAAAAAAAAAAATAATTCACCTGTTCTGCCACTGATCATCTTTCTTTCCAGTATCCTCAAAGTCCTCTTTAGCGGAGTGACAATGTCTAAGTTCAAGGTCAAGATGCCCAAAGCGGATGACGAGTGGTGGAGTAAATAAAAATCTGGGTTTACCTGGGGTGGAGGGATGGGTTTGTGGTGAGTAATTTTATATTTTACTCCACATAATTATTCTCCAGGACCCAGAACATAATAAGGAACAGTCGAAGCAAATACCCTTGCCAAATTTGTATGATCTGTTACAGAGGTGGTTCACTAGTTATTTTTCCAAGGTACATCGATATTATGTTGAGAAACAAGCTTTCTCTCAGATATCTTGTGTTGTTAATAGTGCCTGTGAGCGGCGCTATTGTGCTTCGCTCCTCCCCATCGCGTGACACCATGGGCTCTTAGACCTCTGATGTCCGGTGAGGTCAAGTCAACTTCCTGTTGACTTGACATCACCGCGGCCAGCCCCAGTCTTCCTGAGTGATTGGGCTGTGGGAGATGTTTCACAACCCATCACAGCCCAGCATCGCTCCTGCTTGCAGCACTCTGCATTAAAGAAGACAGCAAGGAAATGCTGGGCTGTGATGCTGGGCTGGGACAAGCGGTGAAATGCCACCCACAGCCCAGCTAGTACGGTAGACTGTGACCAGCTGCAGTGATGTCAGGTCAACAGAAAGTTAATGTGACATCACAGAACATCAGAGATCATGGAACCTGGGGGGGTCACGCAAAGGGGATCAGTGGACTGCAATAGCGCCACTCACAGGCACTATTGGCAACACAAGGTATTTGAGAGAATCTTTGTTTCTCAACATAATATTGATGTGCCTATGAATACTAACTAGAGACCCACCCCTTTAAATTGAAACTTTGATGACCGACCTGACGCTTTGCAGGGATTCAAGCGGAAGATCTGCACAGTCCTCGACATGTATGCCTTGACCGGCCGGCAGCGAGTGTCTGTGTTACTCGGTCAACTGACAGGCACAGCCGAGCTGAAGGTAGAGACTTGGACTGATGAGGACTGGGCCTCGGTACCCGCCATCTTTGAACGGCTAGGGGCTGCATTTGAGACCTGCACTGAGGCTGAGCTGAGGATGAGATTCTACAGCTGCAAACAGCGCCCCCAAGACAGCATTAGAGACTATGCCCTGAAGCTGCAAGCATCGCTGAGGACTTTAAAATTGGTCAACAGCATCAGTGAGCAGGAGGGGAACAAGATGCTTGTCGAGCAGTTCCTTCAGGGCCTGGGATCCGTGGAAGGCCGCAAGCAGCTACGGCTGTGGGCCCTGGAGCATCCTACGCTGGATTTTGCCATTCTGAAGGAACGGGCTATCAAAGCCCTGCTGCCCCCGGAGGCTACTGACTCTCCCCTTCCATCCTGGCAAGCTGCTACCTCTCCTCTACATGCAAAACCTCCTGCCCTAGCATTGCCAGAGTCAACATCCCCATGAATTCCTGTAGGCAGAAACAGTGATTTGTCTTCGCAGGTGCAGCAACTGAGCAGCGACGTCGCAAGGATCCTAGAGGCAATGCAGCTCAAGCCAAAGACCAAGCCCACAGGAAAGAACCAGCTAGCTGACTGCCCGGCGGATGTCCCCTGGATGAGAGGGAGGACCTCGATGCACAGAGGAAGGAACAGAGACCAGTATGGACAGCTTGTCTGTTGTAAATGTAATAAGACTGGCCATTATGCCTGGCTCTGTCCTTTAAACTGGCAATCCCTGGGGTTAAGGGCCAATCCCCAGGAATAGGCTCACAAGGTCCAGTGGACTGGCGAGAGCGGTACGTGGGAGGACGGCCCATCGTTCCATCACCCTGGATGGGATCCTGACCTCTGCACTTCTTGATACCGGCTCCCAGGTAAAAACTATCCCTTATGTGCTGTTTAAGAAGTTTTGGTCAGATGATGAACTCACCCAGCCAGATGACAGCATCACCATCTATGCCGTCAACGAGTTACCAGTGGCTCAAATTGGGTTCAAGGAGGTGACCATTAAGGTGGGCTGGGTAGAGTTAGAGTGCCAAGGACTCATAGTTGTGCAGAATGACCCTGGTGACTGGAACCCTAAGATAATTTTGGGAACAAATGTCATTGAGAACTGTATGTGGGAAGTGTTGTTTTTACTCCAACAGTTAACTGAGACTACAGGAGCAGGGCGACAGAGGGTCCTGCAACAAGAGATCTGGGCCCAATTGCAGGGGCAACAGGTAAATCTATCTGGTGGAGAAATTGGCGGTGTATGGGTAATGGATGTAGCCCCTCTTATTGTACCCCCGTGGAGTGAGATGATGATATGGTGCAGGGTGGCTGTAGGTTCCCATGGATAAGATTACCGCCAGTGGTGGAGCCTCTGCCCTCAGAGCACTGGCCCACAGTACTGATGGCCAGAGGGGTAGTTGATGTCTGGAAGGGGAGAGTGCCCGTGCGAGTGTTGAATTGCGGGGAAGAGGAGGTTAGATTGCCCAGGTATGCCACAATTGCCAAACTCTTCACAGTAAACACAGATTCCTTCCAGGCAGCAAGATCCCCAAGCACATCAGACCAGTCCTCCAGTGACAGTTCGCATGGACAGTTAGAGAAGGGTTGCTAGGAGCTACATTTAGGTACTGACTCTACACCTCTACATCACAAGCAGGGGGTCTACAGGGTAGTGCAAGAGTATGAACAAGTCTTTAGTAAACCCACTAGATTTTGGGAGGATAAAAGGGGTGCAACATCACATACCCACGGGTGCTCATCCACCCATAAAAGAGAGGTACAGGCCTATACCACCTGCCCATTACCAATGTGCGAAGAACATGCTGAAAAACATGAGGGAGGCTGGGGTGATCCGTGATAGTTGCAGCCCCTGGGCAGCTCCACTATCCTTGGTCAGGAAGAAGGACAGCACTATGAGGATGTGGGGGGACTACAGGCAAATCAATAAGATCACAATAAAGATGCCTACCCTTACCCCGAATTGAAGTGTCCTTAGCTGCCTTGAAATCTGCAAATTACTTCTCTACCCTTGATCTCACTAGCAAGTGGCTGTTGCTGAAGAGGACCGTAAGAAGACTGCCGTTGCCACCCTGATGGGATTATGCGAATTCAACAGCATACCATTCGGGCTGTGCAATGCACCAGGAACATTTCAGAGACTCGTGGAGGGCTGCTTGGGCAACTGCAGCTTCAAAACTGTCCTGCTTTACCTAGATGATGTCATCGTGTATTCCTTAACATATGAGGTGCATTTGTAACATCTGGCGGAAGTATTTGAAGCTCTTTCCAGGTATGGGATGAAATTAAAACTGTCCAAATGTCATCTACTGAAACCTAAGGTCCAGTACCTGGGACATGTGGTTAGCGCAGAGGGTGTGGCTCCAGATCCTGAGAAGATCATGGCTATTGTGAATACATTTTCCAGTTTTGGGCTGCCTCTTGTGGTCAGTGCTGGTGTTGCAGTTGATTTATGGAATGAAAGCCAGACACCTGTAGAGGACTCACAATCAGGGTCAAATTGGAACTATGTAACTGAGTAGTTTTCTCTTGTTACTTGCCGGTGCTCAATGGTCTCCTGTCTGTTAAAGACATTCTGTAACCAGCTCTGCTTGCTATCAGAACTCCTTTCAGATAAGTGGTCTTTGTACCTCTGCTGTTTGTTTTCCACTTTCTTGTTGTTTTTTTCTGCTTTGATACTAATGCTTGATTCCTTATTTGTCTGTGTGGAGTTCCTGGTGGAATGGGATTATTCCTTGCTGGGAGTGTCTGTATACTTAGCTCCATGATTCTGTAAGGTATTGTGTTTGTCATGCTTGGTATTAATTCAGTTCCTCATCTATATCAGTGTTTTTGGATCCCAGTAACATAAGAGTGCAGATACAGTGTGGAAGAGGTTGTGTGACCTCAGGATTTTTCCATATCAGAAGTGCTGGTATATTTTAAGGATTTTATGATTGCAGACAGTGCTCCTTCCTATCCTTTCCTGTAAAGATAGTTTGGGCCTCACCTTTGCTGAATCTGTCTTTTCTAGCTTTGTATTGTGTTTTTCTATATCACCATACCCTTTACATGTGGGGGGGCTATCTAACTATCTTTGGGGACTGCTAAGAGGCAGTGTAGCTTTCTTATATCTCTATCTGTGAGAATATTTAGTTCTCCGGCTGTGTCGAGACGACTAGGTCATCGTAGGCTCGTCCCACGGCTACTTCTAGTTGTGTGTCAGGATTAGGTCTGCAATTCATTAAGGTTCCAGCCACTCTGTTACCATTTGGGATTCTTCATTTTTTGATCCTCCTTGGTCCCTGAATCATAACACACAGCTATCCAGCACTGGCCTAGGCCCAAGTACATTAGAGAAGTATGCCAGTTTCTAGGACTGATGGGCTACTACAGAAGGTTTGTGAAAGGCTACACTAAGATAGCAGATCCCTTGCAAGATCTCCTAGTTGGCCAACCAAGCACGGTTAGGCTTCTGGTTCTCCATTCACCTGGGGAGAAGAACAAGAGAGTTCATTCAGCCAGATTACGTCTGCCCTAACAGGAGAAGAAATTCTGGCATACCCCGACTACAACCTCCTTTTCGTCCTGTACACCGATGCCAGCAACGTGGGGTTAGGAGCTGTCCTATCCCATGTGCAGAATGGCAAGGAGAAGGTGATTGCCTATGCCAGCAGGAAATTACGTCTCACGGGAAAAAAACCCAAGAACTACAGTTCTTTCAAGTTGGAGTTCTTGGCACTTGTGTGGGCCGTAACAGAAAGGTTCAAGCACTACCTGGCTTTTGCAAAATTTACCGTGTACACAAACAACAATCCCTTGACCCACTTGGACACGGCAAAGCTTGGAGCACTGGAACAACTTTGGGTAGCACAATTGGCGAATTATGACTTTACCATAAAATATAGAGCTGGCCGCAAGAATGCCAATATGCCACAAGAATGGCAATGCAGATGCGTTGTCCAGAATGCCCCATTTACTCGATGATGGGAGGGATGAAGATGATTTGGAGGAGATTGAGTTGCCTGCCTTCCATCGTCCTGTTAGCATGGCACAGCCCCAATCTCACAGCGATCAACAAAAAGCAACCTTCAATCCACTACCCCATCATGGTTGGCTAGAAGCACAGGATAGCAATCCTGCAATCAGATTAATCAAGACATTGATATCCCAAGCTGATTCTCACATTGAACCAGGCATTCCAGAGGAAGCAAAAAAGTTGTGGAAGGACAAGAGTCGACTGTATCTTCATCGAGGCAAGTTGTGCAGAAGTCTCACTAATCCCACAACGCATGAGAGAGTATGCCAGATAGTGATACCTAAAGCGTATGTGCCAGAGGTCTTGGAAGCTTATCATGATAGAGCTGGACACTTTGGTTGGAAGAAACTAGAAATGTTGCTGAGAAGTCACTTCTACTTCTTCAATCTGTTGAAGACTCTACCACTTGAGGAGCGGAACCATTGGCCTGAAAAACTGCCAGATCTCGTTGACATTTACAATAATATTCCTTTGAGCTCCACCAAATGTATATCCGCTTACCTGATGAGAGCAGAGACCTGGGAGACTCCCAGTGGACTTAGAAATGGAAGTTGAGCTACCCGAAGCTTACTCGCTTGATGCGGATTGAGACTCACGTTGCCAGATTCAGTACAAATGAATCCAAGAGTATGTTGAAGAGAATTTGAACCAGAGTAGAGAAAAGCAGGAAAAGCACTTCAACAAACAAGCGAAAGCTACTCCTTTCTCACCAGGTGAAGTGGTACTAAAGAGAAAAAGAAAACTACACAAATTGGATGGTCAATGGGAAAAGGAACCCTACGTGATGCAGCCTTCCAAATTTGATAATCAGAAGACCTGCCTCATTAGCAAGGATCAAGGGAGAACTACGTCTCCCATCTCCAGAGATCACTTAAAGAAGTGTCCAGAACCCCTGAGGGTCCCAGATGAACCCCAGCCTCAGCCTCAAGTCATGGAAAGGAAGAAGAAGACCATCCATACCATCCTAGGTGATTTCCAAGAAGATTGGCCTATGCAAAATGGAGCAGTGTTAGTTCCTGTACTAACATTCACACAACCCATGGAGGAACCAGAACAGGAAAGGCTTACTGACACTGCACTTACCCCAGCACCTAGAGTAGCACCCATAGCCTTGCCACGAACACGTATAGTCCTACCAGCAGCACCTATCACCAATGGCGATGAACTCGCAGCAGACACTGCCACACCACAGGGGTTAGATGGAGGTCGACCCGTAGTATCTTTGGTCAGCCCCCACTGAGATACAGAGAGTAATGGTAGCGGAACTTGGCTACTCTAATGTTTAAAGTTGAGTTTACATTGTTACCATTGTAATAATAATAATATGCAATTGTTGAAAAATGCTGATTTACATGCCCACCAATGACCCATATATTTAACCTGATTCCTAGTTATGCTTTACTATCAAACATGGACCATGGCTGCAGGACTGGCAGCAGCCAGCACAAACCTGTGCCTCTTGTATATAGTTGCGCCTCGTGCGCCTACCAGAGTCATCTTTTACACCTCCAGGACTTCAACGCTGTTGCCAGGGACTTCCAACGTGCCTGGAAAAGAGGTGGCACCAAGCATCCAGGTAGTTTGGTTGGCGGGTTGAAGGGAGAGGGACAATGGAATGGACTGTCGCAGGAAGGGGCTGCAGCAGAGCAGGCTGAACCACCAACTACCGCTACAACTGGTAGCATTCCCCGTTGCTCTAGTAAATGAACACTGAAAGTTTAGTAACGTTCAAGAGTATTGCCTTCCCTATGTGAGATGAATATTTATGTATAACCTGTTATTCTTTTACAGTTGAAAGAAAAATAAATCCACTGGGTGTCCTGGAGCTCGGGGACTAGCTACGTTTAACCAAGGGGGAATGTGACGCCCCTGACCTTATTAGGGTGTCACAGGGAACTGCACTCCTTTCTCTTATGGTGCAGAACTCATCCTCCTTGGTTCTGGGATCCTAACTCTTGTATTGTTCCCACCAGCACTCAAATCTTAACCACACCTCTCACCACACCCTGTCAGGCACACCAGTGGGTGGTCTAGCTGGAAAAGGGCCACCCGCCTAGGGGTCAGGCAGACTGGTGGAAGGGGCATAGTCAGTTGAGAAGTAGCCCTCAGAGAGTGAGGCGCTGGGGGGAGACTTTGGTTAGGTTGCAGACGGTGGTCTGGGACCGGAGGAGTCGGAGACTCGGTCGCAGGGTATTGGAGAAGGGTGCCCATACTTAGGTTTGAAGAACGGTCAGCACCAGAAAGTCCAGTAACCGGACCTATACCGAGCACGGCAGGGTACAGGACCCTAGATCAGGGAGTAGCTTCACGCAACCTGGTAGTTCACCTGTGGAGGATTGTCTCTTTATGAACTTTCCCCAAGAGCTCAGAGATCAAAGGCACAAACATAACGAGGGTTTTTTCCAGCTTATGCGGCCTACAGAAATCCCAAGGGCCAGCCATCGAGAGCATAGCTCCACTATTCTAATATAGAGCGGGACCCTGACAGCTTCAGGCTGAAGGGTCACTTAGGAACTTCTACAATTGTGCATGGAGGCAGGCTCCAGACCACTAACAATACCAGCGGGGACGGATTCCTGGACGAGCTCCCCAGAGTGCCAGTGGCACCCTGAGACTTGGTTTACTTCTGTCAGAGTCTTTTTAATGGTTGCAACAAGATCCAAACAGTCTGAGTGAGTACACTGCTCTCCCTGCGTCCTGCCTGCCCACACAGCCCACACCACGTTATCCTCCACCTATTCTCCAGAGTCCCAGGGTCTCCCCTACCCATGGAGGGAACATCATCTGGCTGCCCTGCTCCATCTTCCCCCGGTACTCACATCGGCAGCGGCGGTACTCCCCTTACCACGAACCACGGGTGGCGTCACGAACTCTCCCTTGTAAATATTTCCCTTCTTTTACATTTCGAAGTGGCTGCAAGCCCCTGGGTCCAGAGAACCTCGAGCCACAGCGACCCCGGATCTGAGCAGTTTGACTGCTGCAGGGGTGGTACAACAGCACAGGGTTTCATACACACTTGCTCATGTTAATACTGCTGGCTGTGCAGATTCTCCTCTTTCCAGCGCTGCTAGGGTTAAGTAGATCCTTTGGTCTACTGAACTCTAAATAAAAGCAATAACCAGCTGTTCTCTATTGCTAATTAGCTCTTCAATAAAGACTTCCCTCCTATCTCAGGTAATTGCTGGTGATAGTTTCTTCTTTACTTTCTTCTAGAGGGAATCTGTGAGCTGAGAATCAGGGAGACTTTCAGAGAACATTTGCTGTGTGAAAGCTGTGTTGAGATTTTCCTTTCCAGTCTTTTTTTGTTTTTTCCCCTCTGGTTCATTTCCCACTGTTACCTCTTGCTGTTTATTTTACCTTTGTCTGTCTAATCCTCTCTGTGTCTTTAACCTAGAGCAGGACTACTATTCCTACTTCCCTGTGTAATGAGATACGGGATCGGTAATGAGGTGAAAGAACCCATATAGGGACGTTAGGGTTTGCAGGGATTAGCCTCAGGTGAGTTTAGGAGGTGATCCTACTTCCCTTTCCCTAGCACCAAGGCCCACCATTGTACTGTGTACCCTGTGTGTTGTGGCGCTTGCTGGGGGTTCTGCTTACCTGGCAGAACCCTGGTAGTCAATGTGTGATTGGTATAGAGGTGAACTGCAGTAGATGTTGGTGCCTTCCGGGTTTCCAGTGCCAACTACAAACGAATATGGTGGGATGATACGGTGTAAGATCAGTTGAACTCTTTCCATTTAATTGCTTGTTTATTAGAGGGACGAGGAGATTGGCCATCATTTTGGCTTTCACTAATGTCCCATGCATATGTTCATATTGGGTATGTGGGTCACAGGGATTCAGAATACTTTACACTTGGGTATTTTCTGAAATATGCCATAATTTTTTTTTCCTGAAAAAGTTACGTTATATATATATTTTCTCACTAATTGTTTTTCTGCCTTATCTAATTTTAATTCTGCAAAGTAATTGCTAATGGTGGTAAATCTTAGTGCTGAGAATTAATGGATGTACACGCTCTTCTTTTGTATGTGAAAGTTTAAAAAACAAGTATCTTCCAAGACATCTGCGTTTTAATTTACAATTCTTAATGAGGCTGAATAAAATAGTTTGTTCCACCATATCTTTCATTCGAGGTTAACAAAGAGCCAGGCTTTTGTGACCGGGCACTAACACACTTGTGTTCCTTACATAACTGTTGATATTTTTCAAAATGGTCTGAATGAAAAGGTTTTAGGTGAAACCAGATGGCCGCAATTGACTGATGAACTTCATCCAGCCTGGGAATCTCGGCACATCTTGTGTGGTACATTTTATCCTCTCTTTCCGTATCAGATGCAATTACGAAAAACAGTGATAGAAAAATGTTTAGTTAATTTCATTTGTGCCTGTTCTTTAAAATTTGCCTGAGAAAAAAAAGAAAGGCAAGGTTTACTGGGATATGGATAGTCAAAACGGCGAGCTACTGCAAACACTGCCAATTACAGTGACAGCTCAACCTATTCATGGGTGCCAGTACTGTATATTCTATTAAAACAAAAGAAAGAGAAAAGGAAAGAAAGAAAGAAAGAAAGAAAGAAAGTAAGAGAGAAAGAGAGAAAGACAGAAAGAGAGATAGAGAGAAAGAAAGAAAGAAAAAAAAGTAAAGAAAGAAAAAAAGAATGAGAGAGAGAAAAATGAGAATGAGTGAAAGAGCAAGTAAAAGAGAAAAAAAGAAAGAAAGAAATAGTAAAAGAAGGAAAGAAAGTATGAAATAAGGAAAATAAATAAAAATAGATCGAAAGAAAGAGAGAAAAAGAGGGCAAGGAAGGAAGAAAGGAAAGAAGAAAGGAAGAAAGGAAGAAAGGAAGGAAGGAAGGAAGGAAGGAAGGAAGGAAAGAAGAAGGAAGGAAGAAAATAAGAAGGCGAGAATAAGCAACAGAAAGAGAAAAGGAAAAAGAAAAAAGGAAAAAGAAAATGTAAAAGAAGGCAAGAAAGTGTAAAAGAAAGAAAAAAGGAGAAAAGAAAAATAAGGAAATAAAGAGAAAAAGAAAGAATGAGAGGAAGAAAGATAAAAATAAAGAAAGAGAGAAAGAAAGAAAGAACGAAAGAAAGAAAGAAAGAAAGAAAGAAAGAAAGAAAGAAAGAAAGATGGAAGGAAAGAAACAGAAAAAAGTGAGAATGAGAGAAAGAGAGATAGAAAGACAGAAATAGTGAAAAAAGGAAAGAAAGTATAAATGAAGGAAAATAAAGAAAAAAGATAGAAAGAAAGAGTGGAAGGAAGGAATGATAAAAAAAGGCAAGAACGAGCAAAAGAAAGACAAAAGCAAAACGAAAAAAGGAAGGAGAAAGTGTAAAAGAAGGAAAGAAAGGAAAAAAAGAAGAAAATAAAAAGAAGAAAAGAAAGAGAAAAATAAAGAATAAGAAGAGAGAGAAAAAAGTGAGAATGAGAGAGAGAAAGAAAAAATAGAGAAAGAAAGAGCAAAAGAAGTAAAAAGGTATAACAGAAGGAAATTTAAAAAAGGGAGAAAAGAAGGAAAGAAAAAGAAAGAATGACAGAAAAAAGTGAGAAAGAAAGAAAGAAAGAAAGAAAGAAAAAAGTGAAAGAAGGAAAAACGTATAAAAGAAGCAAAGAAAGAAAAAAGAAGGAAGAAAAGAAAAAGAAGTGTAGAGAAAAAGAAAGAATGAGAGAAAAAAGTCAGATTGAGAGAAAGAAAGAAAGAAAGAAAGAAAGAAAGAAAAAAGAAAGAAAGAAAGAAAAATAGAGAATGAAAAAAAGAGTGAAAGAAAGAGAAAGACAGAAAGAGAGAAAGAAAATAAAAGGAGAAGGTGAGAAAGAAAAATAAATAAAAGTGAAAAGAAAAATGAAACTGAAAAAGGAGAAAATAAACATAAAAGGAGGAAAAAAAACAAAAAAAGAAGGAATAAAAGAGAAAAAGAAGAAAAGAAAGAGGAGGAAAGAAAAAATTAATGAAAATATTTTTAGGATGTTATTTTATGTAAGGGCATAAAATAGAGTCTATTAAAAGCTATCTGACACCATGTTTTTGCTGTGAAATCTAAGAGTAGCATGATGTATGGGCAGGGAGCCTGATTCCTGAAATGTATCTGTGGCGCCCCTGCAGCTTCAGGCACCACAGGGTACTGTGTACCGCAGTCGGACTGCTCGGATCCGGGGTTGCTGTGGCTCGAGGGTCTCCAGACCTGGGGGCTTACGGCCACTCAGAAATAAAGGGGGGGGGACTATTTACAGGGGGGTTAGTGTTATTGACGCCACCCATGGTTCACGGTAAGGGGAGTACTGATGCTGCTAATGGGAATACCCGGGGGAGATGGAGCGGGGCAGCCAGATGACGTTCCCTTCACTGGTAGGGTAGGCCCTGGGACTTTGGATGGTGGAGATGTAGGGAAGCGTGGTGCAGGCCAGGAAGGCAGATTCAGGGGAGGGCAGCATACTCACTCAGGCTGTGTGGATGTTGGTGCAACCATTAAGCAGACTCTGACACAGGAGTAAACCAAGTCTTGGGTTGACGCTGCCACTCGGGGGAGCTCGTCAGGGAATCCGTCCCCGTTGGTATTACTGATGGTTTTGGACCTGCCTGCATGCACTATGTTTAGAAGTTTCTGAGTGACCCCCTGGCCTAAGTCTTTCTGGGTCCTGCTCCCTATGATTAAATAAAGGAGCTGTGCTCTTGTTGGGTGACACTTAAGATTTCAGTGGGCCGCATAAGCTGGAAAGCCCTATCCCCCTCGTTATGTTGCTGTCTTCAATCTCTGAGCTCTTGGGGAAAGTTTATAAAGAGACTATCCTCCACAGGTTAATTATCAGGTTGCATGAAGCTACTCCCTGATCTAGGGTCCAGTACCCCGCCGTGCTTGGTACCAGTCCGGTTACTAGATTTTCCGGTGTCCACCGTTCTCCAAAACTAAGTCTGGGCACCCTTCTTCAATACCCTGCGACCGAGTTTCTGCCCACACCACTGTTTGGCAATTTGCTACAAATACTGTATGTTGTCAAAAAGCTACCAGTCAGTGGTGGGGACGGGGTTACACTGGATAGCTAGACTGGCTGGCATGCAAGAACAAATCCAAAAGAAATAATCTTCTGCTAATAAAACACTGATTGTATTTAAACTACAAGATATTAAACAAGTGAAACATCTGTGGAGTCAGGCTCTCTGCCCTTACATTAAGCCTCTCTTAGATTAAATAGCAAACAACATTCACAAATTCCCTTTAATGAAATAAAAATTATAACTAAGACATTGGCATAACTGAATCTGCAACGCTATTCTGGGTAATGGTTCAAGAGCCTGAAAATGTAGTACTTCTTGGGGCTTTGTGTTAATGACATAAAGGTTTGTGCATCCATTTTTTCATGAAGGAGTAGTTCAATTTTATTGGAAAGAAAATCTGTCTGCAGCTATTACATTTTGTCTTTTCTGATATTAAAATTTAAACTTAAATGTATTTTTAATGTCTAAATACGAATTGATAGTAGACAATGGCTGACAATGTATGGAAGGCCACACTGGATCACACATTTACATCTCACAGATCTTATCCATCAATGTTTCTTTGCAGTGAGGGCTGATTTCTTTTTCCATTCTTGAAGAAAAGTAAACTGTAGTAAGAATTTTGTGTAAGTCCCATATGCAAAAATCACTAAACTATAACCAAGAGGAGAGTTATGGCATAATTATTATTATTATTATTATTATTATTATTATTATTATTATTATTATTATTATTATTATTATTTATCTATAGAGCACCATTAATTCCATAATCCTAAAACTATCATTTTAATGATTAAAGTTCATAAATTTATTGTACACTTAGAAATAAGCAACTTTGTAATTTATCTATCACAGTGACAGACAATCATGTGGTGTCCGGCAATAGAAGGTCGCAGCATTTGGCTACGCAAAATGCTCCCTGACTTTCTATTGTTCCTGCTGTATTAATTGGTATAGGTAGTTTTCCTGCTGGATTTTCATCTCTTCCCCTTTAGGACCCAGCAGATCCCTCCTTCCATCCAGCTGCTGATCATCAGTATTCTCCATGTGCTAAAATACTCCCTTCTTACCTGGACTGGTGCTGGTGATATTATTCAGTTAATTCAAACTGCGGTTGAAAGCAGGTGGCTTGCACTCATCTGTTGTATCATTGCTGAAACTTTGCTGAACTTCTACCTGAGTCATCCGTGGATAAGTAGTTCCTGCCCTTTTTCCTATGTGTACAGTGAAAAGTAAAAAAATAAATAAAAAAAAAGAATTTTTATTTTAAAAAAAAATATAAAAGATCAAATCCCCCCCCCCTTCTTCCCCATTGGTAAATGGTGTAACCAGAAAAAAAAATCTAAACTTCAGATTTCCATTTTTTTTTTGGCTGCTGCAAGAACAGAAAAGAAATATAATAATAAGGGATCAGAGCATTGTATATACCCCAAAATGATATAAAAAAATCATCAGCTCAGGGCAAAAAAAAAAAGTACTCAGTATCATGTCCCAAAAATGAAAAACGTTACGACGCTCAGAAAATGGCCACCCAAGCAAATTTTGTTTGTTTTTTTACAAATTTCGGAACGAAAAATTGATCAGTCCTTAAGGTGCTAAATAAGCGTTAAATAGTACAATACCCTTGCAGTTCAGACTTACAAGCTTAGGACGTTCTCGAGAGGCCTGCTTCTACAACCTATGCCAATGTGTGTCTCTGTCTGGAGGCTACATGTTCCCCTTTTTGGGGTTCCTACAGACACAAGGACAAAAACCCTCTTCAATGTATTTGCTTAATTGTATTACCCATGGGTCCAAAGGATGGCTTGTGACAATGTATTCAGACATTCTGTTATACTCTTTCGATGCGCATAGGAATTATATAGTCCAAATGTGTTGGAAAGTAATCTTATGTGACTTGGAGTATATTAGAAGTCTGAGTTATAAAGAGAAAGACAATTTTGGTGCCAAATTCTGCAGCGTTCCTGTTGTGGTTTCAGTTTATATGTGTATAAGTGGTTTTCTAAAAGAAATCATTTCCTTGAGACTTGGACTCAAACAGCCACATGGTGGTCAGGAACTACATTTTTGAGGCATGACATTTTGAGTTGTATACACATTTGTGTGGTCAGGACATTATTCCATGAGGAATTGAATTCTACTTGAGTTTGATAAAACGCTGCATTCACCATAATGTGGATTGTTTGTAATTGTTTCTAACAGCAAAAACATTTGTACATGCCCTCATCATCTCCTGCCTCGACTACTGCAAACTCCTGCTCTCTGGCCTCCTTTTCAACACTCTTGCACCCCTTCAATCTATCCTGAACTCTGCAGCCCGCTTAATCCACCTCTCCCCTCGCTATTCCCCAGCCTCACCACTCTGCCAATCCCTTCACTGGCTTCCCATTGCCCAAACACTCCCATTCAAAACATTAACCATGACCTACAAAGCCATCCACAACTAGAGATGAGCGAGCCTCTAAAGGCTTGAGTTCGGTTCGGTTCATCGAACGGAGGCCGTGTTTGAGTTCGGTTCGGCGAACGGCTCGACGAACCTCCCAAGCCCCATTGAAACCAATGGCAGGAAAACACAAACACATAAAAACACATTATAAATGTACACATACAGTTAATAAACATTGCCATAACACTTACCTGTCCCCGCGACGCGTCCTGCACTCTGTCTCACGCCGCTTTTCCTTCCGATAATCGCTGCATCCTCCTGGTAACCAGCAGTGATGATAGGACCTTCCGTGACGTCAAAACAGCATGTGACCAGTCACGTGTCTATTATCTCATTGCCTACAGACTGGTCACATGGCTTGACATCATTGCTAGGTCCTGTCAGTGCATCTCTTCGGTATGCGGTGGTCGTTTGTGCATCCCCGTGTGCCGACAAGATGCTCTGGCACGTGGTCGGCTCCACGTTCTGCTTCCCCGTTCCATTATTCACCGGCTGTGACAGCCGGTGAATAACGGAGATCACCGTTGCTATACCAACCTGCCTGTCAGCGGTGACGTCACCGCTTACAGCACGCAGCTTCTGATAACTCATGGAGCAGCAGCGTCTTCCTCCCATGCTGTGCTGTCTGATGTAGCAGAGCTGCATGGGTTGATTCTCCTTCAACCCATGCAGCACTGCTACATCGGACAGCACAGCATGGGAGGAAGAACGCTGCTGCTCCGTGCAGTCTATTCACTCAGTGAGCGTCTTTCTCCCATGCAGTGCAGCCTGAGGTAGCAAAGCTCCATGGGTTGAAGGAGAAAGAAGACAGAAGAGCAGGATCATAAAGGGGTGAGATGGAGTAATAAACATGGAGTCTCTAAGTGTGCCTGTGTATTTATTTCTATTAAAGTATTTTTTCTCTGTGTGGTGTCTTTTTTTTTAACCCTTTATTGGAGATTCTTAATGGCTGGGTCAAACTTGCCTGACATTAAGAATCTCTGGCTTAATACTACCTAGTAAAACAAAGCTAGTATTAACACATTATTACCCAGCGAGCCACCGTCACCAGGGCAGCTGGAAGAGTTGGATACAGTGCCAGATGATGGTGCTTCTATGAAAGCGCCATATTTTCGGGTAGCTGCGGACTGCAGTTCACAGCAGAGGGGCCCAGAAAGTTAAGGCCAACTTGTGCTGCGGATTCCAATCCCCAGCTGCATAGTTGTACCTGGCTGGACACAAAAATGGGGCGAAGCTCATGTCAATTTTTTTTTTAATTATTTCATGAAATTCATGAAATAATTAAAAAAAACGGGCTTCCCTATATTTTTGGTTCCCAGCCGGGTACAAATAGGCAGCTGGGGGTTCGGGACAGCCGTACCTGCCTGCTGTACCTGGCTAGCATACAAAAATATGGCGAAGCCCACGTCATTTGTTTTTTAATTATTTCATGAAATTCGTGAAATAATTAAAAAAAACGAGCTTCCCTATATTTTTGGTTCCCAGCTAGGTACAAATAGGCAGCTGGGGGGCGGGGACAGCCATATCTGCCTGCTGTACCTGGCTAGCATACAAAAATATGGCGAAGCCCACGTCATTTTTTGGGTGGGCAAAAAACTCGTCAATCCAGTCCTGGATGGAGTATGCTGAGCCTTGTAGTTCTGCAGCTGCTGTCTTCTCTCCTCCATACACTAGTGAATGGAGCATGCTGAGCCTTGTCATTCTGCAGCTGCTGTCTCCTCTCCTCCATACAGACAAACAGCTCGATGGATGGAGATGATAGATGGAGTATGCTAAGCCATGTAGTTCTGCAGCTGCTGTCTGCTCTCCTGCATACACTAGTGAATGGAGCATGCTGAGCCTTGTCGTTTTGCAGCTGCTGTCTGCTCTCCTCCATACAGACAGACAGCAGCTGCAGAACTACAAGGTTCAGCATACTCCATCCAGGACTTTATGCAGGAGTTTTTTGCCCCCCAAAAAAGTTACGTGACCTTCGCCATGTTTTTGTATGCTAGCCAGGTACAGCAGGCAGCTACGGGCTGCCCCGAACCCCCATCTGCCTATTTGTACCCGGCTGGGAACCAAAAATATAAGGAAGCCTTTTTTTAATTATTTCATGAATTTCATGAAATAATTTAAAAAAAAAAAAACTACGTGGGCTTCGCCCAATTTTTGTGTCCAGCCAGGTACAACTAGGCAGCTGGGGATTGGAATTTGCAGATCAGGGTGCCCAAGCTTTCTGGGCACCCCTGCTGCGAATTGCAGTCTGCAGCCACCCCAGAAAATGGCGCTTTCATAAAAGCGCCATCTTCTGGCAATGTATCCAACTCTTCCAGCTGCCCTGGTGACGGGTGGCTCGCTGGGTAATAATGGGGTTAGGGCTAGCTGTATATTATCAACCGGCCCTAAGCTCGAAATTCATGGTGTCATGCCAATATTAGACATGGCCACCATGAATTTCTAGTACAGATAATATAAAAAACACAACACACAGAAAAATATTTTTATTAGAAATAAAACACAACACAATTAGTGACTCCATCTTTTTTGAAATAAAGAACCCCTCTCCACAGTAATCCTGGGTCAAGGGTCCCACGCCGTCCAATTCAGATCCAATATTATCTGATCCGTTTGCTGGAAGGCAAAGCGATCAGATATTGTGTCAGGTTCAAGGGCCTGAATCACATGACTCAGCAACTGATTGTATAAACGGATTTTATACAATCAGCTGATGCATCAGTGCAAAAAACCCCCAAAAAACTATACACTTCAGTGCAGACTCCTGTCCGACAGCATCAGCTGATAGTTTAGCCGACCGGGCGGTAAAAAGCCGGCCTCACCGCTCCACTTATAGTGTCAGCTGATTCCATCAGGTGACCGCATCAGCTGATCATCGCCAGGTCTGAGAAAGAGAGAGAGAGAGAAAAAAGAGAGAAGATAGAGAAAAGAGAGAGAGCAGAGAAGAGAGAGAGGAGAGAAAAGAAAGAGAGGAAAGAGTGAGAAGAGAGAGAGGAGAGAGAAGAGAGAGGGAGAGAGAGAGAGAGAGAGAGAGTAGAGAGAGAAGAGTGAGAGGAGAGAGGAGAGAGGGACAAAGAGAAAAAGGGAGACTGAGAAAAAGAGAGAGAGAGAAAAATAGAGAAAAATAAAGAGAGAGAGGAGAGAGAAAAAGGGATAGAGAGAGAGAGAAAAAGAGAGCGAGAGAAGAGAGAGGGAGAAGAGAGAGAGGGAAAAAGAGAAAAAGAGACACTGAAAAAAAGAGAGAGAGAGAAAAAGAGAGAAAGGAGACAGAGGAGAGAGAGAGAAAGAGAGAGAAAAAGAGAGAAGAAGAGAGAGGAGACAGAGGAGAGAAAGAGAAAGAGAGAGAAAAAGAGGGAAAGAGAGAGACAGAGAAAAAGAGAGAGAGAGACAGAGTTAGAGAGAAAGGGAGAGAGAGAAAGAGAGAGAGAGAAAGAGAGAGAGAGAAAGGGAGAGAGAGACAGAGAGAGAGAGAAAGAGAGAGAAACAGAGAGAGAGAAATAGAGAGAGAGAAAAAGAGAGAGAGAAAAGAGAGAGGAGAGAGCAGTGTAGTCTCATTCCGTGAACTGCTCCGATTTTAGAGGTGTGTCCCGCGGCTCACAGCTGATTTCCGGCTCCTCCCCTCAGTGCATAATTAAATTAAATTATAATTATAAATATCTAATAATTATAATTTAAAATTAAAAATAAAAAATAAAATAATTAAATTCATTACCGGAACCAGAACTCGCAACCTAACGTTTCTGAGGCGAGCGCTCTATCAACTGAGCTACTGACTCTATTGAAAAAGATAGGCACGTTTGATAATCTTAAAGTCTGCATTGCTGAAGTCTCTGCTGACCACGCGATTGACTTCATTGCTACGTGGAGCTGATACAGAGCACTCATGTTCTGTAGCAGAGCTGACAGTGTCCTGTGGATTACGTCAGACCTGGAGGGGTATTTGGGGATTAATATAGGGGTGAAACAGGGTGTTGTTTTGTCTTTTATTCCAATAAACTCATTATTACCCTGATTGCCACCGCACCAGGGCAATTCAGGATGAGCTGGGTAGAGTCCCCCGGGACAGTCACATCTAATGGATGCGGCTATTCCGGGCGACTGCTGGGTGATATTGTTAGGGTGGTGGGCTCCCCATAATGTGGTGCTCCCCATCCTGACAATACCAGCCTCCAGCCGTGTGGCTTTATCTTGGCTGGTATCAAATATGGGGGAAACCGCATTTTTTTTTATTATTATTTATTTATTTTACTGCATGATATAGACCCGCCCGCCGGCGGCTGTGATTGGTTGCGGTAAGACAGCTTACACTCAGCTTGGGGAAGTGTCGGATTGCAACTAATGGGCGCCGGTGGGCGGGGAAAGCACAGAATAACTAATTGACTAATGAAGCAGCAGCCATTTTCTAAAGAGTAAAAGACACCACAGATTTGTGACAGACGTGGAGCGAGGCGCCCGTGATCGGTGAGTAGAAAAGGGAGAGGGATTGTGCCGCAGACGCAGGACGCATGCAAATAGCAACATGTGCACATAGCCTTACTGTGAAAAGCCACGTTTATGGTGATTGAACCGTTCTCGAACCTAACTCGAACTGTCGAGATTTTAGCAAAAAACTCGAGTTCGATCTCGAGCACCCCCCTAAATCACTCGAACATGAAATTGGCGAACCTCGAACCTTGAACATCGCTCAACTCTATCCACAACCTGTTTCCTCCTTACATCTGTGAGCTAGTCTGCCGGTACTTACCTGCATGCAACCTCAGATCCTCGCAAGATCTCCTTCTCTACTCCTCTCTTATCTCCTCTTCCCACAATCGCATACAAGATTTCTCCCGTGCCTCCCCCATACTCTGGAACGCTCTACCCCAGCATATCAGACTCTCTCCTATCGTGAAAAGCTTCAAGAGGAACCTGAATACCCACCTCTTCTGACAAGCCTACAACCTACAATAACCCTCAGTCCAGTACACCACTGGGCAACCAGCTCTGTCCTCACCTATTGTACCCTCACCCATTTCCTGTAGACTGTGAGCCCTCACGGGCAGGGTCCTCTCTCCTCCTATACCAGTCTGTTTGGTACTTTTAATGATTGTTGTACTAATTTTTATGTATTCACTTGTAAAGTGCCATGGATTTAATGGCGCTATAATAATAAATAATAATAATAACTTGCTTGTGAATGGACTCACCAAAATGGTGGCTGCCATTTTGCTAATATAATAGTCTATCAAAATAAAAAATTAAAAAAAATCTTTTAGCTAACCTCATTGCTCACCATTTTGGCCACTTATCAGGTCTTCACTGCATCTTCTGATCCCCCACCACTCACAGTGGAAACTACGGGCCTCTCTCTTTGTGCCTGGATGGGTTCTGTGCAGACATGCATGAGGTCATTGTACATGTCGTGTCCACACCTATGCTGAACTTTCCCAGGTGCTATGATATCCAGAAGTCTGGCTCAATTCAAGAATCAAGAAGAATCCATCACGAATTATGGGTTATCAGCAGATGTGGCTAGGACTGGATTGGGAATGGTGAATGGTGGAGAGATCGTAGAGGTGAGCGGAGAGTGAAAAATTATTTTTCACATATTACATTGATTACACTTCGTGGTCTGTAAAAACCCCAGAGCAAAAGGGACATTAAAGTTTGATGGGAATAACTTCTATGCAAATCAAATTTCCTGGGAAAGACTATTTAGAACAGTGAACTTGAATGTTGCCTGATCCACTCATCTCTACTGGATAGCCAAAACGCATTACACCCTCTTTCTAAGTTAGAGTTATCTATTTTAACCTCCTGTAATTCAGATAATACCCCTACTCAATCTATCAGAACCACATTCCCTCCAACTTCTCTTTGACTGTCTTTCTGGATCCACCAGTCCCAATACTAATATGCACCATCTTTCGCATGGTAGCTCCTCTAGACGTCACCAGCTCACAGCTTCTCAGAGGTTCACCGTCCTTCACAGTCATCTCTCAGCAATCTAACTTAATTCTAGGTTGCTGGACTTAGACCTTCCCTTGACTAACTTTCAGATTAGGTCTCTTTAGCATATTGGGTGTCATTTCCACACCATAATGCCTCTCTTGGGGCCAATCCTTGTCTCCATAACATTTCTGAGTAGTGAATTCAAAAAAATAATAAACAAGCTGTGCATTTTAAAGTAATTATTCATGCAGAAGTACCACTTCATTTACCATGACATAGTAGTGTGTCATTGCGAAGGTGTGGATATATGGAGTCAACCTCATATGGAGCAGGTTCAGGAAATGCTGTCTACTGAAGGCCCCTGTCACCACTACCACATTCTGGACTTCATGGGTACTCAATAGTTGTACGCCATTCTTAAACTTTGAAGATGTAGCCAGGTTCAACTCCAAAAAGATTAAGTGAAAGTTCATCCTAAAAAGTTTACAAAATTGTTTATGAAATAAAAATAAACCAAGTTTTACCAATATAAAAATAAAGAAATAAAAAAATAACATATTTTGTTTTTTTCCATAAGATAAAATCCAGGCTATCAAAATAAATGATTATTTAACTAAATACAAAAATGCAGACAAAACAAAAACGCATGAATTTTTGCTTTCGTACCCCTCAAAATGCTGTACAAACTAAATACCACATAATGGCAACAATAAAAACTACAGCTCAACATGTGAACAATAATCACTTGTACATTTCCATTGGCCAAAAATAAAAAAGTTAGGGTCTTGGAACAAAGCTACAAAAAAAACCACTTTTTTAATTTCAGAATTATTTTAAGCTAGTAATATAATAAAAATAAAACTTTACAAGGTTTTTAAAAAGTAATTATAGTGACATAAAGAATCATGCTGCAATATCCTCTTTAATGTACCTAAAATGAATGCCTTGCAAACAAAGCCCCAAAAAGCAATGGTAGAATTGCTTTTGTTGCGGACGGGGGCCAGGCCGCTGCAGGGGCTGCTCGGGTCCGGGTTCGTTACTGCAGCTCGAGTGGTGACCGGACCCGGGCTCGTACGGCCATCCATCATCACAACCGTAGGAAGGGAGTATTTACACGGGATTGATTTGTCGGTGATGCCACCCGTGGGTTTGCGGTGTGGTTTGGTAGCACCGACGCTGCCTGGTGATGTGGGTGCCCGGGGCTAATGGAGCGGGGCAGCAAGGTGGGATCCCCTCCACGGGTAGGGGAGGCATAGTTCCAGGGCCCAGGTACTTGGGAGTAATGGCTGCTGGAGGTGACGTACCGGGTTGGACCGGCGATAAATGGTGTACTCACAGTTCAAAGGAATCACACACAAAGTCCAGTGGTAAACCAATTTGCCAGTGACCGGTCGCCTCCGGCAGGTGTATTCGGGTCCCACACCCAGGTGTAGCAAACAGGGATCCCTTCCTCCTGCAGTCAGTGTCTGTGTCTTTTCTGGGACAACTCCACTTGGAACGGGGAAGTCCCCTCCCGGTACTGTGTATGTTTGGGAGCTGTGGCTTGTGAAATCTGACGATTGGGATTTCTGTGGGTTCTGACGGACACCCAATCTCCCGCGTTGGGCTTCGGTTTCGCTCTCTGGGCTTCTGTGGAACACAGCCTGAAATCTTGTCCCCGGCTGGTTAATTAACAAGGGGCTTGCAACCTTCCTCGTCCTAGGGTCCAGGTACCCCGACTGTGTACAGCCTCCGGACCCGATTCCCGCTGTCGGCCCCGTGGCTACAACCCTGCCCCGGTCCACTTAAGGTCTCCCGTGACCGGATCTCCGTCGCCTCTGGTCCTGCTTGCCGTCTGCCACCTAGTCCGGTAGTCCATGGGCCCTAACTCCTGACTCCACTGCACTTCCACACTCCTCCACTGTCAACTGTCAGAACTGTTCTCCTGTGTTCCTGCCCCTAACACCTCAGGACCCCTAGGTGGACGCTCCCATCCGCCTGGTCCCGCCCACTGGTGTGTCCCTATTGTCATGAGGGGGTGGCTAGGTTTTAATGGCTGTGTGTTGTACCTGGGTGTGGGTTTTGCGTTGGACTGCCAAGGAGGATGGAGTACGGTACCACTTCTGTGGCTACCTGGTTTTTCCAGGGCGTCACACTTTTTTCATTCAGTTGGAATTTTTTATGCACTGCGTGAGACCAGGCGACCTTGATGAGTAGTGACATCAGTAACGTTACTGTTCAGGGTCGCCAAGTCACCAGGTGACTCCGGGTTACACTGCGCTGCACAAGACCTGTCTCCTATGATGAGTAGTGACATCAGTAACGTTACCACTGTTCAGGGTCACTAGGTAACTCCGGATCACGTGCTGCATGACATCCGGCGCCCATGATGTGTTACTGATGTGTCCACTCTTCAAAATGCATACTCCACAGCCCTTTACAGACATTGCCATCACTGTTCCCTTTAGGGCTCCTAATCTAAATTTCCTATCAGTATATATTTGGATTGTGGGAGGAAACCAGAGAACATTGAGGAAACCACACAATCTTTAGAAGTCCAGCAGGCCCAGAAAAGAGAAACCAAGATGCTAGAAGGCCTGCAAACCATGTCATATGAAGACTGGCTAAAACTACTAGGAATGTTTAGTTTGCAAAATAGAAGGCTGAGCGGAGACTTAGGGTACCTTCACACTTTAGCGATGCAGCAGCGATCCGACCAGCGATCTGACCTGGTCAGCATCGCTGCTGCATCGCTACATGGTCGCTGGTGAGCTGTCAAACAGGCAGATCTCACCAGCGACCAGTGAACAGCCCCCAGCCAGCAGCGACGTGCAAGCGACGCTGCGCTTGCACGGAGCCGGCGTCTGGAAGCTGCGGACACTGGTAACTAAGGTAAACATCGGGTATGGTTACCCGATGTTTACATTAGTTACCAGCGCACACCGCTTAGCTGTGTGTGCAGGGAGCAGGGAGCCGCGCACACTGAGCGCTGGCTCCTTGCTCTCCTAGCTACAGTACACATCGGGTTAATTAACCCGATGTGTAATGCAGCTACATGTGCAGAGAGCCGGAGCCGGCAGCACAGGCAGCGTGAGAGCTGCAGAGGCTGGTAACTAAGGTAAATATCGGGTAACCACCTTGGTTACCCGATGTTTATCTTAGTTACCAGCCTCCGCAGCTGCCAGACGCCGGCTCCTGCTCCCTGCTCGCTTCATTTGTCGCTCTCTCGCTGTCACACACAGTGATCTGTGTGTCACAGCGGGAGAGCGCCTGTGAAGAAAACGAACCAGGGCTGTGTGTAACGAGCAGCGATCTCGCAGCAGGGGCCAGATCGCTGCTCAATGTCACACACAGCGAGATCGCTAATGAGGTCACTGCTGCGTCACAAAAAGCGTGACTCAGCAGCGATCTCGGCAGCAATCTCGCTGTGTGTGAAGCACCCCTTAATAGTAGTCTACAAATATTAGAAAGGAAGTGCAGAGGGAACTACCCTATTCTCATTAGCACAAGGAAGTACAAGAAGCAATGGGATGAAACTAAACAGAAGGAAATACAGATTAGACATTAGGGAAAACAGACTGATGGTGAGTTCAGTCAGAGAGTGAAACAGGCGACCGCGGGAGGTAGTGAGCTCTTCATCAATGAAAATCTTCAAGCGGACGCTGGATAAACATATAGCTGGGATGATTTAGGAAAACCTGCACTCGCGAGGGGTTGGACCCGATGGTCCTTGAGGTCCCTTCCAACTATACCATTCTATGATTCTATGATTTTATGAGAACATAAAAAGTCCTTGTAAATTTTGTTGTGGGTGGAATTGCTACATATTAGTCTTCTTCTTACATTAAATGGCCTGGAAGATGCAGCAAGACATTACAATTGGAACTCATATGTACTGATGTTTATATCAAATATGATGCAAAAAAACTTCATGTCAAAATTTTGACTTGATATTAATGGGTGGACCATGTAGTACCTACTCAAAATAAGATTTATTTGATGCCATGCACAGCTTCCTTTTTTTGTGACTATGTTTAGGCTCAACAACTTTTTGAAAAAAGTTTTGAATTCCGCTTAGAGTTATAAAAAAAATAAACATTCTTTATTCCCTTATTACTTAAACACCAACTCAATTTTGAGAAATATATCTTCTATGTCATGATAATTTTAAAATGCCGTCAAGGACTTATTTTTGTATACCGTAATACTAATGTTATATCTTTATTACAGGAGGGACGGAAATAATTTCTTAAACATCAGTTTCAATACTTCAATATTTCCATAATCAGCAATTTCTAATTGTTAACGAGCCTTAATATTTCACACATTTATCTCAATTAGAGTACATGGACAGGGTATATAGTCATAACTGTACGCATGGCTGCCCCGTCTAACTGTATTCCGAGCATAAACTTTATATTCTGGTTTTTATAATACAATAAACGCAAAGCACATTCTCTTCTCTGGAAACAATTCTGCCAGATAATTCCTCTATTGAATAATGTTTAATTTTCTGATGATGCCATTAACTTTTTGAACATACACTTTTTAAACTCAGCATTTGTTTGATTACAGCAAAAGTAAAGCCTAGTGATCTGCATCTAATATACTCAGCTGTCTATTGACTGGATATTCAGTTTGTGAAGAATTAAAGAGTCAGCAGAGCTGGAACAGAACGTGAGCGTGAAACCGATTGTCACGCGCTAATATCATTGTAATGTGTGCAGTTGTACAAATATCTGGTTTGGAGGCTGGTGTCATCCTTCACAATTATTCTAGTAATAGTTAAAAAAAATCAAGGAAATTTTAATAAAACAATAAAAAAAAAAGACATAAAAAAGAGGTAGAACAGGTAAATGTACATAAAGATACAATTCCAATGACACTTCTGGTATTAAACATGAATAATCTATTTTGCCTTTTCAGTAAAATGTTTTGGGAAGTTGACACGCCCGCATCGGGGCCTGGGGTTACTCATTACTAGGCCGGCTCTGTTCTGCTCGGAGGATGTCACGGTGACAGGGCCCGGTTCTGTGACTCCGGCGGTGTCGTTCTAATAAGTGGAAGTGGGGATTATTTGCAGGGGGAGATGTCGTGATGCCACCTATGGTATGCGGCAAGATAGGTGTCGCAGCTGCTATTCAGTTCCCTGGGGGTCAGTGGCGACGCAGTTGAGTTGGTATAGCTCTCCACATGTAGAGCTGGGCCCCACAGCTGTTGGGAGTAGCATGCTTTACAAATTATGGAGAGGTAAAGGCGGGGTGCAAGGCCGGAGGCACAGGCAAATAACTGGACAACACAGGGATGCAGTTTCAAGATTTTACTGACTGTTGAAAGTTCCTGGTTTACATGACCCGTCAAATGTTGCCCCCGGAGTGCTAAGTCCTGCCATGATGGGCTCCAGTCAATCCCCAAATAGTTTGGAAGCACAACCCAGTACACCCTTCTGTGTTCCTTTCCTGGTCGTCTTCCTGCACTGACCTCTCCCACCTATACCGGGCCTATACACACAATGCCCTAAGCCGGCGTCCGTGGAACCTGTTGGGTGACTTGAAGCTCTGTCCCTTGGCCCTATATGGTCACCTTCCAGCGGATTTGTGTGCGGATGTGGCTTTGGTACTTGCAGTAACCTCAGCCTCCAGTTTGCTAGCTGAACCTTGTAGTTCTCCACTAGTTGAGGGGCCAGTCCCCTATCGCAGCCAAGTTCCTCCACTCCGGTACGCTGTTTGTGGAATGAGACTACGGGTGTATGTCTCACTTCCCGTGGGCTCTAGGACCCCTTCCTTCCTGTGCTTGGGCCGAGCTGCTCCAGCTACAGACAACAGGTCTTTACTCTTCCGCTTCTACTTCCTGACTGACTAACATTCTACAGTGTGCTCCCAGTAACTAAACCCCACCTCCACACTGGCTTTGGGCTGAGCTTTGCCTAAAGGTGCAACTTGCCCTAACAATGACCTGATGGAGTGTTGCTAAATAAAGAGTGTATCTGTGTTTGTGTGTATACCGATATGTGACCTTCTCCTTATCCAGGAATGAAATACCACACCTCTTGCTGAGGTGCAGTACCTCTGTGGCGTCTGGAGCCTCATGGGTACCACAAAGTCGCTTAGGCCAAAAACACACTTCCGCATAAAAAACGTACGTGTCTCACGTTCCGTTTTTCAGGTCCGTGTTACGTTTTTTAACGGCATTTCTCCTGTACGTATGACATCCGTGTGATGGCGTATGCTCTCCATGTGTACGTGTGGAATGTCCGTATTTGCATAAAATACATACGTATGCAATCTGTGTGCCGTCCGTTTTTAGAGGTCCGCATTCTTACCCAAATAACTTTATAAATCCTTCATCATGAGATCCTGGTGTTTTTAATTAGTCAATTTCCGTCCCTCATCAGTGGATAAGGTTTAAAAACATTTCAAATCATTGTTTTTAGGCTCTTCCACTCATTAGACTGACTCCAAAATGTCTCTCTCCAATGAAGCAACCATGCATTTGCTATGGTTGATATCTAGGAGATTTGGGGTTAGGAGACATATGCTTGAATATGAACCACCTGTGGAAAAAAGGATGTGTATCCACCCCCTTGTCAAGCTAAGGAAGACGAATGGCCATTTTAATATTCTTTATGGAGAAATGCGCAAAGTTCCACCTAAATTTCAATCTTACTGCGATATAACCATAACGTCCTTTGACAACATTCTTGGCCTTGTGCATCACAAATTGAAACATCAGGACATTTGACAATTTGACAATTGACCTGATAGATTGGAAACAAGTGTTGCTGATGTTTGGATTAAAAACGCACACGGACAATACTTGCTGAACAGGGACATGCTACGTGTGCCGTCCGTGCAAGCACGGACCCATAGACTTTAGCGGGTCCGTGCCTGCGAATTGACAGCCAAAAACGGACATGTCATCCATGCGGGAAAACGCACACACGTACTTACCACACGGACACATGTTCCGTGTGATTTTACGCATGTGTACCATCACCCATAGGGTAACATTGGTCAACGTGTCTCCGTGTCTCCGGTACGTGCAAAAACGTACCAAACACGTACCGGAGGCACAGATATGTGTTGCAGGCCTCACAAAAATTTTAATCAGATTGCACTAAAATAATCAATAATCTTATTGGACAATGTTAACTGCTAGGGTAAACCATCAGCTACATCATCAAGAGCCATAGCCATAGGATTAATATTCAATAAGTAAGGATGAGTATATTCGCAAAAATTAGGCTTCAAAGATTCAGTCAAGTTTACTCAATGCAAATCAAATGTTTCTTATTATGCTCTGAGGTCCTTCATAATAAGCGTGTTACCCACCTGTCTTAGCTTCACTGGGCTCTGACCTGTTCCTCTTCTGCCGTTGCCCTTTGGTGTGCTCCACATCAGGTTTTAAAAATGACTATTATGACATCATCCTTCTAAGCCTTATTGGGCACACTATCTGAGCATTAATCCAGAATCTTATCCAACTAATATTTGAATAATAGAGAAGGAGCAGAGGAGATGAGCGGCCGGAACATGCCGCCCACCTCCTTCCTTCCTCCTTTTCCGGTGGACGCAGGTAAGGTGATGGTTGTCGCTCCTGCGGTGTCACACACAGCGATGTGTGGTGCCGCAGAAGCGACGAACCACATCCCTACTGGGCAGAAAACGATATTTTGTTTTAGAATGACCTCTCCATGACCACCGATTTTTCCCTCTTTTGCGATCGTTTATGGTCGCTCAGAGGAGTCACATGCTGCGATCTCGCTAACGAGGCCAGATGTGCGTTACAACCACCTTGACCCCGATGATATTTCCTTAGCAATATCGCAGCATGTAAAGCCCGCTTTCCTGCATCTGCTGCTGTTTAACCCATTGACAACACAAAGATACTAAACTATCATTGAAGTCTGTTCGCATTACCTACAGTTGTGTGCCTGCTTCAGATATGACATTATCCTACATTTGCCTTCCTGGTTCTGTGGCTTCTAGCATGTCCTGCATTGCCAGATTGTCTGCTGTCTGACGTAACTTGTTGTCCAGGTACTTCCAGTTCCACCTGCCTCCCTGCCAGCTGTCCATGTATCCACCCTAATCTGTGGCTTTGTGCATCCACCTCACCAGGTCAGTCTAACATAATGTAGAGTAAAAAAGTAAAATAATGCTAATCCAGTAATTATCTTCATCTTCTATGTTCAGCTACCTGCCTGGTCATCACAGTTATGATCTGGTTTCCAATTATAGTAGTTTTTCACTTTTCTTCATAAGTCCTGTCCAGGCTTCAGTGTCTTTAACACTTTCATGTCCCATGACGTACCGGTATGTCATAAGTCATGTTGCTTTCTTTGATACAGGCTCACACACTGAGCCTGCATCTTTCCTGGCACTTCAGCTGATCTGATGTCTGATCCACCCATGCCTATAAATGTTGATATTTTATTGTATGATGATACTGCTGACCAGTAACTATTGAAATGTTTGAAACTGTTTATTGATGTGCCTCCCATAAAGGGAAGAATGTTATTTTGTTTAATTGAATCTTGAAAAATTTTGGTGCACTAATTTTTCTTGGTTGCAGCCTGGGAGTGCTGTCATTTGCTGTGGGGGAATATGGCACCCCTGCGGCTCCAGTTGCCACAGAGTATTGCACATTAATTAAGGTGCGATATTCGCCTTGGGCAACTAGGGGGTTTATCATCGGTGTTCCACATTCAAACTTTACATACAGCTTAGGAGCCTTCTCACTGGGGGGGATGGTCCAGGGTAGATAGGGGGTGGCCATCACGATGCATGGGACTTCCCTGGTCACTGAAGCCAGCCACCTGGTGGGCAAGTTTTACTTGGGTAGAAGTAGGAGCAACTCACAGAATCTTCAGTCAGTCTACCTGGGACATCAGTTCTGGGACACAACACCACCATCTTCTCTTCATCTTTTTCTTTCAAAGGCTTGGGCAACTCTGACAAAGAACATTTCCTAAACACCGGTGGCTTCTTCCAACTTATCCGAGGTCGACGAGGCCCATTACAGCGGTGACCAGTGCTACTGCGGCAGTGACCGGGTTACTTAAAGAACTGTGAGTAAAGACACCTGGAACTATAGTGGCCGATTCGGACTCTTATTATGGGCACCGACGCCCCGTGCCTCGGTGCCAACGGTCACCACCACTACCCCTACTCCCCCCATCATCCTCCCCGGGGCCTGCTCCACCTGTGGAGAGCGATACCATCTCGGCTGCTATTACCATCTGCCCCGGAGGACAGCGACAGCAGTGGCAGCTAATTCCTGGCCGCATACCACAAGTGGCGTCACAACAAACGTCCACCTCTTAATTTCCCCCTTTATTGTAGACACCTCGGGGCAAGAAGCCGGGCAAGGCCACCCGTGACATCCCCAGAACCGACACCACCGGCCCGGCGACTAGTAAGGTTAACCCCCTGCCCCCTGGGTGCCACATCATGATATCTTGTGAGGCCTAATCTTTGACTAGGCCCTCTACCTTATGAAGTGACAAATATAATATGTTGGGAGGCATAATCATTTACTAAGTCTCAGTCAACTTCATGCCATGAGTAGCACCACAACATCATGAGTCAGCATCTGAGGCCTTGAGGTTTTGAAGACTTTTTTTATGGATATAATACAGATGCAACCAATGATATTCTGAAGGTAAAATCTCCATGTAATACCTGGTTTATATGAAAGTTTTCAATCTGTCCACAGAATATCGACTGCATAAGCAGCCAGACCAATATGCATGTGTTATGTACAAATCATCTCAAGATACAGTCCTGAATCATTATTAATCTCCTAAATTATTCTTGAAAAAAAATGAAATTTATAATGACATTTTATTTTCTTTAACCTCTTTGAACTTCTTTATTTAAAATAATATGGAGCCCACTCCAACCCACTCATGCTAAGCGTTAGCTGACTGCAGTTCCAGAGCACTCATTAAGTCAAGTGAGTGAAATAAAGTAGGAGTTATTAGCGTGACACACAAGGAACACAATAATTTTTGAGTCTGAGGCACAGTAATTACAAAAATCTATGATTTTACTAGCAGCACCAATATCCAAGGCAAAGTGCTACAAATGTCTGTATAGTTTCCTTTCTATTATAATGAAGAATCAAAACATATGGATCTTTTTGGGGGTTGTTTTCCTTTTAATCATTTACAGATATAAGTGCTATAGGTACAGTTGATAGTATTAAAAGTCTAAACTAGTAGTAATGGCAATTTTTTTGTATCAGAATTAAGTGTTACGTTTGTTCGTAGCAGATATGTAGAAAAAGCAAATTAACACAAGAGGCACAGCAATACACTGCAAGCTAAAAATCATTTTCATCAAATCGTGTAAACCCATCTGTGCATTAAGAAAAAGGATTGTTGGATGAGCTGCCTGATTTCTTTTCATTTGACCTTACCAAACCCAATTATAGTTAAAGATGAGCAAACCTTTCAAAGTTTGGTTTGCCATGCTTTACCGAATAAACACTATGTTCACCACACTGTTGGTCGAACCTTTTCAAACCTCATTGGATTCAATGGGAGGCCAAACCTAAGGCAGAGAAAGCACCTTAGAGTGGTCGAAAGCTTTGAAAACATCAAAAATGCATTTTACAGTTCAGCCCCACTGTTTTGGCATAGCCCTTAGCTTCCTAGACATTGACATAAAAAATATTGAGGTGGATGAAAGACAGGTGTTGGGCTAGTTTTCCCATACACCTGCCAGTATAGACAAGACACAACTTGGAGACTCAGCTTGGAGTCTTGATATTTAAAAACATTTCAGACAGACAGCAGGACAGTAGCATCAATTGCCACCCCACCCCCATTTCTCCATAGTGTCTTTGCATATCAAGGAAGTATGGTCCATGCAACACACAAGATGTGGCTGTCATTTCAATTTAAAAAATTAAGAGGTGCACGAGTGAAAAGGTTAGGACTCTTACTCCCACACCCCTGTAAGTACAGACAAGACACAACTTGGAGACCCATGTTGGATTTTTAAGATTTAAAAAACTTTCAGGCAGACAGTGGGACAGCAGGACAGTAGCATCAATTGCCCTCCCCATTTCCCCATAGTGACTTTGCACAGCATGGAGATATGGTCCATGCAACACACAGGATATGGCCTGGCAATTCAACTTTGAAAATAAAAGGAGGATGAGTCATAGGATTAGGCCTCTTGCTCCCACACCCCTGCCAGTAAAGACAAGACACAACGTAGACACCCATCTTGTAGTCTTGAGATCTAAATACCTTTCAGGCAGACTGCAGCACAGTGGCATCAATTGACCTCCCCATTTCCCCATAGTGTCTTTACACAGCAGAGAGGTATGGTCCATGCAACACAAAGGATGTTTTTTGTCACATGGGACAAAAACACCAGGCATTGTCAGTTCCATAAAACACGATAGGCTCTCATTCATCCCGACTGTAGCAGGTAAACAAGTAGAGGTTCTGCGGTCGGAGACCTGTGTAATGCCGAGGTCACATGGTACGATATATCAGGCAAAATGTCGGCAGGGTCACATCGTAAGTGACGCACATCCGGCATCGTTTGATATATCATAGCGTGTGACAGCCACGAGCGACGGTGAACGAGCAAAAATACTCACCTCATCGTTGCTTGTTGACACGTCGCTCATTTTCAAAAAGTAATTTTTTCTTCTGTGCGCTGGTTGTTCATTGCTCCCGGGGCAACACAGATCGCTCCGTGTGACACCCTGGGAATGATGAACACAACTTACCTGCGTCCCGCCGGCAATGCGGAAGAAAGAAGGTTGGCGGGATGTTTACGTCCCGCTCATCTCTGCCCCTCTGCTTCTATTGGCTGGCCGCTGTGTGACATGGCTGTGACGCCGAACGTCCCTCCCCCTTCAGGAAGAGGATGTTCGCCGCCCACAGCTGTTGTTGACATAGTACGATTTGGTATACCGGGAGATCCCATAGGGTGGTGCCCTTCCCTCTTTAGGTTGTCTGTCGCTCAGGAGGTAAGTGCGTGTGACGAGGGTAAACTACTTTGTGCGCCACGGGCAACTAATTGATAGATTATATATTAGATTGATAGATCATACCGTGTGACGCCAGGAGGAGGAAGAAGCAGCAGACATGGTTGATTTGTCGGCCGGTGATTGGGTAGGCCTGGTATTTGTCTGTATTTTAGTGCAGTAAGATTACCACAGTAATGCATGTTGGTTGCGCATGTACCGCTTCATGCATGTAGAAGTCAAATTATTTGAATTTTAACTCTGGCCTGTCTATTTTTGGAATTGATGAATTGTTTTCATCTAGATGTGAACCCTTTGTATTTACTTTCATGGAGTCTTCTCTTTACTGTTGACTTAGAGACAGATACACCTACTTCACTGAGAGTGTTCTGGACTTCAGTTGATGTTGTGAACGGGTTCTTCTTCACCAAAGAAAGTATGCGGCGATCATCCACCACTGTTGTCATCCGTGGACGCCCAGGCCTTTTTGAGTTCCCAAGCTCACCAGTCAATTCCTTTTTTCTCAGAATGTACCCAACTGTTGATTTTGCTACTCCAAGCATGTCTGCTATCTCTCTGATGGATTTTTTTCTTTTTTTTTCAGCCTCAGGATGTTCTGCTTCACCTCAATTGAGAGTTCCTTAGACCGCATGTTGTCTGGTCACAGCAACAGCTTCCAAATGCAAAACCACACACCTGTAATCAACCCCAGACCTTTTAACTACTTCATTGATTACAGGTTAACGAGGGAGACACCTTCAGAGTTAATTGCAGCCCTTAGAGTCCCTTGTCCAATTACTTTTGGTCCCTTGAAAAAGAGGAGGCTATGCATTACAGAGCTATGATTCCTAAACCCTTTCTCCGATTTGGATGTGAAAACTCTCATATTGCAGCTGGGAGTGTGCACTTTCAGCCCATATTATATATATAATTGTATTTCTGAACATGTTTTTGTAAACAGCTAAAATAACAAAACTTGTGTCACTGTCCAAATATTTCTGGCCCTGACTGTACATGGAGGATTATGGAAAGTGCATTATAATACATGGAGGATTATGGGGGTGCATTCTAATATATGAAGGGTTATGTGGGACCCATTATACTATATGGAAGGCTATGTGGGAGCTATTATAGTATTTGGAGAGTTGTATACAAGGAATGACAAAAATAAAAACATGGGAGGGAAAGGTTTTGTGCTGAGGGAAAGAGGCTCTTTCCTTCAGCACCCTGCTTCCCCATGCTCTACTACACATCTTTCCTTCAGCACCCAGCTTTCCCATGCTCTGATATCATGGGAAATCTGGGTGCTGAGGGAACGATGTATAACAGAGCAGGGAAAATGTGCATGCTGAGGAGAAGATGGATATCAGAATATAGGAAAGCTGTGTGCTGGTAAAAAGAGGGATTTAATATCATGGGAAACATGCTTACTAGGGATGATCGAATACCTCAAACATTCGGCTTCGCAAATGTTTTCCGAATAGGTCGCCGATATGCGACAATTCGATGCACAATGTAAGTCTATGGGAAGCCCGAATAGTTCCGAATAGTTATTATTCGGGTTTCTAATAGACTTACATTGCGCATCAAATATTCGCGAATAATCGAATAGCGGCGACCTATTCGGAAAATATTTGCAAAGCTGAATATTTGAGGTATTGGATCATCCCTAATGCTTACCAAAATGTTTCATATTTCATGATTGATATCTCCATTAAAATCCAAATCTCTTGTTGGTTTATGAATGCCGGATTCCTTTTCTTCATTCACTGCAGATATGCAATAAACAGGGCAACAGTCATAATCAATAACTTCTTTGTGACTGTGACAATATTGACCTTAATGACAAGGCCAAATTTTTAAAATCTGACCAGTGTCTCTTTATGTGGCTACAGCTCTGGAACACTTCAAAGTATTCCAGTGATTCCGAGACTGTTTTTTCATTACACATTGTACTTTATGTTATGTACACTTAAATTGATATTTTTTGTGTTTATTTGTGAAAATATTTGGCTGTTGGAGCATAGATTCTGCTGGAATAGTTGGTGGGCCATATTTGTAGGCTCCCTAATGTGCCAGAACAGCATAAAAAAAACAAGAGTGACCCCATTATAGAAATTGTATCTCTCAATTAATTCATTTAGGGGTGCAGTGACTATTTTGTAACATCTACGTTACGCTTTTATTCTGGAGAATCCCAACTATGCCAGTCTAGTGCCCATACATTGTGCCCAGCTTTTGCTTGTGACAACATACACCCATAAATTGTTAATTGGTCCCTCCACACTACAATAATTCCACAAACAGGACTGATTACTGCGGTTTAGGCACAATGGGGGCTCAGTAATCCAGCATGATGACACACCTCCAAGACAACTATTGCCTTCATAAAGAAACTGAGGGTAAGGATGCTGGAGTGATCAAGCCCTAAACCCTATTGAGCATCTGTGGGATATCCTCAAACAGAAGGTGGAGGAGTATAACGTCCACCAGCTTTGCCATGTTGTCATGAAAGATAGAAGAGGATTCCAGTAGCAACCTTTGAAGCTCTAGTGAAAGCCATACTTAACCCCTTAAGGACGGAGCCAGTTTTGTCCTTAATGCCCAGGCCATTTTTTGCAATTCTGACCAGTGTCAATTTATGAGGTTATAACTCTGGAACGCTTCAACGGATCCCGGTGATTCTGACATTGTTTTTTCGTGACATATTGAACTTCATGATAGTTATAAATTTAGAACGATATTTTTTGCTTTTATTTGTGAAAAAATCGGAAATTTGATGAAAATTTTGAAAATTTTGCAATTTTCAAACTTCTAATTTTTATGCCCTTAACCCAGAGAGTTATGTCACACAAAACAGTTAATAAATAACATTTCCCACATGTCTACTTTACATTAGCGCAATTTCTGAAACAAAATTTTTTGGGGTTAGGAAGTTAGAAGGGGTCAAAGTTCATCTGCAATTTCCCATTTTTTCAACAAAATTCACAAAACCATTTTTTTAGGGACCACATCACATTTGAAGTGACTTTGAGAGGCCCAGGTGACAGAAAATACCCAAAAGTGACACCATTCTCAAAACAGCACCCCTCAAAGTACTCAAAACCACATCCAAGAAGTTTCTAAACCCTTCAGGTGCTTTACAGGAACTAAAGCAAAATGTAATGAAAAAAAGCAAAAAATAAAATTTTACCTAAAATGTTGCTCTACCCCAAATTTATTCACTTTTAGAAGAAATAACACAACAAAATGAACCCCAAAACTTGTTACCCACTTTCTTATGAACGCGCCAACACCCCACATGTGGTCAGAAACCTTTGTTTGGACAAATGGGAGAGCTCGGAACAGGAGCAGCAATATTTGAATTTTGGAAAGCAAATTTGGCTGAAATAGATTGCGGGCACCATGTTGCATTTACAGGTCCGCTAAGATACCTAAACAGAAGAAATCCCTCACAAGTGATGCCATTTTGGAAAGTGGACCCCTCAAGGCTTCTATCTAGGGGTATAGTGAGCATTTTGGATCCACAGGTACTTCACAGATTTTGATAACGTTACATTGTCACATTGAAAATTTTCATTTTTTTCTAAAAAATGTTGCTTTAGCATCAATTTTTTCACTTTTTCAAGAGGTAATTCCAAAACCTTCACCCCAATGTTTGTTACCCACTTTTTTATGAGCGCGGTGATACCCCACATGTGGCCAAAAACCTTTCTTTGGATAAATGGGAGGGCTTGGAATGGAAAGAGCACCATTTGAATTCTGGAAAAGTTGAAGTCAATTGCGCGCACCATGTCACATTAGCAGGGTCCCTTGGGTACCTATACATCAGAAACCCCCCACAAGTGACCTCAATTTGGAAACTAGACCCCTCAAGGATTTTATTCAGGAGTATAGTAAGCATTTTGAATCCACAGGTACTTCACAAAAATGTTGCTAGTACACAGTGTCAGCCTTCCTGCAGAGATGTGAGTGTTGTCCACGGGAGAACGCAGCTGCCCATGCCCACCATTTGGGTTCAGGCTGCTGTGGACTTTGGCTCTATTCTACCTGCAGAAAACACTCATCTCCGCAGCATAAATTGACATGCTGAGGCTCGGGAAGCTGCGCCACAGGTCGGTTTATGCTGCAGAGAAAAGAAACACAGTGGGCACGGGATTTCTAAAAATCCTTCCACTGTGCTTCTACTGCACAACGCAGCGTTATGGACGCAGGGAAAACACTCTGCGCCCAAAACGCTGCAAACCCTGATTGTGGGCACACAGCGTAAAATGCTACAATGGATGAATGGATAGATGTCAAACATATATATAATGTCCACCCCCCTCTGCAGATTCTAAGCTGGTGCCCTTTAGTGCCTTTCATGTGACACTAAAGGGTGCCTAGCCTTGTATTTAGCCCAAAAGAAAAAAAAATAATTAAAATAAATGACGTGGGGTCCCCCCTATTTTTGATAGCCAGCTAGGGTAAAGCAGACAGCTGTAGCCTGCAAACCACAGCTGACAGCTTCATCTTGTCTGGTGATCAATTTGGAGGGCTCCCCAAGCTGTTTTTTTTTTATTAATTATTTATAAATAAATAATTAAAAAAAACAAAACAAACGTGGGGTCCCCCCAAATTAGATCACCAGCCAAGGTGAAGCTGACAGCTGGGGTCTGGTATTCTCAGGATGGGAAGAGCCATGGTTATTGGACTCTTCCCAGCCTAAAAATAGCAGGCCGCAGCCGCCCCAGAAATGGCGCATCCATTAGATGCGCCAATTCTGGCGCTTCGCCCCAGCTCATCCCGCGCCCTGGTGCGTTGGCAAACGGGGTAATAAATGGGGTTGATACCAGATGTGTAATGTCACCTGGCATCAAGCCCAGCAATTAGTTATGTCACGGCGTCTATCAGATACCCGACATAACTAATTGACAGTAATAAAAAAAAAAATTGACAACAAAAAAAAATTTATTTGAAAAAACACTCCCCAAAACATTCCCTGATTGACCAATTTATTGAAAAGAAAAAAAAATCCGCTGTAATCCATTTGGACGTCCCACGTCGATTCTGGACCTTCTAGAATATGGGGGACACGTTCAGGGAACGTATCCCCCATTTTCTAGGTGTGAGGACCCTCCATTTGAGGAGAGTGGGTGCAAAGAATCTGCCCCCACCCTCCCCGGGTCACAACTGCAAAGTGCCGAGCAGCAGCAGCAGCCAGCGTCCTGAACACAGGAAGCTGTCAGCTGCTCGGCACATGTGACCGGCGTCTGCTGAGAAGGAGCCGGAGGAGGGGGCCGCGGGGGATCAGCGCTCCGACAGGTATGTATGACACCGGGGAACACCGGGGGGGATACGGGGTGACTTGGCAGGGCCTGGGGAGCAGGTTTCTGTCGCATGTGTGATGGCACATGCGACAGAAACCATAGGAACAGTGTGAATGTGGCTGGCGCGCTGCTGTGATCGGCGGTGCGCGCGGCCATCTTGGATTTTCGGGAGGGGGTTGGGGGTCGGGGAGGGCACTTTGGGGATACCGAGGGGACTGGAGGGAACCGAGAAAGAGATTTATCTCCCATCTGACATGTTTGATCATGCCAGATGGGAGATAAATCATTTTTTACCGGCGCGGTCATTTACTATAACTTGATGATCGGTATACGGTGTATACCGGTCATCACGTGACTGGGGACCGGAAAAACCGGCCCGAATCATGATCTCCAGGGTCTCAGCTACCCCCAGTAGCTGAAACCCCGGAGATTTTCTGACGCTGGGGGGCGCTATACACTTTTTTCTGCCCGCCGTTTTAAAACGGCAGAAAGGAATAAGTACCCTTTTTTGGTGCCGTTTTAAAACGTAACGCGGTCGTAATGGGGTTAAGAGAGGTAAGGCAATGCTTGAAAATAAAGATAGCCATACAAAATATTGACCATTTGGGTACAATTTGGTCATTTTTACTTATGGGCGTAGTTACTTTTTTCAGATATTAATGGCTGTTTGTTGAGTTATTTAGGGGACATCAAATTTACACTGTGTACAATTTGTACACTGACTATTTTATATTCAACAAAAATGTCATAACTTCACTATTGTCCCATAAAAAAATATAAAGAAAGATGTTCAAAATGTGAGGGATGTACTCACTTTTGTGAGATACTGTATGTCCGCCATCCAGGATTATATGATACTCATCCTGGTATACAGTGTGTTCACCACCATTAACTTGAGATAGGCGACAGCTATAGGCATAGAAGTGGTGTCTAGGTATAGTAAAGTAGCCATGCGCTACGCAATGAAACCACCTATAGCGCCACCTGGGGGAAAACAACGAAGTTAGCATGTTTATCTTGAAAACGGAACGAGATGGAGAAAAAAGTGAATTAAAAAATTTTAGGGCATCATCAATTCAATATGAATCGACACCTTGCATACAGAAACGCTATGATATGAAACCCATGACCCCCAAAACATTGAATGCTGGTCATGCATATGGCGCTCATTTAACTTTGATGCTCAAAGTGGCCACCGTCAGCTGCAATGAACATCTGGACTCTGGACATCATACTATATCTTGCTGCACGTTTTGCAATATGGTAGGTGACACGTTTCCACAAGCATCTGTGATACGTCGTCATAGGGCCTACAATGTTAGTGGAGGGGTCGCATACACCTGCTGTTTCATGTGATCTCACAGAAAGAAGTCCAATGGGGTCAGGTCAGGTGAGCGTGGAGGCCACTCCACGCAGCCACCATAACCAGTGACTTGTAGGAAGGTCTCCATGAGGTATCGCTTCACATCCGCAGCCTTGTGAGTTTTACACGTTATAATCATAGCATTTCTGTATGCAAGGTGTAGATTCGCATTGAATTGATGATGCCCTACAACTTTGTAATTCACTTTTTTCTCTATCTCGTTCCGTTTTTGAGATAAAAATGCTAATGTGACGGCCTGGCAAAACCAGGTAGTCACAGATAGGCCCCCCCGCATAACACCTTCCCTCATTAGGAAACACACAGCCAACCAGTAAACCCTATTCACCCCCCCTTAAGGAAAGACAGACACACCAGGGGGCGTGACCAGGCGGTTGGGACATGCCCACCCAGCGGTATAGACAGCCCAGGGCGGGAAAAACAAGCAGTTAAGCTTTAGATCAGTCTTAGAGTTCAAGGACAGAGGAGTGTGAATTGGAGGTCAGGCCTGTTTGTGAGGCCTGAAGTTGACTGACAGGTGCCAGGGTAGGAGCCCTGATGCCTTGGTTAGGAGGCAGACGATGGTCTCCGGCAGCAGGAGATGGGAAGACGGCTCAGTGGAACCGAAGTGGACCGGGCAAGGGTTGTAGCCCGCCGGTACCGACACGGTGAACCTACCCGGAAACCGTAGCACAAAGTGGGGTATTCGGACCCTGAAGCCAGGAACCAGAAATGAGTGGAACTGGTTAATTAACCGATTGAGGCCAGGACTAGAGGTCCTGTCCACCCAAAGTCCCTCATAGAAGACAACAGCCCACCGATTAGGGATAAGAGGTCACCGCCAAGGCCCATAGATCCCAAGGGCCAGCGTCTGCGGGCACGGCTCCTTAGGCCACATCCAGCCGGGAGTGGACTCCTGAGTTATATACTGGGAAAGTCCACCTTACACAGCAGTGCAGGAAAAGGATAGAGACCACCAGCTGGGTGGGTGATCCTGAACGCAACTGGCCGCGGCACCGGCCACCACCACCTTGGTTTACCAGAGACTTGTGTATTTTCCTCACAATGAGTACACCAGCACCCCCTGCGGTAGCCATCTCCCCTGCACACACCAACCGGGTCCTGGGGCCACCATCCCTGCCCACGGAGGGGTTAACAACTTGCTGCACAACATCTCCCCCGGGTGCCCCGTAACAGCAGCGGTGGTGTGCCACCTCACCACACACCGTGGGTGGCGTCACAAACTTACTATGGCCTAGCCCGTACATCTACGTCCCCCATTTTATTCGGCGTGTCCGTGAGACCACCGGGTCCGGAGACTCTCGAGCCACGACCCCTGAAGGGCCAGGCCCGAGCAGCGACCGGCTGCTGGCACGGGGGCGGCACACTAACACAGTTGTTTTCCACCAGGTGGCGCTATAGGTGGTTTCATTGCGTAGCGCATGGCTATTTTACTATACCTAGACACTACTTCTCTGCCTATAACTGCCGCCGTTCTAAAGCTAATGGCGGTGGACAGGATATGGGTGCACACGCTGCATACTGTATGTCCTTCATACTGGTATATATGTCCCCCATCCTGGGAACATTCTGGTATATATGTATCTTATCTTGGTATGCATGATCCCCATCCTGGGCTCATCCTTGTCTATACGTCCCTAATCTTGTTATATTGTTGGTATCCCTCATTTAATGAAAGAAAAACCCACAACGGTCACAGAAATAACTTAAATCTGACAAAACTAATAATAAATAAAAAATTTATGAAAATGAACAAATGAAATTGCTTTTCAGCCATGCTTCCACAGAATTTTTTAAAAATTATCTAACAATGGGACATGTTAAATCAAGGTGTGTCCACTAATTAGCATCACAGGTGTCTACAATCTTGTAATCAGTCAGAGGGCCTGTATATAGGGCTGCAGATACTCACTGTGCTGTTTGGTGACATGGTGTGTACCACATGCAACATGGACCAGAGGAAACAAAGGAAAGATTTGTTTCAGGAGATTAGGAAGAAAATTATAGACAAGCATGTTAAAGGTAAAGGTTATAAGACCATCTCCAATCAGCTTGATATTCCTGTGACTACAGATAATAATAATAATAATAATAATAATAATAATAATAATAATAAAGTTTATTTTTATAGCGCTAACATATACCGCAGCAGTTTACAATCAGGTGGGGGCTTGTACAGACAAAATCAAAACAAAATAGCCCATAGTTCAGCAGCTACAGTAGGAATGAGGGCCCTGCTCGAAAGCTTACAATCTATGGGCAAAGAGGGGGACACACAAGGTAAAGCGTACTTGTAGCATCTGGTCCGGCCATCGTTATGATAGTTTATTGGTTACATATAAAGATGAATGATCTGGTAACTAGACAGTAACCTTTTAGGGCACTTACGTGCTATTGGTTGTATGGAGGATGTGAGGACAGAAATAGGAGGGAGAAGGTTATGAATAGCATTTAGAAAGCGGGACAGGGGAGAATTAAGTTGGTAAGTTATGATAAGCTTGTCTGGAGAGATGTGTTTTTAATGCACGCTTAAAAACTTGGGAACTGGATATTAGTCACATTCTTTGGGGTAATGCATTCCAGAAAACTGGTGCAGCACAAGAAAAGTCTTGGAGACGGAGATGTGAGGTTCGTATTATGGAGGATATTAGTCTTAGATCATTTGCGGAACAGAGGAGGCAGGTAGGATGACAGAGATGAGGGATGAGATATAAGATGGTGCAGAACTGTAGAGGGCTTTGTGGGTGAGAGATATGAGTTTGTATTGTATTCTGTAGTTGATAGGTAGCCAGAGTAGTGACTGGCACAAGGTGGAGGCATTATTGAAGCGGATGAACAGGAATATGACCCTGGCTGTTGCGTTAAAGATGGATGGGAGAGGAGAAAGTTTGGTCAGAGGGAGACTGATCAGTAAAGAGTTGCAATAGTCCAGAAGAGAATGAATAAGTGTGACAGTAAGGGATTTTGCCATTTCGAAGGTGAGAAATGGTCGGATTCTAGAGATGTTTTTAAGATGCAAGTGATATGTGTGAGTGAGTGATTTTATATGGGGAATGAAGGAAAGTTCTGAGTTAAATATAAACCCAAGACAGCATGCTGCTTGGGAGTAATGATTAAATCTTCGAAGGTGATTGAGATGTCGGATGTAGGTTGGTTAGTAGAGGAGGAAACACAAGAAACTCAGTTTTGGAGAGATTCAGTTTCAGATTGAGGGAGGTCATGCTTTGAGAGACGGCAGGCAGACAGTCCCTGGTATTTCGTAATAAAGCAGGGGTGATGTTTGGTTGGAGATGATATGTATAATTGGGTGTCATGAGCATAGAGATAATACTGGAAACTAAATCTGCTGATGGTTTGTCCAATAGGGGCGGTGTATAGAGAGAAGAGGAGGTGACCCAAGACTGAGCCTTGAGAATTCCGAAGGTGAGGGGGAGAGAAGCGGAGTAAGAGCCAGCAAAGGAAACAGTGAAGGAGTGGTCAGAGAGATAGGAGGAGAACAAGGCGAGAACGGTGTCCTTGGTGCCAAAACTGATCAGTTCCCATACTTTGCACTGATGAGGGGCAATCACCTCGAAACACTGTGTCTGCAAATTGGGGTTCTGATCTGGTTTAAATCCTAAGTCATATGAAAAGGCTTGTTTAAAAGGCCACTTTTGACTTTTAGGATTGCTACTTCCAATAGGTGGTGCTAGAGTTTGTCTCCTTCCTGGAGAGACAATTTGAATATTTCCCAGAGGGGCTTTACAGCTATAAGACCCCTCACTGGCAGCCAGACTGGTTTGTCAGGTCTCCATAAGGAAAGGAGTCTTCCCCGTGGTCCCCAATTGAGTAAAGAAATGCCTATCTAAACAAGGATTATAAAGGAACAGTCAAACTTCTTAAATGATTGAGGCCTGTCATGAATTTTACAAATATTACCAGGTAAGCTTAACTTAGTGGTTCAGTGGTTTCTGAAAACCTACCTAAATTTGTCAGAGCTACATGTGACACTGTGTCGTGTGTGCCCATTTCTGCAAGTCAGCTTCTGCTGCCTCCGGTCTTGCAGTGCTGCAGCAGTGCTTGCAAGTGTCAGCTTGCTAAGCCAGAGGAAGACCCCCCTGGGGGAATATATCCATTCATCAAGGGAGTGGGTGGGAAACTGGAAAACCTTGAGAAGCTTCAAAAGGATCCAGGACCCTCTTTCCCAGCAGGAGTTCATATTCCTGACTCCATAATGTCATACACAGTTATGATATTACTGTGCGTCTGAGCCATACACCCACTACATCGTTAAAATTTGGACTCCAAACTGCATCTCTGCATACCCCCGAATTCTTTGTCGCACCCTGGGGCGGCGAGATACAGAGAACTGCGAGCAGGAGTCCGGTAGAGGAGTCGTGCTTGGACTCAGTATGCATAGGGGACACAGTTGGATCTGATGATACCAGAACCATCCCGATCGGACTTCCCAGTCTGGAGTTGCGGATGATATTCACTTTGGGATATTATTTTAGATTCAGGACAGGGGTGGGGCAGTACACCCTGCGAGGTCACAAGGTGGGAGGAGACATGGATTGTAGACAGTTTGATAAAGACAATGTGGGCATTCTTGGCTAGTTTTTACTCGGGGGTCATGCGTACTATACACATGTGAGGAAGTCCATGAAACCCTGGTCGAATGGCGCCCCCCTGTGGCCAGACGCATAAGGTAACTGCTTGATCTGACTCTGTTTGTGACCACATCTTATCTGTAAATGTACTCAGACATATATATATATATATATATATATTGTAAATTCCATATTGTATATATTGTAGTATCTAGTGTGCCCTTACGGCGATTAAACATATATAATTTAATCTTCGGCTGTTCTGTTATCTCGATCCTGAATCCCACGTCTGTGGGCTTGGCTTAATAGTTATCGTAATCGATTGGTGGCAGCGACTTTATGCCAAGGATCATTGTAGGGCAACCAGTGAGAGCTGCGAGGATTAGATATATTCCTTCCGCAGGAGTCAGGGAAATATATACCTTACTTTCACTGGGAACCCTTCAATCATCGGCATAGTAGAATAGCTGCCTCCTTGTTTATTGTCGGGCAATTCCATAATTGGCCTGACTATAAGAGGGACGCTAGAGAGCGAGTCACGTTCTCTGTCGGGTGGAAAGGGGGGGTGTAACTTCCACTTCCTCTCCCCTTTTCCTGACACCAGCTATAATATGTTCATCAGAATTCCAGTCATCTGCTGCACATAAGATCTGACAAGCAGGCATGGATACCTGAAATCTTTGAGATTCTACATATTTTTGGAGGAATCAACAAAGACGTTGAGCTCTGGTAAAGCCATTATCTGTATAGCAATTCTGCTTCTATGTCTACTTAAGCACTAGTTTCTCACAATTAATGATGAAGCTTAGATTGAGGACCAGGTGGAGATGAAGAAAGAAAGTAGACACTGTGGTACTCAGTCCCCAGCCACCACTATATTTTCTGGTGTGCCATCCACACCTTACACCTTACTAACATAGTTAGGTTGCAGCAGCAGCAGTATACCTATAGATGGACAGTATAGCAATAAATCCTGATTATATGCCTCTTATCCAAAACTATCTCTCCTCCAGCAGGTAGCCCTACACTTATTGCAGCTGAGTGGTATTAATAGAGAATAGAATAGATTTTAATTAGCTCTTTAGAGGACTTTTGGATTAATATAGCAGCAGCAAGGTTTGCAAGGCCTTAATGCCTCTAATATCCCTTCTCCATCACCTCCCCATACATTAATTGCAGCAAAGAGCTGTATTATTGGAGAATAGAGTAGATTTGAGTTAACTTTTTGAATAATGTAGCAGCAACAAGGTCTGCTAATTTATAATCCCTGTCTACATGCCTCTAATACAGTATCCCTTGTCAATTTACAAAAAGTGCATCCAGCTCACCTCTCTGTTTAGAAGACCATCATCTGACCATGCAGGAATCTGAATGGAATGAGGCCGCTCCTTTGGTATCCACAATTCAAATGAAAAAAGTCGATCCAGCACAGTTCCAGTAAATAAAATTAAAAGTCCTTTATTGGAAAAACATTAAAAGTCCATTATGCCATGCTGCGAGGACGCGTTTCGGACTAACTGTCCCTACTCAGTCTCCAAGACTAAGGACAGTTAGTCCGAAACGCATCCTCGCAGCACGGCATAATGGACTTTTAATGTTTTTCCAATAAAGGACTTTTAATTTTATTTACTGGAACTGTGCTGGATCGACTTTTTTCATTTAAATTGCGAGTATCCTTTGTCCAGTAGCTTGCCCTATACTAAACACAGATAAGAGCAATCTTATTATAAAATAGAATAGATTTTTGTATGTAGCAGCAGCAAGGTCTGTAAGGTTAGAATCCCTACCTGCATTCCTTCAATTCACTATCCCTTCGCTAGCAACTTTCCCTACACTAAATGCAGATAAGAGTGGTATTAACATAGAATAAAATAGATTTTTATGTAGCAGCAGCAAGGACTGTAAAGCTGGGTTTACACATTGAAACTTTCTAGCAATCCCACCAGCGATCCCAACCTGGCCGGGATCGCTACAAAGTCTCTGGTGAGCTGTCAAACAGGCAAACCTGACAAAACGACGCAACAGCGATCCGGACCTGCAGAACAACCTAGCTGGTTGTTGGGGACGTTGTAAAGCAGCTTTTTGAAAGGGAAGTCGCTGTAAAGTCCCCTTTACACACTGAAACTTTCTAGCGATGCATGCTGCACAGCGGGAAACAAAGGACCTAAGAATGGTCCTGAACGATTTGTAGCGATCACAACTTCACAGCAGGGGACAGGTCGCTGATGTGTTTCACACACTGCAATGTCGCTGGGGAGGTCGCTGTAACGTCACAAAACCGGTGACGTTACAGCGATGTCGTTTGCTATGTTGCAGTGTGTAAAGCCACCTTAAAGGTCCAGTCACACTAAAGAACTTACCAGCGATCCCAACAACGATAGGGATCGCTGGTAAGTTGCTAGGAGGTTGCTGGTGGGATGTCACACTGCGACGCTCCAGCGATCCCACCAGCAACCTGACCTGGCAGGGATCGCTGGAGCGTCGCTACACGAGTTGCTGGTGAGTTTACCAGCAACCAGTGACCAGCCCCCAGCGCCGCGTGGAAGATGCTGCGCTTGGTAACTAAGGTAAATATCGGGTAACCAACCCGATATTTACCTTGGTTACCAGCGCACGCAGCTACACGTGCAGAGAGCAGGGAGCAGCGCACACTGAGCGCTGGCTCCCTGCTCTCCTAGTTACAGCACACATCGGGTTAATTACCTGATGTGTACTGCAGCTAAATGTGCACAGAGCAGGGAGCAGCGCACACTGGGTGCAGCTGCACAGGGTACATATATAGGGTATAGAGTACAGGGTGCAGCTGCACAGAGCAGGGAGCAGCGCACACCGCTTAGCGCTGGCTCCCTGCTCTCCTAGTTACAGCACACATCGGGTTAATTACCCGATGTGTGCTGCAGCTAAATGTGCACAGAGCAGGGAGCAGCGCACAATGCTTAGTGCTGGCTCCCTGCTCTCCTAGCTACAGCACACATCGGGTTAATTAACCCGATGTGTCCTGCAGCTACATGTGCACAGAGCAGGAGCAGGCACTGACAGTGAGAGCGGCGGAGGCTGGTAACGAAGGTAAATATCGGGTAACCAAGGCTTCTTGGTTACCCGATGTTTACTGTGGTTACCAGCCTCCGCAGAAGCCGGCTCCTGCTGCCTGCACATTTAGTTGTTGCTGTCTCGCTGTCACACACAGCGATCTGTGCTTCACAGCGGGACAGCAACAACTAAAAAATGGCCCAGGACATTCAGCAACAACCAGCGACCTCACAGCAGGGGCTAGGTTGTTGCTGGATGTCACACACAGCGACATCACTAGCAACATTGCCGCTACGTAACAAAAGTTGTTCGTTAGCAGCGATGTTGCTAGCGATGTTGCTTAGTGTGACGGGGCCTTTAGGCTAATTCCAACTATTTAAACCCAAATCCTGTAGCTGACCTTGTGATATTCTCATTAAAGTTCTTTGGTGACCTCAATTTTGTAACTGCTTCTAATATTCAAGCAAACAGTCCTGATCAGCAGCATAACTATGCAGCCATAGGCAATGTAAAGGTAGAATTTGCATTCAGGCCTTCGTGCCTGAGGATGACTAAAAATGCCTTTACCAAAAAAGAAAATATTTAGGACCCAATTCATCAAAACTGGCAAGAATAATGTCAGTTTTAATGACAGGGACTGTTGGTGTCAGATGCCCTGATTCATCAAAAAGCGCATACCTCTTAATTAATCTGGCGCATTTGAAATGTTACTAATGCATCTATGCACTTTACCACAAAAATTACCCCAGTCAGAGATGTAATTAGTGAATTAGTTGTATTGTGAAGATACCCCCCGGTGTGCCTCATTTTGGAGGTGTTGGAAACACTAAAAGTTGCAAGATGTTTTGCAAATGAAATTTGCTCTGATTTATTTTGCTAGCAAAAAAATTGTGACTTTTCAAAGAGATGTATGCCAATATCCTGCATTAGTTTTCACGTTTTTAAATATTTTAAATGGAACACTGCATGTGATGGCCCTGATTTTGTTTATGAGCTATGGAGTATTAAGTTTTGATGTTGGCCCTCATCAGTGTTCTAAGCAAGTTTACCTGTTATCTCATTGTCAATAGTTAATCAATTATGTGGACAAGAGACCTGGTGGAGTATGGTCAGTTAACTCCATATTCACAGAAGCAGTATAGTGTTTGGAAGTAGGGATGAGCGAACCTGAACGGGAAAGTTTGGGGTTCGTACTAAACACATCAGGTGTCCGGGTCCTGGACTCAAACACAGATTTTAACTTGTATGTCTGGTTACTGTTCGGGTTTGTTATTTGAATAAAGTTTGTTGAAAAGTTGCAGAGCAGCCAATCAGCAAGTATTTGTGGTGTATGCACTTCTAGCCCCATCACAGCCATGTCAAGTTTTGGCATGGCTGTGATTGGCCCAAGAAATCACTGTAAAAAAGTTACATGTACTCCAGCCCTATTTTAATAGCCAGCATGAGTAGAAGAACAGCTACAGGGTGCAACCCCCAGCTGTGAGCTTTACCGTGGATGGATATCAAAATAGAGGGGATACTATTGCATTTTTTAAATTAATTTAAATAAACATTTTAAAAAATTCATAGGGTTCCCCCCATTTTTGATCACCAGCCACGGTAAAGCAGACAAATAGGACCTGGTAATTTCAGGTTGGGAGAAGCCATGGATATTGCTCCCCCCAGCCTAAAAATGCCAACTCGCAGCTGCCCAGAATTGACACATCACATTAAATGTGCCAATCCTGGTGCTCTTCCCAGCTCATCCTGATTGCCATGGTGTGGTGGCAATCAGGGTAATATAAGGGATTAATGACAGCTGTGATTTGTCAAAAAATGACAGCTGCCATCAAGCCCTGAATTAGTAATGGGAAGTGTTTATGAGACACCCTTATTACTAATCCTTTAAAAATCCTTTAAGTGAAAAGAAATAATACACAAACCCCAAAAAATCCTTTGTTTGAAATAAAATACACACACCATCTTTCACCTTTTTATTAACTCCCAAAACACCCTTGCAGATCTGATGTAATCTATACAAAGTCCTATGACGATCCTCAGCTCTGTTACATCCAGAGGCTGCAGAGAGGGAAAATATGTCCACTCTGTGCAGGCTCCGGGAATCATTAAAAGTGTCCCACAGACAGACAATCCGGCAGCATTTTTACTGATGGCAGCAGGGGTATCCACTGTTTGACCTCAGTTGACTTGACAGCCGGACTGTCAGGTCACGGCTATGCCCAACAGTCCGACAGTTAGGTCACCTGAGGTTACACTGTGGGAACCCCTGTGTGACCTCTGGTGAACAGAGTGACATCACCTGCTCTCTCGGCTGTCAGTGATTCCCAGTGCCTGCAGAGAGCAGACATGTTTTCTGTCTCTGCAGCCCCTGGATGTAGCAGAGCAGGATTGTCATGAGACTTTGTATGGATTACATTGGATCTGCAAGGGTGTTTGTAGAATCCCGGCCGATCACACATTGATGACCTATCCTAAGGGGTACTTTGCACACTACGACATCGCAAGTGCGATGTCAGTGGGGTCAAATTGAAAGTGACGCACATCCGGCGTCGCTGTCGACATAAGAGTATGTGAATCGTTTTACTACGATTAACGAGCGTAAAAGCGTCGAAATTGTATGATCGGTGTAGTGTCGGTCATTTCCATAATTTCGGAAGGACCGATATTACGATCGCTGTGTGTGAAGCCGCAGGAGCGAGGAACATCGCCTTACCTGTGTCCCGGGCTGCAATGAGGAAGGAAGGAGGTGGGCGGGATGTTTACGTCCCGCTCATCTCCGCCCCCATGCTTCTATTGGCCGCCTGCCGTGTGACGTCGCTGTGACGCCGCACGACCCGCCCCCTTAGGAAGGAGGCGGTTAGCCGGCCAGAACGACATCGCAGGGCAGGTAAGTGCATGTAAAGCTGCCGTGGTGATAATTTTCGCTACGGCAGCTATCACAAGATATCGCAGCTGCGACGGGGGCGGGGACTATCGCGCTCGGCATCGCTACTATCGACTTGCGATGTCGTAGTGTGCAAAGTACCCCTAAGGATAAACCATCAATGTGAAGGTAGTGGTCAACCTCTTTAATTATTTATAGGAGCATTTACAGTTTCCTATATTACAGAATTGTAATGTATCTGTAAAAATTGGATACCGTACTGTGGCTCCGTATGTCATTTGTATTTTTGTCTCTTCCCCCATCCAAGTTTGGAGTGAAATAATAGCATCCTGCAATTTTTTGTCAGGGAAAACAAATTGGTCATTGGAAAACATTGGTCCAAGTGCAATCCGATAAAAAATCTGACAGCACTCATCCGATTTATACGGTGATGTGAGCCTGTAGGGAGGAAAGGGCTCTTGATAAATGGTAAAGAAAAAACATATTTCTTTAACATTTTGAAAAAAAAAATCAATGTTTTAAATAATTCTATAAAGAAAAATAAATCATATTTTAATGTAAACTAACACAACATTACTCAATGGAACTATTAATCATTATCCAATTTTTATTTATTTAATTTTGTTTTTAATTTTGTCATTTTACTACCAAATTTTACAGCAGATGTATTACTATACTGTATAGCAATCCATTATTCCTCATTCTAAGCATATACCATATGTTGTCTCCTAAATGTCTGAAATTATATCTTTATCACCACTTCCTGCATGGGAATAACATTAATTAAATTATGAATTTCTTAATATTGTCACTATTTTTCCACTTCCTACAGATGGCTGTTCACACAAGAAGACCAGCCTGCATAATTGTATTACTAATAGGCAGAAAGGCAATTAGTTGTATAAGTGTGGTGTAATCATCGAACAGACAAAAAAGCAAGGGAGTTGGGAAGAAAAAGGGACAAAAATGTCTTCTTTTCCCCCAATTCATCAACTGACAGCCATAATTAGATATATGTAATTGAAAATTCCTCAGTAGGAGGGTGGCATATACAAATGAATTTCTGAAGTGCACACATTTTCTCCTTTTTTTTTTAAGTAAAAAATCTGGAATAATTTCATAGAACAATGTACAGTATTGGATACAAGGACATTTTTTATGCTATTTTGATTTTTTTACTATACTTAATTTTAGTTATTTATTTTATATCAATATTTATCAGGCTCTAATTATTTGTGTATTTTTTACTTTTTTTAATTACTTTACAAAATTATCCTATTTATTAATAGGGCCACTTCAGATTGATGTTGTATGGTCTCATACTCTGGTATGTACTACAGCTGCAGCACTCGGACTTTAATTTTCCTACTGGATGAAATTCAGATCACCACTGCATTCTATGGCACTGTCGAACTATAAAGAGGTTGTCCAATACTTTTATATTAATGGCTTATCCATACGATACGTCATCAATGTCTGATTGGCTGGGGTCAATCAGTAGCTTCCAGTGCCGGTGGCAGCAGTAGATGGCCAGACATGCTTAGTCCCTAGTTGCCCCGTCTTCTGATAGCGGCTGTGACTGTGTACTACAAATTCAAATCAATACGAGGTGAATGTGCAGTACCCAGCTGCAGCTTTTATCAGTTGATGGGGCAGCTACAGATTTGAGCATTTCCAGCTACCGGTTGCCACCGCTGGGAAACCAAGAACAGATTATCAGAGTCGGACCCCAGCCGATCAGACATTGATGAACTATCCTAAGGGTAGCACATCAATGTAATGTAATGTAATATAGTGGCCAACCCCTTTAAATAGAAGAGCATGTGGTTTGTTTATTGTAGCCATAATATGGTTCTAGTGTTCCAAATTGTCTTCTTCTCACCGAAACTACTATATTTTTATTACAATTGACCCTTGAGGTTTTTTAAGACAATTTTAAAAAGTAATCTTGTACTGCCCCGTGCTCGGCCGCAGCCAAGCCACTCGCATCCGGACTCGTTGGTGGGTGGCTCGAGCGCCTCCGGACCCGGGGTCACTTCGCTCTGAAAGGGGATGCTGGCGCTTTTGGTGGGGGGTTATGTAGGTGCACGGTCGGAGCCGCGCTTGAGTTCGTCATGCCACCCACGGGATGTGGTGAAGGTGTAGACACCACCGCTGCACTTACGAGGCACCCGGGGAAGATCGTAGTGCAGCCAGATATTAACCCCTCCGTGGGCAGGGATGATGGCCCCCGGGACCCGTTGGGGATAGCTGGGCGGTGCAGAGTGATGTGCGCGGCCGGAGGGCACTGTTGTACTCACTGTTATTGACACACACAAGTCACTGGTAAACCAAGTTGATGGTGGTTGGTGCCCGCAGCCGGCTGCGGTTGGGTCCCCCACCCGGATGGTGGTCTCTGCCTTTCTCCTGCACCATGTTGTGTAGATATAGACTGCCTGCGCTTCTGTGTATGTCAGAAGAGCCGTTTGCCCACAGACGCTGGCCCTTGGGATCTCTCTGCCTGTGCGGTGGCTTTCTATCCCACTCGGTGGGCTGTTGTCTTCAGTTGGGACTTAGGTGAGAAAGGACCTATAGTCCAGACCGCAATCAGTGAATTAACTCAGTCCAGTGGATTCTGGACCTCATTTCAGAGTCTGAGTACCCCCCTGTGTGCTCCGGTTTTGGAGTCGGTTCCCCGGGTCGGTACCGGTGGGCCACTACCCTGCCCCGGTCCACCACGGTTCCACCGAGCCGTCTTCCCAGCTCCTGCAGGCTGAGGCGACTGCTTTCCTCCTAGCCAAGGTGTGCAGGCTACGACCCTCACACCTGTCAGTCTGTCACTGGCTTGTCTCACAGGCCTCACCTCCTCACTCCTCAACACTCAAACTGAACTGACTACTCAGCAGACTACTGAACTGACAACTGAACTTGTTTTTCCTGCCTCAGGCCCTCTGAACTCCTCGGTGGGCGTGCCAACCACCTGGCTCTGCCCCCCTGGTGTGTTCATCGAGCTCTGAGGGAGGTGACTAGAGTTTTTGTGGTTGGCTGATGACTCCTTTTTAGGGGACCGGTGTTATGCGGGGCACTAACTGTGACTACCTGGCTAGTCCAGGGCGTCACACTCTTATTTTGTAAGTTATCAAGGCCTCTACTCCACATTTGTGGTGTAAAATATATCCACATTTCTTCGGAAGCCCTTTTGCTCAAAGATATACAGGTAGTTTGTTTTTGCGTTTTTCTCCACAATCTAAATTGATAGTAGAAGTGAGCGATGTTTCTCAGGATAAGAAAGAGCCTCCCACAGACATAGGTTTCCTCTGCACATCATTTTTCTATTTTTTTTCATAGATAATACTTATACCTACGCTAGTATGGGGTTATTTAGCATTTCCAATTTTTTCCAAGGAGCGAGAGAGCTGCACAAAGAAATGGAGACTTGTCCAATATGAGTCTATGAGAACTCGTGAAAATCAGGCATCACTCAGAGGCCATTTGTGTGCTGTTCGTTCTTCACACCTAGTTTGATAGCAGAAGCGTGATAGCTCTTCATCAGTTTTTTTGTTCATCCGGGAAAATCCACCTCTGGACCAAACTCGGATGGAAAAATCGAACGCTGACCAAACTCTGATGACCAAAAACACTTTTGAAACTCAGCGTATTTTGAGTACGAGATAAATAAGAGACATGTGAAGTGGTGAAAATGATTATGTAAATCTATGCTTGCTTTATGCTTTATTGAACTATCCATATAAAGTTTCTTAAATTATTCCACTGTTCATACTTGTCATGATAATGCACCGAGATAAAGGATTTAATCATGCATTAGAGATGACTGAATCGGTCTGCTGTGATTCTAGTCGAATTTTATGAGATTCCCAAATTCCAGCTATTTTAAATAATATGTGACTGATTCACCTGAATTGCCCAAAAAATGTCCAGTGCCATTGTATACATTGTTGAAAATTGTATAAGCCAGAAAGTGAGCTCACATGTTGTCAGGCACAAGTTTGCAGGATTACCTATAATGCCTTGTAACTATTACATCAAATAGTCTAGTACGGCCAATCAAGGGGGCTATCACAGCCACTGTAGAAGATGGTGCAGCTGAAGAGTTTTATATGATATAAAAACATGTATCATTATTATTGTGTAAAGTGAATATAGCCACTAGTCCAAGGAGGTTAGTTTAGGAGCGGACATATCACTGGTGCAACCTGTGCAGCCGGACAAGTGTTATAGACTTAAGGGGGCCCATTTCCACCTCTAATGAAGGTGGCATTGTGCATTATGATAAGTTCTTGCGCTGCAAAGGGACCATTATTATTATTATTTATTATTATAGCGCCATTTATTACATGGCACTTTACAAATGAAAAGGGTATAAATAAAACCAAGTACAATAATCATAAACAATACAAGGCACAGACTGGTACAGGAAGAGAGAGCACCCTACCCCTCACAGTCTACAAGGGATGGGTGAGGATACAGTAGGTGAGGGTAGAGTTGGTTGCGCAGTGGTGTGCTGGTCAGAGGGTTATTATAGGTTGGAGGCTTGTTGGAAGAGGTGGGCCTTCAGATTCCTTTTGAAGATTTCCATAGCATCTGAGAGTCTGATATGCTGGGGTAAAGCATGCCAGAGTATGGGGGAGGCACGAGAGAAATCTTGTATGTGATCGTGGGAAGAGGAGATAAGAGAGGAGTGGAGAAGAAGATCTTGTGAGGATCTGAGGTTGCGTGCGGGTAGGTACCAGGAGACTAGATCACAGATGTATGGAAGAGACAGGTTGCAGATGGCTTTGTATGTCATGGTTAGTGTTATGAGATAGAGTCTTTAGGCAATGGGAAGCCAGTGAAGGGATTGACAGAGAGGAGGGGCCAGGGAATAGCGAGGGGAGAGGTGGATTAATTGGGCTGCAGAGTTTAGGATAGATTGGAGGGGTGCAAGAGTGTTAGAAGGGAGACCAGAGAGATTGAGGTTGCAGAAGTCGAGGCGGGAGATAATGAGGGCATGCACTAGGGGTTTTGCTGATTCTTGGTTAAGGAACGCATGAATCCGGGAGATTTTTTTGAGTTGCAGTCAGCAAGAGGTGAAGAAGGCTTGGATGTGTAGCTTGAAAGATAGAGCAGAGTCAAGGGATACTCCGAGGCAATAAGCTAGTGAGACTGGGGAGAGTGAGCAGCCATAAACTTTGATGAATAGGCTTGCTTAGAGGGTTGAGAGAGTAGGAGAAAAAATAATGAATTCAGTTTTGTCCATGTTAAGCTTTAGAAATCGTGCATAGAAGGATGAAATAGCAGACAGACATTGTGGTATTTTGGTTAGTAGGGGGGTGATGTGAGGTCCAGAGAGGTATATCTGCGTATTGTCAGCGTAGAGATGATACTGAAAGCCATGGGACTCTGTGAGCTGTCTCAGGCTGAAGGTATAGATGGAAAAGAGGAGGGGTCCCATAACTGAACCTTGGGGAACACCAACAGATTCAGGGCGAGATGAGGAAGTGGTATGAGAGTGGGAGATGCTAAAAGTTCGGTCTGTTATGTATGAAGAGATCCAAGATAGGGTCAAGCCTGTGATGCCTAGAGATGAGAGAATCTGTAGTAGGAGGGATTGGTCCACTGTGTCAAAGGCAGAGGACAGGTCCAGGAGGAGGAGGACAGAATAGTGTTGCTTGGTTTTGGCGGTTAGTAGGTCATTGGTGATTTTAGTTACGGCAGTTTCAGTGGAGTCATAGGGTCAGAGGCTAGATTGTATCCCATCAAAGAGGAAGCAGGAGGAGAGTTGGGAGGACAGTTCAAGATGCACATTGGCGATAGTTAGACACAGAGGCTGGGTCAAGGGAGGGCTTTTTAAGGATGGGTATGATGGAGGCATTTTTAAAGCTTGAGAGGAATACACCTGTTGTTATTGAGAGGTTGAAAAGATGGGTTAGGGTTGGGATGTGGGCTACAGTGAGGTTGGGGATGAGATGGGATGGGAGTGGGTGAAGTGTACAGGTGGTGAGATGTGATCTTGAGAATAGAGTGAATAGATGATTTTTTTGTCATGATGGAGAAGCTGGATTTGGAGGAAGAGGTCTGAGTAGTTATGAGGACTGTGGGGACTGGGAGCTAAAGCTTGCTCTGATGTTATCAATCTTCTGCTTGAAGAAAGAGGCAAAGTCTTCAGCTAAGATGAGAGGAAAGGGAGGTGGTGCTGGGGGATGGAGGAGAGAGTTTAAAGTGTTGAATAGCTGTTTAGTGTTGTGAGATAAAGAGGATATTGGGGTGAGAAGAAGGGTTGTTTTTCAGTAGTGAGTGTGGACTTGAAATTTGTGAGGGATTGTTTGTATGCAATTAAGTGTTTCATGGAGTGAGACCTTTTCTATCTCCGCTCAGCAATTCTAGAAGCTTTTTTCAGTTCTTTAGTCTGGGTCGTGTGCCAAGGTTGCCTGTTGATTGTGCAGGTTTTGGTATGCATGAGGGGGGTGGCCGATTTGATAGCTGCAGAGATTGCTGTGTTATATTACGTGGCAGCAGCATCTCTATTGTATAGGGAAACTATGGCTGCAAGAGGAAGAAGGGACTCAGAGAGTGAATGTAAGTCAAGGTGTTTGAGATTTCTGCGAGGGTGTGAAAGTTTGTGGAGGGGTGGTTGTGTACTTGGAGAAGAGAGGGAAGCAAATGTGAGTAAGTTCTGGTTAGACAGCGGGAGAGGCGAGTTAGAGAGGTTAGATAGGGAACAGAGGCGAGTGAAGATGAGGTCCAGCGTGTGGCCATCTTTGTGAGTAGCTGCAGAGGACCATTGGGTGAGGCCGAAGGCAGAAGTCAATGTTAAAAGTTTAGAGACAGATGAGTGGGAGGTGTCAATGGAGATGTTGAAATTGCCCATGTTGTTAGTGGGAATGCCAGTGAAAAGGAAATGAAGTAGCCAGGTGATGAAGTGGTCAAAAAAGGTGCTGGCTGGCCCTGGAGGGCGGTAAATGACAGCCAGTTGGAGATTGGAGAGGAGTATGTTGCTCTTGCACAGGGACCCTTTCCTGTCTGTGTCTGCCAGTGTGTTAGGTAATGAGTAATCATGGGACAACACCAGCAATGTGGGAATTAGAGGCAGCAGCTTGGAGGCCAGACCTGGGAGTCATAGTGAATAAATAATGAAATTACCAAGTGGGGCAAGGGTATTGCTGGAGAGTCCTGAAGTCAGTGAGAGCTGTTTATACAGATTAAGTATTCAAGTTCACCTCTCCATAGTCCTACGAAATAGTTCCACACTTCAGTGCCTTTCATGTGGCACTAAAGGGTGTTTTTAGGCTGGTTTACTTAAATAAATAAATAAATAAATACATAAATAATAAAAAAACAAGTCTGGTCATCAAAAATGAGGGGGACCCTATGCCAGTTTTTTTTATTTATTAGATTAAACTGGCCAAACAGTGTCTAGACTTCTTTAACCTAATAAATAAATAAATTATTTTAAAAAATGGTGTGGACTTCCCATTTTTGAGAACCAGCCAAGTTAAAGCAGACAGTTGTGGGCTGGTATTATCAGGAAGGGAAGGTCCATGGTTATTGGGCTCTTCCCAGCCTACAAATACCAGCCCACAGCTGTCCCAGAATTGACACATCACATCAGATGGGCCAATTCTGATGCTTCCTGATTGCCCTGCTGCAGGGACAATTGAGATAATAGATTAATGGGGCTTATATCAGCTGTTTAAATAATTTTTAATGAGGGAATGTTTGAAGTGTGGGGGAGTCGTTATTCAAATAAATTAGTTTTTTGTGTGTGTGTGTGTGTGTGTGTTTTGGACTACTGGGTCAGTAATGGTGGTGTCTAATAGACACCTCTCCATTACTAACCCATGTGCTTGATGCAAGCTGATATTACACAGCTGACATCAACTTCAAAAATATTACCCTAATTTGCCATAGAACCAGGGCAATCAGGCAAAGCTAATGTGATGCACCAATTTTGGGGCAGCTGCTCTTTTAATGTTGAGAAGAGGTCAATATCCATGGACCTTCCCAGACTGATAATACCAGTCCACAACTGTCTGCTTTACCTTGGCTAGTTATAAAAAGAAATGGGAGGATCTGCCTGTTTTATCTTGGCTGGCTTTCAAAAATGGGCCATTTTTTTTAAATGATTTACTTATTAATAAATAATTAAAAAAAATGTCCTGTAATCCCCCATTTTTGATAACCAGCCTAGGTAAACCAGACAGGTTCCCCCCATTTTTTATAACCAATCTCAGTAATGGAAAAGTCACTCTTCACTGAATACAGATTTTACCTCAGAGTTGCAAATTTTGATAATAAATGATCGATTCTTGTATAGAAAGAAGCAATTTTGTCTGATAAGATATCTTACAAAATTGCTTATTTTTATGTGTACTAATAATTTATTAAATAAAAATTAAAATGATGGTTACGTTTTCAGAGAAAAAAACATACCACACTGTAATTGCGCAGCCAGTTTCCAATTACTCTCTTGATGACAAGTTCTTTTGAAGGCCAAGTTCACTGATTCAGTATTTGGTCTGTATATTAGCTCAGTATTGATAAGCCAAAACCAGGAGTGGAACAATCAGAGGAAAAACACGTGACCACTTCTGCATTTTTTCCCACTTCTGATTTTGGCTTAACAATACTGAGGTGAAAAAAAACCTCACCATTAAACATAGCAGTGGCTCAGGAATTAGGACATAGCTTGAGATTTCTTATTTTCCAAGATGGAAAAATCTATTGCTCTAATTTTTAAAGGGAACTTGTCAGGTGCAATATGCACCCAGATCCACGAGCAATTCTGTGTTTATATTGGTAATCCCTGCTTAACCGTCCCTGTATACACTAGCATAGATAAAGGGATCTTTAGAAAATGTATTTCTAAAGATTGTTTCTTATATGCAAATGAGCCCACGACTAGTCGCAAGGGTGTGAGTTTCGTTGGCTAGTTGACCCCCTTACCATGTTAGCATGCCCCTGTGGGCGTACTAACATGTTAATGAATGTGCAGCTTTGCTGCATATACCTCACTCTTCATGGCGGCCGGCGGTGGATGGATGTGCACTGCGCATGATCCTGAGTACACGTGACTTCCAATCATGCGCACTAAATTGATGCTGAGTGTTAGCTTCAGTGAGGTACAGTGCACATGACCGGATGTCCAAGGTACTCTGCACCATGCGCAGTGTGCATCCATCCTTCGCCGGCCGCCATGAAGAGTGAGGTATGTGCGGCAAAGATGCACATTCATTAACATGTAACGCCCACAGGAGTGTTCTAACATGCTAAGGGGGCCGACTAGCCAAGGGAACTAGCCCTTGAGACTAATTCCCGCGCTCATTAGCATATAATAAACAATCTTAAGACATACTTTTTCTAAAGATCTCTATCTATACTACTAGATACAGGGACAGTTAGGCAGGGATTAGGAATATGCACCCAGAACTGCACATGGCTCTGGGTGCATATTGCACCTGACAGGTCACTTTAAGGCTATGTTCGCACGTTGCGTTTTTTTCCGCGTTTCTGCAGCGTTTTTAGCAGCAGCGTTTTTGCGCTAAAGCGCATGCGTTTTTGATTTCCAGCAAAGTCTATGGGAAAAGTAGAAATCCTGTCTGCACTTTGCTTTTTTTTCTGCAGCGTTTAATTTGCATATTTGTGGTCAAAAACCATGCTGAAAAAGAAGCAGCATGTCAGTTGTTTTTGCCATTTCTGCAGCGTTTCCTTAACATTGGAGTCAATGAGAAATGGCAAAACGCAACCAAAAGCACAATTCCTGCGTTTTTCATGCTTTTTACCTGCTTTACCTCTGCGTTTTTGGCTCCAAAAACGCTTGCTTTTCAGGCCAAAAATTAATGGGTTCTAATGTTCCTTTACACACACACAATAACCGAAAATTTAAATGTTAAAAAATTATAAACTTCACCTATTTTTCTGATAAAATGTGGATAACCACTATTTTATCATTAAAATTGATAATTTCCCATATAGTTTTATTAAAAGTTAATTTTATACTTTTTTTCTCTTTTTTCATTCTTTTTGACTATTTCAACTTTATTTCTCAGTGTCTTGATCTCAAAAACGCATCTGCAGAAACGCAGGTGAAAACGCAGGTAAAAAGCGCTAAAAACGCACTAAAAACGCGGTAAAAACGCATGCGTTTTTAGCGCTAAAAAATTGTCAAAAGCCATTTGGTCAAAAACCAAGGGAAGGAAAACGTGCAGAATAAACTGCAGGTACTCCGACGCAACGTGCGCACATAGCCTCAGACGTTTTACTGTTTAACTTACATAAGTGAACAATTTATTTGTGTGTACAGAACATAGAATAAAATAATACAACATTAAATTGTCAAAGTAAAAATGCACATTTTATGAAAATTTTTAATTATGTTTCCACTAAACTTAATTTTTAACGAAAATCTGCACTTTTTAGTTCAAATGGTCTTTATTGGAACTCTTTTTATGTAAACTGTACGCTAAGAATCACATTCTCATCTTTATCAACAAGCTACTGACATTTAATTGGACAAACTTTAAATGTGTGTGCCTTTTTAAGAGGGCAAGCAAGGGCTGCAGCTTGTTAATTAAGTACTTATATATGCCCCCTGCTGTGCAATAAATTTTTTTCAAAGCAATGCCTGTCCATATTTATTTTTGAACTTTTGTTCCCACTTTTTTCAATTAAAAGGATTTTTTTTCTCAGCAAAAATGGTTTGTGAAATTCCCACATATTATTTTGGAGCTTTCTATAGTGAGGTAGAGACTAATTAAAATGTTTTCAGAATTCTTATGAATGCACCGCCAGAAGAATTGTCAGAGACATTATTTTCCTGAGATGCACTTTGAGGTTAATTCAAAATATTCCATGTCTTTAGACTAAACCGGGTACTTAAAAGTTTAAAGCAACGATTCCTCGTGGAAAATATGTACTTATATCCATACCAGGCTGCAGAGTTTATTTTCTTTCTTATTAAGGTTAACAGTAAAATGAGATTGGATAGTACAAACTACAGTTAAATACAGTGATTTGTGTAATATGTTGGCCCTACATAAATAAAATTTATTATCTATTTCTTTTTGAAACACAACAGATATCATTCAGTGGTTAAAATGTTTATTTAATTTTAAAGACTACAATTTTACCACTTTTAGCTATGAATTAAATTACATTCTCAACAATTTTTTAATTAAAAATTTAGCAATTAGTTGCTTTTTAAAAGAAGTATTTGAAGAATAAACATTTAAGGCACGTCTCTGGTGAGAGGAAGAAAGTAGACCAGGATCATTCTTCCACTACAGTCTATGGGAGCCACCGATGTATAGATGCAACTTGATTTTGGTATCTTCTTGCAAAAGAGGAGAATGCTACCATGTTTTTCAAAAAATAAGACGTCCCCCAAAAATAAGGCCTTGCAGGGATTTTCAGCATTTTCAGAGCAAGTCATAATATAAGCCTTACCCTAAGGGGTACTTTGCACGTTGCGACATCGCAAGCCGATGCTGCGATGCTGAGCGCGATAGTCCCCGCCCCTGTCGCAGCTGCGATATCCATGTGATAGCTGCTGTAGCGAACATCATCGCTACGGCAGCTTCACATGGACTCACCCGCCCTGCGACTTCGCTCTGGCCAGCGACCCGCCCCCTTATTAAGGGGGCGGATCGAGCAGCGTCACTGCGACGTCACACGGCAGGCGGCCAATAGGAGCGGAGGGGCGGAGATGAGCGGGATGTAAACATCCCGCCCACCTCCTTCCTTCCGCATATCCTACGGAAGCCGCGGTCACGCCGGTAGGAGATGTTCCTCGCTCCTGTGACTTCACACACAGCGATGTGTGCTGCCGCAGGAGCGAGGAACAACATCGGACCGTCGCGTCAGCGTAATTATGAATTATGCCGATGCTGCACCGATGATACGATTACGACGCTTTTGCGCTCGTTAATCGTATCATCTAGGCTTTACACACTACGATGTCGCATGCGATGCCGGATGTGCGTCACTTTCAATTTGACCCCACCGACATCGCACCTGCGATGTCGTAGTGTGCAAAGCCCGCCTAAAAATAAGCCCTAGTCGCGGTTCAATTTTGAAGTGTCCATGCAGCTAAAAAGGTTAAAAAATATTGCAGGGCACTTCATTATACACAGTAGATACCCTGCAATCACACTCACCAGATGCCGAGTGGGAGGCCCTGCAGTGATTACACACCCACACATATCAGATCACACACACCTCCGATCACACACACAATCACCCATCAGATCACACACTTGCCCCATCCAGCGATATTGATTTCTTCTGGCTGGCAGAATCCTGAGATGTAGTTTGGTGGAACGCAACGACCTGCGGCTAAGGATGGAATGCTTGCAGGACCTGCAAACTGCAATTTCCTCCCATCTTTCCCTGCGGCAGGAGGCATTCTGTACTACTGGATGTGGTGAGTGACTAGTGAGTGTGTACGATCTGATCTGTGATTGTGTGTGCATGAGTGTGTGTAATCTGATTGGTGATTATGTGTGTGTTTGTGTATGAGTGTGTGCACAATCTGATGTATGTGAGTGTGTTGGCCAGAAGCAGGGGAGAACGGCGTGCAGCATACTTGCTGGGAGGGCCTGCAGGAGATCACAGGGAGGACCTGGGAGTCACGCAGATATTCAGGCCCTGGTGAGTATGAGTCTCCTGGGAGTGGGGGAGTCTGCTTTTTTGGGGGGGGGTAAACTTACCCCCAACCATGTTTCTCTAAATATAAGACCTATTCCAAAAATAAGCCTAAGCGCGCTTTTTGGCGGGCAAAAAAAAAGTACAAGACAGTGTCTTATTTTTGGAAAAACATGGTATATAGTTTTACGTGTGGCTGGTTGCTGCAAATTGCAACTTTTCAAGCTGTTTTATGCGGTTTTTATTTCCTAAAAAAGGGCCCATTATAATTTGAAAACAGGAAAAGGATTACTCATCCTTCAATATCTCACCCCTCTTCTGTAAGCAGGTGTACAGACGGTGGTATCCCCCCTGAAGACACTATTTGGGTCTAAGAATTGTAATGTGAATTGGGTAATGCATAGTGATAAGATAAAGGATTGTTATGTAGGATATAAGAAAAAATATATAGGAATGCTATGTAGGATAAGCAATGTTTATGTTTGGTATAATGTATGGCACTGTTAGTAGTTGTAATGCATAGATGTAACAGTGTTGCTAATGGGTAAGATATTATAGTGTATAATAATGTAATGTTTATGTAGGAAAGAAATGCAAGATTTGAGGAAATGAATTTAGGTGAAAAGTTAAGTTTGCCTAACAATAAGCTGCAGGGGCAGACAATGAATGCTGAGAGCACAAGGAAGAGTGATGCGACTCTAAGAGCAACCCTCCTAAGGGATGACTGATGGCTGTGGGTGCAGGATACGCAGCTAAACATATTGATCCATGGGTTATAGTGCTATGGAGAAAGAAAGCTATATTAACTTGCCCAGCTAAAAGTATTGTGCACAACTAAAGTGCCGTGGCTATAAACCATAATGGCTATTTGTCACACGAAGCATTTCACAAAACTCGTCAACTATCATGGCGGCGTCAGGCTCTGTTGCAGAGTCTGACACTCCAGCCGATGGTTTCTCTGATCAATTCAGGCAGATCCTGGCATTGACCTACTGTCTGCTCATTCATAGACAGGTTAGCAAGAGTTAAGCTCTGCCAACCTGATTGTTAGGCATCATTGATCACATGTTGTTGTGACGCCCTGGCAAAACCAGGTTGTCACAGAGACTGCACAAATCCAGCATGTGCAGGCCTCAATTCTCCTTGGCATACCAACACAACACCACACACAGGTAACACCAGCCACAAAAGCCTAGTCACCCCCCCAGGGACAATAGGGACACAACAGTGGGTGGGACCAGGCAGATGGGGAACGCCCACCTAGGGGTCCTGAGGTGTCAGGGGAGGGAACAGAGGAAGTGGAGGAGTTTAGAGGGAACAAGGCAGTTGGATTTGGAGAGGAGTTAAGCTTGAGGAAGAGAGAGGAGTGAAGAGTGACAGGGTAGTCAGGGGTCGGAGCCCCTGGACTACCGGACTACCAAAACCGACTAGGTGGCAGACAGCAGAGCAGGGCCGCAGGCAATGGAGATCCGGTCGCGGGAGACCTTAAGTGGACTGAGGCAGGGTTGTAGCCCGCCAGTGCTGACGGCGGGGATCCGGTCCGGAGGCTGTGCACAGTCGGTGTACTTGGACCCCCGGGCAAAGACTGCTTACCAATTAGCCAGCAGGGGACAAAGTTCCAGATCTTGTTCTGCCAGTAGCCCAGAGAGCAAAATGGAAGCCCAATGCGGGAGATAGGGTGTCCGCCAGAGCCCACAGAGATCCCATGGGTCAGTTTTCACGGGCAAGTGCTCCCTACACACAGGCACACAGGGAGCAGACTTCTCCCATTCTATGCGGATTAAGTCACCACACAAGAAAACACAAGTGCAGTAGGAAGGTCCCCTGCCCTGTCAGCCCATGTGCGGGACCAAGCACACCCCTCCAGAGGCTCCCGGCATCCGGCTTTGGTTTACAATACGGACTGTGTGTGTTTTATTACAAACTGTGAGTACACCGGTATTATCCAGTTTCTTCCTACAGACTGCTCCCTGCTCCCTTGCCATCCTCGGGGCCCTGGGACTACACCTCCCCTACCCGTGGAGGGGATTCCACCTTGCTGCCCCGCTCTATCAGCCCCGGGCAACCCCCCCTATACCAAGGGAGCGGCGGTGCCATCAATCATCACCGCAACCCACGGGTGGCATCACAGACAAACTCTATCCCCTGTAAATATCCCCCTTATTGGGTTGTGAGGACGGACGGCTGCACAAGCCCGGGTCCGGCTGCCACTCAAGCCACAGCAACGATCCCGGATCCGAGCATCCCGAGCAGCCCCTGCTGTGGACTGTCCCCCCGTCCGCAACATTGTTATAAAGCCAATCACATCTGCTCCTCTCATATTTAAGACTAGCTAGTGTTATGCTTCGTGCAGTTGTGATGTAACACGTCATCTTGTTGTTACCACCCTGCTATTATTTTCCTCCTAATCCCTTATTGTTTTAAACCTCTGTGTGTGTGCACTGTCCAATAAAAAGGAAATATTTTAATTTACAAGCATCAGTGGTTTTCAGCGCGGCATAAACCCGGTCTTTTCTTCTACCCGTGTGATACAAAATTCCTCTCCCGGGGCTGCAGCTAAACCACCAGGCACTCACAGGCTATCATAAGGGGTTGTGACTGGCACAACCTCACCAGGTGAGTGCTTCTTTGTCTTGTTTGTCCACCCTCATACCGGGTAAGACCCTATTGCGCTTTTTTCCCCTTTACAGTTTTACAAGGTGTGTGTGCACTGTGACAGAGTTTTGGTTTCTCCTGTTTGTCTAATTTCGGAGGGTTAAATCACACTCCTGTCCTGACCAGCTCTGGGGAAGGGGGTATAAGATCATGGCTGGTCAGAAGCAGGTCGAGGAGACTCCAACATCCTCACCATTAGTGATATCACTGATAATAGGAATAGCACAGGGCTTCCTATTCTGAAGGTTAGCTCAGGGGCCCTGGTCTCCCATTATCTCCTTAGTCCGTCGTGACACTATAGTTGGGTAAACTTAAACTTTCAGCATGGATCCAGTTGCTGCACCATCAAGGCAGTTGCAAGTTCTGTGTCTCCGGGTGGCTGAATTAAAGGGGGCAGTATAACAACAAGCACATTTGGCCACACAGGTGCAATCCATTTTGGTTGCCGGATCATCTGAACTCAAACTACCCCTCCTGTGAAGATTTTCGGGAGAGCTCAGTGAAGTATGCAGACTGTACTTCTGACTACATCCTCACTGCTCTAGAGATGAGGCACAGCGGGTGGGAATTGTGGTCTCACTCCTTAGTGGGGAACTACAAGCAGGGGCTTTTTCCTTGCCCCCAGAGTCACCTGTGTTTTCATCAGTGGACGGGTTTTTCTCAGCACTTGGGTTCATTTACGATGATCCAGATAAAATATCTTTAGTCTAAAATCTGTTCAGTATATCGGGGGAATCGGCTGGCAAAGGATTATTGTGCAGAATTCTGGTGCTGGTCTGTAGATACTCTATGGCACAACCCGGCACTTAAAAAGTAGTTTGTTCAGGGTGTATCCGAGAGGGCGTATCCAAGAGTATATCCCTTCAATATTTTTCGTTTTCGTTTTTACCTCACCTTCTTCCAAGAGCCATAATTTTTATATTTTTCCAACAATAAAGCCATATGAGGGTTTATTTTTGTGTGGGACGAGTTGTACTGTTGATTGAAACCATTATTTTACCATATACTGTAGTGTGATGGAAAATGACCAAAGAAGAAAAATTCCAAGTGAAAATGCAGAAAAAGTACAATTGCCCAATAGAGTTTTTGGGTCTTTTATTTTCCTTGTTCACAAGTTTGCAGATTCAAAACAAATATAGGTTTACTTTTATATAAAGGATGAAAGAAAATTCAGAAGTTTGTCCAAAAATGATCTGCTCTGATCAGCAAACATGCACTGTTCCTGTGAGCAGCGGCACTCTGTCATCTCTCACATTGTCATGGGTCATCGGCTGACCCCGTGCTTCCATGGCAACACAGATGCAACACCATGGCATCTTGTGATTGTGCCACAGGGCTGCCAATGGCCGCAGGGAATGCCACAATTCCCGCCATGTCCATTTCAATCGCGCTGTCAGATTTTGACTGCACAGTCTAGGTGGTTCGCATACGCAGGTGGATCTCTGATCCACCAGTGCCTGTTAGCCACAAGTGTCTGTTCATCAGCAGACATGTGCGTGGATTACTGTGGGCTCACCACCGGAGTCCATTGTAACTGGTGGGAGATGACCTTGGATGTACAATATATATACATCCAAGGTTGCGAAGGGGGTTAAAGAGGCATTGGTTGTGTAAGAAACTCTTCTGTCTCTTCAATGTGCCAGTGTGCCTTGAAATTTGAATTGGTTGCTGTTTCTGTCAGAGGTCTCATAATACCAGGATTCTATGGAAAGGGAAAACTATACTAACATTACCTCCAGAGGCTTTACCTGAGCCTATGCAGCATCGAGGGACATCAGAAACAAGGAAAAAAACGTCTCTATTGCTAAATGGAGAAGTGTTTGTTTATACTGTGGCAAAAAGGGACAGTTTGTTAGTACCTGTCCATCTGCGCCCAGTAGAAATTAGCAGTCGTAAAACTTATAGACCCAGCTGGGTTGGGAGATTCCAACCTGATTTTATTTATTTCCTCCACCATGGTATCTCAATGTTTGATATCTGCAATGGTTAAGGTAGGGGGCCAAGTGGTCCCTATAACAATTTTTATGGATAGTGGTTTTGTGGTTAACATAATTAACCTGGGTTACATAGTTTCATAGTCACAAAGGTTGAAAAAAGACCTAAGTCCATCTAGTTCAACCTTCCTCCACCAATAATATATATTGTCACTAAATCATTTATAGCCTTTTGGCTATGCTGTGTGTGCTGTGGAAATCACCCAGCCTTTTTTACGAGAAGTTGTTATAGTGTCTCTCATTCATACCTCTTGTGGTAGAGCATTCCACAATCTGAATGCTCTAACTGTAAAGAACCCTTTACTATTTAGCTGTCGCAATTGCCTTTCTTCCACTCGCAGTGAGTGCCCCCTGGTCCCTACTATTGTCTTTGGAAGGAATAAGTAATGTGCCAGTTAGAGATGAGCAAACTGGCCAAGACTCAGTTCGGGTTGTGTTCACTGAGCTCCGCTGTATTCATAGAACGGTTTGAAAAAACGTAGCCGAAGTCACTGAATTTAATAAGAGGCAAAAGAAAAGCTATAGACAAAACCTTTAGAGGGGCCCCAAAGGCTACCAAAACAGCTCAAACCATTTTACAGTGGAGAAACACTGTTGTGGCACAGGTATATAGGGATGATCGAATACCAAAATATCCGCTACGACGAATAGGTATATTGCTGCTATTTACGTATTCGCGAATATTCGACGCGCAATGTAAGTCTATGGGAAACCCGAATAATTTCACTTTGGACCTAACGGCAAGCTGTGGTGACTGAGGAAAAGGCTGAAATGGATGGGAAAAGGCAGAAACAGTATAAGCACAGCCTGTAGAAGTTGCGTGACTGCAATTCTGGTGTTTTGGAATAACGTGCTCTGAGCAGCACGCCGCTTTTATGTGGTCACCAGAACAGCTCTCAAACCAAATCGCTTTTGTGACAAACAAAACACGGGTCTTTTGGTCTCTCCCTCTCCCCCCAATCTCATACTCACCCATCAGTGACTGATCACCAGCACGGCACTGCACGACTGTCACACTGCTCTGGCGGCTTCTCCAGCTTTTGAAAATTCCGGCCGCTCATTATTCCATCTCGTATTCCTTGCTTCCCCTGCCCAGCGGCGCCACGTTTTGATGCATATTTAATGCATTTTGGATGCATTTTTGACAGTGCGTTCCCACTTGGCTCTGCTACATCCCCATAGAGCATGGCTGGCTGCAAGACAGAGCCGCGCAATCAGAATGAACTCGGATGAACTTCACCTGACTTCATTGTTATTGCGTGTGTGTGCCGCAGCCTGATTTGCGATCACAGGTGACAGACTCACCATTGACTGCAAATCCCCTGAGTGACTGAAGTGATCTGTGTGATCAGCAGTGCCGTCGCTCAGCTTACCCTCTGCCAGCTGCAGTCCTCCACCCGAGAGCTGTAGCTGCGGGTAACCTGCGTGACATCACCGCTGATCGTGCAGCTCACTTCGGTTGCTGCGTGGAGCTCAGAGGAGCGGTGGTGTTCTACGGCCACTCCTGTCAGCTTCATGTAGCAGAGCTGGATGCGTCGTGGGACCTTGTGTGGATTACACCGGACCTGGAGGGGTGTTTGGGGATTTTAATAAAGTGGTGGGTGTTTTTTTTGTCTTTTATTCTAAATAAAGGATTTTTTCAAGTGTTTGTGTTTATTTACTTTAACTTACAGGTTAATCATTGGGGGGTCTCATAGACGCCTGCCATGATTAACCTAGGTCTTAGTGGCAGCCAGGTGGCTTAGTGGCTGCCATTAACTCCTTATTACCCCGATAGCCAGGGAAATTTTGGATGAGCCGGGTAGAGTCCCGGCACTCTTTGCATCTAATGGATGTGGCAATTCCGGACGGCTGCTGGCTGATATTTTTAGGCTGGGGGGCTCCCCATAATGTGGGGCTCCCTTTCCTGAGAATACCAGCCTTCAGATGTGTGGCTTTACGTTGGCTGATATCAAAATTGGGGGGACCGCATGTCGGGTTTTTTTTTAATTATTTATTTTACTGCACTACATATACCAGCCCACTGGCAGCTGTGATTGGTTGCAGTGAGACAGCTGTTACTCAGCGTGGGGACGCATCTGAATGCAACCAATCATAGGCGCCGGTGGGTGGGCGAAGCAGGGAATACGAGATGGAATAATGAGTGGCTAGCATTTTTAAAAGCTGGAGAAGCCGCCAGAGCAGTGTGACAGCCATACAGCGCAATTCCGGTGATCAGTCAGTGATCGGTGAGTATGAGAGGGGGGAGGGAGAGACCGACAGATAGAGCGAGAGACCGAAAGACCTGCGTTCTGTTTGTCAAAAAAGCGATTTATAGAGCTGCTAGCAGCTACTGGACAATGTGTTCAGCCCTTACAAGGACTATTTATTAGTTGGATGTATGAACGCTCTCCCGAATACAATACAGTCTATGTACACCACCAGCTCCCTATCACTGGGTGTTCACAAAATGGCCGCTGGCTTATATAGCCCCTGTGATGATGTGTGGCCAAGCTAATCACAGTAACACCACAACAAAGATGACAGCGGCATTACTGTTAGGGCAAGCAACATCAGATGTGTTCATTGGCTGGAAAACAGGTGCCAGGAAGTCAGAAATGAAAATGAAAGTATCGGAGCGGATGTTGTTTTATCCGTCTGATACCGAATGGTGCGAATAGCCTGTTATCCGTCGGATACCAAATAGTGGCGAATACATTCGCTCATCCCTCGTATTAACTTACTAGACTATTAACATATGAAATATTGGATAAGTAACAAGAGTAGGCCTGTTGCTCTGAGAACCCTGCCACTACAGATAAGACACAACTTGAAGTCCCAACTAGGAGTCTCCTAGTTTCCTAAAATTAGAAGCAGACAGAAGGACACTGGCATCAATTGCCCTAAAGTACCCATAGTGTCTTTTCATAGTAGTCTGTCATGGGCCATGCACCACACAGGGTATGGCCCAGCATTTACATTTTTCAAATCAAGAGGTAGGTAGATAAGTGACAGGTGTAGGCACCTTGCTCTGAGACCCCTGCACTACAGATACGACACAACTTGGACACCCAACTAGAAGTCTCCATTTTTCCAAAAATCATGGACAGAAACCAGGACAGTTTCATAAATTGCCCCGATGTACCGATATTGTCTTTTCACAGCAGTATGGCATAGTCCATGCACTACACAGGGTGTGGCCCAACATTTACATTTTTCAAATCAAGATGAATGAATGTGGATGAAAGATAGGTGTAGGCCTCTTGCTTTGAGACCCCTGTCACTACAGGCAACACACATCAAAGAGACCCGAATAAGAGTCTCCATTTAAAAAAAAATTAGGCTTCTTTTGACTCAGGAGGAAGCAAAACGAGGAGGAATAGGAGGAAGAGTAGTGCTTAATTCATAACAAAAAGCCAAGATGTAAAGTTACAGCGGTGGGCACACTGCTTCATTGTGGCACCACCAAGACACTTGCTAATAACATCCTTAGCAGTAGTAACAGAAGCCACAGAAGCCACAACAAAGGTGTCATAACGCAATATCAATGCAGTACACTGAAAAGTACAACATTGCCTTGTCTCCACAGTCTGCAACTGGGGTGGAAAAGTCATTATACTTCCATGACTTTTTCATCTTAATAAAAGGTAGGTGGTCTACACTTTCAGGAACATCCAGATGCGCTTATCTGTCAGGACACCACCAGGAGCACTGCAGACTTCTTCTGAGAGAACACTGGCTGCCGGGCATGATAAAACCTCCCAGGCATAACTAGTTACCTCAGGCCACTCTTACATTTTTGAAGCCCAAAATGTAAAAAATTGTGACCCACTCCTGATGGCATCAATATTGAACTCAATATACTCCTGCACTATCTTCTCTAGTTTTTCACTATGGGTCAGACTTGTACTCTCTTCTGCTAGTGCAAGGGATAGTGTAAAAAGTGTGTTCCACAATTTGCAGAAATAGCTTCTGCCACTTAAGCATTTGCGGCTGCTAATGTTTCTGCAATGATGACTTGACGTTCCCAGTGTTTGACATGAAGAACTGCAATGCACAAACAGAGCCTCAATGCTGTCTTGGGGCAAAGCATTCGTAAGATTGTGATCAAGCTTGTTTCCATATTGCAGCATGCGTTGTTTTCCAGGGGGAGAAGCATTTGGCAAAATTTACTGTTCTATTGTGGATCTAACAGAGTGGCAACCCAGTAGTCAGCAGTATTTCTCATCCTAACAATTCTGGAATTGGAATCGTGTTGCAGATAGTGCAGCAAGAAGGTGCTCATGTGTCTGGTGCTTCCGTGAGGTCCAAGTCCATGGTGGGTTGGGGGTGGGGTTACACTCCAGCTTGCTTCCTCTGTTTCCTCTCACCAACCATGGATATCTTGTTCATCCCCTAACTGTTGCGCGCCCATCACTTCTTTCTCCTCATCCTCTTCCATTTATTTTTGGGCTTCTAACAATTTGAATGTTACCATGAGCCCACTTCGATCGCTGTACTCCACCTTCCCTTGTCACCCACCTATGCGATGACAGTCCTGACCTTGAAGATATTGGCATCTCTTCCACGTCTTCCTCTGCTTCTTTCTCTTCCTCTGGGACAACCAACTCTTCCCGCAGACTATTTAAGTCTGTACTGTTGGAATGCTTGTAACATTAAGGGAAAGGATGAGGATGTAGGTGGAAGTGTGACGCCCTGGCCTATCAGGTCGTCACAGGGTATTGTGCAATCTGCCCTTCTGCACAGTATCCACTACTCCTTGGTTACGGATCCTGGTCCTTTGGTGTTGTTAACAGCTTAGCCACTTAAATCCTAGAAACACTTTACACCGAACCCACCAGACGTACCATTTGGGGGCCTGAAGGCAATAGGGCCACACATATGGGGGTTGGTAAGGGGAAAGGGAAAAAATGAAGAAAAATGAAACAGGAGTGAGAGGAGGAGGTAGAAGGTGACTCTCTGAGAGGGAGAGGTCACTGTTCTGGAGCAGGGGCTCCTGACGCTTACTAGGTGGCAGACGTTGGTCTGGGCCTGGTAGAAGCTGGAACCCCGGTCACAATGGATCACGTCAAGGGGCACGGTCTGCTGAGGAGGGCAGCCGGCGGCCTTGAGCCATCACCGAGCAGGAGCCAGGGCACAAAGGGGTACGTGGACCCTAGGCCGGGAAATAGCTTCACGCTTCCCGGTAATTTACCCAACGGGGGTGAAGCTTTCAAGATTCATCCCCAACCCGCTCCAAAATCGGGGTACTAGCGCACCGATGGGATAGGAATTTTCCAAATTCAGTCCAAAGAAATCCTACGTGTGAACCCTGACCCGAAAGGTTTCAAGCTTTAGAGTCCAATTAGAGAGAAGGTGGTACGGAAAAGGCCACAGGCTAACAGCAACACCAAGGGCACGGATCCCAGCGTGCTTCCTCCAGGCTGCAGTGGTGCTCAGACTTTTGGTTTACAAGCTGTTGGTGTCATTATTCCTGGACTGAGTGAGTACATTGAAAAGCCCATTTTCCTCCATCCAATGGCACCCCAATCGCCATCTCCCCAATGGGGAGGGGTTAAACACCTTGCTGCTATACCACCGACATCGGGCTCCCCCACCAACAGCAGCGGTGGTACACCATATTACCACGCACCATGGGTGGCGTCACAAACTTTCCAAATCCCCTGTGCATAACTATTCCCCCCCTTCCTTTTTAATTCGAGTGTCCGCGCAGACCCCCTGGGTCCGGAGACTGCTTGAGCCACCGTGGCTCCGGATCTGAGCGGCTCGGCCGCTGGCACAGGGGCGGTACAGAAGCCCTAGAGGAAGTGGAGGAGGCAGAAGCAATGGAAGAAATGATAGATACAGAGGTTTGTCCCGCTAGCCTTGAGGATTCCAAGATTTGTGAAGCAGCATCTTGCCTACCTGCCCCGCAGCCACTAGAGTCACCCAGTACGCAGTGAGCGAGACGCAACGCCCCTGGCCATGCTTGCTCATTCAGGTGTAAGTGGTGAAATTCACATTGTCAGACAGAGTTTTTCTAGGAAGCGGTGATGTCTGTGAAATGCTGGTGTAGTGCAGGCATAACTCTATTAGAGAAGTAATGGTGACTGGGCAACTGGTACTGGGTCACTGCCACAGTCATCAGGTTTTGGAAACTATCTATATCCATCAGGCAGAAAGGCAGCTTTTCTGTGGCTAACAGTTTAGATATGGTGAAGTTCAAGCTCTTAGCTTTGGCATGTGTAGGAGGAAATGCACTTTTATCTGACCACAACTGCAGGACCGAGGGCTGACTGCTGTGCTCACAGAGGGTGGAGTAGGGTGTAAATGACAAACTGGTGGACTGTATAACCCCACGTCCTAACTATCTCTACTACTTATGATTATGATGCACCCCAGGGCTATGGGGTACTTGGTCCCGGGCAATATATTTACTGGAACAGTTCACTGGGTGGCCGTTGCCCGGTTCCATGACCCTGGGGGGGTCGCTTGAAAGGGGTTATGTACAGGGGAATAATAATAAAGGTTTTGTCATGATGCCACTTGCGGGTTGCGGCTATATGGATGGAGCCACCGCTGCACAGTTTCTCACCGCTGGGGCTGATGTTAATGGCAGCCTAGATGTTGTGGCCCTCCGCAAGTAGGGCTAGGCCCCAGGGGATAAATGATGGTGTTTGATGTTTAAGTCCAGTAACAGTACCAGGGCGCAGAAAGAAGGTAAACCACATAAGGGATTGCAGTGTAACTGGTTCTTTACTTACGCTGGTGAAGCTTGCAACTTGATGGAGGCTGGTCCTCACCACTGGTCCCCTTAGTTCCAGTGTCGGTGTTGTAACCTGGTAGCTTCTATCCCCTGCACCTGTCTCTGGTTGGTGGGTCCCCGTGGCTTGGAGCGTCTGGGGTTCTCCTCCTGGTAGTCTTTCAGTCTTAGTCTGTACGGCAGGCAGTTTGAACCCTGTATGGTCGGTGTTCTGTTACGGTCCCTGGTTCTCCTGTCACTGCTGGTGCCCAGAACTTTACGGTCGGTAAAGTCCTGGATGGTCCCCTCACCGTACAGATTTTATCAGGTCTGCCTGGAGCGTTTGTCTGACCTATGGCCCTGTACCTCGTCGGTGCTATGGTTCCGAGAGTACTCCACCATACTCCTTCGGCAACCACACACCTGCGCTTTACAGGTCACTGTTACACAATCCCCTCAGTACAGTTACGTCCGTCTCCTTTCACTTCCACTTACTTACTGTCTGACCCCTCCTCCCTGGTTGTCGTCTAGTGGGCTGGATCGGTTCCACCCCTAGGTGGCCATCCATTGGGTCCAACCCTAGCCTGTCTCCAGTTCCTGGGGAAGGGAAAAACAAGGATTATATATGTGTTTTGGTGTTACCGGCACTGGTCTTCTGGGGCCCTGGGGGTATACCCTGCATCTTTGACAGGATGCAGTTCCTTGTAGCTCCTGATAGTTTCAGGGGCGCTACATTTAAACCCCTAGCTAAGCTGTTTAGCACCAGCAGTGGCAGCACCATCCTTAAGCTTTAGCAATCACAAAATTGCAGAGACGCCACATGTCCACATTTTATGTGCAGAGAGACATGTCACTTTGAAAAATTATAAATTATAAATGTGATTTAGGTAGCCAATGACACAAGTCCTTGTGTCTGAACATTGTAGGTCTTTTCTGCTCCCTGATTGACTGCCATAAAATCCACATGTAAAGTTAAGGAACAAAAAAAAGTCCACTGCGCCTCTGACCTCTCCCCACCCCACCTCTAATCAAACACATCCCACCACTCATCATACAGCACCACTATAGTAGCCAAAATAGTAATAAAGTATAAGAAAACCACAAACAGTTATTGAACAAAATAGAAGATTGCTGACTTTTGGGAAAAGTGTGTTTGGTTCTCTGAGCCCAAGCCGAACCAGGCAAAGTTCGTACCGAATTTGAGATTTCCAAACCTTTATCGAACAAGTTCGCTCATCTCTTGTGCCAGTCCTGTATATTGACCACACATGTATTTATACATATTAATGAGATCTCCTCTGAGACATCTTTTTTCTAAGCTAAACAAATTCAACTTTTTTAACCTCTCATCATATGGGAGGCCTTCCATTCCTTGCAATAATCTAGTTGCTGCCTTTGAACTGACTTTTACTTCTAAATATAAATATTAAAATTTGGAGCCCAAAATGGGATCCCATATTCCAGATGTGGCCTTACAAGTGATTTATAGAGGAGTAACTATACATTGGGATCACAGGATCTAATTGGAGATGAGGGAACCTTTGGAAGTTCGATTGGCAAGGTACATTCGAACCTTAGATAAAGTTTGGTTTGTGACACTTCCTTGAAATGAACCTCAATGGAAGTCAGTAATTGGGCAGTTTGTGTCTCCGCTCACATGCAGCCAGCCATAAGCAAAACACTTCCGAGAGAGGGTGAGCGCGGGTTTTTGAAAATTGCTCTTGTTTGTGTAGACACTGCATCTCATCACACTGATTTTACCCCAAATGTGAGACATTCAAAGACTGCACGAGGCTCAAGAATGGCTGAACATCACTCATATCCAAGCACAGTGCTGCTCTCTTGAGTATTCTGCATTTGTAACTCGCTCAAACTTTGAACCCGAACCTTGGTTTTTTGGAAGTCAGTTTCCAAACCTAAGCCTTAAATTTTTTTTATACACCCTAAAATCTTCTTTGCTTTAGCAGCAGCTGCTTGACATTGAGTGTTGCTGCTCAGCTTACTTGTAACCAGAATACCCAAGTCCTTCTCCTGTTTTGTATTTCGGAGTTTACTTCCATTTAATGTATATGCAGTTATAGGATTACTGCATCCTAGGTGAATTACTCTACATTTATCAACATTACATCTCATTTTCCAAGTATCTGCCCATTCTAACATCTTATCCAGATGTTTTTGTAATATTGTACTATCAAGGTAAGTTTTTAATATCCTACATAGTTTGTTCTCATCAGCAGAGACTGACACTTTACTATCAATCCCATCCACAAGGTCATTAATAAAGAGATTTAAAAGCATCGGTCCAATTACCAAAATCCAGATTTGCACTTACCTCCTCATAGAACTCAACATGTTGGTTAGACATGACTTATCTTTCATGAATCCATGATGTCTGTGAGTTATTGTATTATTCTCTCTAATATTTGCTTGCATGTCATCCCTTAAAATGCCCTCAAAAACCTTGCACACCACTTTTGTCAGTCTAGATGGTAGTTGCCTGGATCCACCCTCTTTCCTTTCTTAAATATCGATACCACTTCAGCCATTTTCCAATCCTGAGGTACCAATCCTGATACAAGAGAGTCTAAGAAGATATGATACAGCTTTCTGTCAATTACTGAGCTCAGTTCTCTCAATATCTGTGAATGAACGCCATCTGCCTGTGGCATTTGTCAATGTTTAATTTAATCAGACACAGCCGTATTTCTTGTGTTAAATTAGTTATATCAGGGGGGACTTTAATTTTTGCCTTGTTGAATAATCCCTGGAACAGTCAGTTCCTTGATGAACACCCATGAAAAGTACCTGTTTAATATATCACCCTTTTCTTTGTCCTCTATAATTATCTTGTTAAAATCATTTATGGTGCTGATATCATCCTTTTTTTTCCTGTTGGCATTGATGTATTTATAACATTTTGAGGAGTTTATTTTAATATCTTTGGCGATTTTGGGGCAGTAGCTAATTTTGTTAGCTTGATTTCATTTTTACATTTCCTAATGAGAAATTTATACTCCTGAAATTTTATTTCTGTATTCTCAGCCTTCAAGATTTCAAATGCCCTTTGTTTTATTTTTATTAAACTATTGTCTTATTCATATCCATAGTGATTTAGTTTTATTCCATCTACAGTGGTTTCTTTTCATTCCTTGTTATTTTATTACAAGAAGATATAAGCTTTTTACAGGAACATAGTAGTATATCCTTAAATTTGTCCCATTTATGTTTGGTATGCCCAGCTACACAATTAAGCTCTTCCCTTAATTTTTTTTTTTTAAATCAGTTGTCCTAAATTTTTCTACCTTCCACTCCATCATTTCATTTACAGATTTAATCTTATCACTCAGCATTAATTTTTGAAGCGCCAGTGTTTCTTTCTGTAGATTATACAGTTGCATAGAGTTCAATGGGGGAAATATTTTTTACAATTAAAAAGTATTCCTGGAAACCTCTTTTGAAAAGAGCAAAGATACTCATATGTTACACAGAAGTCCCCCAATGTTGATTCCTATGATGTGACTGTATAGAAGTGATTGTAATATACACGTCTGCATCTATACTGTCTTTTTACATTAGTCTCTGTATATCCAATATGAGAGTGTAATGATGTTGACTTTTCTATGTTCCTTTATGTAAAACAAACTAGGGTTCATTCTCTTGGAGTTTTCCAATAAACCTTTTCGTAGCCATTGTAGTCAGATACATTTAATTTTAAAGATTGCTTCAAAATGTGATCTTGACTATAATGGACTTCACATCTGTACATTGATATATACTGGTTAGGCCTCTTTCACACATCAGTTTTTTTCGATCAGTCACAATCCATTTTGTGACTGATGCAATGGATCTGTTGCTGATTGTGGTAAAACTGATGCGACTGATCCATTTTTTTTCATGGCAAAGAATGGAATTTACACATCTGAGCATGCTCGGTTACAAAAAGATGGATCTGTCGCCGGAATTCGTCAATTGACGGATTGCGACGGATCCTGCGCCCACAGGCTTCCATTATAACAAACGACAGACGCCGACAGATCTGTCGCGTTCCGTTTTTTTTTACGCAGACAAAAAACGTTCATGTGGACGTCGGCTCCATCGGCAGGACAAACATTTTTCGACGGATCCGTCGCACAACGGATGAAACATTAGACCATCCGTTGCAATCCATCGCTAATACAAGTCAATGAGAAAAAAAGGATCCAGAGCTGGATCCATTTTTTTCACAAAATGACAGATTGCGACTGATGGCAAAAAACTGATATGTGAAAGAGGCCTGACTGGTTCCACCAGCTTTGTATAAAAGATCTGTGGATCATTGTACCAAAAAGGTGTTTCCCTCACACCACGCTTTATTTACTCATAGACTCAAAATTTAGTGAGGACGTTGTCTCCTCTTTTAATTATGATTACCTCTTATATATGACTTGTTTGATATTATTTGTACTTGCATCTGCTGCAGAATATGTTGGCTCTACATAATAATAATTATTATTATTTCTCCATTGGTCAACGTTGCCAAGAGTCCGGCCACAAGTCATTAATAACTGGTATAAAAAGAGGTTAAAAACCACAAAAGGGTGAAATGAAGGGTAATGTAGTTTAATTGTCCCTATAAAAATACATTATTACAAACATGCAAACATATATATACCGCTTTCTTTTATCTCAAGAAGTACCATTATTATAGGTATCTTAAATAAGGCTATCATAGGCGAAATCTTTGCTAACTAAAGCAGATAATTGTTTATATGCTTCTCCATGTAACTTTATTGAATCATAATTACATGGCATCTTGACATTACATATTGCAAAAATACACTTGCAGACTCTTAAAAAAAGCCTAAAGATCCTTTCAGACATAACTGTTTATGAAAACTGTTTTATGGCCTTTGATGAATTCCTTTAACTGATGTTCAAATGTCGCTATAAAATGAGCAAGCATTAAAGGAGAAAGCGTTTTCATGACAGTTTGTGTTGGTGTACGAGAAATAAATTCTAAGGAACAAAGAGGAACCACGCGGGTCAGATCTTTTCTTTTGATTTTGTACTGTTTGTAAATTGAATATTTGGATTGTTTTTGAATTTAATATACGTATACACTTGTGTGAAAAATTTTTTGCCCCTTCCTGATTTCTTATTCTTGCATGTTTGTCACACTTAAATGTTTCAGATCGCCAAACAAATTTAAATATTAGACAAAGATAACACAAATAAACACAAAATGCAGTTTATAAATGAAGGTCTTTATAATTAAGGGAAAAATAAAAATCCAATGTTCGCCATTTGTGGATTATGTGCTTCGCTTGAGTCCTAAAGCTTTAGAAATAGCTTTATAACCTTTTCCAGACTGATAGATTTCAATTACGTTGTTTCTCAATTGTTTCTGAATTTCTTTGGATCAGGACATGATGTCTAGCTTATGAGGATCTTTTGGTCTACTTCACTTTGTCAGGCAGGTCTTATTTAAAGGGAACCTGTCAGGTGCAATATGCACCCAGAACCACAAGCAGTTCTGGGTTCATATTCCTAATCCCTGCCTAACTGTCCCAGTCTATAGTAGCATAGATAAAGAGATCTTTAGAAAAGTATCTGTAAAGATCCTTTATGATATGCTAATGAGGCCAGGGACTAGCTGCAATGGCATTATTTCCCTTGGCTAGTCGGTCCCCTTAGCATGTAAGCATGCGCCTGTGGGCATGCTAATATGCTAATGAATTCACAGTGTCAGAGCAATGGTCGCTTTCACCTCTCTGCTGCCACCGCAGCCAATGCTCGTTTTTGGCTCAGCGCATTTAATGAGAAACTTGTGGTCATGTGCACTATGAAGCGAGGTGCACGCGTCCTGGCTTCAAACTGGTGTAGTGCGCATGACCTGAAGTCCAGCGACGTCCAAAAACCAGCGAAGGCAGCAGAGAGGTGAAAGCGATTATGCCTCTGACGCTGCGCATTCATTAGCATGTTAGCATACTCACGGGGCGTGCTTACATGCTAAGGGGGCTGACTAGCCAAAGGAAATAATGCCCTTGCGACTAGTCCCTGGACTTATTAGCATATCTTAAAGAATCTTTAGCAGGGATTAGCAATATGCACCTAGAACTGCATCAAGGTTCTGGGAGCATACAGGACCTGACAGGGTCCTTTTAAGTGATTTCTTAATTGAGAACAGATGTGGCTATAATCAGGCCTGGGTGTGGCTAGGGAAATTGAACTCAGCTTCCCAAAGATGTGATAAACCACAGTTAATTAATGTTTTAAGGGGAGGGGGCATTCACTTTTTAACATAAGACCCTGTAGATGTGGATTTTTTTTTCTCTTAATAATGAGGACCTTCATTAATAAACTTCTTTCTATCTTGTGTTATTTTTGTCTAATATTTAATTGTGTTTGGTATGAGAAACATACAAAATATTAGGAAATCAGCGAGGGGTCAAACACTTTTTCACACCACTGTATGTATAGTTGTGGCCAAAAGTTTTGAAACTGACAGAAATTTTGGTTTTCGCAAAGTATGCTACTTCATTATTTTGAGATCTTTTAGTCATATGTTTCTATGGTTACTAAAGAACAATTATCAGCATTTTATAAGCTTTTAAACTTTATTGATACACACATTACGTTCATGCAAATACTTAATAGTTATAGTATTGACATTTATTTTTCAATTCACCCTGGCTGCTCGTTATTTGCTTTAGGGTCAAATCCTAACTGATGGTCACTCATTATTGCCTAATCAGTCCTTGGAGTTCATCACAACTTTTGTAATTGTTTGCAACCAGCTTTTTGTGGATTGACTACAGATTCCTGGTCAGAAACCCAAAATGTCAATGTTTTGTTCACTTAGCTATTACTTTTGCCTTGTGACATAGTCTCCATCATTCTGGAGCATGGATGTGTGATGATGACAGATCATCATGTCACAAGTCAACGTGAAAGTGATAACTAAGTAGCTAGGGGAACAAAACATTCAATTTTTTAATTTATGGCTATGAAACTCTCCCAGTGAGATTCTATGGTCAATCCTTAAAGAGTTGGTGGACAAACAAGACCGTACTAATTATAACTGCAAGCGCTTATTAGGTCAGAATGGGTTGCCATCAGTAAGGCTTTGGCCCAGAAGATGATATCAAGCTGACAGAGCAAATTGCCTAAGTCTTAAAAAAAAGACAGGACTGTAAATGTTGAGTCTCTCCATAAACTTCATGTATTTTTCAATAAAAGTGTAAAGAATGTATGAAAGGCTGATAATTGTACTTCAGTAACCACAGAAATATTTGACTAAATGAGCCAAAAACTCTGAAGCAGCAAGCTTTGTGAAAACCAAAGTTTGTCAGTCTCAAAACGTTTGGCTATGACTGTAGACAGTTGCACCTCCTCAATATTGTTAAACTCCCCTTATGAAGTGGACCCTCCAAAGCCCAAGGTCCGGGTGGGCACACAACCCACTGTCGTTGGTGAAACAGGCAGGTAAGGGAAAAGCGAGACAGGTATGAGGGGTACTGGAGCCCACAGGCAGACAGAAGATGTCCTGGAGATCACAGAGAGGTAGCAGAGTTACCGGAAGTCACAGGCAGACATTAGACATCCTGGAGATTGCAGAGAGGTAGAAGAGGTACTGGAAGTCACAGGCAAACAGGAGACAGCCTGAAGACTGCATACAGGTAACAGAGGTATCAAAAGGCACAGGTAGGTAGTAAACTGAAACACTAAACTCTTACTACCAAGACACAAGTGTGTGTCCAGTTGAGCCTTATATAGGCCAAGGCAGATAATCACATGGGATCACGCCTAATCACCTACAAAGCCCAACATAGAGCATAACAGTGTTTAGCAGACAGGCCTTAGGGAAGCAAAGCACGGAATTCAGGACAATACATAACAAAAAGACTACGACCACATTATCTACTCCAGAAATACCTATGTAACTGATGTAAAGTGATACCTATTTTTAAAGGTTGCATGAATATAGAACATCCCCTTGCCAAATGGTGGTCTATAACACATTTCTTCCTACACTACATATGAGTGGCAGCAGTCTGATAACTCAGCAGGGCACAATGTTCCGGATAGTGCAGTGAGAGACTTTGACAATGGTTTAAACTGAGTTTCTACTTTGTCTCGTCAAGACGTGAGCTGTATTATAACCATCAAGAACTGTGCCCCAATGTTTAAAGCATAACCGTTATTTTAATATTTATTTAATAAATCAATAGTTCATTTGAAAATTATGCAACTTTGTAATATATCTTATTAGAGAAATCTACTTCTTTCTTTGCCAGAATTGATCAGTCATTATCAAAATGCTCTATTCTTAGGTAAATTCTGTATTCAGTGAAGATTTTTCCATTACTGAGATAGGAAATGGCAGTTGTTACTGAAAAAATTATAGGATGATAGGAGGAGCTAGAGGCAGAAGGAGGAGCTAGAGGTAGAGCAACCAGACGTAGTACTCCGCTCCTCCTCCCCCTTCTATCTAAATAGGAGATGGTAGTTGTTACTGAGATTCTTTGTAGATAGAAGAGGGAGGAGGGGGTAGGGCTTCAGTCAGAGGGAGGGGCTATAGATAGAGTAAGGGGCTAGGGGCAGAGAAAGGGGCTAGAGGCAAAGGGAGGAGTTAGAGGCACAGGGAGGAGCTAGAGACAGAGGGTGGAGCTAGAGACAAAGGGAGGAGCTAGTGGCTGAACAAACGGCTATAAGCAGAGCTTCGCCCCTCCTCCCTTTTCTATCTACATAGAATCTCATCAGTAACAACTGCCATCTCCTATCTCAGTAATGAGAAAGAATTCACTTCATAAAGATTTTCCCTTACAATTAAGAAATTTTGATAATGACTGATTAATGCCAGCAAAGAAAGAAGCAAAGTTGTCTGATAAGAAATATTACACAGTTTCTTATTTTCATGTGTTCTACTGATTTATGAAATAAAAATTAAAACGACAGTTACACTTTACCAAATGATTGAACCCCCATCACAAGAAACATAAATTTTGGGTTTGCTGCATTATGCATTTAAGTCAGTCCCTGTGAGGAGTTAACACAATTATTGCCCCTTGGTTTGCCATGAGGAGCCATTGAATTGGTTATCCTTAGTGATAAGTGAGCACTACCATGCTCGGGTGCTTGATACTTATAACGAACATTTGGATTCTTGGACAGGCGTGTACCTGAGTACAATGGAAGTCATTGGGGAACTTGAACATTTTTCAGAAAAAATGTCCAGAAAAATGCTTGAGTTCCCTTTTGAATTTGATTATACTCGCTACTCGAGTCGCACCCATCCGAGTATCCAACTGCTGGTTATGAACTTATGAGTAGAGATGAGTGAACCGGTCGCGGTTCGGCTCGAGCTCGGTTCGCCGAACCGAGGTCTGGTTCTAGTTTGGTTCGGCGAACCACTCGAACCAGTAGGAAACAATGGGAAGCAATCACAAACACATAAAAACGCATTATAAATGTACACATCCAGTTAATAAACATTGCCATAACACTTACCTGTCCCGGGATGCGTCCTGCACTCTGTCTCCCGCAGCTTTTCCATCGGTAATCGCTGCGTCCTCCGGGAACACCAGCAGTGATGCAGAACCTATCGTGACGTCAAAATAGCCATGTGACCAGTCACGTGTCTATTATCTCATTGGCTACAGACTGGTCACATGACTATGACGGTCATGCTAGGACCTGTCATTGTATCTCTCTGTTACACGGTGCACGTTTGTGTATCGCCGTGTACCGGCGACATGCTCTAGCACACGGTCGACTCCCTGCTCTGCTTCGCCGTTCCCTTAAGGTACCGTCACACACTAAGCGACGCTCCAGCGATCCCACCAGCAACCTGACCTGGCAGGGATCGCTGGAGCGTCGCTACACGGGTTGCTGGTGAGCTGTCACACAGGCAGATCTCACCAGCAACCAGTGACCAGCCCCCAGACAGCAGCACGCGTGGAAGCGATGCTGCGCCTGGTAACTAAGGTAAATATTGGGTAACCAACCCAATATTTACCTTGGTTACCAGTGCACACCGCTTAGCGCTGGCTCCCTGCACTCCTAGCCAGAGTACACAACGGGTTAATTACCCGATATGTATTCTGGCTATGTGTGCAGGGAGCAGGCACTGGCAGTGTGAGAGCTGCGGACGCTGGTAACGAAGGTAAATATCGGGTAACCAAGGAAAGGGCTTCTTGGTTACCCAATGTTTACCGTAGTTACCAGCATCCGCAGAAGCTGGCTCCTGACCGGCTGATACAACCGGTCAATAACGGAGATCACCGTTGCCATAGCAACACGCTTGGTAGCGGTGACGGGGACGTCCCGCTACCAGCACGCAGCGGCACCGGAATCACGTGATCGGAGCAGAGTTGCTATGCCACCGCTTACAGCTGGGAGCCTGTGGTCACTCTCACAGAGTGATTTCTGCACTGAGCACAGCGTCTTCCCCATGCAGCTGTGCGGTCTGATGTAGCAGAGCTGCATGTGTTGAAGGGGAAAGAAGACAGAAGAGCATGGATTGTGGAGGGCTGAGAGGGGGTAATAAAAATAGAGTCTCTAAGTGTGTCTGTGTATTTATTTCTATTAAAGTATTTTTTCTCTGTGTGGTGTTTTTTTTTAACCCTTTATTGGAGATTCTTAATGGCCGGGTCAAACGTGCCTGACATTAAGAATCTCTGACTTAATACTAGCTAGTAAAACAAAGCCAGTATTAACTCATGATTACCCAACAAGCCACCCGGCTTCAGGGCTGCTGGAAGAGTTGGATACAGCGCCAGATGATGGCGCTTCTATGAGAGCGCCATTTTCTGGGGCGGCTGCGGACTGCAATTCGCAGCAGAGGGGCCCAGAAACCTCGGGCTAACCTGTACTGCGGATCCAATCCCCAGCTGCCTAGCTGTACCCGGCTGGACACAAACATGGGGCGAAGCTCACCTCGTTTTGTTTTTTTTAATTATTTCATAAAATTCATGAATTAAGTAAAAAAAGGGCTTCCCTATATTTTTAGTTCCCAGCCGAGTACAAATAGGCAGCCGGGGGTTGGGGGCAGCCCGTAGCTGCCTGCTGTACCTGGCTAGCATACAAAAATATGGCGAAGCTCACGTCATTTTTTTGTAGTTTTTTGGCAAAAAAAATAAAAAATGCTTCCCTGGATTTTCCATTGCCAGTGAAGGTAACACCAAGCAGTGGGGGTCAGCAGCCAGTAGCTGCTTGGATAACCCTTAGATAGCAATACAAAAAATGCAGCGGGAGCCCATATATATTTTTTGTTAATTATTTATTTAAATAACTAAAAACAAAAAGGGCTAACCTGTATTTTGATTGCCTGACATCACAGTGCTGTAAAAATTATTCTTTAAAAAAAATGACAAAGCGCTCCGCGGTATTTTTGATTTTCAGCGCAGATAAAGCAGACAGCTATGGGATGCCACCCCCATCTGCCTGGCGTTACCTTGGCTAACAATCAAAATAAAGGGAAGCCCATTAATTTTTTTTATTTAAAAAAATAGTTAAAAAAAAAATGGCGTTAGGTCCCCCCATTTTTGATAGCCAGCTAGGGTAAAGCAGACGGCTGTAGCCTGAAAACCACAGCTGGCAGCTTTACGGTGGTTGGGGATCCAATGTGGAGGTCACTCCAGGCTCTTTTTTTATAATTATTTTATAAATATTAATAATTACAAAAAAAAGTAGGGTCCCCCCCAAATTGGATCACCAGCCAAGGTAAAGCGGACAGCTGTGGTCTGGTATTCTCAGGGTGGGAAGGTCCATAGTTATTGGTCCTTCACAGCCTTAAAATAGCAGGCCGCAGGCGCCCCAGAAGTGGCGCATCCACTAGATGCGCCAATCCTGGCGCTTCACCCCAGCTCATCCCATGCCCTGGTGCGGTGGCAAACGGGGTAATAAATGGGGATGATACTAGCTGTAAAGTCACCTGACATCAAGCCCAGAAGTTTGTGATGTCATGGCGTCTATCAGATACCCGACATCACAAAATGTCAGCACTAACAAAACAAATATACTTAAAAAAAATGTATTTGAAAAAACACTCCCCAAAACATTCCCTCTTTCACCAATTTATTGTAAGGAAAAAAAATAAGGGGGTCCCACGATGACTCTGGACCATCTAGAATATGTGGGGACACGCTCAGGGAACGTATCCCACATTTTCTAGGAGTACAGACCCTCCATGTGAGGAGTGTGGGTGCAATTAATCTGCACCCACTCTCCCCGGGTCCACAGCAGCAGAGTCCATGTCGTAACTGTTGCTACCAAAGCCGCAATGCCCTGCTAATGAGGTAAGGGCATGCCTAATCAGGAGAACTATTATACATTTCCAAATATTGCTATTTGCTGATATTATTGCTATTCCACCTACTACATATTGGGGATAGGATCTTGGAGATGGAATACCCTTTTAAGTCCAGTTATCCAGCTGAATGAATACTAATCTATAGAGCTCGCTATTTAGACATGTTTTCTTGTGGCGTATAACGGACTCTCATGTTTGGTAGTCGTTCAGCAGGGCAACAGAAATAGCAAATCCCTCCATTTGTAAATGTGAGGAAAAGCTGTGGAGAATAAAGCGCAATAGGGTCTTACCCTTATAGGCACAGGGCAATAGGCAAGGGGAGCAAATATACTCACCAACTGTAGTTGTGACAGTCACAACTACTGTACTCGCATTTACAAATGGATCCAGGCAGCGGCAACCCAAAGTGGCTGATAACAGAGAACAATTGTAGAAAAGGGTTTCTATACCGCGCCAATGATCACAAATCTGGAAGTCGGATTGATGTGGCTTTATTGTAGCATGGGTCTACGCGTTTCAGGAGCTCTGCTCCCTTCCTCAGGACCATAGAAACAACATCAAATCTACCGCAGTGGATACACACATACATTAAATAGATCCAGTGACGTCATAGTACCGCCCCGTACAGAAAAAAACGGCGGGAACGGATGCAACGTGGAAGAAAACATGACGCAATACAGAAAAGACATGATGAAAAGAAAAAACATACACCTCTTATTCAATGTAAGTGACCCAAATACTGACAGATCATAATAAATTCAGTGAACATTGAAAAATAAACTTATTTCAATTATGTCTGAAAAAAATGAACGCAGTTAATAAAATATACAAGCATATCTATATATATATATATATATATATATACATATACCCAGATCAATGGAATATACCAAATCAATCAAGTGATAAAGTACAAAGCGAGCCCAGAACTCAAGGAGGGTGAAAGGTACTAAATCGTGAGTGACTACAATCAATCATTTGTAAATGTAGTATAGCTCTCCTGATCAACTATGTTCCTTACCTCATGAGCAGGGCATTGCAGTAGCTTACAGATGCATGGTTACCGCCACTCACTGTGTCTTAACACAGGAAGCTGAGCAAACAGCTGCTCTGTGCATGCGGCAGCATCTATTGTGAAGGAGGGGGCCGCGGGGGATCAACGCTGCACAGGTACCTTGGGACACCGGGGAACACCGGTGGGGTTATAGGGGGTGACCTGGTAGGGCCTGGGGAGGAAATATCTGTCACATGTGTCATGGCACATGCGACAGAAATCAGAGGAGTAGGGTGAATGCGGCCGGCGCGCTGCTGTGTGCGTGCCCATCTTGGATTTTCGGGAGGGGGTCGGGGGGGCACTTTGGCGACACCAGGGGACCGGAGGCGACCGGGGAGGAGATTTATCTCTCATCTGACATGTTTGTTTATGCCAGATGGGAGATAAATAATTTGTTTACTGGCGCTGTCATTTACTGTAACGTGATCATCGGTATACGGTGTATACTGGTGATCACGTGAGCGGGGATCAGAAAAAACGGCCTGAACCATGATCTCCAGGGTCTCAGCTACCCCTAAAACCCTGGAGATTTTCTGACGCTGGGGGGCTCTATTCACTTATTTCTGCCTGCTGTTTATAAACTGCTGTAATGGGTGGAAAAAAAGAGGCGCAATAGGGTTTTACCCGGTTTACAGAGTGAAATAGGATAAAGACAGTGCACTCACCTGGCCGGGTTGTGCCAGTCACAACCCCTTTGTTAGCGTGGATGAGCGCTTAGGTGGTTCTGCAGCGGCCCCGTTATAGAACAAATTTTGAATATGAAGGACTGGAGAAAACGGGTTTAATGCCGCGCTAAACACCACGAGCATATATAGATAAAAATATTCTCTTTATTTAGATCATTCCTACGCGTTTCAGAGGCTCATCTGTCTCCTTCCTCAGGGAAAAGAATCTTACAGACAGAGAGGGTTTATCCTTATGAAGCAACAAACAGAGAAAAAAAAAAAAAAAAAATGTGGCCTCTTCATAAGGATAAAACCTCTCTGTCTGTAAGATTCTTTTCCCTGAGGAAGGAGGCAGATGAGCCTCTGAAACGCGTAGGGATGATCTAAATAAAGAGAATATTTTTATCTATATATGCTCGTGGTGTTTAGCGCGGCATTAAACCCATTTTCTCCAGTCCTTCATATTCAAAATTTGCTGTTTATAAACGGCAGATTAGAATAAGGTTACATTCACACGACCGATCCGTTTTTGCGGTCCGCAAAAAACGGTCTGTTTTTTTCACGTGGTCATCCGTGTGGCATCCATTTCCGTTCCGTATTGTTAGGTCCGGGTGGTGGATCCACTGGGCCGTGCACCTCATCGGAGGCCTGGGTGCATGTTAGCCAGAGCACTAGCGTGGCAGGGACTGCGTCTCACAGGGGACGGGTAGAACAGTCACTGGGGCTTCAGAGTTCCTGGAGACAGTGCAGGAATCCGGCAGAGGTGCCGGGTAGGAATGTCAGGCAATAGTATTGATCACAGGACACGGCACAAGGGGGACCTGAGCACCTAGCTTTCAAGACAAGGCTTACAAGACATGTTGATCAGGCCCCGCCCACATGGCAAGGCCAGTCTTATACACCCAGCACAGCCTGATGTGATATCCTGCTGCAGCCGTCTGGGTCCATAAGACCATGTGAGTGGGCGCGGCCCGACCCTATACAGAAGCATGAATCAGACACATGAGACTGGGGACAGGACAAAGGAAAGCACGAGCGGGAGTGGCAGCCGTGACCGGTGGACATGTGGACCTGATCAGTGGGTAAGGAGCGGTGCCGTGCAGGTGCGACCAAATCAGTGGGTAAGGAGTGGTGCTGGGATGGTGCGACCGGATCAGTGGGTAAGGAGCGGTGCCGAGGCATCGGGAGCGTGACACGTATACGGTCCGTATGTCATCCGTTTGTCATCCGTGTGCCTTCCGTTTTTTTGGCGTACTGCCAAAAAACTGAAGGAGGGAAAATACATAAATTTACCCAGGATCCATAGCTTCATCCAACATGAGGCGGTCACATGTTCACCCCAGTGGCATTTTCTACTGCTTTTCACAGCGTAGAGCGCTCTGATGATTTTCTTGTGCTTGTACACTTCATATCAGTTTTATCTGTCATTATAATGGCAGAAAGACACATAATGTCCCACTCTCCTGCATTTTGTAATTTTGCACCCTTTGGTGTGTTTGATGTGGCACTAAGGGGTGCTTAGCCTAGTATTTACCAAAATAAATTAAAAAAAAAAAATGACATAGGGTTCCCCCTATTTTTGTAGCCAGCTAGGGTAAAGCAGACCACAGCTGGCAGCTTCACCTTGGCTGGTAATCCAAAACTGAGGGCACCCCACGCTGTTATTTTAAATTAAATAAATAATTAAAAAAAAAACAGGTAGGGGTCACCCCAAAATTGGACCACCAGCCAAGGTAAAGCAGACAGCTGGGGTCTGATATTCTCAGACTAGGGAGGTCCATGGTTATTGGACTCTCCCCAGCCTAAAAATAGCAGGCCGCAGCTGCCCCAGAAGTGACGCATCCATTAGATGTGCCAATCCTTGTGCTTCGCCCCAGCTCATCCAGTGCCCTGGTGCGGTGGCAAACGGGGTAATATATGGGGTTAATACCAGATGTGTAATGTCACCTGGCATCAAGCCCTGGGGTTCGTGATGTCACGCGTCTATCAGATACCCGACATCACCAACCCAGTCAGTAATAAAAAAAAATAGACGACAAACACATTTTTATTTAAAAAAACACTGCCCAATACATTCCCTCTTTCATCAATTTATTAGAAAGAAAAACAAATCCAGGTCTGCTGTAATCCAAGCGGTTACCATGACGATCTATACCATAGCCACTGTCCCAGCCTATGAAGAACAGAATGTTCCCCATTGGCTGGGAGAGCAATGCAGTGACCAGAGCTAACATAAATGGGTCAGCCCAGGTCACTGCAGGGCATGACAAGTGCTGCTGTCTGGAGCGAGGTACATTACCTGCGGTGACGATCTCCTGCACTGGTGATAGCAGAGCTGTCACTGAGTTCAATGACCTTTACAGCCAAGTATCGCGAGAGCCTGTGACGTCACCGCTAGTGAAAGTTTCGGGCCGCAGTGACAGATGTGAAGCGGAGCAGAGTGCCAGGTGGGCGGAGCCTAGCGGGGTAATGCGTGCGGAGTGCCAGGTGGGCGGAGCGTAGCGGGGTAATGTGTGCAGAGTGCGAGGTGGGCGGAGCCTAGTGAGGCCATTTGTGCAGAGTGCCAGGTGGGCGGAGCCTAGCGGGGCCATGTGTGCAGAGTGCCCGGTGGGCGGAGCCCAGCGGGGCCATGTGAGCAGAGTGCCAGGTGGGCGGAGCCTAGTGAGGCCATGTGTGCAGAGTGCCAGGTGGGCGGAGCCTAGCGGGGCCATGTGTGCAGAGTGCCCGGTGGGCGGAGCCCAGCGGGGCCATGTGTGCAGAGTGCCAGGTGGGCGGAGCCTAGCGGGGCCATGTGTGCAGAGTGCCAGGTGGGCAGAGCCTAGCGGGGCCATGTGTGCGGGCGGCAGAGTGCGAAGTGGGTGGAGCCTAGCGGGGCCATGTGTGCGGGCGGTGGAGTGCGAAGTGGGTCGGGCCTAGTGGGGCCATGTGTGCAGGCGACGGATTGCGAAGTGGGTGGAGCCTAGCGGGGCCATGTGTGCGGGCGGTGGAGTGCGAAGTGGGTCGGGCCTAGTGGGGCCATGTGTGCGGGCGGCGGATTGCGAAGTGGGTGGAGCCTAGCAGGGCCGTGGAGTTGAGGACGTCAGTGTCGTGGACTGCATGGCTGGGGACAGGTGAGTGTGAGTGTGTGTGTGTCACTGTGTGTGTGTGTGTGTACATGCCGCGTGCAGGAGGGGGCAGAATGAGTTGAGCGGGGAAGTGTCGGCTCCCTGCACACGTAACTAGGATAAATATCGGGTTACTAACCAAAGCACTTTGCTTGGATACCCGATGTTTATCTTGGTTACCAGCTTACCACAGGCTGCCAGCGATGGCTCCCTGCACACTGTAGCTGTAAAAAGCCCTGCTTTTGCTGATAGAACCGTTCTCGAACATAACTCGAACTGTCGAGCTTTTAGCAAAATGCTTGAGTTCTAGTTTGATCTAGAACACCCCCCAAAATCACTCGAACCGCGAACTGGAGAACCGCGAACCACGAACCGCGCTCAACTCTACTTATGAGTACTGAGTAGAGATGAGCGAACCTGAGGTTCGATATTTGGAGCTCGGGTTCGGAAACCGACTTCCAAAAAAAACAAACCTTGGGTTTGAAGCTCGAACCTCCCAATTACAGACTTCCATTGAGGTTCAAATCAAGTTGGGGCAAAAAAGCAAACTTTTTCAAGGTTCGAATGTACCTCGTGAACAGAACTTCCAAATGTTCACTCATCTCTAGTACCGGGCACCTGAGCATGGTAGTGCTCGTTCATCACTCATGTTTTTTAGAGGTATTTATTTTTTCTAAATCACTATATGTTCTATAAGTAGCTGCAAACTAGAAATTCACATTTCTTGGACTTTTTGCATAGTTTAATCCATTATGTAAAGTTTGAAATATTAAGAAATTCAAAGATCACATGACCTTTAAAATTGATTAATTGCCAGGAGCGAGATTTACTGTAGGAAAACCAGTGACTAAAAATTGCTGGGGTTTTATTAAAAACAAATTCCCACAGTAAATAGGTTTACATTACAGTCACATGATAAAGAAGAGCCTCTTATAAATTACTGGACATAAAAAAAACACCACATTGTTGCCTGGACATCGTGGATAAAATGCCCGCAGTTTGTAATAAATTAACTCTGGACTTTGCTTCACCAGCCCAAACAAAGCATCCATTTGTCTGAATAAGCCACACTGAGCCGTGAGTTATATTTCCACAACTGCAGCTACATTCATTTGCAAATCATTCTGCACATTTAATGCTCTAGTTTTAAATACCTTAAGAACTAATAAATAACACGGAAGCAGAAAAAAATAAATTGGCTCAAAGCCTAAAAGCTGATTACATTTTTTTTCCTTTACGCCGGTGAGACTTTCCCAGAGATATTTTCACCTGAAGTGTAAGGTCTCTAATGTGAAATAAATATTTATTTTTCTAGTTTTATTTTCTAAGAGAACTGTATATTATCTCATGTGTTTAAATAATACATATTTTGTAAGGCTTTGTTCACACATACTGATTTTGACACAGTTTTTGCTGTTTTTTTGTAAATATATACATGGAAAAATAACGTGAGAATGAATATGCATGCTGTCATTATTTTGCAAGGAGGTATCGATGCATTTCATATTTGTCAACGAGGCATATGGACATTTTTTCTTTTGGAATTCATTTAAATCAAACAAAAAACAAATCATGGCATTTTTTGTTGTATGACTTAGACGATATCTCCGTATGTAAGGGTGTCTCTGTCATGGTGATGAGATGACTGGACAGGGCCACCATGGCTGGCTCTCAGACTGGGAACCATCTTCTGTCCATTAGCTCAGAGGTTCACTTGATGGTAGCAAGGTCTGAGTCGCCAGCGTGACCCTAACTCCTGTCCAAGCCCTGATTTAACTCACTTTCCCCTCCTTCACCCATTCAAATTCACTTGTTTGCGCAGACTTTACTAGGAATTTTAATTTGCAAAGAAGTTATTTTTTTCCAATATAAAGTATCTTATTATGCTCTAGGGCAGGAATGTCAAACTCAAATACATAAAAGGTGGAAGTTAAAAACTTGGACAAAGTTGTGGGCCAATCTAATTGTGGGCCCCACATTCCCACATTAGCCTCCATACAGTATAATGCACCCCACATAGCCTTCCAAATAGAATCATCTGCCCCACATAGTCCTCCATAGAGAATAATGTGCCCCACGTAGTCCTCCATTTAGAATTATATGTTCCACATAGTCTTCCATACAGAAAAGTGGGCCTCACATAGTCCTCCATACAGAAAAATTCCCCACATAGTCCTACACACAGAATAATGGGTGCCACATAGCACTCCATATAAGATAATGTGTCCCACATAGTCCTCAATACAGAATAATGTGCCCCACATGGTCATCCATGGAAAATAATGTGCCCTACATAGTCCTCCATACAGAATAATGTTCCCCACAGAGTCCTCCATACAGAATAATGGGCACCACATAGTCCTCCATACAGAATAATGTGTCCCACATAGTCCTCCATAGAGAAATATGTTCCCCACAGAGTCCTCCATACAGAATAATGGGCACCACATAGCCCTCGATATAGAATAATATGTCCCACATAGTCCTCCATAGAGAATAATGTGCCCTACATAGTTCTCCATACAGAATAATGTGCCCCACAGAGTCCTCCATACAAAATAATGGGCACCACATAGTCCTCCATACAGAATAATGTGTCCCAAATAGTCCTGCATACAGAATAATGGGCCCCACATAATCCTCCATATACTGTAGAATAATGGGCCCCACATAGCCCTCCATACATAATAATATGCCTCACCTAGTTCTCCATAGAGAATAATGGGCGCTTAGAATCACTGGCCAAATAAAATCCGCCTGTGGACTAGATTTGGCTTGAGAACCAGAGTTTGGCATATGTGCTCCAGGATCTATCTAAACTTGATAACATGAAAAAAGCAAAAAGAAAAAAAAATATACTCACCTCACTGCTCACCTCTCCTGCCCCTTCAGCTGTTCTCTGCCCGCTGTCCAGTCCTCTGTGCCTCATTTGCAGTGCAGCTCCAGACCGGTGTCCACTTTAAGCCTGGGCTTCAAGCCCTGGCATTATCGACCTACGCATAGTGACCTATGGGGTCTATGGGTGGAATGCATGGCCTAATTTTAACTTTTCTGATATACTGTATATGCTAGAGAAAATAGCAAAGCAGCTTGCAGCCCAATATTTCGTTTTTTTTTCTAATTACGGAAATCATGATGATTCATGTGGATGCCATTTTAACTCATTAGGTGCTAGGGGTACCATTCGGCTCTCTTTGTTTTTGTCATGTGACAGATGCAGCTTTCCATCCTTATTAATTTTCTGTTCCTGTGATTGAAAATCAGAAACACGAATGTAGATGTGAGCAGAGCAATACAAATAGAAATAATAATAGGACCAATGGGAGGTGAAGAGTTATTTTTTAATTGAGCTTACAGCTTACACTGGTACTAACTGATACAGAGGGGGAGAGCATCCTCATAGTGATGAGCGAATAGTAACTATTCATGTTTGGACTTTTCGTAATGAATCTCAAAGTACAATTCCGGTATTCGTCATGAATAACAAAACTAATGCAAATGAATGGGGAACCCAAGTATTTTTCATGAAGATTATGTCACAGGATCACTAGAGACAGGGGAGTTTAAACTGTCCCTAAGGCTAGGGGGAAACTAGCTGACCATGATACCAAAGGTATGTCTGAAGGTGACGATGTTTGGGCCGCCTTCTTTGCCCCTAGCTCCTGAACAACCCTGATCTAGTGGCTCCCCTCCCTCCACCCAAGAGAGGGACAGGACAGGAGTCATTAATAGAGATGAGCCACCACCCTAGTGTTCGAGTTCGGTTTGGTTCGTTGAATGGCGGGTGTGTTTGTCGAACGTTCGATGAACGATTATCGAACACTTTTGAACACCTTTGAACACCATAGAAGCAATGGCAGGCAAACACAAACACATACAAACATGCACAAACATGAATGCACACACACATATTATGTTCACCTTACCTTCCATTCCATCGCCGGCCTCCTGGGACTTGCAGTTCACTGGTACAAGATGTGTATCGGGTAACCATTGCGACCGATGCCGGAACTTCCACTAACAGAGCGCTGATGTCAAAGGCAGGAGCCACTTGCCTCTGATTGGCTAGCGTGCTGCCTTTGAGTTGCGTCTGACAGAGGAATTTCCTCCCTCGTCGCGATGGTTACCCAATACACATAGTTCGCTGCTACAGGATGTGTATCGGGTAACCATCGCGACGGGGGAGGAACTTCCTCTGTCAGACGCTACCAGTCAGACGCTGGCCAATCAGAGGCAAGCGGCTCCTGCCTTTGACATCAGCGCTCTGGCAGAGGAAGTTCCGCCATCGGTTGCGATGGTTACCCGATACACATCTTGTACTGGCAAACTGCAAGTCCCAGAAGGCCGGCGATGGAACGGAAAGCAAGGTGAGTGTACCGCCCCGCGCTCGGCCGGAGCCGAGCCGCTCGGATCCGGGCTTGTTGGTGGGTGGCTCGAGCGCCTCTGGACCCGGGGTCACATCGCTATGAAAGGAGATACTGGCGCTTTTGGTGGGGGGTTAGGTAGGTGCACGGCCGGAGCCGCGCTTGATTCTGTGACGCCACCCACGGGATGTGGTGAAGGTGTAGACCTCACCGTTGCAGTTGCGGGGCACCCGGGGAGATGGTAGTGCAGCAAGATGTTAACCCCTCCGTGGGCAGAGATGATGGCCCCCGGGACCCGTTGGGGATAGCTGGGCGGTGCAGGGCGATGTTCGCAGACGGAGGGCACTGTTGTACTCACTGTATTGACACACACAAGTCACTGGTAAACCAAGTTGATGGTGGTCGGTGCCCGCAGCCGGCTGCGGTCGGGTCCCCCACCCGGAAGGTGGTCTCTGCCTTTCTCCTGCACCATATTGTGTAGATGTAGACTGCCTGCGCTTCAGCGACGAGAGTCCGCTCGCCGGCAGTGTATCTGTCGGGACAGCCCGTTTGCCCGCAGACGCTGGCGCGTGGGATCTCTCTGCCTGTGGAGTGGCTTTCTATCCCCCTTGGTGGGCTGTTGTCTTCAGTCGGGACTTGAGTGGTAAAGGACCTATAGTCCAGACCGCAATCAGTGAATTAACTCAGTCCAGTGGATTCTGGACCTCTTTTCAGGGTCTGAGTACCCCCCTGTGTGCTCCAGTTTCCGAGTCGGTTCCCCAGGTTGGTATCGGCGGGCCACTACCCTGTCCAGGTCCACCACAGTTCCACCGAGCCGTCTTCCCGTCTCCTGCAGGCAGAGGCCTCCGCTTGCCTCCTAGCCAAGGTGTTCGGGCTATGACCCTCACACCTGTCAGTCCGTCATAGGCCTGTCCTACAGGCCTGACCTCCTCCACTGAACTCTCAAACGAACCGCTCACAACTGAACTGACAACTCCACTCAGCTCAACTGCTGTGTTTCCCCCCTGGTGTATCCATCAAGCACTGAGGGAGGTGACTAGGGTTTTTATGGTTGGCTGATGACTCCTTTTTAGGGGATAGGTGTAGTGCGGGGGTCTAACTGTGACTACCTGGATAGTCCAGGGCGTCACATGAGCATAATATGTGTGTGTGTGTGCGTGTATGTTTGTGTGTGTTTGTGTGTGTTTATGCATGTGTGGAATGGCACAATAGGGGACCAGGATGGGACATTTAACAAGTTGTGGAAGGAATTCTTTGCATTGCAATGATTTCCTATGGCAAATCTTGCTTTACTAAATGAGTAACTTGGTTAGCAAGCACACTCCCAGAACAGATTGTTCACGTTAACCAAGGTTCCACTGTATTAGCAATGAACGACAGTATTACTGTGAAAAGCCAGTTACGCTTTTGGTGATCGAACCGTTATCGAACATAACCTCAAACTGTCGAACTTGAAGCTAATTTTTCGCGTTCGTCGAACGACTCGAACATCGTCTAAAACAGGTCGAATTTGAGATTGGCGAACAGTTCGATTCAAACACCGCTCATCTCTAGTCATTAATCCCACACAAATAAACAGATGCCCTGGAACCAAAGCTCAAACTTACAGCAATCACTCACAAAGGTAAAGCCGATACGTGATCAGGAGGAAACCCAAGGAAGGGAGGAAATAATCAGACCACAAGAGTATTTTGACAATACAGCACATAGAAGCTTGCAAGCAACTGGATAAAAAAGCAAAAGGACCGGGACCACATAAAGCTATTATCGACATGGGAGAACAGGCTCCACCAACTTAAAAAGTGTGGAGGTGAATATGATAGGTCTCCTGCAACATGTGACTCAAGCAGTAATCCACAGGCTAGCAGAAATTAAGTCATATAAACTCGCTTACTGACAAGAGCATACCCAAGCGTGCCTGTGCAACTCAAAAGCAACATTGTGTGGAGTGTCTGACTCTGCTGTGTGAACAGTGTCATATGTAGTCCTCACATTTGGCAAGTTTTGAGCCAGACACCGTGTGACAGATTTCCCAGAAAAAATGCTCAAGTTTCCCAGTAACTTGCATTAGGTTTGTTATTCATTTCGAATACTGGACTAGTACTTTAAGATTTATTACGAATAATCCGAGCATGAAGAGTTATTATTCGCCCATCAATAGCATCCTGGCCTCATGAGCTTACAATCTAACAGGATAATAGGGAAGAAGACAGTAGGTTGGGGGTGATTTAGATTTCATCCCCTCAATAGACATTCTTTCTTAATACTTAAAGCTCAGTATTTTGGTAGGGAGCCGCTATGGGAATTTTTGATCTCTGACATTGTCTTCGACTTCTTGTACAGAAAAATACTCCATCCTGGGCTAAAGGTGGCATCGCGTTGTAATGCAGCCCTGGCTATAGATGGAGATCAACATTTGACAAAATTATAGCTCTAAAGTGTTTATATCTCAAGACCCAATATTCCAGCTCTGTTTGACATGCTTTCCAATCAGTCATTCCTAGATAAACTTCCAAAAAGAATGGCGCCATTCTCGCTGATTTGATGGAACTTGTTGTGTAAACAGATGCATTATTTTATTTAAATGCCTCCTCCTTCACATTACTCCTGCTATTATATTGGAAATTCTGTTTATTGCACGAAGGATGAAGAAAACCATCATATCTGCATTTTTCTTTATCTCCGCCAATTACTTTTTTATAATTCTAAAATGATTTGTGATAAGCTGAGATAGTAATGCTGAGACAGATTAAAAGATAATGATAAGGCATGTTTTAGTTGAAACAAAATCACTGTTCTATTTAGAAGAGTAATTTCAGCAATACATCTTGTGTAATGTTTTTTAATCACTTAGCGATTACTTGTGTGGTGTTGTTTGATTCATTGGCATGTGAGCTCTTGATTAAAATGATTTTGACTTGGCCATTACTGTCATGGATGAAGCCACCCATATGGTGGTAATGTGAAGGGTAAATCTGCCATCTTAACACTTACAGTACCTTGGATTCGGAGAAAAATTATTTTACTGATATAAAGCCTCTTACATTGTTTTCATGCAGAGACGTCTGACACCAACGCTAAACAAAATATTTTTTTTTTCATTTTAATCCTAAGGGTTAGCACTCCCCCCATTCACTCAAAGTTATTTTAAGGTATTTCTGCCATCTACACAGAAAAAATTTGGAGACATTTTGGCAGCAATATTAATAGAGATGAGAAATACAGTACATGTTGTCCTGGTCTGGTGTCTAGTCTGGTCTTTCAAGAGCAATGGTCCTAACTTCTGGACCTTGAATCCTTGGGCCTGCATTCTTGGTTCGTCAAAGGGTGGTGTCACACGCTACGATATACTGGGCGATCGCATGAGCAATCGTACCCGTCCCCATCGTTTGTGCGTCACGGGCAATTAGTTGCCCTTGGAGCACAAAGTCGTTAACCACCTGTCACACGCACTTACCTCCCGGATGACGTCGCTGTGGGCATTGAACATCCTCTTCCTGAATGGGGAGGGATGTTCGACGTCACAGTGACGTCACACAGCGACCGGCCAATAGAAGCGGAGGGGCGGAGATGAGCAGGACGTAACATCCCGCCCACCTCCTTCCTTCCGCATTGCCGGCGGGACGCAGGTAAGCTGTGTTCGTCATTCCCATGGTGTCACACGGAGCGATGTGTGCTGCTACGGGAGTGATGAACAACCAGAGCACAGAAGGAGGACCAACATTTTGAAAATGAACGACGTGTCAATGAGAAAGGATAAGGTGAGCATTTTGGCTCGTTTACAGTCGTTCGTAGCTGTCACACGCTACGATATGTCTAACGATGCCAGATGAGTGTCACGGAATCCGTGACCCCCGACATATCACTTGATCTATCGTAGCGTGTGACGCCGCCCTTAGGGGTACTTTGCACATTGCGACATCGCTACTGCGATCTTGTCGGGGTCAAATCGAAAGTGACGCACATCCGGCGCCGGTAACGACGTCGCAACGTGTAAAACCTAGAAGCACCGATAAATGATCGCAAAAGCGTCGAAAATCGGTGATCTGTGTAGTGTCGGTCATTTCCATAATTTCACTGCAACGACAGGTACCATGTTGTTCCTCGTTTCTGCGGCAGCACACATCACTGTGTATGAAGCCGCAGGAGCAAGGAACATTTCCTTACCTGCGTCCCGCCTGCAATGTGGAAGGAAGGAGGTTGGCGGGATGTTTACATCCCCTCATCTCCGGCCCTCTGCTTCTATTGGCCGCCTGCCGTGTGACGACGCTGTGACGCCGCACGACCCGCCCCCTTAGGAAGGAGGCGGGTCACTGGCCAGAGCAACGTCGCAGGGCAGGTAAGTGCATGTGAAGCTGCCGTAGCGATAATATTCACTACTGCAGCTATCACAAGATCGGCTAGCGAAGTCGCAGTGTGCAAAGTAGCCTTTACTGTTACCTCATGTCCCTGTTTTGAGTGCTGTTCTGATTTATTGCTTCTGTGAACTCTGGAGTCCTGTCTGCAACCTGCCCTGGGTGTTTGGAACTTCTGTTTCACATCTGCCTTCAGTCATTGTGTGGCTTTTGAGGTTGTCGGACTTTCCTTCTACTTCTGAGAGTCTCCTGTCTGTGGCCAGCAACTCTTCTACAGATCTGCCAGTGGTCTTTAGTCATCTTGCTACCTGTCTGCCAGCAGTCTTCCATCATCTTGTCACCTGTCTGCCAGCAGCCTCCAGTCATCTTGCTATCTGTCTGCCAGTGGTCTCTTGTAATATTGCTACTCTGCCACCCCCGTGTCAGCAGCTGGGCTGCTCGGATACGGATCCGCGGTGGCTCGATGGGTGTCCAGACCCCTTGTGTCGTGCGGCCATGCCAAATAAGGGGGATATTTACAGGGGACGATGTATTTACAGTTCATGACACCACCCATGGTGTGTGGTAAGGTGGAGTACCACCGCTGCAGCTGGGAGTACCCGGTGGCGATGGAGTGGGCAGCCAGGTGTTTAACCTCTCCACGGGTAGGGGGGATGCCCCAGGACTCAGTGATGGTGACAGGGATGTGCCGTTGGGGAGCTAAGGGTCACTCGCGTACTCACTGAGTCCAATAATGCTGACACCGAAAACTTTCGTAAACCAAAGTTCTGGACACCGCTGCTGCTGAGTGGGAGCACACCTGGGTCCTGTTTCTGCTGGTGTTGCCTGTTGATCTGTGACCTTTCCCTTGGCACCTTGCTCTCTTTCTAGTTGGCCCCTATAGCTTGAAACTACTCGGGTCCCGCTCCCCAGTGTGGCTAACTGAGGGAGCTTGCTCTCAGGGTTCACGCTTTGGATTTCCTGAACCGTATGTGTGGAAAGTCCTATTCCCCTCGTTGCGCTAGAACCCCGATTTTGGAGCGGGTGGAAAGTGGCTCTTGAAGACTCCGTTCTCGTTGGGTAAATTGTCAGGTTGCTTGAAGCTACTCCCTTACCTAGGGTCCATGTACCCCATCGTGCCCTGATCCAAGCCCGGTGATAGTACAAGGCTGCCAGCTGTCCTCCAGGACAATACCGGGCCCCTTGTCACGATCCCCTGCGACCGGGGGTCCAGCTCCTACTAGGCCCAGACCAACGTCTGCTGCCTAGTACTTCTAAGGAGCCCAGCTCCTGACCTCCTCTCTCCTTCACTTCCAACACTACTCTGACCCACTCCTGACACTCCTGACTTCCCCTTAAGCAACCCCCCAAGTGGGCAACCCTATTCCACTCAGGCCGTCCACTGGTTTGTCTGGTGGTTGTGGTGCAGATTGTTCCTAGGATTTTGATTAGCTGCTTTTGGCAACACCATTTTTAGGGACCCGTATTCAAGGAGGAGGTGGATATTGCACAAAGGGCCAGATTGCACAATACCCTGTGACGACCTGATAGGCCGCGGCATCACACTACCTGTCTGCCATTGTTCTCCAGTCATCTTTCTACCAGTCTCCCAGTGTTCTCCAGCTATTTTGCTACCTTTCTGACAGCTGTCTCCAGTCATCTTGCTACCTGTCTGTCTGTGGTCTCCAGTCATCTTGTGACCTATCTGTCTGTGGACTCCCATCATCCTGCTACGTGTCTGACAGTGGTCTCTAGTCATTTTGCTACCTGTCTGTCAGTGGTCTCTAGTCATCTTGCTACCTGTCTGACAGTGGTCTCTAGTCATCTTGCTACCTGTCTGACAGTGGTCTCTAGTCATCTTGCTACCTGTCTGACAGTGGTCTCTAGTCATCTTACTACCTGTCTGTCAGTGGTCTCTAGTCATCTTACTACCTGCCTGACAGTGGTCTCTAGTCATCTTACTACCTGTCTGTCAGTGGTCTCCAGTTAGCTTGCTACCTGTCTGTCAGTGGTCTCCCATCATCTTACTACCTGTCTGCCAGTGGTCTCCAGTCATCATGCTACTCGTCTGCCAGTGGTCTCCAGTCATCATGCTACTCGTCTGCCAGTGGTCTCCAGTCATCATGCTACTCGTCTGCCAGTGGTCTCCAATCATCATGCTACTTGTCTGCCAGTGGTTTCCAATCATCTTGCTACCTGTCTGCTAATGGTCTTCAGTCATCCCGTTACATCTCTGCCAGTGGACTCCAATCACCCTGTCTTTGCCGGTAAGTAACTCTGCTGCCTCTGCTAATCAGTACCTCTGCATGCTGTCTGCCAGCAACTTCCAGCAACACATTTTACAGTTGTTTGTATCCCTGCCATTTATCTCAGGTTATCCATTCACTTTCTTCAGTGACTTTGTTTCTATCTGTTACCTGTTTATTATTTGATGGACTATATTAAACTGTTATTTTTGTATCTTACATCTTTGATCTGTAAACTCCACACTTGGATGTAGTAACAGTGCACATGGTCCATCCCAGATTAGCAGGCTTAGTGGATCCACCAACCTTGCTTTGGTCCACCCCATGTAACACTAATATTTATTAATCACTAATGGGGGAGGAAAGGATTGATACATGAAGGATCAAGTTTGAGTTGAATTTCTAATTGTGTGGTTTCTCCCTATTTCTGACACTTGGAGATTCAATGGTTTTAAAAAAAAGAAACTTGCATGGCATTACTTCACACACTGCTGGAAAATTTTGGAATTAGTGATTATCTTTTTGAGAGTCCGCGTCTCCATAATTTCCTTCAGCTATGACATTTAGCAGATTATCATACCTTGCACGCACAATGGTGGTCAATACCTGGGACATCACAGATCAGTATTTCTCATTGGAACACAGTTTGTACATAAAGTCATTCTCCATCTCCAGGATCACAAGGTAAGTATATCTGTCTTTTTTTCTTTCTCTTAGATATATGGTGTAAGCTCTTATGGTTTATAGTGTAAGCTCTTTTGGTAAGCAAGGTCCTCTCTTTCTGATGTAGAGTACAAGCTCTTATGATCAGTGGGCTCCTCTCTCTCCTGTAGAGTGTAAGCTGTTATGGTCAGTGGGGTCCTCTCTCTATCTCCTGTAGAGGGTAAGATCTTATAGTCAGCGGGGTCCTCTCTCTCCTGTAGAGTGTAAGCTCTTATAATCAGTGGGGTCCTCTCTCTCCTGTAGAGTGTAAGCTCTTATAATCAGCGGGGTCTTCTCTCTTCTGTAGAGTGTAAGCTATTATGGTCAGTGGGGTCCTCTCTCTCTCTCCTGTAGAATGTAAGTTCTTATGGTCACCGGGGTCTTCTCTCTCCTGTAGAGTGGGGGGGGGAGAAGCTGTGGAAAGATTAGGCGCAAATAGGGTCTTACCCAGTAAACAGGTGGGGGTAAATGCTAACAAAAACACTCACCTGGTCAGGTTGTGCCAGTCACAACCACTTTTTAAGCATGGATATAACGTGGAAGGCAGCGGTCCCACAGCGATAAGTATGATAGTATTTTCTGTGCATTGTCCTGAGGAAGGGGACGGATATGTCCCTGAAATGCGTAGACCTGAGAAAATAAAAAAGGGATTTACTAACATCTTCTGGACTCCTGTGGTTTGGCGCGGAATTTAACACTAGAACTACTGGACTCGTGACACCTACTAGAACTACATAGTGCGAAGTAGTCAAAATGACTACCTCAGTAGTTCTAGTGTTAAACCTGCTTTCTTCCTACCTTTAACATTGACTCTCCTGTAGAGTGTAAGCTCTTATGGTCAGCAGTGTCCTCTCTCTCCTGTAGAGTGCAAACACTTATGGCCAGTGGGGTCCTCTATTTCTTTTCCTGTAGAGTGCAAGCTCTTATGATCAATGGGTTCCTGTCTCTTTTCTCACATGTTTACAAGCAATTACAATCTTTTCAGTATTGTGAATCAAGTAATTATTTGCTGCAAAACAAATTTTTGTGGAAAATTTGTCAAAGCCAGCAAATTCTAATTTAAAAATGTCTACTCATCTCTAGTCACTAAGCTTCACACAAAGCTGTAACATGAGTTGCACCGTGACTTCATGATGTTTCAGGGCCTAGCAAGCACAACCGGGATGTTGGACCAAGGATGCAGAAGTAAAGACCAGTTGCTATAAAGGACTTAATTGGTTGTCTGAAAATGCCAGTGGTAATTGTATTGACTATCTTTAGAATTTACTGTATCAATATCTGCACTAAATTGAGTGAATATAACGGTAGCTTCTACCGCAGAAATACTGTGAATGAACTGCTGATTTACCCTTTACATTACATAGGTTAAAAACAACTGTATGTATCCATATGCCTGAGATCCGACAAAGGCAGGCACAATGAGTTCAGCATGGCCGTCGACTACTATGTAGTATATCCATAGTCTAAATTGAAAAAAGGTATCATATCCTTAGCACACATCAATTTACGTTGTAGATTTTCTTCATATCTCATAACCTAGATTTCATAAAATCTCCTTCACCACAGAGGTAACGGCAATACTTAGTGGATGCTCAAATACGCTGAAAATATGTCATATGTAGACATATTCTAATTAGAGATGAGTGGACCCGTGGAAGTTTGGCTCGGCGGGCTCATTAGAACTTTAGATAAGGTTTGGTTTGAGACCTGCCCTTGACCTGAACCCCAATGGAAGTCACCAATTGGGCAGTTCAGGTCTTCACCCTCATGCAACCAGCCATATAGAGATCATTTCCGGGGAATGGTAGGCAAAATTGTTCCATTTTTTTTTGGAGGGGGGGTGCACCCTACTTCCAATCATGACGTTTTTACCTGCACTGAGAGCCATTCAAACACTGAAAATGGCTTGTACTAGGCTGAGCACTGAGCGTAACCGAGCACAGAGATCTTTGCACAAGTACTTTGCCTACAGAAAGCATCTGAACTCTGTTTTTTTTTAAAGTCTGTGTTTGGTATGAGCACCAAACTTTGGGTTCACTCATCTCTAATCCTAATTTCAGAGAAAACCGTAAAAACTGTTAGTTTTTTGACTGAGACCACATGGAAATGTGACTTTTTGGAATCTCTTCACTTTATGTTGATACTGTGTGGCAGCCTTTATAGTTGTGGTCCTTTGTGTGTTTGTGCAATGTTTTAGCCCAGAAACACAGGGTCATTTTTCATATTTGAAATGGAAGTGCTGTATAGAGATGAGCGAATCTAATGTTCAAGGTTCAAAGTTTGGGTTCGAACACGGACTACAAAAAAATCAGAGTTCGGGTTCAAAGTTTGAGTGAGTTACGATTGCAAACCCCTCAAGAGAGTTTGGGTATGAGTGATGCTCAGCCGAGTGGAAGCCACATGCAGTGTTTGATCGGATCGCACTAATCAGCATGATCAGATGTAATGTGGACATACAAAAAAGAATTTGAAAAAAATTGAAAAACCTCCCCCTTCCACTGGAAGGGCTCTGTTTATGGCTGGCTGCATGTGGATGTAGACACAAACTGCCCAATTACTGACTTCCATTGAGGTTTGGGTCAAATTTGGGTCACAAACCGAACCTTAACCGACTGTACCTTCTGAACTGAACCTCCAAAGGCAAACAAATAATATGGAGGGGCCATCTTACCCTTATATCAGCTTCTGGATTAAGTTTTGAACTGGCGGGACCCGCTCATGATTTAGGGGGAAGCAATCCAAGAAAGCTTAAAGTAGAAAAAGGCAAAGGCAAATCCAGCGGTGTTCCTCAATGACCAGAAGATGTAAGTAACATCATATAGTCTTTATTGGAAAAATATTAAAAATCCAGTCAGAGTAGCAGTGACAAAATGGGAGATTAGTCAGAGACTAGTTTCAGCATACAAGCCTTCGTTCAATATAGCCTTTATTATTTTTTCCATTAAAGACTACATGATGTTACTTACATCTTCTGGTCATTGAGGAACACTGCTGGATTTGCCTCTGCCTTTTTCTACTTTGAACCTCCAAAGGTTCACGCATCTCTATTTCTGTATACTGTGTTCATTACTGCTTCTAATGGAGAAGTGACAAATTTAAAGAAGTTGCCATGACATACCAGTGGGCTTGTACATTTTGATCAAAATGTAAACTGTGAAGCTCTTTTTGTCAATCGATCAGTTAAATTCATAATGCATAAAATGAAAAAATATAATTAATTCTCGACTGGTAATATGAAACATGTAAGATGTTGAAATATAAGAGCCACATTATTGTATTCACAGTTTTCTTTTCTTTGAAAAATAATCTTCAGGATTCCAGATTATTATAATTCTTTGAAAAAAAAACCCCAAACCTTACAAATATCCCAGATATCACATTTTCTTTATCCTAACTCATAAACAGAGAAGAATTGTCCCTTAATGTCTCCTGATAATCAATTATTACTTCTCTCAAGTCTTAAGTTTCACTGGATGTTAACATTTTTTATAGGGCTGGTACATTTCATGGCCAGGTGCAGGAGATTCAGAGACGTAGTGTCCTCGGTTACCCGTGGGTGAGCCGGTCACTCTGTTTATACTCACCTGAAAATCTCTTTATCTTTGTTTTTCCTTTGTGCTCAGTGTTTGGATAGATGGGGAGTTTCTTGGGTCAAGCTGTCATCAGCATTACCAGGCACAAATGATCAAGTTAAGCCAGGAAAGAAGTCTAAGCCGCAAATCACACAGGTACAACATGAACTTACAAGCACCGGTCACTAGCCTAAGGGGCTGATCTTTTGTTTGTAAAGCTTTTCTTATTTACAAACAGAATTGACTTTAACTTACAATTATATATCAACAAAATATTTTTTTTTCGGTTCTTTAAAAATAAAAAAATAAAAAGGTTTTGGTATTTTTTGCCAAAACTGTGCCCTATCTATCCCTGTGCATTGAGTGGTGAAAGAGAAAGAGAGGAGAAAGAGAAGTCGTGTGGTTCGCAGATTCAATAAGACGAAGATAATAGAAAAACAGTTTATTTCAACGCGTTTCGAAGTCATCCAACTTCTTCATCTGATGACGTGCTGATATTTTTGGAAAATAAAAATAACATCTTTTTCATTTCCTGCCTTGACAACTACTTTTATAATTTTTTTACCTTTGTGCAGTGTTTTTCAGCAAAATGATGGCCACACTTCCAATCCTGCATCAACAGGTTGGGTGCCCAATCATAACATAATAAAGTTTCTACTTTCTAAATTACGATACAAAATGCTAAATATACTATAATTACATGGCGGTGACCCTCACTAAAGCTTACCTGACTGGATAAGTTGGCAATCTGATTTGTGCATTTTCCTTAAAATAAATCACAGAAAACCGTTTCTAACAGAAACATTGGAAAACTATCACTAATTATGAAGTTCATTCTTGTCCCCAACTTAAAATACTAATTTGGGTACATCAAATTCAGTAGATATTACTATAGTCTTGAGGGCTCGTGCAGATGACCGTATTTTGAGTCCGAGTACAATTCATCCAAACATTGAATCGCTCTTGGACCAATGTCATTCAATGAGGAAAGTGCACTTTTAATTTTGTCCTTGGAAAAAAATCACAGCGTGCTCGATATCACTTCTAGAATTGGATCAAACTTGGCTGTTCAAGTCTATGAGTACGTGAAACACAATGGACCGCACTCGGATGATATCAGTGTGTGGTCTGATTTTCACGGACTGACTTATTTGAGACTATGGAGATTTTTTTTTATTCTTCTCCACATTGGAAAAAAATGGATCACACTTTGATCAATCTCTGGTCAAACTCAGATCAGAGTCTGACTAGCATCATCAGACCAATTTTCTTGAATGGAGAATATACAGTCATGTGGTTAAAATCAGGATAAACACAATCATAATATTCTGCATAAGTTCCTTATCTTAAATAATCACAGACATTTCATTTGTTTTGACAATTAATTGATCTATTTTTATGACCTTTTTAAAATAAAAATAATAGCTGGCAGCCATGATTGCACATAGGATGGTTCAATTGGTTGTGACTCAAGCAACTCCTTTATGGACTGGCTATGCATGTTCACTGTCATAACGAGGGGCGATGGTAACAAATATTTATTTGGTGGAATAGTTTTGTGTGCTTAACAATTTTTACAATTTGCTGATTTGCAAGTTAACAAGGTCACATTATATTTAGAAAAATAACAGTTTTGGGTTACACAGGTCGTTGTCCTATTGGAACACTATGCCATCCTTTTCATTCCCATAGTACTTGAGTGTACAATGTAACTCATCTTATATGATACTCACATATAGCTCAGCAGTGAGACTACCATCAATCTTGGTCAAGTGTCAAACACCTTTGGCTGTGAAGCAACTCCATATCATCAGGCTTCCTCCAGTGAACTTGACAGTTCCTTCAATTTCTCAATCTGTCAGCCCCTTCTTCCCTTGTTTCTTTAAGGCCCCCTTCACACGTTTTTCTCCAGGATGGTCCAGCGTCGCATCCAGCGCTGCTGCATGGAGGTGACAGGAGCTGCAGAAGACACCGCCGCTCCGGTCACCTCCACGCAGCTAATGAAGACAGCCGTGCGATCAGCTGAGTTGTCACTGAGGTTACCCGCTGTCACTGGATCCAGTGACAGCGGGTAACCTCAGTGACAGCTCAGCTGATCGCGCTACTCACCTCATTACCTGCGTGGAGGTGACCGGAGCAGCGGTGTCTTCTGCAGCTCCTGTCACCTCCATGCAGCAGCGCTGGATGCGACGCTGGACCATCCTGGAGTACGCCGGACATGGAGGGCTTTTTCGGGGCTGATTAAAGTGGTGAACCAGGGTATATGTGTGTGTTTTTATTTCTAATAAAGAATTTTTTTCTGGTGTGTGTGTGTTTATTTACTGTAATTTACAGATTAATCATGGAGGGTGTCTCATAGACGCCTGACATGATTAATCTAGGACTTATTGGCAGCTATGGGCTGCCAATAACTCCTTATTACCCCGATTTGCCAAAGCACCAGGGTAAATCGGGAAGAGCCGGGTACAGTCCCAGAACTGTCGCATATAATGTATGCAGCAATTCTGGGCGGCTGCTGACTGATATTGTTAGGGTGGGGGGCTCCCCATAACGTGGAGCTCCCCATCCTGAGAATACCAGCCTTCAGCCGTATGGCTTTATCTGGCTGGCATTAAAATTGGGGGGCACCGCACGCCATTTTTTTTTAATTATTTATTTATTTATTTTACTGCACAGTATAGACACGCCCACCGGCTGCTGCTGTGATTGGGTGCAGTGTGACACCTGTCACTCAGTGTGGGGGCGTGTCTCACTGTAACCAATCATAGGCGCCGGTGGGCGGGGAAAGCAGGGAATAGGAGATTGTTTAATGAGCGGCCGGCTTTTTCAAAATAGTAAAAGCCGCCGCAGCAGTGTGAATGCCGTGCAGCGCTGCGCCGGAGATCGGGGAACGGTAAGTATGAGAGAGGGGGGGAAACTGACCGACAGACTGTGAGAGAGGGACAGACAGACAGAGAGACAGACAGAGAGACCGACAGAGAGACTGACCGACGGACTCAGGGAGATTGACGGACATACACAGAAATAGAAAGAATAGCCGACATCACTAGAAATAAAAACACCAAACGGACACGGACTATAGGTAGATGCATACGTGTTTACTAACGTGTGTGCACATACCCATAGACTTTCATTGTGTCCACGTGTGCGTGCTCCGTGCAGATAACGGACATGCATCCGTGCCAAACGCAAACACATACGGATCACGGACACGCACACACGGACATAATGAAATAACGGACGTGTGACCACAATCATAGATTAACATTGGTGCACGTTTGGCCGTGTCTCCGGTATATACGGAAACGGACCAAACACGCACGTGTATCACGGACGTGTGAAGGGGGCCTTAGACCAATTTGCACTCATCAGTGCCTAATCTATTGGCTTTCGTCTCTTTGGTCCAAGTCACCCATTTACAATCTTCTATTGTCTACTTTTCATATTGCTTTGCAAACTCAAGCCAATGCTTCTAATGATCATTGATATTGATATTGAAGTCGAGGCTTTGTCACCCTTTCTTGGGACACCATTCCAGACTTGTGAATGTCTGTGATCTCACTATTACAAAGCATACAAGCCACCTCCACTACCATTTTTATTGCGCCACATCTGATAGACCTTGTGCTAAGCCAATTTGGTGACTTCAATATTTTGCCTGGACATCCATCTCTTGACTTTTAAATGGATAAACACCAAAGAGAAATGCAAGCCTATGCCAATCGCTATATAAAATTCAATTTTAATCAATAAAGATGAAAGGTGCAGCACCAAATATAAAACTACAACAAGCATAAGGAAAAAGACAAGGGAGACACTTGGCAAGCTCAACTGGTATGGCACAAAAACATATGTTGAAACATATATTATAAAAATAAAAATAGATATAAATATACAGAATAAATTGAATAAATTAATCAATGTTATAAATTTAACAACATAGGTGCCAAAGTGCAGGAGGTCCTGGACGAAGCATTTCTTGTGAAACACGCAAGTACGTTGGTACCTGGCCTTCACAAGTGGCTCTGTGGACTGGTAATTACATCTTCACTTTGGCACCTATGTTGTTATATTTATAACTTGCTGCTATATCTTCTTGACACACTTGTGTCTGTTACTTTTATGAACTTTTAACTATTTACCTATGGATTAATATGGTGATACATATTAGCATATATTGATTAATTTATTCAACTGATTTCATATATTTATATCTATTTTTATTTTTCTAATATATGTTTCAACATATGTTTTTGTGCCATACCAGTTGAGCTTGTCAGGTGTATCCCTTGTCTTTTTCCTTTTGCTTGTTGTAGTTTTATATTTGGTCTTGCACCTTTTTATCTTTCTTGAATAAAATTGATTTTTATATGGTGAGTTACATAGGCTTCCATTTCTCTTTGGTGTTTATTTAATTTTTGCTTGCTGCCATTACGTTTGGATTGTGATATAGATTATACTTTTGAATGGATAGACAAACATCATTTCATATTCTTCCATCTGTCATGGCCTCACATGATGCAGTTGGGCAATTTTCTTGGCCGATGGACTACTATCAATAAGCTGGATGATGCTGTTTCTGGTTTCTTGGGAATTATTCTTTGTGGCGGCTCCTTGATTCAATCAGTGAACTTACACTTGGGAAACAACCTAATAACTAGAGATGAGCTATGTTCGAGGTTCGCCAATTTCATGTTCGAGTGATTTTGGGAGTGCTCGAGATCGAACTCGAACGAGAGCTTTTTGCTAAAAGCTTGAAAGTTTGAGTTACGTTCAAGAACGGTTTGATCACCAAAAAGCCTAGCTAGTTACTAGCTGGCTTTTCACTGTAATAGTGTGAGTCACTGTGATTCACGCTATTATCAAATTTCAGAGTATAGTGTGTGGGGGGGACGCGGTTTAGATCTGTGGTGCACTGCTGAGAGGATGCTGATCGCCGCCATTTTTTTTTTCCCTAGGTGCGCGTGCAGTGGGGCGGGCCAGGATGTCAGCCAATCACAGACACACACACAGCTAAGTGCATTTTTGCCAGACAAGCAAGGGCATGTGTCATAGGCTGTGAATGTCACATGTCCTTGCCTTATAAAATACGGCCATTTTCCCTGTCACCGCCATTATCTCCTTTGTGCGTGTGGGTGACAGTCACCGCTCACGCTGCTGCCGCCAATCCTGCTGTGTGCGCTATAGACATAGTGCAAGCTACACAGCGCTGTAGGGATTAGGGACTGATGGTTATTTCAGCCCTTTTCAAAGCTGATTTTCAGGCGTTCATAGCCATAGCTGCTAGGCAGGTCCATGCAAATGCTGTGTACAGCTTTAGATAACACCGTCTGTGTACCTCAGCTCAGGGAATTCCTTGCTGCATTTCATCATAAGGAGGGATAGAAAGTGAGGCTTCCTTTCCTGCCCTGGTACCCAGAGACCTCTAGCACTGTACCCACCTGCCCACTTTTGCCACGCAATTTTATTTGCCCAAAGAGCTGACACTTTTGCTGCCATCCTAAAAGTGTCTGCAATACTAAGTTACTGTTCCTTTCCTGTCCACTGACCGACAGAACCCGGGCACTGTACCCATCTGCACACTTTTGCTACACAATTTTATTTGCCCAAAGAGCTGACACTTTTTCTGCCATCCTAAAAGTGTCTGGAATAGTAATTGAGTTTTCCTTTCCTGTCCTGGTACCCACAGAACCTGGGCACTGTACCCACCTACCCACTTTTGCCTCACAATTTTATTTGCCCAAAGAGCTGACGCTTTTGCTGCCATCCTAAAAGTGTCTGGAATACTAAGTTACTGTTCCTTTCCTGTCCACTGTTCCACAGAACCCGGGCACTGTACCCACCTGTCCACTTTTGCCTCGCAATTTTATTTGCCCAAAGAGCTGACACTTTTGCTGCCATCCTAAAAGTGTCTGGAATACTAAGTTACTGTTCCTTTCCTGTCCACTGACCCACAGAACCCAGGCACTGTACCCACCTGTCCATTTTTGATACGCAATTCTAATTGCAAACTGTGCTGCCACTGTTAGGGGCATACAAAAATTGTCTGTGATAGTCAGTGTTGGTTCTTCAGCTGTCTATAAAGCTAGACCACCTCTGCAATCTACACCAACTCTCAATTTTTGCAACCACATTTTAAGTGGCCAATCTTATTGCTAACAAAATGAGTGGCAAAAGGACATATGCTGGTGGAAAGGGTAACAGGCATGTTGGAAAAGGAAAAAAAGTTTGTGTCCGTGGGGAAGGTGGGAAAGCTACATTAACATCTGCTGAAGATAGGCCATCTTCCAGCAAAAGTAAGATGTCTACTACTTTCCGTGGACAATCCGATGTGCTACCTTTTTTACGGACCCGAACAACTGTAACAAAGGTAGATGATGCACAAAAAAAGAACATGCTTGAATGGATCTCAAGTGCTGCAACAAGTGCCCTCTCCTTCACCTCAACTTCAACATCCAAAAAACAACAGTCCTCTGAGTTGTCATCCCAATCACACTTCCTTTCTCCCAGCTCTCAAGTCTCCACCTGCCCTGCAGAGTATGGTGTAACAGAGATGGTTTAGTTTGCAGAGCTGTTCAGTTACACTATAGCCTGGGAATCAGAGGTCTGCTCCTAAGCTACAGTGAGTACAGACCAGGAAATGGTCTACAGTGATGCCCAGAAGCTTAGTGACTAAGATTCTGGCCCTGATGAAGTTTCTGAGCATAATGTACACCCTCATTCCCAAACTGTAACACCTGTTGGTGGAGACAATGAGGAACATACTCATGACGATGAGACGCAGATACCTGATTGGAATGACAACTTAAATATTCAGTCAGGGCAGGACGAGTTTAGGTCTGAGGGCGAGGGGAGTGCAAACACAACGCTTGATGATGAAGTTCTAGATCCCACTTACTGTCAACCCAGAGTCATGCACTCGAGGAGGTCACCAGAGGTGGTGGAGGAGGATGCAACTGACGACAAAGTTATCTTGCACCTTCCTGGACAGAGTCGGAGTACTGGAAGCACGTCTACAACTGCATCCTCAGCCACAACTCTGCCTCTGAGCACAAGTCGGGGTGGCTCTGCAGGTCGCATGGCCTCTAAGCCTTGCCTAGCCTGGTCCTTTTTTGACCTTGCAAAGGATTTCCCAAATCATGTGATCTGTAAGATTTGTCAGCAATCTATAAGTAGAGGCCAAAAACTCACCAGTTTGACAACTTCTTCCATGAATCGTCACATGAATAACAAGCATAAGTCCCAGTGGGAAGCTCACCGTGCTGCAATGCGGCCTAGCGGAGCCAAACACTGTCTGCCCCTTCAAGTTCCTCCTCACGCTCTTCATCTTCTATGACTGTGGGGCCAGCTTTCACACCTGTTTTCCACGCAGACCTTCCACCACTTTAACCGCAACAGACAGTTTGCTTGGTAGGTCGTCAGTTGGTTTGGAAGGGGAAACAAGTGCCGGTGTAGAGCTCTCTCAGACATCAAGAGCACCAACTTTGGATCAAGGCAACATAATGTTTCCGCCTGCACTTTCCTCACAGACCTGCAGTTTTCCAGGGACACCTTACTCACCACTGTCTCCACACAGCAGCCAGATCTCTGTCCCTCAGATGTGAACAAAAAAAATGCCATTTCCTCCGAGCCACGGCAAAGCTAAGAGGTTGACTTTATCCCTGTGTAAGCTCTTGGCTACCAAAATGCTGCCTTTCCACCTGGTGGACACAGAGGATTTTCGCGACCTTATGTCCGTCGCAGTGACCCAGTACCAGATGCGCAGTCGCCACTACCTCTCCAAGAAAGGTGTGCCTGCGCTACACCTGCATGTCGCACAAAACATCACCGCTTGCTTGAGAAACTCTGTGTGTGACCAGGTGCATTTCACCACCAATACTTGGACCAGTAAGCATGGACAGGGGCGTTACATGTCACTGACTGGGCACTGGGTAACTATGGTGATAGATGGAGAAGGGTCTGCTGAACAAGTCTTGCCATCCCCAAGACCTGTTCGTCACTCCTCTGTATGTCGAAGTTCCTCCACTGCTTCTGCCTCCTTCTGCCACCTCGTCTGGGTACTGCACCTCTGCCCCAAGCCTGCCTGGTCAGGCCACCCACGTTGTAACTGCGCACAAGGAATCCCGCACATCTCTTTACTATGCTGGCAGCAGAGCTCAACGGCATCAGGCGGTCTTTACCTTGAAATGTCTTGGAAATAAGAGTCACACAGCAGAGGAGTTGTGGTCAGCTCTTGCGAGCGAGTTTCGTAAATAGTTGTCTCAACTCAACCTGCAGCCAGGGAAGGCCGTGTCCGACAATGCTGCAAACCTGGGTGCGGCCCTTTGCCGGGGCAAGGTGACACACGTGCCTTTTATGGTTCACGTGTTGAACCTTGTTGTCTAGCAATTTTTAACCCACTTTCCCGGCCTAGATGGGCTTCTGTACAGGGCACAGTCACTCTCTGCTCACTTCTGCCGTTCAACTGCCGCAGCTGACCGACTTGCATGGCTCCAGAAGTCTTTCGGCCTGCCGGTTCTTCACCTGAAATGCGATGTGCCGACACGCTGGAATTCAACTCTCCACATGTTGCAGCGACTGTGGCAGCACCGCCGATCCCTGGTGCAATACGTTATGACGTATAGCCTGGGCCAATGAGATGCAGAGGTGGGGCAGATCACGCTGCTGGAGTGGTCTCAGATCAAGGACCTATGCACCCTTCTGCACAGTTTCGACATGGCGACGAATATGTTTAGTGCTGACAATGCCCTTATCAGCATGACAGTTCCAGCCATTTACATGCTGGAGCACACGCTAAACACTATTTGGAGTCAGGCGGAGGGACAAGAGGAAGGGGAGGAAGTACAGGAGGATTCATAGGCGCAAGAGGTACCAACATCTACAAGGTCCAGACGTTCATCATCACCAAGGCGGCAGGCATGGGACGGTGGGGGAGAGGGATTAACAAGGGCACATGGTAGCACCCAAAATGTTGAGGAAGATGCAGGAGACCATGATGAAATGGAGGACAAACTCTCGATGGACATGGAAGACTCAGCAGATGAGGGAGACCTTGGTCAAATTTCGATTGAACGAGGTTGGGGGGAGATGTCAGCGGAAGAAAGCACGGTTATCACCTCTACGCCACAAACACAGCGAGGACTTGGTCCGCATGCATGCGCAAGACACATGAGTGCCTTCTTGCTGCACTACCTCCAACATGACCCTTGGATTGTCAAAATTAGAAATGATGATGACTACTGGGTTGCCACACTATTAGATCCCCGGTACAAGTCCAAATTTGTTGAAATATTTCCAGCCATAGAAAAGGACGCACGTATGCAGGAGTATCAGCACAAGCTGTTACTCAATCTTAGCTCGGCTTTTCCACCAAAAGCCAGTGGTGCACGGAGTGAATCTCCCAGTTGTCACTTGCCAAGCATGGGACTGTCTCGTCATTATCAGTCAAACCGTACCAGCAACACCGTATCTGGTGCTGGTACCAGCAATTTTATGGAATCGTTTCATAATTTTTTTAGACCAACCAATACAAGGCCACAAGACAAGAAGTCTGACACATAGTCAACGGCTGTAGAGGATGATACAGGAGTATCTCCAAATCAACATCGATGCCATGACTTTGCAACTGGAGCCTTGCTCATTTTTAGGGTTCAAATCTTGAAAAATGGCCTGAGCTCGCCACTAACGCCTTGGAGATCTTGTCGTGTCCCGCAGCCAGCGTTGTCTCTGAACGTGGCTTCAGTGCTGCTGGGTGTGTGCTGACAGATAAGTGCACGTGTCTGTCCAGTGACAATGTGGACAGACTGACGTTCAACAAGATGAACAAGTCTTGGATCCGCAAGGACTTTACTACCCCTGTGTCATCCTGGGGAGAGTAAAGGCTGGCGTATTTTGGAATGTGCTTGATGCAAATCAACCTGTCCAGTTTGCAACTGGGGCACAAGTACTGCCACTGAAGGAGGTGTCTGTGGGGCCCAATTTTTGGAAAAAAGGGAGACTCTGCTTGGAGTCTTCTTGCGGTGTTTTTAAAAATGAGCCAAGATGAACAAGTCATGGTTCAGCAAAGACTTTGCTACCTACCCCGGTTTCATCCTGGGGACAGTTAAGGCTGGCGTATTTTTGAATGTGCTTGATGCAAATCAACCTGTCCAGTTTGCAACTGGGGCACAAGTGCTGCCACTGAAGGGGTGTCTGTGTGGCCCAATTTTTGGAAAAAAGGGAGACTCTGCTTAGAGTCCGCTTGCTGTGTTTTACATCATTTTAGAAGGGCATGCCATGCCTATATCTGTGTCTCATCCTCTTTTTCCTCGCCCAGCTGTTTTGTTTTTGCAGGAGTATTTGTCCTTGTCACTTTCGCATGTGTTTATGTTGTCTTGGGAGTTGTTTGTCACCTTTTGGACACCTTTGAAGGTGTTTTCTATGTGTTTTTATGTGTTTGTTATTGCCTCCCATTGGTTTCAATGGGGCTCGAGTGGTTCGTCGAACGGTTCGCCGAACCGAACTCGAACGCGGCCTACGTTCGACAAACCGAACCGAATTCGAGCCTCTAGAGGGTGGCTCATCTCTACTAATAACACTTTTAGCTATTAAGGAATGTGAGAACAGGTTGTTATTTACAGTATACGGGATGAGAAAAATTTTACAAACACAAGGAGCAAAAATGTCTCAATGCAGCAATATGGCAAGAATCTGCATAACTAATCATATGCTATATAGTTGCAAGTCACATTTATGTATGAGATAGCCAAAATGATTGTTTATAAAATGAAGGTCATTTCAGACTCAAAGATGTAGTGGATAATGAAATATTGAGTCTGAAAGTCAAAAGTTCAAAATATTGTTACCCTTTTGCTCGTTATTGTATCTGCCAACATGTAAGTAAAATAATTGCTTATTGGCAAAGGTGTCTGTCCAAAAGGACTGTGGCAATAGCGTTAAGCCAGAGCTACTCAGCTGGCCCTCAGGCTAAGGCCCTGTGAAATCCCTAATCTCAGGGATACCCCTAAATGTGAGGATGCCTAAGTCTCCTTCCTGGCCCTCCTCTTTACTAGCCCTGCTCTTATACCCCTTTTCGGTCCTCCAGGAGGGCTGGGGCAGTAGAGTGATTTAACCCACAGAAATAGTCTGAATGGGGAAACTAAAATGTTGTCAGAAACACATATAGAGGTAAAAGAAAATAAGTGACAAGGAGGAAAACAAGAGCAGGGTGGAAACAACAGGACGAAGGGTAAGCTCCACAACAACACCAAGCACAAACCAACTCTTTCTCAAGTTTGGGACACCACAACACAGTTCAACACAGAATAAACTATGGTTGGCGTGGGCAAAAGATTTCCTCCAGCATAAATATGAGAGAAGTAGATGTGATTGGCTTCCTTACAACATATGATCAATAAGCAAAGGAGCAGGCTATCGGAGGGTAACTCTGGCTAGCCATACTATGACTGAGCACACTGTAGGTTGATGCCAGAGTCTTCCTGTGTTGATCATAGACACCAGAGAAACCATTGGGCAGAGTGTTAGAATCTGCAATGTGAGCAGAGCCTGTCGCCACCATGACAGTCGGAGAGTTTTGTGTAAAACTCCATGTGACAGTGTCCACTCCATTGCTTTTAAGTGGTATGCTTTTTACTTTAATTACCTTTGTACAATATACATTTTGCTCAATGATTTCAATAGTCATATTAATATTCTAGATGTCTTGTAATAATTATCTTTTGTTTCATTCCTTTAGTAGAGGTTCTTTCAGGATTTCTTAATTATTTCCCATTTTATATATTTCACTTATTACATTAAGTATCCTCCAGTCTTGTAATTATTGTCTAAATTGTTTTGATTAGGCTTCTCATATTGTTTGCATATGTATATGCTTTTAAAGAACTGTTGGCAGGTGCTTTGTTCACTGAGTTATGTGAACATTTACAGTCTTATTATAGGTTTTTTTACCGTTTCGGTGGTAGAAATTGTACGTAATGTAGATATAGCAACTTGTATATAGGAAAAAAAAACATCAATACATCAATTGTGCTGGCTATGAGAGTATCCCCTCCTTCTAGTCTTCAGGAATTATTTTACACTAGCTGCAAAGATCATACTGATAGTATTGTCCAAAAGCAAGAGCATGATTTTCCAAACTACTAATTTGTGGATGATTTTAGTAATACAAGGGGCTGGTGATAAGTCTTTGGCTTTCTGATCTTTTTTTGTTCCCATGGTAATGAATGTTACATGACATGAAATCCTTATGTGTCTAACATATGTTTTCAAAATTTTGTGTTTGTTGCTTATGGCAACAGTATTCTACGCACGAGGGAAAACAATATGGAGGAGTCTAATGCGATATTCACAGCAACTGAGAGCAGAAGAGGGATAAAATTCTTGTTTCTGTAAGGAACGTCCGTGAAGGATATTCATGGTGATATGTCGCAGACATTGAGGGATCAATACCCTTCATATTCCACAGTTAAGAACTGGGTTGCCAAATTTTAAACGGGCCACTTCATCACCAGTGATGAGGAACGTCCTGGATGACCGAGAGTGGTTGTTGTTCCAGAGATCGTCGATGCTGTGCACAACCTCATACTGGAGAATCAATGAATTTCAGCAAAAGCAATAGCATACATCATGGGGATTTCCCGTGAACGTGTTTGTGTCATTATCCATGAACAGTTGGACATGAGGAAGCGATCTGAAAAGTGGGTCCCCAAATGTTTGATAACAGATCAGAGAAGCATGTGAGTGTAAACTTCCCAGTCCATTTGTCTGCGTTTCCGGACTGAAAAGAACTTCCTGGATTGACTGGTCACTATGGATGAGACCTGGATTTATTTGTATTGCCCTGAAAACAAGGAGCAGTCAAAAGAGTGGAGGCACAGTGGTTCTGCTTGTCCAAAGAAGTTCAGGGTGGAAAAATCAGCCACTAAGGTAATGGCATATCTAGGTTAGAACCTGGCTCAACCAATCTGATAGCAGGTGCTCTGGAGAAACAGCAGACTATGTAGAAAATATACTCCGGCACACTATAGAAAAAAGTAAGGAGAAGTCCAATATGATGCTCAATAGTGTCTTTATTTTAAATTTGAATATTGTCCGACGTTTCAACCCGTCAAGGGTTTTCTTCGAGGCGCGAGGCGCCTCGCACGTGGTGGTGTGTTATACAGAGCCTTTGGCCTGCTCATAATTAGACCCTATGTCCAGTCACCATTAGGTCAGTCTCCTTCACATCTATGGTACACATATATCTGTATTGCCGTTCTGCGACAACACAGAGGCAGCCTTATTCACAATTGTTGCAACATCATTCTCAGAAGGATATAGATTCACCTCTTTGGATCCAGGGGCTGATACAACCTTACTTTCATGTGGTCCACCTGTTGTTGTTAATAACCATAGGCGAGTTTGGATACTTGAAACGGCTGGAGCACCCATTAGGACTTATTCCTACACTCATAGCACCACTTACGCATTCATACTGGTCAATTTGACCAAAATGTGACCGGGGTATTCCAGCTCGTACTCGGCCCCGCCCATGAGAAACATGAGGCACATGATCCTCTAGGAATTTACATATTGAACCCTTTCTATATAACAGTGAAGGTCGTTTACGTTTCTTCATACTCACTTGATTGGATGTCCTTGATCCATTGAGTACCGTCCGTGGACACCATTGTGTCAAATTACCCTACGCAATTTTCGGTGCTCGTTTAAGGAAATGTAATCTTATCTATCATAGTCCCCGAAGAAAACCCTTGACGGGTTGAAACGTCGGACAATATTCAAATTTAAAATAAAGACACTATTGAGCATCATATTGGACTTCTCCTTACTTTTTTCTATAGTGTGCCGGAGTATATTTTCTACTAAGGTAATGGCGTCTGTGTTCTGGGATAAAGAGGGCGTGCTGCTAGTGGACTACCTTAAAAAGGCTTCCACCATCAATACAAGGTATTACATTGAGCTTTTGGACCAATTGAAGGCAGCTCTGAAGGCCAACAAGTGCGGCAAGCTGTCCAAAGGAATCTTGTCCCTGCAAGACAACGCCTCCGCTCACACTGCACAAGTGACCACGGAGAAACTGGCAGAGCTGGGCTTCCAGCTGGTTAACCACCCACCTTATTCACCAAATCTTGCTCCCTCCGACTATTATCTGTTCCCAAACCTGAAGAAACACCTCAAGGGTACCAAATTTCACATGATTTCTGTTCCCATGGCTGCTACGGATGCCTGGTTTGAGGCACAACCGAAATCCTTCTTTTTGCTAGGCTTACAGAACTTGGAATACCGATGTGTGTGTGGTGACATCAGTGGAGAGTACATGGAATAAATGTAATGTTTCATCATCCTATCTCGTTTCTTTCTTGGTAAATCCAAAGACTTTTCAGCAGCCCCTCATAGCAAACCTTTAAATAAATCATAAAGATCCAACATTGTCACTGTCTTGATAAATACTTCCTCTATCAGATACAAAATGATGAAATTCTTAAATGCAAAACTTTTCTTAATTGAGATGAAGATTGAAAGAAACCGTCAAAAGTAAAACTTCAGATTGCATTAGCTGACAAGCGCTGGATATGTCGTACTGTATGCTGAAGTTGTATTTTTCATATCCCTGTCCTTCTTTTCAATTAAATTATATTGTTTAGTTGGTGAGCTTTTAAAAAAAAATTGGCGTATCCCTTTATATTCAACTGTCACAGAAAACGGCAATCATCTTAACAACTGTCACAATGGCAATCAAATCTGATGAAGTTGTTAAAATTTTTCTTCCATCTCTATCCTCATTTTGTCTAATTTTCTGACATGGGACAGCTTATTATTTATGTGAACTTCATGTTTCAATTTTTTCTTAAAACAAATTGGGCTTTTCAGTCTCAATTGATGCAGGTAGCACCCAAATTAGCATGTTTAAAAAAATGGAATAATGTAAAATTCATGAGAACAGATCAGTATTTGTATTACTGTACAGTTTGGCTGAAGAGCAGGAGAAATATTCATTCAATATCTTAAATTGTATTTATTTTATGTTTTTTCGTTATAAATACCAAATAAAAAAGATACTATTTATTTCCCTGAAGTCCTAATTGTAAGCATTGGGGGTATTTTACTTCCTCGAAAAATGACAATAATATGCTATAGATAGGAACAACATTAAAATTTGTATTACAGGGAATCGGTTACCACATTTGGTCTATCTAAACCAGTGTTTCCAAAACTCCAGTCCTCACGACCACCAACAGGTCATGTTTTCAGGATTTCCTTAATATAGCACAGGTGATGCCTTGATAATGATTCCATCACCTGTTCAATAGAAAGGAAATCCTGAAAACATGACTTGTTGGGGGCCATGAGGACTGGAGTTTGGGAAACACTGATCTAAATGATTAATATGGGCAGACAGGTTATAATAGACTTAAAAATGTAAGATGTATGCCTCATATCAAATAAATCATCAATTGTTACTTTATGTAAATTATGTCTTCCAAGCTATGGGGAGGTCATTGCCAAAACATAACTGTCTCCAGAGATTATTTTATATAGAAGGATGAGTTACCAGTGTGATCTGTGATGGCCACTGCAGAGCTGTGTGACTATAACTGACCCAACTGCAGGTTCTTCTCAGCTTCAGCTTCAATTTCACAAGCAGACAGTGTTGCTATAATACAGCAGAGCTCAGAGATCTGCAAAAAATGTGTTTTCAAGAAAATTGTCACGGTGTTACTGCGCCTGTCACACCACGACCAAGAAAACACTTGGCGAGTGACATAATACAGAGGGAACACCAGGGTAACAATAGAACAGAAGGCCCTAGTGCTAGGGACAGGGGAGCGGGGACACCTCCTAAAGATCAACTGGATGATCTCTGCACTCCCTAATGTCGCTAGATAGCCCCTTTCCCCCCGTATGCCGATCATATGCCGATCAGATGCCTAGGCCCTCACTAGCGCTGAACTCACCCTTACTAGTGAAGACCAGTGAGATGCTAGTCTTGCCACTACAATAAGACAATACAAGGTAGGAAAGTCAAATAGGTGGGGAAAAAAACAAAAAATAAAACTCCAGCAGGAACTTCCCAGCTGCAACTGAAGTGACACCTCAGCTTTCTCTAGAGACTGGCTCCTTCAGAGTGGACAACATATCGATGAGCTATAGCCGGCATACAAAGGAGTGGGGATTGGATATTTATAGCAGAAAGGAAATGGCTGCACCAGAGATGACAACTACCTGTTAGGCCTCTGCCACACTCACTTTAAAATAACGCACGTGCTGCGAGACACGTATTTACCTTGCTTGTTGCGTGAGGTAAGTACGTGTCTCCGGTACGTGCGGTCCACGTGTGTTCTCCATGTGCTATCCGCGATAACACACAAAGAACCGGTAATTTACATACTCACGTGGTCCTCGCTGCTGTCCAGAGTTCTGTTCTTCAGCTCCAGCCACGCCCACTCCCAGCTGATGCTGCTTCCGGCCGAGCGGAGGGGTGGAGATCAGCGCCCGTAACAGCATGCCCACCTCCATAACATGCTCATAACGAGCGCCGGCTGGCAGCATCAGTTTGGAGCGGAAGATTCTGCAGGGCTGGTGGAGGTGAGTATTTGTTTTTTTATTTTACAATAATGACACGTGTTTCTCTGGCGCGTGTCACACGGGACCGCATCCACACTACATCCGTGTGGTACGGGTGAGGGCCGTGTGACACCCGTGCTGCCGGAGAATACGTGGACATGTCAGAGTGCGAAACACACAGACACACCTAAGTACGGAATGGACACACGTTCTGTTCCAAAATACGTACGTGTCTCTAAACAATTATGAAATCATATGTCCACGTGTGTACGTGCCTCCGGTACATGAAAACAGTGCCAAACACGTACCGGAGGCACATGAGTGTGGCACAGGCCTTAGATCACTGCAGAAATGAAATGAATCTTAACCCCTTCAGTACAGGAAGGAATTAAATACGTTCCAACTCAGGGGAAATGATGAGCTTGCACTAAAACAGATCTGCGATCAACAACACGCTGTGACCATCTAATCCCAGATCCCCCTGAGATCACATCAGGCTGGGATATACTGTACTTGTGCGTTGTGACAAAGACAAAGTTAATTTCTCCAATTCTTTGTTAGTTACTTGTCTCACGCGATCACGTGATCACTGGTTCACACCAGAGAATCGTGATCACGTTGCAGAAAATGGAAGCACCAGTAAAAACTGATTTATCTCCCACCTGGCATGATAAAACATATCAGATGGGAGATAAATGTCCTCCTCGGTCCCCTGATGTGGCAAAGTGCCCCACACCCCTTATCTACCTCCCCCTCCCCTTCATGATTGCCTAAAATGGCCTCCGAATGTGTTGTGTGCAACCTGCGCGCATCCTCCTCCTCTGATTTCTGCCTCATCTGGCATGTCAGATGAGGCAGAAAAGTAGTCCCCAGGTTTAACCAGGTGACCTACTGTCAATCCCCAGTCCCCTCGGTCCCCTCGGTCCCATCATTACCTCTTGCAGCGTCGTTCCTCCACCACCCCTCCTTCTCCTTGTTGTCAGAAGAAGTGCTCATCTCTACTGATAATATGTAGACAGTATAACAAATAAACATTTACATCCAGGTACCTTATCGATGACAATGTCTCTGATTGTAATCATTCTCTTTCTTTTCTTCATCTTGTACAGATGTCATAATGACTTTTTGTATTCACAGCTCATCTCTGTAGACTTCCATCCTCTCCGGTCTGCTGCAGCACATCCCCATTAAATGTTCTTAGAAACAGCAGTGTCAAAATAATGCTCCTGTATAAAAATATCTGCCCTACACTGTGCACCCGAACAAATAATTGATTCTCCCTGTGGTTCCTGCACAAAATATGATGCACCCAGGTTGCTTTAGAGGTTAATGCCCTCCACTCTTTCCTCTCTTTTCCATACTAGGCCCCATCTTCACACTGTCCTCTCACACTGTGTCCCCTTATACTCCCATGTCTCCATACTGTGACCCCTCATCACTCTCCTTGTGTAAAACTATAAACTGTCCTGTGCTTTTAACATAAAAAAGCAAGACAAAAAATGCTATGTTGGTTCACATCCCAAAATCTACCAAAGCAACAGTCCGCTATATTTGGATGGCAAATACCTGTCTAATATTGGACTATTAGAACAAGAAAATATTGCAAAGAATAAATAATATTTTATTTCTTTACTGCCTGATCACTTTATGAGGTAGACAGTATTCTTTTGTTTTCAAAATACAACACAACACAAGCTTTGGTTTTAGGATATGTAGTGGCTGTGATAGACCCTCCTCTCGATCCAGTGATATACAGAGCATAATGGTGAACGTCATGCATCCTGTGCCTTATGCCATATGCCTGTTTTCTTGCTGTTTCAATGTTAAGCAGTGCGTGAAATGGTGCCAGCTTAATTTTATTCATTTTTTGTGACCCTAGAAAATCAAATTGCATATTGTTTGAATTCATCGGGTCATGTGGTTTACGGGAAATATGACTTTAATTAGGTTTCTAGAAGACTGTTCCACTCATCTCTAGTAAGTACCATAAATGCTGTTTGCGCAATAAATGACTGAATAAATGTGATGAATCTGAACCTAATGCGCGTAAATATTTATATTGTCTGGCATGCATTATTGTGTCAGAACACTTTGCACTCTTGTATGCTTGTATTATGTGGGAACAGAATTTGTCTATTATTTGGTCTAAATTAAAAATGACAATGGAAATTTATTTCATGTGTTACACTTGCTGGGTGTCACGTGGCACGTGTGGTCAGATCTTCAGAAAACCTGATGCACAACAAAAAATATGACAAACAATACAAGAAGTAAAAGAGAACATGGGGAACACAATAATAACGGTGGGCCCTAGCGCTAGTAAAAGGGGCAGAAGGGTCACCTCCTGCACTCACCTGCATCTGTCCCTACTCTCCTAGCCAGGCGCTATACAGTCTCCACAACTGTCACCAAGCAGGAACCTGTGACCCTGAGAATCCCTGTAGTTGCCCTAGCTAGTGCGCTGGCAGGTGAGGGTCATTAGCCCCACCACTGTACTAATATGACACAAGGGAAGGTAAGACAAAAAGAGGAAAACAGCAACAAAAAGGATAAAGTCCGGTTTAGAAACAATTCTCAACAACACCTTCCACGAAAGTGGCCAGTGAACAATGAATTTGTATCTTCAGCTGAGATTGCTCGGAAATACTGCTACTTAAACCACCAAGAGCATGGCCACATGCTTTGCTAGGAGCTGTTGGCAACAAAACTTAAATTAACTCCTAAAACACCAAAAGAAATGAAACTACATTTAAATATAGAAAAAAAGGGAGAGTCCAGCTCACCACATAGAGAATATGAGGTAGACGGTGCAAGGAGGTAGACAATTCCAATTCAACATAAAGGAAAAATCCAGCATCCATGTCAATATGGAGTAAAACTTCATCTTTATTGCAAAACTTCTTTAAAATTCCATAAAATCAATGCTCAAGAAAGACGCGTTTCGGTAAGTTTTTTAACTGCATGAGAGGACACACACAAGCTAGGGACCCCAACGTAGAGAAATACTTTGGCGTAGTGTTGGGGCTCTATTGCATTGATCAATTCAGTAGCTAAATTTCTCTTTATTCATATATTCATGGCAGTAATGCAGGTTCCATTTTTCACATTTCATTCTTACAAATAGCTATTGAATTTTTCATGTCAGTATTCACACAGCAGTTTCTGCTATTACATGTATTCCCCTTCCATAGTCACTGGTGTGCATACCTTATCTCCCCATAGTGATGTTTTTTAGGTTTTTTGCACCCAGTTCAGACATAGAATGGTGTTCCAAATGTTATTCCTTAATGTTAGTAGTTTTTCGTTTGTGAACCCTCCCCATACACACCTATTGCCAATCCACATCGTATATATAGCCTGGGTCTCCGCTTCCCATACACGGTAAGTTTTTTAACTGCATGAGAGGACACATACAAGCTAGGGACCCCAACGTAGAGAAATACTTTGGCGTAGTGTTGGGGCTCTATTGCATTGATCAATTCAGTAGCTAAATTTCTCTTTATTCATATATTCATGGCAGTAATGCAGGTTCCATTTTTCACATTTCATTCTTACAAATAGCTATTGAATTTTTCATGTCAGTATTCACACAGCAGTTTCTGCTATTACATGTATTCCCCTTCCATAGTCACTGGTGTGCATACCTTATCTCCCCATACCACATAACAAGACACATCTGAACAAGATAATTAGCATAATGACATTTGAATGCATGGCGTGCAAAGGTTTAATGAGGGGTTAAAAAATGCCAAAGGGAACAAAAAAAAAAATTTTACCTAATAGATATTATTTAGCTCATTTTTTAAATTCATACCTGAAGGTGCTCTAGTATTCAATAAGAAAATCCATTTTGCTTCCTTCATACAAAGGGCTCTAATATGATCACCCCCTCTTTTGGAGACAAAAACCTCCTCAATTGCACTGACCTTAAAGGAGTCAGTGCAACCATTATGTACTTATATAAAATGTTGGGATGCGCCAGATGGACTCCTGGAAGAGAAACTAATATCCAAGAAAGAAATCATATTTTTATTAAACTCAAAAGTAAAAAATAAATTAAAAGGATTATTTCTGATATAAAAAATGAAATTATCCAAGTTCCTCTCGTCACCCCTCTATACAATCAAGATGTCGTCTATATACCTCAAAAAAATCGCAATGTCTCCAGAAAAAGGATTGGATGGGGAAAAAATATATCCCTCCTCCCACCATGTAAGAAAAATGTTCGCCAGGGACGGGGAAAACCGCACCCCAATCGCACATCCTCTGATCTGCACATAGAAATTGCCCAAAAACATAAAAAAAATTGTTCTTAAGCAAAAATAGAGTGGTAAGTATCAAAAAATGTTGCAGATCACACGAAAAACCGCTGTATTTTCCTACACCATGCTGCAAAGCAAGGAGTGCCAACTCGTGGGGAATGGAGGTATACAGGCTTAAAACATCACATGTCACCCAGCTACTGTGATTATCCTATTTAAACTCAGAAAAGATCTTCAAAATATGTTTGGAATCACGAATGTAGCTGCACTACAAAAACGTTTTTTGATAATAGTTCTTTTTTGAACTGTGGATCCAGCTATGTGGTATATTTGATCACGTGTTCTACTATTTGTCGGGTGCAGTATGTGGGTTCTACGATCCACCCTCTAAGATGGAGGATCTCTGAGCACATCTATGACATTGGCGGCATTAGCACCAGGAGTCCATCTGGCGCATCCCAACATTTTATACAAGTACATAATGGTTGTGTAACGCCCCTGCAACCGGGTCATTACAGGGTATTAAATATTACCCCATGTTTCCCGGGCAGGAGGAAAAGAGTCCCCACACACACACTGGTAGGAAGGAGTTAAAAAAGCTTTTCAGCATGTAGTGAGCCTGCATGACTCATCTCCTAATGAGCAGGTGTGCAGGTCCCCATGACAACCTGACGGGAGGGGGGCCCTGCGTGAGGAGTGAAGTGCAGAGCAGACAGAAAGTTTAGGCAGAACGAGACAGGCTGTGGGAGAGCACAGACCTGAGTCTGAGAGCTCCTGTTGTGGAGATGCCTCGAGACCAGGGCTGATAACATCTGGGGAAGGGAATGGAGCTGAGGACTGGGGATCTTTGAGAACGTTGTACCTGGTGGCGGTTAAGATGTACGTTACTGGGCAAGACAGAGAGACAGAAGGGCGGCGGGTCCTCAAGATGATTTATGCCACGGGGATAGCATTAACGCACCGAAAGAGAGGAACCCCCAGATCACATCACCGGACCCCTTCCTCCTACCTGCCCGGGACCGACCAGAGGCTACAGGTAGCAAGGACCAGCACACGGGTGCGATGTGGATCGGACTTTAAAATAAGGAGAAACTGGAACCCGCACTCCGTGACTGGTGTGAGTAATGCCGCCACCCTGTGCCCCTGGTGTCCCTGAGGACTGTTGCCGTGGGTCTCATTAACCTCCCAGAGCTCCCCCGCTCCACCCATGGGGAGCGATTCCATCCGGCTGCCTGTAACACCTGCCCCGGAGAGAAACTGTGCAGCGGCGGCTAAATACCTGGCCGCATACCACAGGTGGCGCTGCTAGCATCCCCCGTCTCCGTCCCTTACCGTTTCCTGGAAGAGAGCGGTGGCAGAGGAGGCTGAGACCTCAGTGCCCGCCGTGAGTGATGGCAAGCTCCCCAGGAACCCCGTAACCCTCCTTCCACCCCTCTTGTCACACCGAACTGACTGTCGGACTTTCCTTTTATTGAAACCCGCCGGGGTCACGGAAGTTGGGTCGGGCCACTCACAGCCTGACCTCGAATACCACTGGCCTGGTGACCATGCCATCCCTGCAGGCCCCGGCGCGGGAATTTCAACTTGGCGCTGCGAGCAGTGTCCGGACTAGACCCAGTAACACCGGGTGACGTTTACCTTGTGTACAACATCTACAAAATTGGATTGTCTAACATTTATTTTGGTGCCCGTGACTGCGGGTATGCGGCAAATGGACTTGGACTGTACAATGGCGTCCATTGAGACTGGGATGGGCGCCATGCGTACCATCAAGGACTGGACTTGCCCGGCCTTCGTGGGTGGGGCTGCAGCAGGGCGCGAAAATCCGTGCCCACCCCTTTGTTGGACATCTACTAGAGCCAGGAACCCTGCCTCGCCAGGACCAGGAGAAGATGGGGAGAGGATATGAACTGCCCGGGTGCGAGTTTTGGCGAGTGGTGGCCGGAGGGGTGAGCCCAGCACCGCAGCCCATACCGAGATTTGGACAACGGAGCTTTTTCCCTGAACCTTGGTACCTGGAGGGCCCTGGAGCATTGTAAGGAGACCTGTTCAAGAAAGTTTAAATGTTTTTGATATATGCAAATGTTTCTTTTTCCATGCTTTTCTTCTTTTTCTTCTTCTTTTTCCCCCTGCTTCTTCCTATCCTTTATTGGGTCCCAGTAGAAGGGACGTGTTAATTTGTTTATATACAACAAAAGGGTTTTTTTGCGGTGTTTTATTGTTGTCGCAACCCCGGAGTGTTGCGTTTTTGGTCTGTAGGAGTGTAACGCCCCTGCAACCGGGTCATTACAGGGTATTAAATATTACCCCATTTTTACCGGGCAGGAGAAGAGTCCCCACATACACACTGGCAGGAAGAAGTTAAAAAGCTTTTCAGCACGTAGGGAGCCTGCATGACTCATCTCCTAATGAGCAGGTGTGCAGGTCCCCATGACAACCTGACGGGAGGGGGGCCCTGCGTGAGGAATGAAGTGCAGAGCAGACTGAAAGTTTAGGCAGGATGAGACAGGCTGTGGGAGAGCACAGACCTGAGGCTGAGAGCTCCTGTTGTGGAGATGCCTCGAGACCAGGGCTCATAACATCTGGGGAAGGGAATGGAGCTGAGGACTGGGGATCTTTGAGATTGTTGTACCTGGTGGCGGTTAAGGTGTACGTTATCGGGCAAGACAGAGAGACAGAAGGGCGGCGGGTCCTCAAGATGATTTATGCCACGGAAATAGCATTAATGCACTGAAAAAGAGGAACCCCCAGATCACCTCACCAGACCCCTTCCTCCTACCTGCCCGGGACCGACCAGAGGCTACAGGTGGCAAAGACCAGCACCCGGGTGCGATGTGGAACGGACTTTAAAATAAAGAGAAACTGGAACCCGCACTCCGTGACTGGTGTGAGTAATGCAGCCGCCCTGTGCCCCCGGTGTCCCTGAGGACTGTTGCCCTTGGTCTCATTAACCTCTCGGGGCTCCCCCGCTCCACCCGTGGGGAGCGATTCTATCTGGCTGCCTGTAACACCTGGCCCAGAGAGAGACTGTGCAGCGGCGGCTAAACACCTGGCCGCATACCACAGGTGGCGCTGCTAGCATCCCCCGTCCTTGTCCCATACCGTTTCCTGAGGGAGAGCGGTGGCAGAGAAGGCCGAGACCTCAGTGGCCGCCGTGAGCGATGGAAAGCTCCCCAGGAACCCCGTTACCCTCCTTCCATCCCCCTTGTCACACCGGACTGACTGTCGGACTTTCCTTTTATTGAAACCCACCGGGATCTTGGAAACCGGGTCGGACCACTCACAGCCTGACCCCGAATACCACCGGCCCGGTGACTGTGCCATGCTCTGCAGGCCCCGGCGCGGGCATTTCACTTGCACTGACTCCGTTAAGGTCAGTGCAAATGAGAAGGTTTTTGTCCCCAAAAGAGGGGGTGATCGTATTAGAGCCCTTCGTATGAAGGAAGCAAAATGGATTTTCTTATTGAATACTAGAGCACCTTCAGGTATGAATTTAAAAAATGAGCTAAATAATATCTATTAGGTAAAGTTTTTTTTGTTTTTTTTGTTCCATTTGGTATTTTTTAACCCCTCATTAACCCTTTGCATGCCATGTATTCAAATGTCATTATGCTAATTATCTTGTTCAGATGTGTCTTCTTATGTGGTGTATCCGGTTGTTCCTCTCTTTAAACTCCCGATGTATATGATGTGAGCAGATGATTAAGAACGCTCCTGCATTCGAAACGCGTCTTTCTTGAGCATTGATTTTATGGAAATTTTAAAGAAGTTTTGCAATAAAGACGAAGTTTTACTCCATATTGACATGGATGCTGGATTTTTTCCTTTATATTTAAATATAGAGTCTTAGATAGTAATGAGTGGCTCTAGTCCTGAACCTGTCACTAGTCTCCAAAGACAGAGAGATGACCGTGACATCATGTTGAATTTTAAGGAATTCACAAAACCTGCTAAATTTGAGCAAATAACATAAATCCCCTAAAATGTTAAACACTAATTTACATATTGCAAACGATTGAATCAGATATAGAAGTATCCCCAAAGTGTCTCGTGGCTATCAAATCACATAAAATAGCACAGGCAATCAGAAGGTACTGTCATAGCCTGTAAAAAAGCAGAAGCATGAAATGCAACAGCCATTTTGTAGTGAATCTGGATAATGAGAGAACCTGAAAAACTTCGAGTAAAACAAAATAGTTTCATATACTTTTTAACGGCAATTGAACTACAATTTGGAGTACTTTGTATAGATTCGGTGAAAATTTAATTTTCTTTGAAAAGCCATTAAATTTGGTGAGTATGAATTTCATAGAATTTCTCACGTCTTAGGCCCCTTTCACATGTCAGTGATTCTGGTACATTTGTGCTTTTTTTTAAACGTACCAGAATCACTGACATACGCAGACCCATTATAATGAATGGGTCTGCTCACACGTCAGTGATTTTTCACTGCACGTGTCTCCGTGCAACGTACCCGCGTGTGCGTGATTGCTGCAAGGAGACATGTCCATTTTTTTCTGGCATCACTGATGTTCCACGGACCACGCAGTGGTGTGGTCCGTGAAACACGTGCCAGAAAAAAAAGTACTTTTAAAATAAAAAACATTTTAACTCACCCGGCTTCAGGCGCGCTCTCTGCAGCCCGTTCTCCCTGCTCCTTCTGTGCCGGCTGATTACTGTCGCGCATATTCATTATGCGCGACACAGCCGACCCGGAAGCAGCTGCTGCAGGGGTCACCGCCGGCCGGATGCTGCGTCGCGGGAGCGATCAGCACCATGGACAGCGGGCGCAGGTGAGTGAATCTCTAAGTGCAATCACGGGCCACGGAGAACGGAGCCCGGATTGCCCTTAGACAACCCACGTGTGCCGTGATTTTCGGCACACGCAGGGACATGTGCGTGTTTTACACGCCAGTGAAAAACGTCACTGTTTTTCACTGACGTGTGAAACGGGCCTTATCTCAAGTCTAAATATGTCAATATTGTGTGTGTAGTTTATACCATGCAGTAGTATGTAGACATTATATATCACATATATATTAAAAGTCAATATAATTGACTGTATAGTTGTATTACTTGGATAACCTTAAAATACTTTACTTATTATTTTACAAGTTATTTGAAAAACTTTATAACTTCTACAAGAAACTTGCACAAGTATCAAGGGAGGACTCCAATATCTGTAGGCTAGAACTGATAGTAGGATTACTTGACTTTCCCAGCAGGATACTTTCCATTACAAGACGTATCAAAATAAGAAATCACTGGGTGAGATTGAAGGTATGACTTTATAGCTTGTATAATCCCTATCGCTGTTAGGGAGTGTCTACTAGATAAATGACATAGTATGCCGAGTAGTCAGGGCAAGACTCCACAGCAGGCATCCCGTTCCAATCTAATTCGAAAAGAACTATATATATATATATATATATATATATATATATATATGGAGGCTACAATTATACACCTACTTTCTTGACAATTCATAGAGAAGGTCTTACGCATGTAAAAACGAAAAATGTTACAACTTTGTCTCTTTAGAACGGGCCTTAAAATAACTCATAAGCAGGTGAGTTTTAAGGTTAAAGTTAGCAGGACAAGTGATCTCCAACTGAGAAGGAACGAGTCTTTGCAATTCCGTAGTCGTTGGCTGTCCATAGAACTTTCACTGAGAGTACAGCACAATAGATTTCTTGCTGCTTTTAATTGCATTGACAAAATTACAGGAAAGCAGTATGTACATAGAGATCAGTGCATAAAAAAGAAACATATATTTTCCTCTAGGAGTTTTGTGGAAGGTCACAAAAGATTTATAATTGTCTAAAACAACTGTTTTATTATCAGGTTAGATATTCGGAACACTCTGTTAATAAGATATTCTTCTTAACTAAGATATTACTCCCCACTAATAAAAACCCCAGAAACCTTTTGTGATGCTAGGGAGTGTGGGCAGGAGCATAGTCACGAAAACCGGGTCTGTTAACAGGAGGATACGTATCAGCACAAGGATAAAACAAAAGTGTAGTCAGGGCACTATCCGAGGGACATAAATCCAGGAGAGCATATAATAATAAGTTCAAGGGGAAAGCTGAGTCGTGGTCAGGTAGCGGTCTGAGGTCAAACAGGCAGGAGGTTATGACAGGAACAGGGAGCGGGCAGAGAGGAGTCAAATAACGGTCCAGGATCAGAGAACAAAGATCAGAACAGAGACACACACCAACAGCACAATTGCAGAACCAGAAAATATAACTGGTAATGTCCTGGAGGAGCATGCTCAGTAAAGAAGCCTGAGCGATCACCAGGAAGGTGGGACACCTGAGTAATCAGCACCAACATGGAATCCTGTGCTATCGAACACGCTGCTAGCTGGTAACACAGGAAAGTGCAGCAGAGCATCTCTAAAGGCAAAATGCTCTGCACAGAGGAATTGTAACACGTGGAACACCTTAGTAATCAGCACCAACATAGAATCCTGTGCTATTAAACACACTGCTAGCTCAGTAACACAGGAAAGCGCAGCAGAGCATCTCCAAGGGCAAGAAGAAACCTTTGTATAGAGGCATTTGAGATGAGTGTGACATAATGGGATAATTCTTAATACAAGTATACCATAATAATGGCGCATCACTTTTCTTCCTTAAAGCTGACTGGTTGTTTAAAGGAGTTGTCCACTACTTTGAAATTGATGGCCTATTCATAGGAGAGGTCATCAATGTCTGATCGGTTGGGGTCGCAGCAACCATGCCGATCCACTGCTCTTGGTCCCTGCGGTGACAGTAGGTGGCTGGAAATGCCCAGTTTTGGAGCTGCTTCATCTTTTAATCTCTAATTGATTAGAATGGGAGGCGAATGTGCAGTACCCGGCCGCGCCGCTATCAAAAAACTAAGCAGCACCAGAATTGAGCATTTCCTGCTGCCTGCTACCACAGCCGATACCAAGATTAGCTGAGCGTCGAGGGTGCGGCGTGTTGGACCCCGGCCGATCAGACATTGATGACTAGAGTTGAGCGATGTTCAAGTCGAACAGTTCACCAATTTCATGTTCGAGTGATTTTGGGGGGTGTTCAAGTCGTTCGACGAACTCGAACGATTTGCTAAAAGTTCGGCAGTTCAAGTTACGTTCGAGAACGGTTCGATCACCAAATGCGTGGCTTTTCACAGTAAGGGGCACTTTGCATGCTGCAACATCGCAGGCCGATGCTGCGATGCTAAGCGCGATAGTCCCCGCCCCCGTCGCAGCTGCGATATCCTTGTGATAACTGCCGTAGCTAACATTATCGCTACGGCAGCTTCACATGGACTCACCTATCCTGCGACCGTTGCTCTGGCCGGCGACCCGCCTCTTTATTAAGGGGGCGGGTCGTATGACGTCACTGCGACGTCACACGGCAGGCGGCCAATAGGAGCGGAGGGGCGGAGATGAGCCGAATGTAAACATCCCGCCCACCTCCTTCCTTCCGCATATCCTACGGAAGCCGCAGTGACGCCGGTAAGAGATGTTCCTCGCTCCTGTGGCTTCACACACAGCGATGTGTGCTGCCGCAGGAACGAGGAACAACATCGGACCGTTGCGTCAGCGAATCATGGATTACGCCGACGCTGCACCGATGATACGATTACGACGCTTTTGCGCTCGTTAATCGTATCATCGAGCCTTTACACACTACGATGTCGCATGTGATGCCGGAAGTGCGTCATTTTCAATTTGACCCCACCGACATCGCACCTGCGATGTCGTAGTGTGCAAAGCCCACCTAAGTATGTGCGCATGTTGCATATCTGCATGCGTTCTGCGTCCCCAGCACAATCCCTCTCTCTTTCTGTTGCTTAGCACATCATCTGATCGGCATACCAAATGTTGACCTCCACTGACCTCATATGGAGGACATATACTAAGGATAGGCCATCAAAATTTAGGTCTGGTGCAACCCATTTAAGTGACAACTGTAATGCGGGTGTCACACGGTACGATATTTCTGGCGATATGCCGTCGGGGTCACGTCGTTAGTGACGCACATTCGGCATCGTCAGAGATATCGTACCGTGTGACACCTCCGAACGACTGTGAACGAGCAAAAAATCTCACCTTATCGTTGCTCGTTGACACATCATTCATTTTCATAATCTCCTTCCGCCTTCTGCGCACCGGTTGTTCGTCGCTCCCGTGGCAGCACACATCGCTCCGTGTGACACCCCGGGAACGATGAACACAGCTTACCTAAGTACCGCCGGCAATGCTGAAGGAAGGAGGTTGGCGGGATGTTTACGTGCCGCTCATCTCCACCCCTCCGCTTCTATTAGCCGGCTGCCGTGTGACGTCGATGTGACACCGAACATCCCTCCCCCTTCAGGAAGAGGATGTTCACTGCCCACAGCGAGGTCCCCCAGGAGGTAAGTACGTGTGATGAGGGGTTAACGACTTTGTTCGCCACGGGCAACTAATTGCCTGTGACGCACAAACGACAGGATTTATCGTCCCGTGTGACGCCCGCATAAGGTTTCAGAAGGTTTTCAGACCAGCCTAAGTTCCCAATAGGTACATTAACAGTTTTATTTATAAACAATTGGCATGGTAGTAGGAGAATATGTTGCAGCTTTTGTTTTAGGGCCTTTCAAATTATTCCTCTACTAGAAATACCTGGCTAACACAGGCATTCAATATGACTTTAAGCCTTGGTTGCAACAATATTATCTTCTCTTTTTGGCCAATACACATTAAAGTCCACACTTAATTTTCTCAATAAAATTGTAATTTGCTTTCATAAAGATTGTTTATTCCAAATGCTACTTATTTTCTTTTGTTTGTAACAGAAAGCTTGCATTGCTTTAAGATAATTTTTTTTTCCCCACGTATACTATGCTTTCTTAATCACCAGATTCAGAAGAACAATTGCAATGAGGCCCCAATATCCCTCTGGGAAGAAGATATGAAAGCTCCTTTCTGTCTACTACGTTGCTTATATGGTGTCGTGTAACTGATACACATGGTGTACAATGGATGAAGAACCATCAGAAGAATCAGCAGAAACACAAGGCAGAAGAACTTTAAGAATGTCAACACTCTTTGCAAAGACTCAAATACTGTTCCAGTGCAACATTTGTCTACATACACCCAAGTTCAAAGAAAAAGAATCTTCCTAATAATTAGCTTGCTCTTGGTAAAAACTATATAGCTGTTTATCCAACAGTTTAGAATGAATGGAGACTAGTTCTTTAATGCTTTACCATAAAAAACAAGAGAGAGGGTGGATGCAGGTCATGTCATAGACCAGACATGACTTCCTTCCACCCACCCGCTTGTCTTATGTGGTAAATTAATAAATGACTGGTCTCCATCGCGGTGAGTGCCACGCCATTCATTCTTCTCTGTTAAATTGTTTAGTGCTGCATATATGAAGTTGACCTTCACCTGGCAACCTCCTTGTTCCACAGTGAGTCACGTGTCCTGTGTATAGACTTTCATTATGGGCATCTGAGGTGCCGGACCCTTGTTCAATTTACTTCTAAAATGGTTTATGGTCAGCAAACGTCTTCTGTCCATGTCTACTAATGTTCCAAGAAGTATAAGCTTTATTGCAGTCATTTTTTTCTTTGGTAAAGAAGCACATATTCTGTTCACATGCATCAGTCTTCCGTAAAGTAGAAACATTTTAAATGTTCTCTCACAACTTGTGTAAGGTGTGTATAAAATGAGAAATTATATCCCATGATCCCGTCATATTGTTACCTCTTTATAAATCAATTGTAAGGCCACATCTGGAATATGGGATGCAGTTTTAAAAAGGATATTCAGAATTCAGAGTCAGTTCAAAGGCAGCAACTCGACTACTACAAGGAATGAAGGCCTCACATATGATGAGAGGTTGAAAAAGTTGGACTTGTTTAGCTTAGAAAAAAGACGTCTCAGAGGAGATCTCATTTATATGTATATCTACAAATACATGTGTGGTCAATATAAAGGACTCGCACATAATTTATTCCTTCCAAAGAAAAAGACTGATGGCAAAACCAGGGTGTTACAGACCTTCAGAAATCCAGCAAAGAGCAGGTCATTCTCCTCCTTGGTAACCTGATCCCACACCAGTGCAGCAGGACAGACACCCCCCCCAGTGTAAGAGCTAAACTGAGCAGGAGGGGAGGGGCGAGAGCAGAGTGTGTGGGGAGAGGGAGAGGAGATGAGTCGGGAGTTGTAGCTCCCGGGCTGCTACAGAAGCGTGCTCCAAAAGGGCCGGGACAGGCTGTTAGTGAGGAAGGGACTTGAGGTGACCGGGGCAGGGTAGTGGCCCGCCGGTATCGAAAGAGATCCCGGATCACTGCAGGGGAGTGGACTCCCCGTTCCCGGCTAAGGAGGAAAGAAAGAGAAAGAGTGGAGAAAGAGGCACCTGGCTGCAGGGAAAGAACAGGGGCTGCTGCACCGTGTGTGGGACTTAAACACCCTCCGTACTGAAGGCTGCAGACTCCGGCAATTTCTGGTTAATTCCTGACTCTGTGTGAGTTTTCTTGCAAAGCGAACTGTGAGTACAACATCCCCCGGTCCAACCGGGCGCACAGCTCTCAGACGGTCTCCATCTCCTCCCTGCACCACCTCACCGGGGTCCTGGGACACCAACACCCTAAACGTGGAGGGAAATCACCACCTTGCTGCCCACCACCATCCCCGGGATCCATTAACCGGCAGCGGCGGTGCTCCGTTACCTCACCGCACACCACGAGTGGCGTCACGGACAATCTCCCTTATCTAATCCCCTTCTTACTGTGGAGCCTGGGATCACAGACCGGGTCACGTCACTGTGATACCCACAGAAGTGACCCCGTGGCCCGGATCTGAGTACCCCTTATCCCTTGGCGACACACATCCAACCTTTCTAAAGTGAACAGGTACAAACTGAACATGAAACATAGAAATAAAAAGGAGACAGTTGCACTCTATAGCGCTAAGATATGTGGAACAATGAATATGGGAACATAATGCATTATTGGTATGAAAAACATGCAAAATTTGAGATATCACAAAATTGCCCTGTTTTATGTGAGCCCAACAGCCAACCGCAAGGCAACCTGTTTTTGTTGAGTCCCTATCAAACTAATGCCTCTCTTTGAATTAAAAAAATCCCTACAATTTATGGGTGGATAGGAACCTACAAATGGAGAATTAAAATAGCTGATTGAGCACTCCTGCTCTTCAGCCTTAGGCTTTTAATTCTCCTTTTGCAGGTTCCTGTCCACCCATAAATTGTAGGTTTTGAAGTGAAAGAAAGACATTAGTTTGATAGGGGTCCAACAAAAAGAGGCTGCCTTGTCGTTGGCTGTTGGGCTCACATAAAACTGGCCATTTTTGTGTGATAAGTATCTCAATTTTTACATGTATTTCAAAGCAGTAACGCAAGTCTATATTCTCGTAGTCATTGTTCCACATATCTTAGCACTGCAGAGTGCAACTGTCTCCGGTTTGTTATTCCTTCCATAAAAATACTAAGTACTAGGGGGCACTTACTGCGAGTATAAGAAAAAAAAAAGCTGGATGATGTCCTCAATACACACAACATTGTGGGTTATAAATAACTTAATGACAAAATGTATAATTGGTGGAGTAAGGTTGAACTACATGGACCTGGGTCAGTGATGCTCTAACACTAGGTGTTGCTAAATACACTAGTGGAGAAGTATAATGTTTGAACACTACATGTCACTAGATATACCAGTGGAGGAGTGGTCAACAAGCCAAAGGTCAGGAGTTCGGAATTCACATCAGTTACAAGGGAAAGTGCGGAGCCAAAGTCAGGATATAAGCTGGGGGTCTGGAAGCCAGGAAGACACGTCAGGTACAAAGGGAGATAGCGAAGCCAAGATCAGGATACAAGCCAGGGGTCTGTGAGTGATGGAGTCAAGTCAGCGTCAAGGAACAGGCAAAGGAGGGTACTAGGAACAAGGTAGCGGGACAAGATTAAGACGTCACTTACGGGAGCCAGCAACAACTGCTGAAACACAGGAACTTTCACTGGCAGCACAAAGCAGAGCAATCATCCAAAACGAGGCTCCAATGAACAGGCCCCTCCCACAGACCTGAGACCAGGAATAACCAATCCACCAGAGAATAATACAAAACCAATCATCAGCTCTGCAGGAGAACAAGGCACCACCAATCAGAATCAAAACAGGTCTTTTCCAACCTATGTAACTATGTAACTTGAATCTTGTCTTTCGCAACCTAACATTGGTATTTGCACACTTTGAACCCAAGAAGAGTTGACCTTTTTGACCAATAATGAATATTGTTACATATAAACTAAAGTATCTAGTATTTGTTCGGGCATAAAGCTAGCATCCATTTTCCATGGAGTCCATTATGAAGTAAATTAATAAATTATGTGTTGTGCTTTTGACTGAATAGTCACAACGATTGTTCATTTCTAATGATCCTCAAGAGCCGTAATTAAAAATAATGTTACCTGAGGATCAGCTTTAGCTGAATTCATGTTTGTTTTTGAATTGGAAATAAATAAAATCAGACAGCAAAAGTAGAGCAGATATGTAATGATGATGGCTGACTTCTAAACAGCAAAGGAAATTATAGTCATTGGGATGGGAACAAATACCTCTTAATTGCACTTCATTACAACGTACCTTTCTCTGCGCAGTTGCATATATTAATTATAAAAATCATGTTCCACAGACAAGAAGCTACACAATGGCTTTTCCCCCCTCTATTGCTGTCTTCTACAGAATGGAAGAACAATATCGACTGTCAGATACAAAAGGAACTTTGAAAGGCAAAATCATAAAAAGAATGAAAGCCTATTATAATAAAAGGAAAAAAACATGCTTTGACTTCACAAATGGAAAACTTATTAATGTTTAAGACGCTGTGTTCTTTGAAAGTATCTTCCTATTTGTGAAAAAATTGTATACCTTTCAGAATTTTTCCATATTTCTGGATAGATTTGACCTAAAGATATTCAGCAAGTCCAAAAAGTAGATAAAGAGGATCAAATCTAACAGATGAGTAAAACATAATACAATCAATTTAACCTCACACAATGGCCATTTTCCGATTTGGTTTTCGTTTTTTCCTCCCTTTTTTTCAAGAGCCATAACTTTTTTGTTTTTCCTTATGAGACTTATTTTTTTCGGGACGAGTTGTACTTTTGAATGACATCATTCATTTTGAGCCACTGTGTAGTGGAAAATGGGAAAATAAATTCCAAGTGGGGTAAAATTGCAAGAAGAAGTGCAATTCCACAACGGTTTTTTTTTTATTTTTATTTGCCAGGTTCCCTATATCATAAAAGTGACCAGGCAATACAATTTCCCAGGTCAGTACGAGTACGTAAATACCAAATATGTATATTTTTGTTATTTCAGTGATGAAAAAAATTTCAGAAGTTTGTAAAAAAAAAAATAATTAGCTTTTCGCTACATTATCCGAGAACCGTAACTTTTTTTATTTTTCCTTGAGCTGATATTTTTACAAATACCATTTTTGTACTAAAGGTGTAACTCCGTTAACGGCATACACGCACTGTTTTGCCCCCTCCTCTTGGAGGTGACACCGGAACACTCATCATCCCAGCCATTTGGCAGTGGATTCTGATCTGGTCCCTGCCGCAGGCTCCCAGTGCCTGTGAACACTGCACAGGTCTCATGTGAGCTCACTTGACTCTTAAAGGACCAGAGCATCCTAATCTGTAAGTGCTTCTCAGCCTATGGCTGAGAAGTGCTGGATACTTAAGTCACCCTCCTACTAAGGGAGGTACCTGTGCAATATGGTCTATAGGTAGAGACACACTGTTAGTTGTAAGGGTCCATTCCATATCCCATAATCTGTATACCATATCTGTATCTGTCCAGTGCTTGCACATTCATACCTGTATTCTAGTACCAGCTGTAACTGCTGCACCTGTTGTACCTGCCATACCTGTTGTACCTCCTGTACGAGCCCTACCTGCAATAACAGCTGTACCTGCTGCACTTCCTGTACCACCCATGCTCGATGAACTTCCTGTACCAGCTGTACCACCTGCTATGTCAGCCGTACTCTTAGTCTGCACCAACTATCCCGGCTACACCTGTTTATACCAAAGACTGTACCTGCCTGCATCTGTGCCCATACCTGCATCCCTCACCCCTGGGGCCAGCTGTCACAGTACCCTGTCTTCATGAGTGGTACCTGGCGGCTACCTTCCAGCACAAGCTTAATCTCACCATCAGAGGCTCTAGTGAAGACAAGATAGTCAAACACATGTGAATCCTGCCTAATGTTGGCACAAGTAGCTGACATATTGGTCATATATAACAGCATGCAGAATACATAGATATATTAGTAAAGCCCACACTGATGGATCATATACTATTATTATTATTATTATTTATTATTATAGCGCCATGAATTCCATGGAGCTTTACATGTGGAAAGGGTATACATAATAGGGACAGGTACAATAATCATAAACAATACAAGGCACAGACTGGTACAGGAGGATAGAGGTCCCTTCCCACGAGGGCTCACAGTCTACAAGTACAGTATCTTAAAGGTGCACAAGGTCAGAACAGCCCCACAGAAAACGTGATACGCATTTTGCATATTTGGTACAACCACTCAGCTTTGTATCCTTCCTCCAGACATCTGCCATCCTTTATCTTTGATACTCCGTTTGAGCTTTTGTTCTTTAAATTGTTTTTAATTTATTATTCACTTCATGTTTTTTTCTTTCTGGCAGTATATCTCTTCGACCATATAATTCCTCCATATCTTTGATCCAATTTTGCCAGTAAAAATAACTCTGAAGATTTTGACCACTTCTGTGCAATTCTATTGGTGCATATTTATTTTGCACGTTTTTGTATTCACTCTTGTACTATTGAGTATTTAAGACTTCAGCTAAGTTCACAAACTGCATCTTTTGCTGCGTTTTTGAGGTCACAAAGATGCACAACATGCAAGCATTTTCTTCCTCCAGCAAAGTCTAAAAGTGTATGAACCTGTAGAATTCGCTGATACTGTAGTTTGGAAGAGAAATTATAATCTGTTGCTTTCAATCAATGGAATGACAATTAGGTGTGAGTTAACGACCTCTTTTATGTAAAATACAGTAAATTATGAAAGTCTCAATTTTACAACATATTTGTAGAAGTATATCATGGCACAAAGAGGGAGGAGATTTCTATGGATTTTAGAAGAAGAGTTGTTGCTGCTCATCAGGGTGAAAAAAGTTACAAAGCTGTCTATAAAGAGTTTCTAATTCAGCAATCCACAGTCAGACAGATTGTGTACAAAGTCATAAAAATTCAAGATCACTATTGCTCTTCGCTGAATCGGCCAACCAACAAAGATCAGTCAACGACAAAGGCACACAGCAGTCTGCGATGTGATTAAGAAACCCAAGGTAACTTCTAAGCAACTAAAGGCCTCTCTCACATAACTTATTGTTAATATTTATGAGTTTACCATCACGGACACACTGAACAACAATGGTATGCATATGAGGATTGAAAGGAAAAATCCACTGCACTTCAAAAAGAAAATTGCTGACTGCAGTTTACTAATGATTACCTGGTCAAGTATGTTGGAAACATCAAAACCAATATAGAGCTTTATGGCTTAAATTAAAAGCGTTAGATTTGGAGAAAGAAAATCATTGCATTATCACAAGAACACCTCACACTGTCTGTGAAGAACATTTTATCATGATTTGGGTCTGCTATGCTACATCTAAGCCATCATTGAAAGAGCAATGATTTCTTAACTATATCAGCAAACTCTAAAAAAATGTCAGGACATCTGTACATGAGCTGAAACTCAAGAGAATGGGAGTCATGCAGCAAGACAACGACCCAAATGCACAATTCGAAATCCTTCTTTCTCGTCATGTAAATCCAGATAAATTCAATGAAATAGCAATCAGGGCCTTGGTGAATGATCAGCTGCACTTACTAAGTAGTCATGCCCTTTAGCTTTAAATAGTAGTGTATACCAGCATTCCCTGATGAAGATACAAAGTCTTTTGTGTCCTGGCCGCCTTTGAGGAAGGTTCTGCAAGTCAACTTCTTGTGCTCAGGTAATATTCTTTTGGTTGTTTATTTTCCCCTCTGTTTGTCTTTACTTCCCTGGTGTGTTGTTATATGTAGAATATACTGTACCTAGGACTCATTCTTTTATGCTTAAGATAGTTCTTAATGCCATAGACTGCAAATAGTTGCAGAATTTGATAATCATGGGCCCCAACACATAATCTCAAACAGGGCCCCCAATTATTGTAGATCCTAAATAATAATAGTTTTTTCATATAGGACAAAATTACTTTTTGGGCATCTTTGGTCCAAGGCCCGGGTGCAATTGCAACCCCTGCACCTATCAAAGTTACGCCCTTGACTGCAGGTTTAGAGTCGTTGTACTGCCACAGAATAAATTTAGCGCCAAACAGATACCACCCTGAAGGTATTACATGATAAATTAGTATATGTCTGTGTTTCTCGGCATTCAAAATGTCAAAAAAGTTACGCAACATCAAGGATCTGGAGATTTAGTGTTCGGTGAATGAAATCTAGTGCCGTGGATAAAAGACATGTTATGTTTACTTCCTTTCAAAATTGGAATATTTCCAAAAGGGCAATTAGCTTAAAAGTGGAAGAATTCAAGGGGAAACAATTACACTTATCTACTGTTCGGAAAATTCTGACAAAAAGTGGTCTTCATCCAAATTGTGGCCAAAACCCATACCTTTGACATGGAAACAAGGCCAGTCCACCCAACTATTCTCAAAAACATTGGAACTGGGGAACAGAAAAATGACAGCAGGTGCTCCAGACTGATGAGTCAAAATATGAAATATTGGCCTATGCCAGAAGGCAGTTTGTTTGCTATAGAGCTGCAGAACAGTACAATAATTGTTCACAGGCAACAGTGAAGCAAGGTGAAGGTTCCTTCTAAGTTTGAGGCAGCATTTCAGCAAATTGAGTAGGGAAATTATTTGATCTGTATTAGAGATAAGTTGATCTTTTTAAATTTAAATTCACCAACTTTGCAGATATTTTTACCAAAAATGGATTTGTGATTAATAAATTTGCGCAATTCTCAATACTGGAAAGCTTGCAATTGATTGAAAAATACATGTTGGGCAAACACCATGAAAGATTTGTCTGCAAATGGAGTTTTTGATTTGGCTTTTTATTCTGAGTCATGTGGCAAGTACAGTAAAATAGCTGATATTAACTTTTAGGATTGCTAATTCCAATAGGTGAAATAGGTGACACTAAAGCTCTTAGTTTCTTCCTTTCTGAGAAAGTTATTTGCATATTTAAATTTCCATAGAATAATTGCATGGCATAAGCTTCCTTGCAGCAACTTGGCAGTCTCCCCAAAAGAAACTGTAGCCCTTAGAATAACTGTAAGAGGCTTGTCGCCAAGCCAAACCAGTTCTCGTGCTTTGCACTGATGAGGGACAAACACCCTGAAACAAGTGCCTGCAAAATGAGTTTCTGGTTTGGCTTCTTATCTTAAGATGTATGGTGAGGCCTTTTAAATGGTTAATATTAACTTTTAAGATTGCTATTTCTAATATTTGGCCCTAAATTTCCGATCTTCTGCTAGCGTTTCCTGCATTCTTAGACCCGAGAAAGGTGTTTTCTTACACTCTACCCTATTTATTGCCAGTGCCTATTTTGTTTTTACTATACGTTTTGTACACTTATGTAACATTTACAAAAAATAGACAACCATGCTTATCCAACGCTTGAAAAAAAGTAATGAACAAAAAACATTAGAAAAGATACAAGTAATGTTCAAAAGCCTAAAGAGTACTTTACATGTACCCGCTCCTGTCGGTTGTGCGTCACAGACAAATCGCTGCCCATGGCGCACAACATCGCTAACACCTGTCACACGGACTTACCTTCCCTGCGACATCACTCTGGCCGGCAAACCACCTCCTTTCTAAGGGGGAGGTGCGTTCGGCGTCACAGCGACGTCACACGGCAGCCGTCCAATAGCAGAGGAGGGGCAGAGATGAGCTGCCAGAACATGCCACCCACCTCCTTCCTTCCTCATTTCCGGTGGATGCAGGTAAGGAGATGTTCGTTGTTCCTGTGGTGTCACACATAGCGATGTGTGCTGCCGCAGGAACGACAAACAACATCGTACCTGCAGCAGCAACGATATTAAAGAAATGAACGACGTGTCAACGAGCAACGATTTTTCATGTTTTTGCACTCGTTGATCGTCGCTCCTTGGTGTCACGCGCTGCGATGTCGCTAACGGCACCGGATGTGCGTCACTAACGACGTGACCTCGTCTATATATCATTATCGATGTCGCAGCGTGTAAAGCACCCTTTATACAACAACAGTCCAACATTAATATTATTGTGGCCTATATGGGTCTCAAATATAACTACTTAAATAAATGGGCTAAAACAGATCTGCATAGTTAAATGTGTTGAATTAGTTTAGTTTTATACTAGACAAATACCCGCTGCTTCGCTTGAGGATAATGATATCTTAAATTGCTGGTTACACTTGCCAAGGTTAAATTTCACTTTCACTGTGAAGTTGACATCTTTAGCGTTTAAATTTAGTTTTTTTTTAATCTTTTTTGTTAGTTTTAACAGTTGTTTAATTTTACAAATTTTCCGTAATAATAAAGCAAACAACAACTACATCTTGAACAAATTTTTATTAAATATTAAAATTTGGTCTCCGTTTCCTTTCAAACCAGGACTTGCATTGTTCACATGCTGTTTGAGACAGTTTTGCTTTCTTAGCTTTTGGATAACCTTGCCCAAGAGATGGTCATTTCTTGGGTGGCATTTTAAAAAACAGTCCTTTGTTTTATGACCCTTAGTGATCACATCACAATGATCAGAAATCCAATAGGTGAATCTATAAACATAAAGCAGAATATGTGTGTCCTGCAGGATCTCAAATCTGAGTTATCAAACTGTCTCACAGTCAGACTGTTCTAATTGTCCATAGCAACCAATCAGAGCTCTGCAGCTTCATTGCTGATAGCTGCACATTGGTTGCTATGGGCAACAAAATGATCTTACTGTGAGGCAATTTTCAAAAAAGAAGCCCTAGTTACTTCTGCAGTAGCTACATCGCTACAGGCAACCAAAATGATCTTACTGTGAGGTAACTCTCATTAATGTGGCCCCAGTTTCCTATGCAGTGGCTATATGCAACCAGAACAATCTTACTGTGATGCAACTTTCATAAATGAGTTCACAGTTACTTCTGTACTGGTTGTTGACAGCCTTTGCTATAATTACAGACTTTAGAGCGACTTATCAGGTTGCCCTACTTTAGTGACTACAAGGTTGCTGCTCCTTTAAGAACAACTCTTAAGGTGCTGCGGATTTAATTCTTTAAGACCCTTTGGGCTCTGCATTCAACACACAGACAGCAATTTTATCCTTTATTTCTAAAGAACCTAAATTTGGGGGGCCAACTCTTGTGAAGGGGAAAATCTTGAGTTTTAAGGGTGCTTTACACGCTGCGAAATTGCTAGTGATTGCTAGCGATGTCGAGCACGATAGCACCCGCCCCCGTCGTTCGTACAACATTTATGCTAGCTGCCGTAGTGAACATTATCGCTACGGCAGTGTCACATGCACATAGCTTGTCAGTGACGTCGCTGTGACTGCCGAACAATCCCTCCCTCAAGGGGGCGGTTCGTTCAGCGTCACAGCGATGTCACTAAGCAGCCAGCCAATAGAAGCGGAGGGGCGGAGATGAGCAGGACGTAACATCCCGCCCACTTGCTTCCTTCCTCATTGCCGGTGGACGCAGGTAAGGAGATGTTCATCGTTCCTGCAGTGTGACACATAGCGATGTGTGATGCTGCAGGAACGACGAACAACATCGTACCTGAAGCAACGATATTAAGGAAAGAAGCGACGTGTCAACGATCCCCGTTTTTGATCGATTTTGTGATCGCTGATCGTCACTCCTTGGTGTCACACGCTGCGATGTCGCTACGGCGCCGGATGTGCGTTACTAACGACGTGACCCCGACGATATACCGGTAGCGATGTCGCAGCGTGTAAAGCACCCTTTAATGTTAGCAGTATTTTTCATCTGGTGTTAAAAACGTGCAGTGCAAATTTCAGTCAAATCGGGTGAAAACTATGGTTTTGTATTCAACAAAATTTCTCTTTTATATAGAAAGAATTTTGTGTAAGCAGAATTGAAATTCACTGCTCAAAAAGGACATTTAAAAAATAGCAAGTAGGTACTTGACCAGCAAACAAAATGGGGCAACAACCCACAATTTTAACTTGGTGTCTGCAGTTGTCAAATTGGATTAGTAAAACAGGTGTGCAAAAAGTAAGCTGTGTACATTTCTTTCCATTTCAGAATATTATTCTACCCCCTTGAAAACAAAAAACTGTAAAAAATGTTATGTTGGTACAGTAGGTACACGCCGAAGAGTAAAAAGTGGCAACAGCACACAGTATTATTTTATTATTTTATTATGCACAGTAGTGAAATTTGACTCGTACAGGCATGTAGAGACTGAAATGTGCATTTTTATATATTTTTATATATTTTTTTACCTTCATTACCTTTATATTGAAGTAACAAAAAATGCAGCACAATGCAGCAACAGCTAGTAACCTAATAAAGCATCATTCAAAATGTTAAATGTTTAAAAACTGAACCTACAAGACAAACAATTGATATGATATGCATAGATGCAATATTTAACTAGTAAAACAGGGATGCAAAAATGGTTTGTGACACGCACACTTTGCAAGGTAGACAGTCACAGTAACAGTATGTGTATGAATATTGGGGAATTTAATGCTACAATCATGATCTTTAGTACTGCAGCTGTACAATATATTGTGTCTGGATAATTAATTTTTTCAGTGCTTTTTGGGCTTTTTCTCCTTTTTCTAATGCAGGGTTGTGTGCTCTTAGTTCTTCTCTTTAGGCTTTGCATTGTTAAAATGGCTGCTACTTTCTTTGCCCCAGCTTTTATATTGATGATAGTTTCTCTAGAGCTATATAATATGTTAGGTGCAGAGCATATATGTCACACTGGGTACGGGGAAGTACCAAGCAAACAGTGAAAGGGTAGAGAACAGAAACCATGTGTCTAGGGAAGGGAGAGATGGTGACCCCTGACCAAGCCTACCGCTAGGCCCTGGCTTCCCTCACCACCCTAGATAGTTTCCTCACCTATTTGCCAAGCAGGATACCTGACCCTGATTGACACTGAAATAGGCTCTAGTTAGGGAGCGGATGGGATAAGTGCTTACTCAACCCCACTAAGCTCTAAAGAAGACACAGGGATATCAAAGAGGGGAAAAGTATTCAAATAACTTATCTCCAGATGACTCAGGGAGAGGAAGTGCAACAACATTTAAGTTCCACCAGATATATACAAGTCGACTGCTTGCACTGAAGACTTGTTAAGGGTATTAGATTTATCACCAGCACATAGTAAAGGGAAATGGAGGTTTGTAGACACCAAGACAAGTGCTGATGAAAAACAACTGAAAGTATGAGGAACTCCACAGGGTCCTAGAGGGAAAGCGATGAAAACCAAGCAGAAATAATGGAGTGTCGAGGATCAGTTTGCGCAGCTAACTGCTGTGACTTTCTATAGCCGGATATCACAGGACTGTCTGTCACCCGTGACATACCCATGACAATATAGACATGTAATACTTCTGTGACTCATATATTATTCAATGTGTAAAATAGCGCACTTGGGATTTTTTTCTACTGGGCCTGTGATGACTCAACATGAATTAAATTTGTATCAAATCAATTTGCTAATATCTGCAAGTCACGGATAAGATGGTTTTACACACAGCTTTATTTCTTTGTTATTTTTCCTTTGAATTCTCTAAGAAACAACTAAAAAATAAGTTCCATGTTAAAAAAAATTTAAGCTAAAAAATTGCTAGTAAAATGTTTCTAAATTCATTAAAATGTATTTACAAAACAATCTACGATGCAAAATACCCTGTATAAAAGACGTTTTGGAAAAATAATTCCCCTATCATTGCTCGGCAATTCCATCAGCAGAAAAGAGGTAATTTGAATGCCTGCGTGTGGTGCTCTAGTAACAGAGACATTCCTTCTCAGAAAATAAGCATGTCTGATATTATTATTAGTACTGTAAGCTCCGACACCGTAAATCTACAATTGATAAACTGACTTTTCTGGATCTAGGATGTAAAAATCATTTTGAACATCATTAGTTATGAAATCTTTTGAAATTCTTTCCAGCGTTGATTATCTACAATGTACAGTATGTGAGTATGATTTCTTGTAAACCTTGAGTCTTAAAAATGGATTCTTTTATCCAATTTCAAGATATTAATGTAGATAGGAATAGATGTATTGAAAAATATTTAACATATTAATTTAAGTAAATATATTTCTAAAGGTGCTATTGACATGAAATTTTCACCAGATGTACAGTTAGGTCCAGAAATATTTGGACAGTGACACAATTTTCGCGAGTTGGGCTCTGCATGCCACCACATTGGATTTGAAATGAAACCTCTACAACAGAATTCAAGTGCAGATTGTAACGTTTAATTTGAAGGTTTGAACAAAAATATCTGATAGAAATTGTAGGAATTGTACACATTTCTCTACAAACACTCCACATTTTAGGAGGTCAAAAGTAATTGGACAAATAAACCAAACCCAAACAAAATATTTTTATTTTCAATATTTTGTTGCGAATCCTTTGGAGGCAATCACTGCCTTAAGTCTGGAACCCGCTGGGTTTCCTCCTTCTTAATGCTTTGCCAGGCCTTTACAGCCGCAGCCTTCAGGTCTTGCTTGTTTGTGGGTCTTTCCGTCTTAAGTCTGGATTTGAGCAAGTGAAATGCATGCTCAATTGGGTTAAGATCTGGTGATTGACTTGGCCATTGCAGAATGTTCCACTTTTTTGCACTCATGAACTCCTGGGTAGCTTTGGCTGTATGCTTTGGGTCATTGTCCATCTGTCCTATGAAGCGCCGTCCGATCAACTTTGCGGCATTTGGCTGAATCTGGGCTGAAAGTATATCCCGGTACACTTCAGAATTCATCCGGCTACTCTTGTCTGCTGTTAAGTCATCAATAAACACAAGTGACCCAGTGCCATTGAAAGCCATGCATGCCCATGCCATCACGTTGCCTCCACCATGTTTTACAGAGGATGTGGTGTGCCTTGGATCATGTGCCGTTCCCTTTCTTCTCCAAACTTTTTTCTTCCCATCATTCTGGTACAGGTTGATCTTTGTCTCATCTGTCCATAGAATACTTTTCAAGAACTGAGCTGGCTTCATGAGGTGTTTTTCAGCAAATTTAACTCTGGCCTGTCTATTTTTGGAATTGATGAATGGTTTGCATCTAGATGTGAACCCTTTGTATTTACTTTCATGGAGTCTTCTCTTTACTGTTGACTTAGAGACAGATACACCTACTTCACTGAGAGTGTTCTGGACTTCAGTTGATGTTGTGTACGGGTTCTTCTTCACCAAAGAAAGTATGCGGCGATCATCCACCACTGTTGTCATCCGTGGACGCCCAGGCCTTTTTGAGTTCCCAAGCTCACCAGTCAATTCCTTTTTTCTTAGAATGTACCCGACTGTTGATTTTGCTACTCCAAGCATGTCTGCTATCTCTCTGATGGATTTTTTTTTTTCAGCCTCAGGATGTTCTGCTTCACCTCAATTGAGAGTTCCTTAGACCGCATGTTGTCTGGTCACAGCAACAGCTCCCAAATGCAAAACCACACACCTGTAATCAACCCCAGACCTTTTAACTACTTCATTGATTACAGGTTAACGAGGGAGACGCCTTCAGAGTTAATTGCAGCCCTTAGAGTCCCTTGTCCAATTACTTTTGGTCCCTTGAAAAAGAGGAGGCTATGCATTACAGAGCTATGATTCCTAAACCCTTTCTCCGATTTGGATATGAAAACTCTCATATTGCAGCTGGGAGTGTGCACTTTCAGCCCATATTATATATATAATTGTATTTCTGAACATGTTTTTGTAAACAGCTAAAATAACAAAACTTGTGTCACTGTCCAAATATTTCTGGCTCTGACTGTAGGTAACATCCCATACAATCCACATAGGCAAAGAAATCAAAGCATAGATGTCCATAAATTAACTTATGTGCAATAATGAGAAATGACACATTAAAAAAGTATTGAAGACATGAAGAAAGAGAGATGCAAAAAGCCATGTAAATTCATGACACTGGCTGAAACCTATGAGTAATTAGAGAGCAATTCTACCATTTAATGAAAAAAATTATATCTTCTGGTTCAATTTATGGCCTATAAAACAGTGTCTCATTATCAAAGTGCTGCACAAAAAACCTTATGATGGGTTACAACAGTGAGCTTTCTCAATATTTTTGCAACCTTTTTGTTGTAAAACATATTGATGACATTGGTTAAAGAAAAAATTCTAAACTACTGAAGGTTCCACTGAGCCCTGTTGTGGCCATAATCAAGAATTAGAAAGAACATAAGTTTAACATAAACCAGCCATGACCAGGTGCTCCCCCCAAGACTTCAAACAGAGGAGTGAAAAGAATTACTAGTAGCATTGTCCAAGGGCTAAGAACCACCTGTAGAGGCTAGAGAATGACCTGAAATTAGGAGGTAGAATAGTTTCAAAGAAAACAATAAGTAATGCACTCAACCTATATGGTCTGAATGCAGGCTCTCCACTAAATATATTTACTACTAGCTGCAGTACATGGCATTGCCTGGTATAGTAACTGTACCTCTGTCTCTCTCCCTCTCCCTCTCTGTATGTCTCCCTCTCTAACTGTCTGATTCCCTTTCTGACTGTCTCCCTCTCTGTTCGTCTGCCTCACTCTCTGTCTCTTTCTGTCTCTCTCTCTGTCTGTGTGTCTCTGGCTCTCTGTGTCTCTGTTTCTGCGTGTCTCTGTGTGTGTCTCTCTCTGTCTCTGTGTGTGTCTGTCTCTGTCTCTGTCTCTGTGTCTATGTGTCATTGTCTCTGTGTGTCTCTGTCTCTGTGTATCTCTGTCTGTATGTCTCTGTGTCTGTGGCTCTGCATATTTCTGTCTGTGGGTCTTTGTGTGTCTCTCTCTGTGTGTCTCTGTCTGTCTCTGTGTGTCTCTATCTCTGTGTATCTTTGTTTCTGTGTCTCTTTGACCCTGTATCTCTGTGTGTCTCTTTGTGTCTCTATGTGTCTCAGTCTCTGTGTGTCTCAGTCTCGGTGTTAGTTTGTCTCTGTCTATGTCCATCTCTGTGTCTCTGTCTCTGTGTGTATTTGTGTGTCTGTGTCTCTGTCTCTGTGTGTCTCTGTATCAGTCTCTGTGTGTATATCTAAGAGTATCTGTGTGTGTTTGTGTGTGTGAGTGTGTGTGTGTGTGTGTGTGTGTGTCTCGGTGTGTGTCTCTGTGTGTTTCTCTCTCTCTGTTTGTCTCTGTCTCTGTAGTAGTCTCTGTGTCTGTCTGTGCGTCTCTGTATATGTATTTGTGTGTCTCTGTCTCTCTGTGTGTCTCTGTGTGGGAATCTGTTTCTGTGTGTCCGTATCAATCTCTGTGTCTCTGTCTCTGTGTGTGTCTCTATGTTTCTCTGTCTCAGTCTCTGTGTGTGTCTGTGTGTGTCTCTGTGTGTATACTACTAAAGAGTACTGTACTGCACATCGGCTTGGAAAGTCCAAAGAGCACCCAGGACCTGGAAGAAAAGCCAGTACATGCACAAAACAGTGCTTTGTTCTACCCTGGTAGGGCATAAAGAAGTGCACTAGCACAGGGTAACACGTGGGGACAGTGTGTAGATGAATTAGAACATGTCATCAATATGAAGCAAGCTGGAGGATAGCTACTGCAGAAAGAGAGGAGGCACTGGATCAAAATCAGAGACGCCCATTGAACTGGACTGCACCTTCCATGGATTTAATAAAAGTTCTTTTGTGGGATCTGCAAAAGGGATTGCAAATTTTTTTACAGCATTCCAGTATCGTGTAAAAAAAATAAACCTTAATGGTGGTGAACGTACATAATATGGCAAAACCTGGTTACAGATTCCCTTTAATTACCATTTGAAGCTTTCTTCTAATTAGTTGTTAGTTTCTACAGGTAGTACTGTACACTGGGTCTTCTCCTCCCTGTCTGTGATTCCTTTCCCCTCCGCCTGCCTCTTATCTGTGAATGACAAGTCACTGCCGAGATTTTAAACAGAGGAGTCAAGTCATTCACAGACTAGAGGCAGGTGGAGGGGTCAGGGAATTACAGAAAGGAAGATGACACAATGTAGATTGGCCCCTGTGCACCAAAATCAAATTAACAGAAAACGTCAAATGGTGATGAATGAAGACAAATAAAGCAGATTTCTTCAACTAAGGTCTTTAAGGCCCTTTTACATGGACCTGTAATTGGTAGAATAAACATTTTGAAGAATGCTGTTCTCAATTATAGGCCTGTGCAAACATGGTGTAATGCTCTCAGGGAGTGGACCCACTGGGCCAAAGCACACAGAATACATGAGGATTGTGACTATGGCTCACACCAGGTTTCACCAGAGACTCTGATAGTGAGGGTGGATTTGAGCTGGAAGTGAAACCATCTGCCACTCAGGGAGACTTGGTGCTGACATATCTGACCCAAGGGGTATAGATACGGACAGTCTCTAAAGACAGAGATGCAGCTTGGATGGCTGATGTGGAAGGCTAGGCTGATAGGGTATGATGCTGTAGCGGCCGGTACAGTAGGGTTGGCCAACAGGGCACAATGCAGCAGCGACGGCTGGGGTAGCAGGCTTGGCCAATATGGGACAATACAACAGTGGCTGAGAAAGCAGGCTTGGCCAATAGGGTACGATTTAGTAGCAGCCGGGAGAGCAGGTTTCGCTGATATGGAACGATGTAGCAGAAGTAGCTGACACTACAACACAGAAATGTGTAAGTATCACAGCAGCAACACATAGGTAAGGGACCTGAACAACTAGCAACACGTCTCTTGAATTAGACCACTTTGCCAAGGCACCTCCCATAAGTTGAGAGACACTTCCTTGTTAGGGAGCGTAGTTCCTTTAAGAAAAGGTGTGCGTCCAGGCCCCAGGAGTTAGAGGCAGGATCCAGGGATAGGGTAGCTTCCATTGAGTGGCCAGGAGAGTTAGTGTAATGGCATTCCCACCAGGGTACAGGGGCAGGACAATGCAAGGACGCCAGTAAGGGCGTTACACATGGCAGTGATTTGCTGATGAACGAACAGCAAAGGCTAGTTTGTCAATTGATGGCAACTTTTAAGTCTTTTTGTCAGCATCCAAGCATTTGAGCTGCTACCAAAAATTTGCATGCTATACGAGAACCAAATAATTTAGCAATAATTTAACCGTTGTGGCCGTGCCATCCATCAGTTATAACTGGAGATTGAGAGAAATCACCTGCAATCTGGAGGTACAGTAATGTCCATTTGCAGAATAGGTTAAGGGCTAAACATAAGCTTATTGACTTGTCATATAGTCAACCATGCTAGTTATGAGTAGAAATTAGGCTGTGTAAAAGACCTATAGATTGTTTGTACAGTAAATCTTGGTAGGTGGATATAAGCATGCTTGTCACTGGTGGAGTTGGAAGGTCTACATTATCAATACATGGAAAATATAAATCTCCAATGTAACTACTTATCTTCTCAAAGGATCTAACTGCAAATCCAAAATAGTTTTCATCCTATTAGAATATTTTATCATATTTCTTAAAAAGCGGCTGATAGATAATACGCCATCTGTCCTACTTCTTATCGGTGTCCTTCTGATAATAAAATGGGTGCAGTAGTGCAACGTGAAGGCTGTTTGTTGATATATGCACAGTTTTTGTTATAAGTGTGTTCATGTTTTCAGATGAAATATTTTGAGTGTTACGCTTTCACTTATTCCGAGCCAAAATCTCCATGTATCTCTTTTCATAATTGTTTCCCACTGTTCACAGCTGACTGTCCCTGGAATATTTAACCTTTAGGAGGAAGTCAATGTGAAGACATCATCTGTGAAGATTCAGAAACAGAAATGTTATGTCTGAAAAAATATTTCCACATTTATATTCTTTCAGTTTATTGGAAATCCCATTAGTTCTGATATGTGGCATCAGAATCAGGCACAGCACCACCATCGGATTAAACATTACTTTCTAATCACTAAATTAGTGATCTCCAACTGGTGTCTCTGTATCTCATTGATAACTCTAAAGTCTTAATCATACACCATTTTGTTTTCACATGGAAATTTTGTTCATGTTTTTCACAGATAGAACTTTTACCCACTATAGTCATTGCAATTTCATTGGTGAATTGATGGTTGCTCACTGTGGAGAGTGACATGCTGGCATGCTAATGTAAGGAAGCTTATGAGCCATGCAATTCTTCTCCGGTAAATTTAATATGCAAGTTGCCTCTTTAGAGAATAAGAGGACTTGGACTCTAGTGCCATCTATTTGAAGTAGCAATCCTAAAAGTCCATATCAATCCTTTAGTGAGTCTTGCCACATGACTTAGAATAAAAGCCAAACCAGAATCTAAATTTGCAGACACTGTGTTTCAGGTTGTTGCCCCTCATGAGTGCAATGCAAAATGTATGATTTGGCTGTATGAGAGGCCTCTGACTATCTAAGGGGTAACTTTTCTCTGTGGATAGTGAGCTGCCTGGCTAAAACTCATGTAGCAAGGCTAATTAAATGGTCGATATTGACTTTTAAGATTGCTATTTACAATTTGTGGCACTAGAGTTCAAGTCCTCTTCCTCTCTGAAGAGATAATTTGCATATTTATTTTCCCAGAGGAGCATTGCATGGCTTATAAGTCTCCTTACATTGGCATGTCAGATATTTCCCTCTCCATAGAAGAAATATTACCCCTCGGATCCCAGTCAAAAGCATCTCTTACAGACATAAAGATCTCATGCTTTGCACTGACGAGGGGCAACTCCCAAAAACACCAAATATGCAAATAGAGATCCTGTTATGGCTTTTATTCTAAGGGTTCACTCACATCTGCATATAAAAAATAGGTTCAATGTTTATCCAGAAAAGTTGGACAAGTGAACTCTGTTTGGTGTTCCATATGTCATGCGAGCACTTTGTGTTTGATTTTTTTTCTTTCCCAGCATATGTACTGTATGAGATTCGCATGCCATCTATATGCAATATGTTTTTTTTCTCAGCAGTTATTATTCCACAATCATTTATAGGACCATTTACAGTGTCCTATGCTGCACAATGGTAATGTACAGTGCCTACAAGTAGTATTCAACCCCCTGCAGATTTAGCAGGTTTACACATTTGGAATTAACTTGGTATTGTGACATTTGGACTGTAGATCAGCCTGGAAGTGTGAAATGCACTGCAGCAAAAAAGAATGTTATTTCTTTTTTTATTTTTTTTTTAAATTGTGAAAAGTTTATTCAGAGGGTCATTTATTATTCAACCCCTCAAACCACCAGAATTCTGTTTGGTTCCCCTAAAGTATTAAGAAGTATTTCAGGCACAAAGAACAATGAGCTTCACATGTTTGGATTAATTATCTCTTTTTCCAGCCTTTTCTGACTAATTAAGACCCTCCTTAAACTTGTGAACAGCACTCATACTTGGTCAACATGGGAAAGACAAAGGAGCATTCCAAGGCCATCAGAGACAAGATCGTGGAGGGTCACAAGGCTGGCAAGGGGTACAAAACCCTTTCCAAGGAGTTGGGCCTACCTGTCTCCACTGTTGGGAGCATCATCCGGAAGTGGAAGGCTTATGGAACTACTGTTAGCCTTCCACAGCCTGGACAGCCTTTGAAAGTTTCCACCCGTGCCGAGGCCAAGCTTGTCCGAAGAGTCAAGGCTAACCCAAGGACAACAAGGAAGGAGCTCCGGGAAGATCTCATGGCAGTGGGGACATTGTTTTCAGTCAATACCATAAGTAACGTACTCCACCGCAATGGTCTCCGTTCCAGACGAGCCCGTAAGGTACCTTTACTTTCAAAGCGTCATGAAAAGGCTCGTCTACAGTTTGCTCATGATCACTTGGAGGACTCTGAGACAGACTGGTTCAAGGTTCTCTGGTCTGATGAGACCAAGATCGAGATCTTTGGTGCCAAACACACACGTGACGTTTGGAGACTGGATGGCACTGCATACAACCCCAAGAATACCATCCCTACAGTCAAGCATGGTGGTGGCAGCATCATGCTATGGGGCTGTTTCTCAGCCAAGGGGCCTGGCCATCTGGTCCGCATCCATGGGAAGATGGATAGCACGGCCTACCTAGAAATCTTGGCCAAGAACCTCTGCTCCTCCATCAAGGATCTTAAGATGGGTCGTCATTTCATCTTCCAACAAGACAACGACCCAAAGCACACAGCCAAGAAAACCAAGGCCTGGTTCAAGAGGGAAAAAATCAAGGTGTTGCAGTGGCCTAGTCAGTCTCCTGACCTTAACCCAATTGAAAACTTGTGGAAGGAGCTCAAGATTAAAGTCCACATGAGACACCAAAAGAACCTAGATAACTTGGAGAAGATCTACATGGAGGAGTGGGCCAAGATAACTCCAGAGACCTGTGCCGGCCTGATCAGGTCTTATAAAAGACGATTATTAGCTGTAATTGCAAACAAGGGTTATTCCACAAAATATTAAACCTAGGGGTTGAATAATAATTGATCCACACTTTTATGTTGAAAATTTATTAAAATTTAACTGAGCAACATAACTTGTTGGTTTGCAAGATTTATGCATCTGTTAATAAATCCTGCTCTTGTTTGAAGTTTGCAGGCTCTAACTTATTTGCATCTTATCAAACCTGCTAAATCTACAGGGGGTTGCAGACTACTTGTAGGCACTGTATCTATAAAAATCAGACAGCATATGGATGATTTATGTGACTTGCATTTTTTTTTTCTCGGAATAGACTTGTATTGGCGAGTCTCAGGCATTTTTTCATCTGACAGGAGAAATTTTCTGGAACACACAAAAAAAAAAGAAAATGAAACTTTGATAATTAAAACTGATGTATTCATCAAACACTGATAAAGATCTAATCCTAAGTACTGATGAAAACCGGTCCATTTTTGTATACGAGAAAAATTACTGATGTCAGAATGTGCACTACCTCTAAGTCTGTAGCTCATAGGGCATACTGTAATCTGCTGATGTTCTATAGCTGGAGAACTCAAAAATGAATTATTTGTTTGACTTTCAAAAAATTGACCAGCACTTCCAAACAGAATGAGACAAGTGTTAACAGGTGCAAGCAGAGACAACTGTTCAATAAAACTAAGAAAATACAGCTGGACTCTGAAATGCTAAAATATGCAAACATTGAAAACATTAAATTGGAATTACATTACTGCAATATAAAATATGTTTAAAAATGAGCTATTTAAAGCACAAATTGGCCAATTTATGAGAGCCCAACATCCAAAGACAAGGTGTATCTTTTTGTGGAACCTTAACTTTATATGCCTTTTTTCAGAGCAAGCAAGATCCATCTCTAATCAAAAATGCTAGAGGCTGATGGGAGCAATGTTCCACCAGAAAGGAGTGTAATACAAATATAAAAAAAATACAGCACCTCCAAACAGAATAAGACAAGTGTGAACAGGTGAAAGCTGAGACAACTATTCAATATCACTAAGAAAATACAGCTGGACTCTGAAATGCTATAGTATGCAAAATTGAATCCATTCAATGCTTGCATATTATAGCATTTCAGAGTCCAGCTGTATTTTCTTGGTCATATTGAACAGTTATCTCAGCTTTCATCTGTTCACACTTGTCTTATTCTTTTTGGAGGTGCTGGTCATTTTTATATTGAATTCTTAATATGATGATAATATATTAATTTATAATGTAGGTAGTTTTGACAAAAAATATTTTCATAGCTCTAAATCATGTATGTTTAGGTCCTTTTAAGATGTAGTCTCACAAAAATAATTCCTGGAACCCCAGCAATATCATAAGTCATTTTTCCAGACAGAACAATTATAGATTGTCAGACCTGGAAAGACAAAAGGCATGGATAGGGTCTTACCTGGGTTGGGGTAAAATGAAATTAGGGTGAGTATCGCAAACCTGAGGTAGTTGTGAGAGTCAAAACTACTATATGTGCGTGGAAGGAGAGATTGGGGCTGCAGCAGTCCCTATAGCAGATGAGCAGGATGACTTATGGAAATTAAAGGGTTAACACCACATAGCCATCCAGGAACAAACATCATAGGTTCATTGTAGATCAAAAGTAATTTTTATTCTACGCGTTTCGGAGCAGGAAAGCTCCTTCTTCAGGAGTCAATCACAGATGTACATCTGTAGCTCTCCTGAAGAAGGAGTTTCTTGCTCCAAAATGCGTAGATTAAAAAAATCCCTATTGATCTTCAATTAAGATATTTTTTCCAGTATTTTTGCTCTCTTTTTAGATGTGACCTGCTCAAATTGTTTTTACAATTTATGGTTGACCAAGTTAGCCTTGGGGAAAAAAATCTTTGTTTTTACTATGTTAATTAGAGGTGACTGAGAAGCCTATTTCTGATCATATGCCCTGGAATAGTATAATGAAAAAAGTTGCCTTCTAGAGACAAACCCTTGAATATGATGCTTGTCGGCCAAGTGTCTCTTTTTTTCCTTTAAATTGTTGTAAGAAGATACACTTTAACAATTTACCAACCATGATGACTTTTTGGCTACTCATAGACTTTAATTGTCCAAGCTGTCCACACTTTACTCTCCAGTGACATTCTAAACCATCAATGCAAAGCAAGAACTTGCACAAGATCAAGCAGGTAAGGTGGCCGAGATATGGCTGTCAGACACAGCAAGACTCCTCACAGAAAAGGTAAACATGGTTAAGTAACATGTCCACTTTCTAAATAGCTGTAAATATAAGCTGAATTATTGCTAGTCCTGGGGGATCCAGTACGCTCTGCTATGCAGTTAGGTTCTTGAATTTCCCCTGTAACTAGTGCAAGTATATCAGCCCCAGCAACAGGGAAAATCATCAATGAAAAGAGTGTATTATTATGATAAAAATGTCTTTCTGAAGGTATTGTAAGGCCTTTTAGGGGCACAGCTGTTTTGAATAAATAAAAAAAAAATAAACAGCTAAAGGAAGCAAAAAATAAATTGAAACAAAGCATAAATAAATTTAAAAAAAAAAGATAGTACCCGTCTGAATTATTCTTTAAAGCCCCACCACATTTTTTTTTAAATAAGTAAAAATAATTGCTATATAAAAGGGAACACAATTTAAAATGTTTTTAGTGGTCTTTTGTGGCCCTGAAAATGTGGGGAAAAATGACCAATGCTTAAACATAAGGGCAAATAAACAAAAAAATATTTGATATGCTGTGACCATTGGTGTGTAGATTGATCGGTGGTGGAGTCAGGATACATATACGTTTTTTGATCAAAACATTGTAAAGACACCCCTGATTTTGTGTTCTTTTACATAATTACTATATATGAAATTTGTAATGTGTAGAATGTAAGTGAATCCTTCTGTATATGTCAACTAGACCTAACATTTTGTTGATTCCAGAGAATTGTTAACTTTGGTACTTTTGAAACTATGTATGAAATTAAAGAATATTTGTGGCTGGTAATTCATTAATCTAAAACAAAACAGGTAGAAATCAGGAGCAAAGCATACCAACTGTAAATGGTTGCACAATGTTACATGTATGATTAACTAAAATCTGTTCAAAACAATTTCAGTGTTCCTGTCCTCTTAAAACTGAGCAAAGCTAGGAAGAGAAATTAAAATGGAAAACAACAATAGTATAGTCAAGTGTATGGTATATAATGTAGTGTAAAGTATTTAGATACTATATAGATAGAATATATATACTGTAACAAGATGCACTAATGTCATATAACAAAATACTAAATATTTATCACAAGATTATAGCATGTAGAGATAGATAGATAGATAGATAGATAGATAGATAGATAGATAGATAGATAGAGTTTTATGCAAACATTTGGGAACCCCTGGTCAAAATTACTGGTAAAAAAAAATCGCATTTTACCCTTGTAACACTTAAGTTTGGGCACCCTGCATAATTAGTATTTAGTATCATTTCCTCCCCAGCCCCTCCCACCCACCTAATTTTTACCTTTTGTGCCTCCCCTATTTCCTCATACATTGTACGCTTGCAAGCATGGCCCTCGCTCCTCTTGGTATCTGCATTTTGTTATTCTGTAATGTCTGATATTGTCTGTATATGTCCCCTTTGAATTGTAAAGTTCTGCAGAAAGAGTTGGCGCTATATAAATAAAAATTATTATTATTGGCAAGCATCGAAGCTTGTAAATGTTTTCTAGCCAACCAGTTTCAATTCTTGTTTGAGGGATTTTCATCCATTCTTCCTTGGAAAAGTCTTCCAGTTCTGTGAGATTCCTGGCTTGTCTTCCAGTTCTGTGAGATTCCTGGCTAGTCTTCGAGTTCTGTGAGATTCCTGGCTAGTCTTCCAGTTTTGTGAGATTCCTGGCTCGTCTTCCAGTTCTGTGAGATTCCTGACTCGTCTTGTATGCACTGCTCTTTTGAGGTCTAGTCACAGATTTTTAATGATGTTCAGCTCAGGAGACTGTGAGGGCCATTGTAAAACCTTCAGCTTGCGCCTTTTGAGGTTGTCTATTGTGGATTTTGACGTGTGTTTAGGATCATTATCCATTTATAGAAACCATTCTCTTTTCTCCCTGTGTCATTGGCTGCAACACAACCCTAAAACATGATTGATCCACCCCAATGCTGAATGGTTGGCACTTTGGCTAAAGAGTTCTCTTTTAACCTCATTGGTACAGAGAGATTTTTTTCCCTAAAGGCATTAGGCTTGTTTAGTAGTTGCATACTTGTGATGCTGAATTTTATTGTGAGGACACAGGAAAGATTTTTTCTGGGTGACTTTACCCTGAGGGCCAAATTTGTGCAGGTGTCTCTGAACAGTAGAACAATGTACCACAACTCCAGAGTCTGCTAAATCTTCCTGAAGGTCTTTCACAGTCAAGCAGCTGTTCTGATTTGCCTCTAAAGCAATCTTATCAGAAGCTATCACAGAAATTTAGCTTGGTCTTCTAGATCTTATCTTGATCTCCACTCTTCCTGTTAATTTCCATTTCTTAATTACATTTTGAATTGATGACAGGGCAACTTGAGAGCAATTTACTATATTCTTATAGCCTTCTCTGTTGTGAATGTCAGTTATACTTTTGCTGCTGTGACGCCACCTCTTGTGGCCAGGAATGGTTTGGACAGAGACCAGGTGTGTTGAGCAATGGGCATTTCCATTGCTAACTCTCTGCCTATTTAAACCCTGGTCTGCTAGCAGGCTATGCCGGATGTCAGTTGTTCTGTGTTCACCAGCCTGCTTCATCCTGCTCCAGACCACATCTACCGCAGATAAGTGCTTGGTTCTTTATTTGTTGTTTGGTTCTTTTTTCTCTTATCTGAGTTTGTCAGTTTGCTGTGGTTGTTTTCAGTTTATTTGCATGCAGGGATCTTCCCTCTCAGTTGCTTAGCTGAGAAGCTACCTGCAGCTATGTTTGGAGTATTGCTCCTATAAGTCCATGTGTTTGTTGCTTCTTGAATTTATAATGGTTCCTGCTTTCTGTTCGTTGGTATGACAAGAGCGCCTGGTATAGGACGGAGTTCAGATCTAGTTATCTGAGGGCTTTTTGTATTATCAGGTTTTTGGAAATTTGTAGCGTTTTTCTCTGGCCACCATCAGTCCCTTTCCTATCCTGTCCTATTTAGTCAGTAGGGCCTCACCTTTTGCTAATCCTGTCATCTATCTGTGTATTGTGTTTTCCTATATCACCGCAGTCTTTGAATGTGGGGGGCTTGCTATTCTTTATCTATTTTCTGAGGCAGAGAGTTATTCATCTTTCCTTCCTTTAGGATAGCTAGTTCTCCGGCTGGGTTCGCGGTGCACAGGATGTTAGTTCACCCCTGGGCTACTTCTAGTGTTGATGGTTAGTAAGAAGATGGCGGCCAGATTAGTTGCCAATGCTCTTGTCACCTTTTACCAATGATTTATGGTGGTCTTCCATGGTTCTGGATCATAACACTTCTCCTGCTTTGTGTGTCTCTGCCATTTTCATTTTCAGAGTGCTAGGCAGCTGCTTATAAGAACTTATGGCTGCTGTTTTTGGCACAAGGTTAGTTTTTATAAAGCTGAGAAATGTTGCATCACCTGCCCTTTCCTAACAATAATAGTGAACAAGCCATAACCCTAACAGGCTAATTGAAACCTTAGTCAAAGTTATCTGACCACACAAATCTCCAAAGTTGTTTCAACTTTTGCACTGGCCCATTTTCCTTTTTGTAATTTTTAAAATGTAAAAGATGAAAGTGTTTGGTTTTTTTTTGCTTAAAATACAAAGGAAATATGTCTTATTTAACATCATACCCTTTAGAGATAATGTCATCTTTAACTTGCATAACTATTTTCAATAACAAGAATTTTGGGCAGGGGGTGCCCAAACGTTTTCATGGTACTGTAGAAAAACAGAAAGACAGCGAGATAAATAAATAAATAGATAGATAGTCATGTGAAATATTTTATTTCCCATCTCACACAAATAACCCCTTCTTAATCAAAGTTTTTGCCCCCTTTAAACTAATTACATCCATACTCACCTCCAGCGCAAGTGTCGTTCCAGCGGCATCATTACTCACTCTCCTGGGGCTCATATGATGTAGTTACATCTTGGGAGCCCTGCGCCCAATCAGTACTGGCTTTACTCTCTCTGCTTTTAGATAACTCATACACCAAGAGGAGGTCAGGGCTGGTGCTTTCAGCTCACTTCCTCTTGACATTCAATATGTCTAAGGCAGGGAGAGTGAAGCCAGTACTGATTGGGTGAATGGCTCCCGTAATGTTACAATTTCACGTGATCCCCAGGAGAACAAGTGCTGACATCGCTAGAATGGCGCCAACACTGGAGGTGCGTACAGGAGTTATTATTTTAAATGTGGCAAACACTCTGATTTAGAAGGGATTTTATTAGTAGTGGACAACCCCTTTGAAACCCGCATACACATTAGACTAAAGCCGCCTGAACCCAACAATATTGAATTAGCTTACAGCCAAATGTGTACGGTTGGCCTCCTGATAATGGCTGATTTTTTTTTTAACCCTCTGACCCTGAAGATAATCTACTGCCAGAATAGTTTGGTGCTGCTCTCTCATAGAGGACACATTAATTTTAGACCAAGCTGAATTTTCACCTGTATGGGGTAGTCAGGAAAGATAGCTGTTGGCCAAATGATCACTCAGCAATCAAATGTGTATGAGAATTTTTTTAAAAATAACAAACCTTTCTGGAGTAAAATGTTCCTAACATATTCAGAGGTACATACATTTATAAAATTTGGCGCTTCTATTACTACCCAGAAAATCAACCCTTAGCCAGCTATAGGGTGGTATAGATTTGGATATTATTTATCACGATCTGTCATGAATTATAGTAGTTTTTGCCAGGCTGTGTTTGACTCTTCCCCTTCTACCATGCTCTGCTCACTTTTTGGAAAATTGGCAAGAACAGTGGAAAAATCAAAGTCACAAGGCATGTGTTGGTGTTTTACCAGAAAATTCCTATATGGGTATTTATGATTTCTCATATGAATAATGAATTGTGTCCCATACACCTCTCCAGTGTTTGGGCTACTTGGTGCAGCTCTCCATATGTGTACATGAAGCATCCCACGAGGCCGGGGTTTTATTTTACTCATCACTGGGTTGGTGATGAATGGGTCTTTGGGGATGTCACAGCGGCCTGGCCCGGCTTCGTGGCGACAAGGTGTCGACGAAAGGGAGGGAGATGGAGATGAGAAAGAAGGGGAGATGGTGGGGGAAGTTGTCTCGTGACGCCACTTGTGGTACGTGGCCTACGAGGGAAGCCGCCACTGTGGGAAGTCGCTCTCCTCCGGGGCGGATGGTAATGTAGCTCAGGTGTTTCAGCTCTCCACAGGTAGAGCTAGGCCCCGGGGAAGTTAATGGGGTGGTAGTAGCAGCCGATGGCGCCGGAGTGCGGGACGTCGGCGCCGGCAATGACAGGGATGACACATCGGTTGTGGTTCAAGTTCTCTTTACTCACTGCAACTGTCGTTACCCTTGGAGTGCCATTTTCCACTATGATGGGCTCCAGCCGATCCCGGATAGTTCAGTGGTCACCACCGCTGTTCCCACTGTGTGTCCTTCCTGGAAGGGGGTCCCTCCACCCCCTTGTCTGGTATATGGAATGGGCCGAGGGTGCTTCCTACACGCTCTGCGAACTTTGGGATTCCCCTGCACTGTGGAGAGCCCCACCGAGCTTCCAGAAGTTAAAAGGTAGTTGCTTTGGACCGAGGTCCCGAACTGTCTCCCTCCCCCGAGCTGTGCCTGGGGTTGACTATCTGAGAAGATGTTCCTTCCTTTCCCCCCAATGGGGCCAACCCCTCAGGTGGTTGTCCTAGTGATCGGAAAGTCCATGCCTTGTGATAGCCATCTCCAGTCTACCCTAGGTTAATCCCAGTGGGAAAGCACCTAACTGTATGTTGCATGTGAATGTGTTAAACACCAGCTGTTAATCCACTTCTTACCCGGGATGAGTACTGTACCTTAAGTGAGATGTAATACCCTGTGGTGATTGAAGCCTCAGGGGCGCCACATACACCTTCTTATAGCTTGAGAAAGGCCCTGCATTGGCCATAACGTCGCTGCTTTTCTCCCCTTTATGTATGCTGTAACCAATAAAGTTTTTTCTTGACTAAAGAAGAATTTTTGGTGCCTTGGAAATTGCGATATTTAAGAATTCTCATCAGTTATTTTACGTTGTTTTTTTTCTGCCTTGTTATTGTGTTTTTTCATTCTGATTTTGGCTGTCAGTTAGTTGGACAATATGTCAAACAGAGCTTGTTTTGTGCAATTTATAACCTTTTAAGTTAGCCAATTGCTATCCTTTATTTGTCCCTGTTAGTGGGGAGCTTTTGATCAAGGAACTCCACCAAACATGGCCCTGGCAATAGTTCAAATGTTTATATCTATAGCTTATAGGAAAGTGATGACAGCAGTTGGTGAAGGATCATATGTTTTTTTTTTGCTGTGTTTTGTTTATGAATTTTTCATGTATGGCAGTAAAAAAACAAGAGATAATAGTTTGTTCTTGCCTTCCTTTTAGGATGCTTTTTACATTACTCATTGCACCAGCTACCCCATGACAGTAAATTACACTAAAACTTTATTGTCTGTATTTGTATGTGAGAAAGCTGAAGAAATTCTGCGTATAGCACATCGGCTTAACCTTTAGATAACATGAATTACTTAGATGGATATGTTCCTTCAGGGTCTTTTGCAACTGGCCACCGCAATATGTTTCTACAATGTGCAGCCATATATCATTGCTACTTAGTTGAAAGAGTCAAGCAAGAGTAAAAAAAAGTGTACAATGTCTACAATCCTTTTCCTTAGCGCTGAGCAATGATGTACGTTTTTGACTTGTTAACCCCTAGACAAAACTAATTGGGCTGCTAACCCTGTTTTGGACATTTGTGGCAGATACATTTCTAACATTGTTGGAGTTTTGCTGTTTACATTTCTTTACTAGCAATTCATTTTTAGAGGAATTAAAGCAAATAAATATTTCCTAAAGATCCAAAAATTGGTAAAACTTCACTTGCAAGAATTATGGTATACCTTATCTTACCAACATTGGAAGCACTGGGTACATTGTAGCTCATGTCGATATAATCACTGCCAGCTGCTGCTGTAAGCCGACAGTGAGTCCCGCACATGTGCGCTGATTTGAACAGCAGACATGTGTGACTATCAGGTGCAGGGAGATGCGTGATCCACTCGCCATGCCTTTTAACCCCTTAGATCGCACTGTCAAAATGTGACAGCACAATGTAATTAGCCGCAGCGAGTAATGCGCACTTACCCGCCACCATGGGAGGCCCCGTGATGTGATCACAGGGAGCCGTTAGTTGCCATGGTAGCACAGGGTCATGTGATGACTCCTGCCGCTATCATGACTCACTTCCTGTTACAGCCTGCAGACCGCTGGCTGAAAGAGGAGAGCAGCATTTCAGCTGATCAGAGCTGTGCAGCTCTGATCAGGAGAAATGAACAAGCGATCAGACTGCTGAGCCTTATAGCCCCCTAGAGAGACTAGTAAAATAAAAAAAAGTTACAATTTTTTTAAAAGAACCTAAATGTTCAAACCACTTGCCCCATTGAAAATTAAAGGGTTAAAAAAAAATAAAAAATATACACATATTTGGTATTGCCATATTAAGAAATGCCCGCTCTATGAAAACATAACATCAATTAATCTGATCGGTAAACAGCGTAGCAGCAAAACAATTCTAAGGGTTAAATATACCTGTCTTTACCTTATTTAAAAAATGTACATGATATTTTGATATTCACTCTATGTGCTACAAATGAAAATGTTATTCACTCAATAAAGCCTACAACAATGGCTCCAGTTCACACATGTCCTCCAAGAAATCTTTTATTAGGTTTGTGATCTATTTTGTAAACGGTCCCAAAAAATTAAGGGAATGCTCTTAAATCAAAAATTGGATTTTGATGAATAAAAGATTCAAGTTGGAATTCTTTTATTTATATAAAGTTTGAAAACCATTGAAAAATCATGTATCAATGGTCAAGACATGGCAAAAACATCAAACAAATGAGGGCTTGAGTCCAAATTATCCAGCAAATTAAAGTAATAATAATAATAATCTTTATTTATATAGCGCCAACATATTCCGCAGCGCTTTACAATTCAGGAGGATCATATACAAGCAAGTAACAGTTATAGAAGATACAATATTTAGATGGTAAAAAAGACAACCCTGCTCATGAGAGCTTACATTCTACAATGAGATGGAGGGGAGGGGGGGGGGGCAAGGTACAAGTGCTTATTTACAATGGCAATCCAGCCATTTCAAGGAAATGGAGGATAGATAATGGTTTCCTGGACCAGTTGCCCAGAATCTTAAGATGCATTTGTGTGCCATGGAGTTTGACGTGGAGTTATGTTGTGAGACGTTGTAGAGGGACTATGTGAATTTAGTTTGGCTAGGGAGTGTGATAGGCCGCCCTAAAAAGATGCATTTTTAAGATGCGTCTGAAGCTGAGTAAGTTGTGATTTGTCCTAACTTCTTGGGGTAGAGCATTCCTGAGGGTTGGTGCAGCTCGGGAGAAGTCTTGGATCCGGGAGTGGGAGGTTCAAATTAGTGTGGATGTTAGTCGAAAGTCATTTGCAGAGCGTTGAGAAAGGGTGGAGTGATAGACAGAGAGGAGGGTGGAGATGTAGGGGGGTGTCGCACTGTGGAGAGCTTTGTGGGTGAGAACAAGCAACTGTAGAGGAGAGAGTCTAGTTAGGGGGAGACCAATTAATAGAGAGTTACAGTAGTCAAGGCGAGAGTGGATCAAGGCCATGGTGAGGGTTTTTGTCATTTCCATTGTGAGAAAGTGGCGGATTCTAGAGATTTTCTTGAGGTGCAAGCGGCAAGAGCGGACAAGAGATTGTATGTGGGAGGTGAAGGAGAGATCAGTGTCAAGTATAACACCCAGACAGCGGGCCTGTGGCCTAGGACATATCGTTGTGCCACACACAGAGAGGGAGATGTCAGGTTTAGGGAGGTTAGCAGATGGAGGGAAAAGAAGAAGTTCAGTTTTGGAAAGGTTGAGTTTCAGATAGAGAGCAGACATGATGTTGCAAACTGCAGTCAGGCAGTCACTTGTGTTCTGTAGTACAGTGGGTGTGAGCTCAGGGGATGAGGTGTATAGCTGTGTGTCTTCAGCATAAAGATGGTACTGAAAGCCAAATCTGCTGATGGTCATTCCAATTGGGGCAGTGTACAGGGAGAAAAAAAGAGGGCCAAGGACTGAACCTTGAGGGACCCGAAGAGTGAGAGGAAGAGGAGAAGATGTGGAGCCAGCAAATGATACACTGAATGAGCGCCCAGAAAGATAGGAAGAGAACCAGGAAAGAACAGTGTCCTTTAGGCCGATAGAATGGAGCATAGAGAAAAGGAGATGGTGGTCAACAGTGTCGAAGGCGGCGGAGAGGTCAAGAAGGATAAGCAGAGAGTGGTCACCGTTACATTTTGCTGTCAACAGGTCATTGGTCACTTTGACAAGGGCAGTTACTGTTGAGTGTAAAGGGCGGAAGCCAGACTGTAAAGGATCTAGAAGAGAGTGGGTGGAAAGGTAGCGGGTGAGGCGAGAGTAGACCAGGTGCTCCAAGAGTTTAGAGATGAAGGGGAGATTGGAGACTGGTCTGTAGTTGCTTGTGCAGGACGAATCAAGGGAGGGTTTTTTTAATAATGGAGTAAGGATAGAGTGTTTGAGGGAGGAAGGGAAGATACCAGAAGAGAGAGAGAGAGAGAGATTGAAGATTTTAGTTAGCTGAGTGGTGACAACCGGAGAGAGTGACTGGAGTAGAGGTGAGGGGAAGGGATCAGTAGGGCAAGTGGTAGGACGAGAAGAGGATAGGAGACTGGAGACTTCCTTCTCTGTGACTTGGTCAAATGTGGACAGTGAGCTGGGTGGGATATGGGGAGGGATGGGATTCCCAACGCTTGGTGGCTGGGAGCTAATCTCTCGGCGGATGTTTTCTATTTTCTCTGTGAAATACGAGGCCAGGTCATCAGCATGAAGGTCTGTGATGGGGGTCTGTACTTTGGGACTGAGGAGGGAGTGAAAGGTGTTAAAGAGCTTTTTTGGATTGTTGGATAGTGAGGAAATAAATGTTTTACTCTGTGTTTGGTCTTTCTGAAGGTGAGGGGCGCTACTTGGTCTAGGATACTTGTGAGTGTTTCATTGTAGTGCTTTACAGCCAGATCAGGACAGGAAAGTGAGGAGATAGGGGACAGTGATGAGTGTAGAGAGTCTGTACGTGTCTGAGAGTCAATGGCCTGTAGGTTTCTCAATGTGTGATAGGTGAGAGTGTGCTGGGGTGGGCGAGGATTTGTGAGCTTGAAGGAGAGGATGTTGTGGTCAGAGAGGGGAAGAGGTGAGTTGTCAAAGTGAGAGATTGAGCAGAAGCGGAAAAAGACCAGGTCAAGGGTGTTACCATCTTTATGTGTCTCAGAGGATGAAAGCTGAGAGAGGCCAAGGGAGGTGGTGAGAGATAGAAGCTGGGATGCAGATTGGCAGGAGGGGCTGTTCATGGGGATGTTAAAGTCTCCTAGGATAAGGGTTGGTAATTCAGAGGACATAGAAGTGCGGTAGCCAGGCTGAAAAGTGGTCAAGGAACTGGGTGGGTGAGCCTGGTGGACGGTATATGACAGCTACTCAGAGGGAGAGGGGATGGAAGAGTCTGATGGTGTGGACCTCAAAGGATGGGAATGAGAGTGATGGAGCTGGGGGGATGACCTGGAAGGTGCATTGTGGTGACAGGAGTAACCCAACTCCACTACCATGTCTGTTTCCAGGTCTTGGTGAATGGGAAAATTGTAGACCACCGTGAGAGATGGCAGCAGGGGAAGTAGTGACAGAATCCTGAATCCAGGTTTTAGTGAGGGCTAGCAGGTTAAGAGAGTAATTGAGAAAGTAGTTGTGGATGTAAGGAAGCTTGTAAGAAAAAAATTAAATCAACTTTTGCATTATTCTCATCACCGTAACTCATAATATGATTAAGTCATGTATACTACACCCACATGTCTGGATGCAGTCCTGACAATGCCCGGTCTGCTCCTGATGTGATAGCCAATAGTGTCCAAGGGATCGTCTCCTAATCCAAGTTTAAGGTATTAGTGAGCTCTCGGACAATCTGCCGAGTGATATATAATATCCCAGAAGTTCCCAATTGAATTTAGGTCTGGGAAATATGAAGACAAAATAATTATTTATTTATTATTTACTATGCTTTGCATTTATAGCGCCATTAGTTTCATATCATTTTATAGACCTCATCATTACTGTCCCGATTGGGGCTCATAAGTTCCCCATCATTAACACAGACTTGGCACTATCCTGGATCACTTCATATCTGACGGACCGGACTTTCAGTGTCTCTCACTCTCACACCACCTCCTCATCTCACCAATTATCTGTAAGTGTCCCCCAAGGTTCAGTTCTAGGACCCCATGTTCTTCTCTATCTATACCTTCAGCCTGGGACAGCTCATAGAGTCCCATTGCTTCCAATATCATCTTTATGCTAATGATACGCAGATCTACCTCTTGACCTGATATCACCTCCATACTAATTGAAATCTCACAATGTCTGTCAGCTATTTCATCATCCTTCCCCCATCTCAGTCTACCACTCCACCTGACCAATGGCTGTTCACTCTCCCCAGTTCTGCATGCTCAGTGCCTAACAGTGGGTAACACTTGACATTGCTCTCTCTTTCAAGCCACACATCCATGCCCTTTCCACGTCCTGCTGACTCCAACTCAAAAATATTTCCCGGATCCATACATTCCTTCACTAAGAATCTACAAAACCACCAGTGCTTGACCTCCTCATCTCCCGCCTTAACTACTGCTACCTCCTGCTAACTGGCCTTCTTTATAACACTCTTGAACACGTACAATCCATCCTAAAGTATGTTGCTCAACTAATCAACCTGTCCCACCAATTTTCCCCAATCTCTCCTCTCTTCACTGGCTTCCCATTGCCCAAAGACTCAGTTTCAAAGTACTAATCAAGACATACAAAGGCATCCACAACCTCCATACATCTGTGACCCAGTCTCCTGATACTTACCTGTATCAAACCTGCAATCTTCACAAGATCTCGTTCTCTCTTGCCTTCTTATCTCCTATTCCCAAAATCACATAGATTTCTCCCGTTCCTCCTCCATACTCTTGAATTCTCTGCTTCAACACAGACTGTTGTCTACCGTGGAAACCTTCAAAAGGAACCTGAAGAGCCACCTCTTCCCACAAGTTTAAAGTTTGCACTAACCCTCAGTCCACCATAACGCCGCACGACTCTCCCTACGCTCACCCACTGTATCCTCAACCATCCCTTGTATACTGTGAGCCCTCGCAGGCAGGATTCTCTCTCCTCCTGTATCAGTCTGTGGCTTAAATTGTTCATTATTATTGTATTTTTATGTATGCCCCTTTTTCACATTTAAAGTGCCATGGAAAAATGGTGCTATAATAACAATATTAATATGTCTTAGGAGTGTGGGAGGAAACTGGAGAACCCTGAGGAAACCCACACAAACACGGGGAGAACATACAAACTCCTTGCAGATGTTGTCCTTGGAGGGATTTAAACCAATGGTATCAATAAGGAACTAACTGCTTACAGATGTGGCCACAGGAAACCAGCATTGTCCTACACTAGGAAGAATCCAGGGTCCATTGCACCAATAGAAGGTCTGACAATGGCTCTGAGAATATTATCCTGCCAGTTAACAGCAGGCAATGTGAATTTGTATGCAACCCTCCAATAGTATGACTTTCCAGATCACTCTTGAATCACAGCCAATCTGGACAGGCTTGATAATGTCTCGATCAGCTCAACAATCACTATGACAGATGCAGAATCATTTCTGTCTGTCCACTGGCAGACACAGAGAGCAAAAGGTCTGTGTAAAAGAACAATATATGGGCCCATTGTAAGTCCAATGACTCATCATAATGCACAATTCCACTGGCATTGGAGTTGGAAATGGGTCCCCTTACCTCTTGGCCCCTGTGCAGCTGCAAACGTTGCATGAATGATGTCTACCCCCGCGTTGGTCACATGCACAGTTTGAACCTGATCTCATCTGTGAATCAAATGAAGAACAAATGGTGGACCTACTAATTCTGATATTCTCTAGCAAATGCTAATCAAGTTGCTTAGTGCTACGTTGGGTGCACAGATCCCACTACACATTGAGCCTTCATGACACCCTAATGGAGTCTGTTTCTGACAGTTTGGTCAGAAACATTCACATCAGTAACATATCATATTGGAGGGCTTTGGCAATGGTCCTCCTGTTTTTTCATACACAAAGGAGCAATTACTGGTTTTGGTGCTCAGTCAATGGCCTTTTACGGCTTAAGGTGGTGTCACACATAGCGACGCAGCAGCGATCACGACCAGCGATCTGACCTTATCAGGATCGCTGCTGCGTTGTTACATGGTCGCTGGTGAGCTGTCAAACAGGCAGATCTCACCAGCGACCAGTGACCAGCCCCCAGTCAGCAGCGACGCGTGGAAGCGTAACTAAGGTAAGTATCGGGTAACCAAGAAAAGCACTTCTCTTGGTTACCCGATATTTACCTTAGTTACAAGCGTCTGCCGCTCTCACGCTGCTAGTGCCGGCTCCCCGTTCCCTGCACTCCTAGCCAGAGTACACATTGGGTTAATTACCCATTGTGTACTCCAGCTACATGTGCAGGGAGCAGGGAGTCGGCACTGGCATCGTGAGAGCACACCGCTTAGCGCTGGCTCCTTGCACTCCTAGCCAGACTACACATCGGGTAAATTACCTGATGTGCACTCCAGCTATGTATGCAGGGAGCAGGGAGCCAGCACTGGCAACGTGAGAGTGGCGGATGCTAGTAACTAAGGTAAATATCGGGTAACCAAGGAGAGGGCTTCTTGGTTACCCGATGTTTACCGTGGTTACAGCTTACTGCAGGCTGCCAGATGCCGTCTCCCTGCTCCCTGCTCGCTTCAGTTTGTCACTCTCTCGCTGTCACACACAGCGATGTCTGCTTCACAGCAGGAGGGCAACGTCCAAAAAATGAAGCAGGACATTCAGCAACGACCGGCGACCTCACAGCAGGGGCCAGGTCGTTGCTGGATGTCACACACAGCGACAGCGACAGGACGTCGCTGCTACATCACAGAAAATGGTGACTTACCAGCGACGTCATTGTTGTCATCGCTATATGTGACACCACCTTTAGTCTTGCTCTCATTTCGCTTTATGCCTTTAAGACTGTGCTGATATCTTCTTGCAATGGCACATATCTATGTGTTATCCTGAAGGAGCTGAAATACTATGCAATGGAGTGAAGCTTTCTCTGGAGAAGAGCGTACCCGTGGAAATTTGGGTTTGCCAAGTACAGCTGGACATTAGATAAAGTTTAGTTTCTGGTCTGGGCTTGACCTGAACTTGATCTCATAGCCTGAACCAATCTGGAAGTCAATGATTGGGCAGTTTGGTTCTCAACACAACCCACAGACAGGGAACCATAAACAGAGCATTTATATTACCCAGACTTGAGCTGAACTTGTTCCTGGACCCCCGTCCGTCAGACTTTTCCTGTAGTTCTTGACCAAGCTCCTCCATACAGATCTTCTTCAGGGGCTGTAGCTGGGCAACATTGAGTTTCACCTCTCTCCAAACATTTTCTAATATGTTCAGGTCTGGAGACTGGTTAGGCCACTCCAGGACTTTGAAATACTTGTTACGGAGTCACTTTTTAGTTGCCCTGGCTCTGTGTTTTGGGTCATTGTCATGCTGGAAGACCCAGTCATGACCCATCTTCAATCCTCATATTGAGGGAAGGAGGATGTTGGCCAAAATCTCAGAATACTTGATGATAGTTATCATGCCCCTTTTTCAGAAAATCACTTCCATTTTTCATGGTCTTTTTCCTCTATATACAGTGGGTGGAGTTGATGCCAAAAGTTCTATTTTTGTGTCATCTGACAACATGACCTTCTCCCATGTCTCCTCTCTATCATCCAGATGGTACTTGGTGAACTTTAAAACAGCCATGGAGATATTCTGGGGTGAGAAGGGTCCTTGAATATCCTACAGAATTTTAATCCATGACAACATAGTGTGTTACTAATGGTAATCTTTGTGACTGTGGTCACAGCTCTTTTAAGGTCATTGACCAGGTCCTCCTTTGCAGTTTTCGGCTGATTCCTGACCTTTCTTAGAATCATCCTCACCCCATGAGGTGAGATCTTGCATGGAGCTCCAGACCAAGTAAGATTGACAGTCATCTTTTGTTTGTTTCATTTTCTAACAATTGCACCAACAGTTGTTGCCTTCTCACCAAGCTGCTTGCCTTTTGTCCTGGAGCCCATCCCAGCCTTGTGTAGGTCTACAAATTTGTTCCTGGTGTCCTTATACTGCTCTTTAACTTTGGCCATGGTGGAAAGGTTAGAGTGTGATTGATTGTGTGGACAGGTGCCTTTTATAAATGTAATGCATTCAAACAGGTGCAATTAATACCGGTAAGTGCAGAGTAGGAAGGCTTCTTAAAGGAAAAAAAATAACAGGTCTGTGAGAGCCAGAATTCTTGCTATTTCATGGGAGATTAAATATCAGTATATATATATATATATATATATATATATATAAAAAACAGAATGTGGCATTTTCTTGTACAAACCATCCCCACCCAGTAAAATGTGACATAACCTAGACGGGGTCTCCTTGGCGAAGCAGAGCAGCAACCTCCTTCCTTGACATGTAGCTGTAGGCTGGACCCCAGAGTCATTATGACTGGCGGGCACCAAGTCGCCCAGTGTGATACTGCTCATAGAGTGCTTGCAGAAGCAGTGCGGATGATTAAAACTTAATTTTTCTGTATTGGTGGTATTAAACAATACATGATAGTATTTTTAGGTGTCCAGGTCTATCTTTCCCTGTCAATAGCTCAAGGTCTTGACTGCTGATAAACTCCCTTCAAAGCATTTTTTGACAGTATTTCCTCTCCTGACCATATCTTTCAATTCATCTTCCCTTTCAATTATTATATCTATGAAAATAGACAAAATATTTTTCTTTTTGATGTGCATGGTGCTTTACAGACTAGTTTTTGCTATGTACTGGCACAGCAAATGAGTAGAGTTAAAAGGAAAAAACATGACCACGTTCCTTATCTCCTCTCACTGTCCTTTCTCATCCTAGTCTGTTAATATTTTTAATGTATTAATTGTACATTTTGTTTTTCATAGTTGTGCTGAGTACACATCAGTTATCCAAAGTCCACAGCTTTTTATCACTGCAAAAAAATGTAAGCGACAAATTCCAATGGAACTTTGACCTGACATTTGTTAATATAGTAATAGGTATGTTTTTCGAAATTTGTTAAGAACTGTTTGTACTCTGGATTATTAATCTATGACTAAACTTTGTTCCTGATACTCATCAACCAGGTTATGATGTTTTGCTGAAGATCAATGTTTATCATCTATTCCTGATCATATTAAGAAGTAGATCTTCTGTATGAAAGGATTGCAAGTAGGACTGTGCAAACTAATATAAAGAATTGATAATCGTAAAATAAATACCAAGATTGATATGTATCATATATAGTATAGATTTTGTAGATATTTTAAATTGCCATAGAGATTAATTTTGATGACCTGGAGCCTCTACAACGTTGAGAACATGGAATTCGCAATGAATTACCTTCTTTAATGTTGGCTCCTCGTGGGTGTGGGTCTCTCATTTTTTAGTCTAAAGTAGTAATTCACTAAACTGCATAGGTAATGTCCCTTTACTTACTTTTGCCTAAAGGCCTGCACTAAATAAATAGAGGACCAAGAAGTGAACACAAGACTGTAGGAATAACTCATAAGGATTTATCAAAGGAAGATTGTGATATAACTAGATTAGAGATTTATCGCAATAGTAATTTCCTCCTCTGTTGCCTCCAATCTAACACATTGACACCTTTTCACTCCTCCAGTCTATCTTTTATTCCATTTGTTAGTTAAAGCATCTTTCCCCAAGCTCCTCTACTGCTCTCTACCAATCATTTCACTTCTTTTCAATTTCCTAGTGGATCCAGTTTAAATTACTAACGATAACTTACAAGACCCTCTATAATTTGTTTCCCCTTAACCCCAGAACGCATACCTGGGGCCTCGCACACCTGCTAGGTTACTTATTTTCTATGGTCGATTTCTATGGTTGCGCGTTCTAGGGTTAAATTACTAAAATAATCTTCTAACACTTATCCACTTATAATCTCGGGTAGTTACAAAACCTACCTCTTTCCTCCATTCATGTAGGTTCCTCCACCAACTGTTTCCAACATTCCTAAATCTCTGGAATTTAGTGGCTCAGTACATTTGATTGTTTCCCACATTTGAAAACTTGAGATCCAATTTGGAAACACATTTTTCAAAAAAGCCTGAAACCCACAATATCCGTGCTACCAAGTCAGTACCAATCAAGCGTCTCGAACCCGTGACCTACGGTCTCCTTCCCCAAAACCGTTTAGATTGTAAATGAAAGGTGCTTCCAGAGCAGGAAAAAGAACCGATATGTAGTCAATATGGAGGATAAATAGAACAATCATTTTTATTGATAACAAGTAAAATGGTGCAGTGAGTTACAACAGAAAAGGGGCAAAATCGCAACAACCAAAATTTGTTAGAAGAAATAAAATAAATTCATAATAATAACCACAAGCAGTACGATGAGGACCAAGATTCCTTGAGAAAACAGAAAATCTTGAGAAAAAAAATCTTATGAACCCTGTTGTGCCTCATGCTTAGTCTCCCTTCCTCATAAGGACAGTGCCTTGTGTGGTCTGTCCCACTATTGACATACCCGTTGTATAACCTCCTGATGCGTTTCAACCACCAGTTAAGATGGAACTCCTCAGGGGAGAGATTTATGTAGATTTGGGAAGCCCCTAGTTTATGGGTACTTCAGATTTTAAAAGGGAATAAAGGGTTCACCTATTTGGAAAAAAAAACTTAACTACTGACAGAGTGCTGCACAGCAACCATGTGGTGTCCTCCATGGTTGATGCGCAGAACTCTATCAGTAGTTAGGGTGGTTTTTCCAAATAGGTGAATGCCTTCACAAATTTACATAAATCTCTCCCCTGAGGAATTCCATTTTAACCGGTGGGCGAAATGCGTCAGGTTGGTATACAATAGGTACGTCAATAGGGAGACAGACCACACTACACACTGTCCCTTTGAGGATGGGAGACTACGCACAAGGCACGACAGGGTTAATAGGGTTTCCCTCTGTCTTCTCCCAGAATCTCAATCCTCATTATCTTGCTTGTGGTTGTTATTATTATTATAAATTTATTGTATTTCTTTTTACAAATTTTGGTTGTTGCGATTCTGCCCTTTCTCGGTTGTAACTCACTGCAACGTTTTACTTCTTATCAATAAAAAATGATTGCCTTATTTATCTTCCATATTGACTACATATCGGTTCTTTTTCCTCCTCTTGGAGCACCTTTCGTACATTGTCTTACCAATTAGTCTACCGGTAGTATGGGTCACCCTTTATATATGGTATAAATGCTTACAATTATTATCTATTATTTATATAATTATAATAAAAATAAAAATAATTTATATAATTATAATCTACACACTCCTATTCATATGTAACACTGGGGAACAAAAAAATTGGTGCATGAAAAATGTAACCTGTTTTTAGGTCAGTTTTTGTTGTTGATTCTGAATCTGCCCTTATTTTTCTTCCATCAGCTCTAGTTATTGAGATGTGATCTACCCTATGTATATGCATACGACTGACCTAAAAGCTAGGACTGATGTCTACTAAACATTATTATTTTTGCCTTCTTGGTTATTACAACAAATTCATACTGTATATGTAGATTTATTAAAAAAATAATTAAACATCCATAAAAAGTTGTCATTGAGACATCATTGCTTATTTACTAAGATTAGCAAAAGTGGCCCTTTAAAGATTCCTTGCAGTGAGGTGTGCCAGGACAGTCATTTTTAAAAGACAAGCAGTAATCCGACATCATATGTGTATCCCAGTGTTGTCGGTATTTTTCTTATACAGTTCTTAAAGTTTGGTGGAACCGTTTACCTTGCTCTTCACTTACCAAGGTTTTCTAGTTAAAGATCCAAGTGGTTATGGAGATAATGCACCTTGATACTCATAGTGTAGATAAGGTAATGGAAAGAAGATAACATTTTTTCTACTAGTTCAGTGTAACTATCTACTTTAGATTTCCCAATAAAATTCTGTGCAACCATAGTGAAAGGAGACTATGCATCTGCCTCATGTGCAACCATAGTGAAAGGATACCATGCATCTGCCTCATGTGCAACCATAGTGAAAGGAGACCATGCATCTGTCTCAGGTGCAACTATTTTGAAAGGATACCATGCATCTGCCTCATGTACAGCCATGGTGAAAGATACCATGCATCTGCCTCATGCACAACCATGGTGAAAAGATACCATGCATCTACCTCATGTACAACCATAGTGAAAGGATACCATGCATCTGTCTCATGTACAACCACAGTGAAAGGATACCATGCATCTGTCTCATGCGCAACCATGGTGAAAGGATACCATACATCTGCCTCATTTACAGCCATGGTGAAAGGATACCATGCATCTGCCTCATGCACAACCATGGTGAAAGGATACCATACATCTGCCTCATGTACAACCATGTTGAAAGGATACCATGCATCTGCCTCATGTACAACCATGTTGAAAGGATACCATGCATTTGCTTTAGCATTATTCAATGAATCTTTGAAGTGTGGATGTTTTTTGAGTCCTCTGATTTGAGGACTGTCAAAAAAACCTAACTTTAGCTTCTCCATGGAGAGCCTTTACAATCTGCTTTATTAAATTTAATTTGTTCCCCAGTGTAATTGTTGTGCATTCCTAACTTATCTTTGTACATTTAGATTGAAAGCCTATGGCACAAAGAACAGACATAAAAAAATTTAGTAAACCACTGGGTTATAAGTAAGCTTGTTTATTTATACAACCTTGTTTCATACATGAAATGTGTCTAAATGGTGTTATTATTATTGTTTGTATTGTTTGAGACATTATATTGGCATTCAATTTATCACGATTTGGTTAATACTCTGCAAATCCACATTTTAAGGCACATGAGGTAAGGTGTAGGTTTATGGACACACCTTACAAGCTTACTTATAATCTAGTGGTCTTTTAAATGTTTTTGTGTGTTCTTTATCCCCTTTTACTGCTTACAATAAAGACTTTCTTTTTATATGATGATCCAAAAGCATATGCATACTTCTTTTGTACATTGTTTATTACTGCTTAATAAACATAGCCCCAATTTAATTGGTGGTGCCCCCAGCTATTTGATTTTTTTGTAAAAATTTGTGCAGATTTCAATACCGGAATGTTTGTAGCTGCTTGGAAAATACAAGTGGGGGAAGAGAAAAAAAGAACCATGCTGACCACAAGAGCTAATATTTTCTACACATGTACAGCAACCTGGAATTAATGGTGCTTTAAAAATATATTATAATAATAATAATTATACACTGGACAAAAATATATACTTAACACTTTGCTTTTGCTCCAATTTTTCATGAGCTGAAATCAAACATCTAAGACTTTTTCTATGTACAAAGGCCTTTTTCTCTCAAATATTGTTTACAAAGTTGTCTAAATCTGTTAGTGAGCGCTTCTTTCTCCTTAGCCTAGACAATCCATCCACCTCACAGGTGTGACATATCAAGATGCTGATTAGACAGCATTAATATTGCACAGGTGTGCTTTTAGGCTGGCCACAATAAAATGCCATTCTAAAATGTGCAGTTTTATTACACATAAGCTGAAAAATAAGGAGCGCTGATAGTGTAATACCAACAGATCAGTGAGGTAGATCAGGAAAAATACACTCACCTGAAATGGTTGTGATAGGCACAACCACTGATAGAGCATAGAATGATGGCGTCTGCTGCAGCCCCACGTGGATGTGCATACAAATCAGAGTGAAAAAGGGGGGTTAATGCCGCGCATCTGCCAAAATGAAGATGTAGCACGTTGATGTTATAAGCGTATTCTTTTATTCCATCGGTCTACGTGTTTCGAGGATATCCCTCTACTTCAGGACCAGTGCATCAACATAGTATCTATAGTATGTTGATGCACTGGTCCTGAAGAAGAGGTATATCCTCGAAACGCGTAGACCGATGGAATAAAAGAATACGTTTATAACATCAACGTGCTACATCTTCATTTTGGCTGATGCGCGGCATTAACCCCCTTTTTCACTCTGATTTGTATGCAGTTTTATTACACAGCACAATGCCACAGATTTTGGAAGTTTTGAGGGAGCGTGTAATTGGCATGCTGACTGTATGACCACCAAAAATGTTGACCGTGAACTGAATGTTAATTTATCTACCATAAATCATCTCTAAAAGTGTTTTAGAGAATTTGGCAGAATATCCAACCGGCCTCACAACCGCAGACTGTGTGCAGCCACTCCAGCCCAGGACCACCACATACAGCATCTTCACCTCCAAGATTGTCTGAGACCAGCCCCCAGACAGCTGCTGCAACAATTTGTGCATAACCAAAGAATTTCTCCACAAACTGTCATAAACCATCCCAGGGAAGCTCATCTGCTGCTCATCATCCTCATCGGGGTCTCCACCGGACTCAAGTTCATCATTATAACTGACTTGAGTGGGTAAATGCTCACATTCAATGATGTCTGACACGTTGGAGACATGCTCTCTTCAAGGAAGAATTCCAGTTTTCAGTGTACAGGGCAGATAGTAGATTGTGTGTATGGTATGACGTGGATGAGTGGCTTGGTGATGTCAATGTTGGGAAGTGAGTGGCCCATAATGGTTGTGCTATGGGAAGGCATATGTTATGGGCAACAAACACATGTGCATTTTATTGATGCCATTTGGAATGCACAGAGATCCATGATGAGATCCTGAGGCCCCTTGTTTTGGCCTTCATCCACCACCATCACTTCATGTTGCAGTATGATAATGCACGGCCCCATGTTGCAAGGATGTGTACACAATTTCTGGAAGATGAAAACTTCCCAGTTCTTGCATGACAGCATACTTACTGGACATGTCACCCATTGAGCATGTTTGTGGCTTAGGATCAGTGTATATGACACCTTGTTCAAGTTACTTCTATTTATCCAGCAACTTTGCAGCCATTGACGAGTAAAGGATTAACAATCCACAGGCCACAATCACAAACCTGATCAATGTTATGTGAAGGAGATGTGTTGCACTGTGGAAGGCAAATGGCGGTCATACCAGATACTGTAAAACTGCACATTTTGGAGATACTTGTTATTGCGTCCAGTCTAAGGCACACCTGTGCAATAACCATACTGTCTAATCAGCATCTTGTTCAGTGTAGAAAGAGATTGCACACCAAGGGAATGAGGGAAATCAACATTGGGGTATACTTGACTAATATATAGACATTATAAACTAAAGGTACCGTCACACTAAGCAACATTGCTAGCACATTGCTGCTGAGGCACAACTTGCTAGCTTTTGTTGTGTGTGACATCCAGCAACAACCTGGCCCCTGCTATGAGGTCGTTGGTTGTTGCTGAATGTCCTGGACCATTTTTTAGTTGTTGCTCTCCTGCTGTGAAGCACACATCGCTGTGTGTGACAGCGACAGGGCAACAACTAAATGTGCAGGCAGCAGGAGCTGGCTTCTGCGGACGCTGGTAACCAGGGCCGGCGTCAGCACGCGGCATACCCGGGCAAATGCCGGGGCCCTGGAGAGCTGGGAGGGCCCACTCGACCTCCTCAGTTCTGCTGCCCCCGGGCCGAGTTCCGGGGACAGCAGTCCTTGGCAGTGGAAACTGTGGCTGCCGGCCCTTTAAGGCCCGCAGACCACAGCGTTCACTGTGTTCTCCTGCACTGAGCATCATCTGTGGGCGGAGCTACCGCCCGGCGTCCTGCTCGGTCGCACAGATGAAGGAGTCACAGTGCCAGCCAGCGACCCCCAGCACATCGCTTCCCTCCAGCGCTGTGTGGGCCCCATCTGCACCGTGACCTGATCAGTATGTGGAACATCACTCCCTCCCCGCCCCTCCCTGTCCCCCCGTGCGTGTGTGGGCCCCGCAGAGCAAGGTGCGTGTCTGTATGTATGTATGTATATATGCAGCAGAGCAGTATGCATGTCTGTATGTATGTATGTATATATGCAGCAGAGCAGTATGCGTGTCTGTATGTATGTATGTATGTATATATGCAGCAGAGCAGTATGCGTGTCTGTATGTATGTATATATGTAAGGGGTGGGCAGACCCCTTACAAAGAGGTGCAGTGTTTCCCCCTGAAGATACCCCCGCTGGGGTAGACAAAGCTGTTGATGTTTTATGTTGATGTTTTATTGTAATTGCACTGTATAGCTGGGTTTCCCCTAGTGGCCGAGTGGGACGGCTGTCCCCATAGAAACTGTGCAGGAGGGAGGAGGAGCCGGCAGCTTAGGGGGAAAGAGAGAGTGTGTGTGTGTGTGTGTAAAAGTCAGTTGATTCTGGGACAGGGGAGAAGGAACAGCCAGGGGCAGAGTGTGGAGCTGAGTGGGCAGAAAGAAAGAAAGAAGGGAAGAAGAGAAGAAGTGTCCTCAAGGGTGAAGCAGAATTGGTGTGGGTCCAGTCTGTGTTAGCCGGAGTGGGAGCCTAGGTGAAGTGGAGTAGCCGGGCACATCCCCACTAGAGGAGACTACAAGGAAAGATTTCCCCGGACAGGAATTGTGACCGTGCGCTGCAAAATCCGTGCATTGAGCTGTCTGTGAAACTCTGTGCAATAAAGATGTCATTTGGTTTATCTGATCCCTGCCTGAAGAGTCTTCCTGTGGCTGAAAGTATGCTCTTTTACACCACACTCTGCCCCACAGAACAATCCCCTGTCCCAATAGTGACAGCAGAGCCGGGGGTAAGCCTGAGCAAAACCGGGGCCACGACTACAATCCCCGAGGCACCCCTGGCACCCCGTTACATATATGCAGCAGAGAAGTATGTGTGTCTGTATGTCTGTATGTATATATGCAGCAGAGCAGTATGCGTGTCTGTATGTATGTATGTATATATGCAGCAGAGCAGTATGCATGTCTGTATGTATGTATGTATATATGCAGCAGGGCAGTATGCGTGTCTGTATGTATGTATGTATATATGCAGCAGAGCAGTATGCGTGTCTGTATGTATGTATGTATATATGCAGCAGAGCAGTATGCGTGTCTGTATGTATGTATGTATGTATATATGCAGCAGAGCAGTATGCGTGTCTGTATGTATGTATATATGCAGCAGAGCAGTATGCGTGTCTGTATGTATGTATGTATATATGCAGCAGAGCAGTATGCGTGTCTGTATGTATGTATGTATATATGCAGCAGAGCAGTGTGTGTGTGTCTGTATGTATGTATGTATATATGCAGCGGAGCAGTATGCGTGTCTGTATGTATGTATGTATATATGCAGCAGAGCAGTATGCGTGTCTGTATGTATGTATGTATGTATATATGCAGCAGAGCAGTATGCGTGTCTGTATGTATGTATGTATATATGCAGCAGAGCAGTATGCATGTCTGTATGTATGTATGTATGTATATATGCAGCAGAGCAGTATGCGTGTCTGTATGTATGTATATATGCAGCAGAGCAGTATGCGTGTCTGTATGTATGTATGTATGTATATATGCAGCAGAGCAGTATGCGTGTCTGTATGTATGTATGTATATATGCAGCAGAGCAGTATGCGTGTCTGTATGTATGTATGTATGTATATATGCAGCAGAGCAGTATGCGTGTCTGTATGTATGTATGTATATATGCAGCAGAGCAGTATGCGTGTCTGTATGTATGTATGTATATATGCAGCAGAGCAGTATGCGTGTCTGTATGTATGTATATATGCAGCAGAGCAGTATGCGTGTCTGTATGTATGTATGTATATATGCAGCCGAGCAGTGTGTGTGTGTCTGTATGTATGTATGTATATATGCAGCAGAGCAGTATGTGTGTCTGTATGTATGTATGTATATATGCAGCAGAGCAGTATGCGTGTCTGTATGTATGTATGTATGTATATATGCAGCACAGCAGTATGCGTGTCTGTATGTATGTATGTATATATGCAGCAGAGCAGTATGCGTGTCTGTATGTATGTATGTATGTATATATGCAGCAGAGCAGTATGCGTGTCTGTATGTATGTATGTATATATGCAGCAGAGCAGTATGCGTGTCTGTATGTATGTATGTATGTATATATGCAGCAGAGCAGTATGCGTGTCTGTATGTATGTATATATGCAGCAGAGCAGTATGCGTGTCTGTATGTATGTATGTATGTATATATGCAGCAGAGCAGTATGCGTGTCTGTATGTATGTATATATGCAGCAGAGCAGTATGCATGTCTGTATGTATGTATGTATATATGCAGCAGAGCATTATGCGTGTCTGTATGTATGTATGTATATATGCAGCAGAGCAGTGTGTGTGTGTCTGTATGTATGTATGTATATATGCAGCGGAGCAGTATGCGTGTCTGTATGTATGTATGTATATATGCAGCAGAGCAGTATGCGTGTCTGTATGTATGTATGTATGTATATATGCAGCAGAGCAGTATGCGAGTCTGTATGTATGTATGTATATATGCAGCAGAGCAGTATGCGTGTCTGTATGTATGTATGTATGTATGTATATATGCAGCAGAGCAGTATGCGTGTCTGTATGTATGTATGTATATATGCAGCAGAGCAGTATGCGTGTCTGTATGTATGTATGTATGTATATATGCAGCAGAGCAGTATGCGTGTCTGTATGTATGTATGTATATATGCAGCAGAGCAGTATGCGTGTCTGTATGTATGTATATATGCAGCAGAGCAGTATGCGTGTCTGTATGTATGTATGTATATATGCAGCTGAGCAGTGTGTGTGTGTCTGTATGTATGTATGTATATATGCAGCAGAGCAGTATGTGTGTCTGTATGTATGTATGTATATATGCAGCAGAGCAGTATGCGTGTCTGTATGTATGTATGTATGTATATATGCAGCACAGCAGTATGCGTGTCTGTATGTATGTATGTATGTATATATGCAGCAGAGCAGTATGTGTGTCTGTATGTATGTATGTATATATGCAGCAGAGCAGTATGCGTGTATGTATGTATGTATGTATATATGCAGCAGAGCAGTATGCGTGTCTGTATGTATGTATGTATATATGCAGCAGAGCAGTATGCGTGTCTGTATGTATGTATATATGCAGCAGAGCAGTATGCGTGTCTGTATGTATGTATGTATGTATATATGCAGCAGAGCAGTATGCGTGTCTGTATGTATGTATGTATGTATATATGCAGCAGAGCAGTATGCGTGTCTGTATGTATGTATGTATATATGCAGCAGAGCAGTATGCGTGTCTGTATGTATGTATGTATGTATATATGCAGCAGAGCAGTATGCGTGTCTGTATGTATGTATGTATGTATATATGCAGCAGAGCAGTATGCGTGTCTGTATGTATGTATGTATATATGCAGCAGAGCAGTATGCGTGTCTGTATGTATGTATGTATATATGCAGCAGAGCAGTATGCGTGTCTGTATGTATGTATATATGCAGCAGAGCAGTATGCGTGTCTGTATGTATGTATGTATATATGCAGCAGAGCAGTGTGTGTGTGTGTCTGTATGTATGTATGTATATATGCAGCAGAGCAGTATGCGTGTCTGTATGTATGTATGTATATATGCAGCAGAGCAGTGTGTGTCTGTATGTATGTATATATGCAGCAGAGCAGTGTGTGTGTGTCTGTATGTATGTATATATGCAGCAGAGCAGTGTGTGTGTGTCTGTATGTACGTATATATATATGCAGCAGAGCAATATGCGTGTCTGTCTGTATGTATGCATGTATGTATGCAGCAGAGCAGTATGCGTGTCTGTATGTATGCATGTATGTATGCAGCAGAGCAGTATGCGTGTCTATGTATGCAGCAGAGCAGTATACGTGTCTGTATGTATGCATGCTAAGCAGTATGCATGTATGTATGCAGCAGAGCAGTATGCGTGTCTGTATGTATGCATGCAGAGCAGTATGCGTGTCTGTATGTATGCATGTATGTATGCAGCAGAGCAGTATGCGTGTCTATGTATGCAGCAGAGCAGTATATGTGTCTGTATGTATGCATGCTAAGCAGTATGCATGTATGTATGCAGCAGAGCAGTATGCGTGTCTGTATGTATGCATGCAGAGCAGTATGCGTGTCTGTATGTATGCATGTATGTATGCAGCAGAGCAGTATGCGTGTCTGTATGTATGTATGCATGCAGAGCAGTATGCGTGTCTGTATGCATGTATGTATGCAGCAGAGCAGTATGCGTGTCTGTCTGTATGTATGTATGCAGCAGAGCAGTATGTGTGTGTCTGTATGTATGTATGCATGCAGCAGAGCAGTATATGTGTGTCTGTCTGTATGTATGTATGCAGCAGAGCAGTGTGTGTGTGTCTGTCTATATGTATGTCTGCAGCAGAGCAGTGTGTGTGTGTGTCTGTATGTATGTATGTATGTAGCAGAGCAGTATGTGTGTGTCTGATTATATGTATGTATGCAGCATAGCAGTGTGTGTCTCTGTATTTATGCATGTATGATGTGTATCTATGTATGTCAGTGTATATGACTGTATAGATTTGTCTGTTTATATGTATTTTTGTGAGTTTGTCTTTAAATATGTATATGTGCGTGTATGTATCTGTGTATGTGTGTGTGTCTGCGTTTTTATGGGGCCCACTGGGACTCTTCCGCCTGGGGCCCACAAAAACCTGGAGCCGGCCCTGCTGGTAACCAACGTAAATATCGGGTAACTAAGAAGCCCTTTCCTTGGTTACCCGATATTTACCTTCGTTACCAGCGTCCGCCGCTCTCACGCTGTCAGTTCCGGCTCTCTGCACACATAGCTAAACTACACATCGGGAAATTAACCTGATGTGTACTCTGGCTAGGAGTGCAGGGAGCCAGCGCTAAGCGGTGTGTGCTGGTAACCAAGGTAAATATCGGGTTGGTTACCCGATATTTACCTTAGTTACCAAGCGCAGCATCGCTTCCACGCGTCGCTGCTGGCTGGGGGCTGGTCACTGCCTGTGTTACAGCTCACCAGCAACCCGTGTAGCGACGCTCCAGCGATCCCTGCCAGGTCAGGTTGCTGGTGGGATCGCTGGAGCGTCGCTTAGTGTGACGGTACCTTTAGACTAGACAACCTTAATATGTGGTGAATTTATCACTGTACTGCATACTGTATGATAGCTTTAGCAAATTTTTAGACATTTTCTTTAATTTTACCAGCTCATGGTTGGCTTTTATTATATGATCCTTTTCAAAGCCATGCCCACTTGACTAATGTCATGCAAAACTATTTTAAAAATGTGCTGTGTGTCATATGCTCTTGATTTCTTTCTCAATTTCAGCAAAAATGTTGGAACATTTTGATTTCTATTGTTCCACAATGTGTTCGTTTTAGGATGCTAGGCTTACCAGCAAGAATTTACATCTATAGCAACTACGAGGGGCTGCTGGTACGTTTTTGGCTTTGTTATCTTTTTTTGTTTCTATAGTAATGAATGTTGCATCACATGAAAGCCTTATGTATCTAACATACAGTATGTTTTCAAAATTTTGTGTTTGTTGCTTATGGCAACAGTGTTCTACATATGAAGAAAAAACAAAAAAGCCAGCACTAAATGTGCACTACAGCACTAAAAATTCCAACTGTACTTATTATAAATTTGAGATTTTTGGCAAAAAATTGCAATTCCTTGAGCCACCCCGCCACTTCACGGCAAATCTCATTTTGGGCAGTCCTAACACTAAAATATTTTTATAAAATGCGCCAAACGGCCTCACATATGAAATAGTAGAACCGCTACTAAAAGCAGTTCTACTATTCATATGTGAGGCCGTATGGCACATTTTATAGAAATATTTTAGTGTAGGACTGCCTCAAATGAGATTTGCCGTGACGTGGCAAGGTAGCTCAAGAAATTGCAATTTTTTCCAAAAATCTCAAAATTTTTATAATAAGTACAGTTTGGAATTTTTAGTGCTGAAGTGCACATTTAGTGCTGGCTTTTTGTTTTTTATTCAGTGTTCTACATATGCGGGAAAACAAAATGGCAGAGTGTAATGCGATATTCACAGTAACTGAGAGCAGAGGAGTGATAAAATTCTTGTTTCTGCAAGGAAAGTCCGCGAAGGATATTCATGGTGATTTGTTGCAGACATTGGGGGATCAATGCCCTTCATCTTCCACAGTTATAAACTAAAACTGGCCACTTCAGCACCAATGATGAGGAACGTCCTGGACGACAGAGAGTGGTTGTTGTTCCGGAGATTGTCTTTGCACAACCTTATACTGGAGAATCCACGAATTTCAGCTAAAGCAATAGCAGACATCATGGGGATTTCCCGTGGACGTGTTTGTGTCATTATCCATGAACATTTGGACGTGAGGAAGCTATCTGCAAAGTGGGTCCCCAAATGTTTGACAACAGATTAGAGAATCATGCGAGTAAAAACATCCCGGTCCATTTATCAACATTTCCAGACTGATAAGAACTTCCTGGATCGACTTGTCACTATGGATGAGACCTGGATTTATTTGTATGACCCTGAAAACAAGGAGCTGTCAAAAGAGTGGAGGCACAGTGGTTCTCCTTGTCCAAAGCAGTTCAGGGTGCAAAAATCAGCCATTAAGGTGATAGCATCTGTGTTCTGGGATAAGGAGGGTGTGCTGCCAGTGGACTACCTTCAAAAGGGTTCCACTATCAATGCAAGGTATTGCATTGAACTTTTGGACCAACTGAAGGCAACCCTGAAGGCCAAAAGGTGCGGAATGCTGTCCAAAGGAATCTTGTTGCTGCAAGAATAGTTCTCCATATTCCCCATATACCCCATAGTTCTCCAGATATTATAATTCAACCCATAGTACTTCATATATTATACTGCTCCACATAGTCCTCCATGTTTTATAATGCACCCTCATAGTCCATGTATAAGGTAGCCTTCATAGTCCTCCATATATTATAATGTAGCCCCCATAGTCCTATATGTATTATAATGCAGCCCCATAAAATCTTTATATTGTGTTATGCAGCCCCATACTCCTCCATGTATAATGCACCCATATAGTCCATGTATAAGGTATCCGTCATGTTGTATAATGCAGACCTATAGACCTCCATGTATAATGCAGGCAGCCCCCATGTTCCATGTAAAATGCAGGCAGCCCCCATGCTTTATGTATAATGAAGGCAGCCCACCATGCTCCATGTATAATGCAGCCAGCCCCCCATGCTCCATGTATAATGCAGGCAGCCCCCCATGCTCCATGTATAATGCATATATAGGTAAGGATGGTTGACCATAGGGAGATCAACATCCAGCACCGCGGAGCACCATCACGTGTTTTCTCAATGCAGTGATTCTAGAGCAATGCCCCCTGGGAAATATGCAAAACAAGGAAGCTGCGGAGAAACCATCACATGTTTCTCAACGCTGGTAGGTAACTAGCAAGGTCTTTCACCGGGAAGGAAAAACGACGGGAAGGGCAGTCTCCAGTAAAGGAAACCACCTATGCCAAAACATGGTATCCATCTACAGACAGCTGTTTCGGGGTATTTGCCCCTCATCAGTGTGGAGTAGGAAACTGGCTAGTGGGAGCAATGCCTAGTAGAAGACTATATAGGTAAGGATGGTTGACCTTAGGGAGATCAACATCCAGCACCGCGGAGCACCATCACGTGTTTTCTCAATGCAGTGATTGAGAAACATGTGATGGTGTCTCCGCGGCTTCCTTGTTTTGCATATTTCCCTGGGAACATTGCTCTAGAATCACTGCGTTGAGAAAACACGTGATGGTGCTCCACGGTGCTGGATGTTGATCTCCCTAAGGTCAACCATCCTTACCTATATAGTCTTCTACTAGGCATTGCTCCCACTAGCCAGTTTCCTACTCTACACTGATGAGGGGCAAATACCCCGAAACAGCTGTCTGTGGATGGATACCATGTTTTGGCTCAGGTGGTTTCCTTGACTGGAAACTGCCCTTCCCGTCGTTTTTCCTTCCCGGTGAAAGACCTGGCTCGTTACCTGCCAGCGTTGAGAAACATGTGATGGTGTCTCCGCGGCTTCCTTGTTTTCAATGTATAATGCAGGCAGCCCCCCCATGCTCCATGTATAATGCAGGCAGCCCCCCCATGCTCCATGTATAATGCAGCCCCTCAATGGTCCATGTATAATGCAGCCAGCCCTCCATGCTCCATGTATAATGCAGGCAGCCCCCCATGCCCATGTATAATGCAGGCAGCCCCCCATGCTCCAAGTATAATGCAGTCAGCCCCCCATGTTCCATGTATAATGCAGCCAGCCCCCCATGCTCTAAGTATAATGCAGGCAGCCTCCCATGCTCCATGAATAATTCAGGCAGCCCCCCAATGCTCCATGTATAATGCAGGCAGCGCCCCCATGCTCCATGTATAATGCAGGCAGACCCATATGCTCCAAGTATAATGCAGCCCTCCATGCTCCATGTATAATCCAGGCAGCCCCCATGATCCATGTATAATACAGCCCTCCATGTATAATGCAGGCAGCCCCCCTGGCCTATGGCCACCGTGTACACATTGATTTAATAAAAAAAACCAACAAGTTCTTACCTCTCCTCATTCCAGCGCTGCTCCGTCCTCACCTCTCCTTGTTCCCCTGCTGCTGTGGTCAGTGTCCTACCACCCTGCGCTCTGTGCTTTCAGCACAGCAGTCGCACAGGAGTTACGTCACCGCGCAGGCACAGGGGGGGAGAATGATGGAGCGTGGAGATGCACTGGCCGCTCCACGCTTCATTGTTGCTGTGCGAGATGACGGGGGAGGGGGTCCAGTGCTGCCGCCGCTGACACCGGGCAGGGGGGCCCGGTGTCATTGGCAGTGGCACCGGGTCATATAGCGGCCACGTGGTCTGTGCCAGATCAGTGCAGCTCCTCTCACAGAAAGGAGCTGCCTGCTGATCTGCTGGCCAACCGCGGACCCCTAAGCTGTGGGGCCCGGTCGTGACCTCTGCGACTGCGGTAGTTACACCCCTGGGCTGCAGTATATACATCACAGGAGACATAGGGCTGCAGCATATACATCACAGAAGACATAGGACCACAGTATATACATCACAGGAGACATGAGGCTGCAGTATATACATCACAGGAGACATAGGGCTGCAGTGTATACATCACAGGAAACATGGGGCTGCAGTATATACACCACAGGAGACATGGGGCTGCAGTATATATGACAAGCCCAGCCAGGGCCGGGGTTACTTGGAACCAGGTCAGACTAGTCCGGGGAGGTCAGTGCTGGTGGTGTCTTTTAGATAATCAAGGAGATGATGGGAGTTGAATTTTTAAATATTTTTAAGTTTGTGATGCCACCTGTGGTTTTGCGACTATGTGAGCGGCCACTGCACTGTGGGTTTCCTGAGGCAGGTGATGAGGGCACAGCTGAGGTGTTTTTGCTCCCCACAGGTGGAGTGAGGCCCCGATATAACCGTTGATTAAATTAAAAGTCTATGATGGCAGGTTGTGACGCAGGAGGAATGGAGACGACACAAGGGCTTTGCAACAAGTCTTTTACTCACAGTATTGATTCAAGATTGACAGCCTTTTTAGTCCATCCACAGTGTGCTGGGATCCTCAGTGATGGGCAACCACCGATCCCGAATAAGTCCGAGGCCAATACTGGTTCTCCTTTTGTTTGCCTTTCCAGGCCATCTCTCTGCGCTGACTTTCACCTTCCTGTCCTGCTCCTCCACACACAATGCCCTTAGCCAAGGGCCGCGGACATGCAATAGGACTTCTGCCTGCCTGGCTCACTGGTCCTCTGTGGCCCCCTTCCAGCGAAGTCATGTGCTCCTTATGGCTCTGAGGTGCGTACAGCCACCCTGGCATCCGGTGTTACTAGGAAGTCCTGAAGTATCGTCCTAGCCTAGGGTCTGAAACCCCATTTGCGACCAATCCCTTCACCTTGAGCTATTGTCTGTGAAACATGACTATAAGGTTGTCTGACACACTTCCCCTAAGTCACTGGGATGCTTTCTTCCAACTCCTCAGAGTTGAGCAGGACTCCTGGGGTCCTCACCCCTAGTCGGTCTCCTCCCTCCTTCGGAGTGACTGACTCTCCTAACCACCAATTTTCAAAACTTACCTCCCCTTTTACCTCAGACAGCTTACCCACTAAGCTCCACCCCCTGGATGGTTCTAGATACAGTGCACGAGGCTTAAGTGCCATAACCAGACTACTGGTCGCTAAGCATTAATGGGACCTGCCCCGGCCCTGATCTAATGTGTGAGCTAATAATTAGCTGTCTGCAGGTTTTTGGTGCGCAAACCGATAGATGGCCTCTTTCTTACCCAGGATGGGGCACCTCTGACTGAGGTGCAGTACCTCTATGCGATGGCAGCCTCAGGAGCGCCACATATACATCACATGAGACATGGGGCTGCTGCATATACATCATAGATGACATAGGGCTGCAGTGTGTACATCACAGGAAACATGGGGCTGCAATATATACATCACAGAATACATGGGGCTGCAGTATATACATCACAGGAGATATTGGGTTGAAATATATAGGGCTTGTGCATAAACATTACAGAAGATGCTGGAGCTGTGTCACATACATCATAGGAGATGCTAGGGCAGTCATGGCGAACCTTTCACAGGCCGAGTGCCCAAACTGTAGCCCTAAACCCTTTTTTTTTCCGAAGTGCCAACCAATCCTATTATGTAAATAATTGATTGTAACCTTACCTTTTCAGTCTTCTCTTCAGCAGGGGGTGTGGCGCCCCTGAGCTGGTCAGGCACCACTGAGTACTGCACCCATGCTGGGGACAGTACAATACAGGTAATCCAGAAGGCTGACCGAGGTGTGACTACACAGGCGCATGGTGATCAGGTCTCACACATGTACCTATGAGAGGACCCCTGGGGATCCCAGGAGGGGGAAAAGCCTTCACCTCCACTGGAATAGTGGAGGGGGCCAAAAGCCTCCATCTCCTCTCAAGGGGTGTGGTAAGAGAGCCTGGTTGCTAGGTGGCGTAGGCAAGAACAGGAGAGGAGGAGCAGTGAGCCGGTTCAGTGCAGAGTCCAGGGAGCTCCGAGGAGAGCTGACCCCTTCCCCTGGGCTGCTGTAGTCTGACAGCGTCCGCGCAGTGGCTACCGACGGGGGAGAACGGTCACCTAGGAGTGCTACCCGAAACCCATCTCCAGCTAGAGAGAGAGCACAGAGTGGGAAGTAAGGAGACTGCTAGGGAGAACCAGGCCCAAACGGGCGGCAGATCCCGGAGCGGGGATAGATCCACCTTTCCCTGCTAAACCTGCCGGTGTGGGGCCCTCAAAGCCCACACCACAACACCTAAAAGCCGCAGCCACGTAGCCACAGTTAGGGCCCATAGTTCACAGGAGGCAAGCAGCTGGAGTGATCTGGCCCAGGCAACAAGCAAACGGCAAACGAAGGGGAGAGAGGCTTCAGCAACTTCCCTGGGTGACCCCCATAGGGACTAAAAGTCGGGGTTACCCCAAACCACCAAGGGCTAAGGAAGGCGAGTTGGTAGTCACCATCAGAAGTCAGCCTGAAGGATACCTGGTTCCAGCCTGGTTCATCCCAGCTACGCCCGGGTTACTCACCCTGCCACCGGAAGTGAGTAAAATCCCTGAAAGACATCCTGCGTGTGTGGAGTTATTCTGCGCCTTGTGGTACTACACACCGACACAGGGCCCTGGGGCTTGCCTCACTCTCAGGAGGCTATTCCAACTAACTGCACTCACCATCAGCCCCAGGCGTCCCCTAATCTGCAGTGGCGGTCCCCACTGACCGCAATTCTGAGAGTGGCGTCACGACAAATAGAAGACTTCCTACCTGTGACAAAGACCAGACTGTTCCATCCAAGTGGAGTCCCTGAAGGTAATGCACCGACACTACACCTGTGGGGCTTCACAGGGGCATCACACTCATTCGTGCTTACCACACATTGAAGCTGAGCCCCTGCCCTTTCCAGACATAGCAGTTGGATTGATCTTTCTGGAAAAAATTGCAGCATATTAGACAGAGATTTTAGCATGGAATGCAATCAGATTTCACCCTGTAATCCACATCTACATTTCAAAGTCTGAACAGCTTGAAATCCCATAAAGACGTACCGGTTGCTCCCCTCCCCTTTCATTGTGTAGTTCTGTCCCCCTTCCTGGCCACTTCCTGGTAAACATGTCCCCCATCCTGATATATATTTCCTACATTCTGGTATGTTTGTTCCCATCATGGCCCCATCCTGGAAAATGTACCCCATCCCGGCATATTCCCCATCCTAGTAAATGTACCCCATTCCTGGTAAATGTCCTCCACTCTGGTAAATGTACCCCATCCTGGTAAATGTTCCCCATCCTGGCATGTTCATGTACCCCCAACATGGCATGTTTTCCCCCATCCTTTCATGTTTCCCCCAATCCTGGTAAATGTACCCCTTCCTGGCATGTTCCCCTTCCTGCTAAATTTACCCCATCCTGGCATGTTTCCCCCATCCTTGCAGCCATGTTTCCCCTATCCTTGCAGTCATGTTTACCCCCATCTCCTTGCAGTCTTGTTTCCCCCATCCTTGCAGCCATGTTTCCCCCATCCTTGCAGTAAATTAAGAGGGGACATATACCTACAATAAAGACAATACGAAGTGATATATAGTTCAACAGTTACAGGAAGAGTGAGAGTCCTGCTTGCAAGCTTAGAATCTACAAGGCAATAGGGGGACACAATAGGTAGAACATTCTTGTCATGTTTATGTATTGTGATGGGGGTGGTAGTCAAGGGTGTGGGATTTACTTCAGATGCCTCGCCGGCATGCTACATGAAATACCTGGTCCTGGCTGGGAGTGTGGATTTTGGCAGTGTGGGGTGGGAACTCATGTAGGCCGCATACTGCTGCTGGTGTCAGCTGGCCAGGACCGGATTGCAACGCACATGGAGACCAACTGTTCACTTTAAACTACAACAATTTACTGGACAGTTCATTATTGTTCACAACTTTCCACACAAGATAGTGGGCACATATTTTCCAGAGTATTACATTTACACTTTGCATTAACAGACACAATTCAACTTCCAGCTGGGTTGCGTCTGCGTCCAATCTCATTGAGTCCTAGTGCAATTCAGTCCATCATTACAGTACACACTGTGACTTCTTGCAGTCCCATGTCTGGTCTCCTCAGGGGTCCCTTAATGATTGGCGTAAAGCTTTGTACACTGCTGGGTTGGCTGATTACCTCACATGCCAATAGAGGTTAACATACTACCTTGATGGTTATGGGGCCCCACCCATTAGAGTCCCGCACAAGTAGAAATCACCTGGTACCTTAACAGTTTAAAGGTTGCTAGGATTGCGTTCTCCACCTCCTATTGTCTGGAGCCGCTCTGTTTGAGGACCGGTCTCTAGTTAAATGCTGTTCACACCTCATGTCTCTAGCATCTCTTGAAATTCACGCTATATTGCCTTCTGTTTCCTTTGCTTTGTATGAATGCGACCTTCAAGACCAACCAAGTATACATCTGTCACTTTCACTTACTAGGTCTTAATTGACTCTTTCTAGAATGAACCATCCTTTCCCTGTCAGGGTGGGCTAGTCACAACATTTATCTATTTCTGTCCCTGCTGTCTGTTGTTGGGCAAACTTAATCTTTCACGTACATAAAAATTGTAATATGTTACCAACACTGCTATGCATTACACTACTTTATCATCACTATTACATTCTGTACATTACTATACCGTACATCATCACCATACCTTTATCTTATACCTTACATAATGTTACATTTTTATGCCCAAAATTACACCTTATACTATATCTGATCAATAATACACATGACATTGCTATACATTATACGTTATGCATTATATAAACATTTCATCTTATCCAAATACACATACAGTGTCTTGCAAAAGTATTCGGCTCCCTTGAATTTTTCAACCTTTTCCCACATTTCAGGCTTCAAGCATAACGATAAAAATGGTAATGTTATGGTGAAGAATCAACAAATGGGACACAATTGTGAAGTTGAACGAAATTTATTGCATATTTTACAGTTTAAAAAAATAAAAAACTGAAAATTGGGGCGTGCAATATTAATCATCCCCTTTACTTTCAGTGCACCAAACTCACTCCAGAAGTTCATTGAGGATCTCTGAATGATCCAATGTTGTCCTAAATGACTGATGATGATAAATATAATCCCCTGTGTGTAATCAAGTCTCCGTATAAATGCACCTGCTCTGTGATTGTCTCAGTGTTCTGTTTAAAGCACAGAGAGCATCATGAAGACCAAGGAACACAACAGGCAGGTCCGTGATACTGTTGTGGAGAAGTTTAAAGCTGGATTTAGTTACAAAAAGATTTCCAAAACTATAAACATCCCAAGGAGCACTGTGCAAGCAATCATATTGAAATGGAAGGAGTATCATACCACTGCAAATCTACCAAGACCCGACCATACAAACTTTAATCTCAAACAAGGAGAAGACTGATCAGAGATGCAGCCAAGAGGCCCATGATCACTCTGGATGAACTGCAGAGATCTACAGCTGAGGTGTGAGAGTCTGTCCATAGGACAACAATCAGTCGTACACTGCACAAATCTGGCCTTTATGGAAGAGTGGCAAGAAAAAGCCATTTCTCAAAGATATCCATAAAAAGTGTTGTTTAAGGTTTGCCATCAGCCACCTGGGAGACATACCAAACATGTGGAAGAAGGTGCTCTGGTCAGATGAAACCAAAATCGAACTATTTCGGCACAATGCCAAAAAATACATTTAGCGTAAAAGCAACACAGCTCATCACTAGAGATGAGCGAACTGGTCCCGGTTCGGCTCGAGGTCGGCTCGCCGAACGGAGGTCCCGTTCGAGTTCGGTTCGTCGAACGTTCGACGAACCGAACTCGAACCAATAGGCTATAATGGGAGGCAATCACAAACACATAAAAATGCATTATAAATGTACACAAACAGTTAATAAACATTGCCATAACACTTACCGGTCCTCGCGATCCCTTCTGCACTCTGTCTCCTGCCGCTATTCCATCCGATGATCGCTGAATCCTCCCGGTGACCTGCACTGCCAGCAGAGATGCAGGACCTATCGTGACTTCAAAATAGCCATGTGACCAGTCACGTGGCTATTATCTCATTGGCTACTGACTGGTCACATGACTATGACACGTCATGTAGGACCTGCGAGTGCATCTCTCCGGTACACGGTGCACATATGTGTATCGCCGTGTACCGGCGACATGCTCTAGCACACGGTCGACTCCCCGTTCCGTTAGGGACCGGCTGACACAGCCGGTCATTAACGGAGATCACAGTTGCCATAGCAACGCAGTTAGCGGTGACGTCACCGCTAACCGCGGCTCCTAGAGCACCGTTGCTATGGTAACGCGTCTGTCAGCGTTACCGCTGTTACCGCTGACAGCCAGCACTGATCACTCACGGAGTGAAGGCTGCACGCTGCTTCCCGATTGTAGTGAGGATTGTACTGAGGATGAGGTTCCCCAGCCCATGATGGGCTGGTGCACCTCATCCTCACTACAATCGTCACTACTACTACACTAGAAAGAAAGAAGACAGAAGAGCAGGATCGTGGAGGGCTGACAGGGGGTAATAAAGATGGAGTCTCTAATGTGTCTGTGTATTTATTTCTATTAAAGTATTTTTTCTCTGTGTGGTGTTTTTTTTAACCCCTTATTGGAGATTCTTAATGGCCGGGTCAAACGTGCCTGACATTAAGAATCTCTGGCTTAATACTGGCTAGTAAAACAAAGCCAGTATTAACTCATGATTACCCAACAAGCCACCGGGCTCCAGGGCTGTTGGAAGAGTTGGATACAGCGCCAGATGATGGCGCTTCTATGAGAGCGCCATTTTCTGGGACAGCTGCGGACTGAAATCCGCAGCAGAGGCACCCAGAAACCTCGGGCTAACCTGTGCTGCGGATTCCAATCCCCAGCTGCCTAGTTGTACCCGGCTGGACACAAAAATGGGGCGAAGCCCACGTCATTTGTTTTTTAATTATTTCATGAAATAAGTGAAATAATTAAAAAAACGGGCTTCCCTATATTTTTGGTTCCCAGCCGGGTACAAATAGGCAACTGGGGGTTGGAGGCAGCCCGTGGCTGCCTGCTGTACCTGGCTAGCATACAAAAATATGGCGAAGCCCACGTCATTTTTTTTGGTGGGCAAAAAAATTCTGCATACAGTCCTGGATGGAGTATGCTGAGCCTTGTAGTTCTGCAGCTGCTGTCTGCTCTTCTCCATACAGATAGACAGCAGCTGCAGAACTACAAGGCTCAGCATACTCCATCCAGGACTGTATGCAGAAGTTTTTTGCCCCCTGAAAAAATTATGTGGGCTTCGCCATATTTTTGTATGCTAGCCAGGTACAGCAGGCAGGTACGGCTGCCCCCAACCCCCAGTTGCCTATTTGTACCCGGCTGGGAACCAAAAATAAAGGGAAGCCCTTTTTTTATTATTTCATGAATTTCATGAAATAATTAGAAAACAAATGACGTAGGCTTCGCCCCATTTTTGTGTCCAGCCAGGTACAACTAGGCAGCTGGGGATTGGAATCCACAGCACAGGTTGGCCTGAGCTTTCTGGGCCCCACTGCTGCGAATTGCAGTCTGCAGCCGCCTCAGAAAATGGCATTTTCATAGAAGCGCAATCTTCTGGCGCTGTATCCAACTCTTCCAGCACCTGCCTGCTATACCTGGCTAGCATACAAAAATATGGCGAAGCTCACGTCCTTTTTTTGTAGTTTTTTGGCAAAAAAAATAAAAAATGCTTCCCTGGATTTTCCATTGCCAGTGAAGGTAACACCAAGCAGTGGGGTTAGCAGCCAGTAGCTGCTAGGATTACCCTTAGCTAGCAATACAAAAAATGCAGCGGGAGCCCATATATAGTTTTTTTAATTATTTATTTAAATAACTAAAAATAAAATGGGCTTCCCTGTATTTTGATTGCTGGACATCACAGTGCTGTAAAAATAAATCTTTAAAAAAATGACGTAGCGCTCCGCGGTATTTTTGATTCTCAGCGCAGATAAAGCAGACAGCTATGGGTTGCCACCCCCATCTGCCTGCCGTTACCTTGGTTGGCAATCAAAATACAGGGAAGCCCATTAATTTTTTCTATTTAAAAAATAGTTAAAAAAAAAATGACGTTGGGTCCCCCCATTTTTGATAGCCAGCTAGGGTAAAGCAGACGGCTGTAGCCTGAAAACCACAGCTGGCAGCTTTACCGTGGTTGGGGATCCAATGTGGAGGTCCCCTCAGGCTCTTTTTTATAATTATTTTATAAATATTAATAATTACACAATAAAAGTAGGGTCCCCCCCAAATTGGATCACCAGCCAAGGTAAAGCGGACAGCTGTGGTCTGGTATTCTCAGGGTGGGAAGGTCCATAGATATTGGGCCTTCACAGCCTAAAAATAGCAGGCCGCAGGCACCCCAGACGTGGTGCATCCACTAGATGCGCCAATCCTGGCGCTTCACCCCAGCTCATCCCGTGCCCTGGTGCAGTGGCAAACGGGGTAATAAATCGGGTTGATACTAGCTGTAAAGTAACCTGAGATCAAGTCCAGCAGTTTGTGAGATCATGACGTCTATTAGATACTCAACATCATAAACTGTCAGTACTAACAAAAAAAAAAAATCGACAAAAGAAATTTATTTGAAAAAACAGTCCCCAAAACATTTCCTCTTTCACCAATTTATTGTAAGAAAAAAAATAAAGGGGTCCCACGACGACTCTGGACCGTCTAGAATATGGGGGGGAGACACTCAGGGAACATATCCCCCATTTTCTAGGAGTGCGGACCATCCATGTGAGGAGTGTGGGTGCAATGAATCTGCACTCACTCTTCTCGGGTCAACAGCAGCAGAGTCCATGTCGTAATGGTTGCTACCAAAGCTGCAATGCCCTGCTCATGAGGTAAGGGCATGCCTAATCAGGAGAACTACTGTAGAGGAAGCTCTGCTCACTGGTATATAGGTGCTCAGAGGTAATAATAGATAAAATTAGTGAGTAACCTCGGCACTCTAAATCTCCCAGACTAAGTCAGTAAGTCACAACAGATAGTAATGCAAAATCACTCTTTATTGGTCCGTATTAAGAAAAAAAAAATTTTCATAAGCATATATGTTTTTGTCCAAAACAAGTTACAAATGACGTTTCGGCCTGAGCCTTCGTCAGATTGGACTTATCTGCATGTAATTATGAAAAATGACAATAATCAGTATCACAGAAGAGTGAGAGAACAATAACATAAACTCGAACAATGTAGAGGTACAATTGGGATGCAGCAAAAAAATTGCAACACAGCAAGAAATGAAACACATGATACAAATGTCCTAATACAGTACAAGGACAATATAGTAATGACAAATATGGGGTCAGAGTAGACTTAGACAGCTCTGGTACGAAAGAGATGTCAATCATAAAGTAACATGTGCAGTAGGTGTAGAGCTACAGTATGCATGGCAGAGCTAATGGGTAGACCGACCATAGAAAAAGAATGGAGAAAAAGTGGAGAAAAAGTGGAGAAAAAAATGGAGAAAAAATGGAGAAAAAGTGGAGAAAAAGTGGAGAAAAAGTGGAGAAAAAGTGGAGAAAAAAATGGAGAAAAAGTGGAGAAAAAGTGGAGAAAAAGTGGAGAATAAGTGGAGAAAAAATGGAGAATAAGTGGAGAAAAAGTGGAGAAAAAGTGGAGAAAAAAATGGAGAAAAAAATGGAGAAAAAGTGGAGAATAAGTGGAGAAAAAGTGGAGAAAAAGTGGAGAAAAAAATGGAGAAAAAGTGGAGAAAAAGTGGAGAAAAAGTGGAGAAAAAGTGGAGAAAAAAATGGAGAAAAAAATGGAGAAAAAAATGGAGAAAAAGTGGAGAATAAGTGGAGAATAAGTGGAGAATAAGTGGAGAAAAAGTGGAGAAAAAGTGGAGAAAAAAATGGAGAAGAAGTGGAGAAAAAGTGGAGAAAAAGTGGAGAAAAAAATGGAGAAAAAGTGGAGAATAAGTGGAGAAAAAATGGAGAATAAGTGGAGAAAAAGTGGAGAAAAAGTGGAGAAAAAAATGGAGAAAAAAATGGAGAAAAAGTGGAGAATAAGTGGAGAAAAAGTGGAGAAAAAGTGGAGAAAAAAATGGAGAAAAAGTGGAGAAAAAGTGGAGAAAAAGTGGAGAAAAAGTGGAGAAAAAAATGGAGAAAAAAATGGAGAAAAAAATGGAGAAAAAGTGGAGAATAAGTGGAGAATAAGTGGAGAATAAGTGGAGAAAAAGTGGAGAAAAAGTGGAGAAAAAAATGGAGAAGAAGTGGAGAAAAAGTGGAGAAAAAGTGGAGAAAAAGTAGAGAAAAAAATGGAGAAAAAAATGGAGAAAAAGTGGAGAAAAAGTGGAGAATAAGTGGAGAAAAAGTGGAGAAAAAGTGGAGAAAAAGTGGAGAAAAAAATGGAGAAAAAGTGGAGAAAAAGTGGAGAAAAAGTGGAGAAAAAAATGGAGAAAAAATGGAGAATAAGTGGAGAAAAAGTGGAGAAAAAGTGGAGAATAAGTGGAGAAAAAAATGGAGAATAAGTGGAGAATAAGTGGAGAGAAAGTGGAGGAAAAAGTGGAGAAAAAGTGGAGAAAAAGTGGAGAATAAGTGGAGAAAAAAATGGAGAAAAAAAATGGAGAAAAAGTGGAGAAAAAGTGGAGAAAAAAATGGAGAAAAAGTGGAGAAAAAGTGGAGAAAAAGTGGAGAATAAGTGGAGAAAAAAATGGAGAATAAGTGGAGAAAAAGTGGAGAAAAAAATGGAGAAAAAGTGGAGAAAAAGTGGAGAATAAGTGGAGAAAAAGTGGAGAAAAAGTGGAGAAAAAAATGGAGAAAAAGTGGAGAAAAAGTGGAGAAAAAGTGGAGAAAAAGTGGAGAAAAAAATAGAGAAAAAAATGGAGAAAAAGTGGAGAAAAAATGGAGAAAAAAATGGAGAAAAAGTGGAGAAAAAGTGGAGAAAAAAATGGAGAAAAAGTGGAGAAAAAGTGGAGAAAAAGTGGAGAAAAAAATGGAGAAAAAAATAGAGAAAAAAATGGAGAAAAAGTGGAGAAAAAAATGGAGAAAAAGTGGAGAAAAAGTGGATAATAATAGATAAAATTAGTGAGTAACCTCGGCACTCTAAATCTCCCAGACTAAGTCAGTAAGTCACAACGGATAGTAATGCAAAATCACTCTTTATTGGTCCGTATTAAGAAAAAAAAAATTTTCATAAGCATATATGTTTTTGTCCAAAACAAGTTACAAATGACGTTTCGGCCTGAGCCTTCGTCAGATTGGACTTATCTGCATGTAATTATGAAAAATGACAATAATCAGTATCACATAAGAGTGAGAGAACAATAACATAAACTCGAACAATGTAGAGGTACAATTGGGATGCAGCAAAAAAATTGCAACACAGCAAGAAATGAAACACATGATACAAATGTCCTAATGCAGTACAAGGACAATATAGTAATGACAAATATGGGGTCAGAGTAGACTTAGACAGCTCTGGTACGAAAGAGATGTCAATCATAAAGTAACATGTGCAGTAGGTGTAGAGCTACAGTATGCATGGCAGAGCTAATGGGTAGACCGACCATAGAAAAAGAATGGAGAAAAAGTGGAGAAAAAGTGGAGAAAAAAATGGAGAAAAAATGGAGAAAAAGTGGAGAATAAGTGGAGAAAAAGTGGAGAAAAAGTGGAGAAAAAGTGGAGAAAAAGGGGAGAAAAAAATGGAGAAAAAGTGGAGAAAAAGTGGAGAAAAAGTGGAGAAAAAATGGAGAATAAGTGGAGAAAAAGTGGAGAAAAAGTGGAGAAAAAAATGGAGAAAAAAATGGAGAAAAAGTGGAGAAAAAGTGGAGAAAAAAATGGAGAAAAAGTGGAGAAAAAGTGGAGAAAAAGTGGAGAAAAAGTGGAGAAAAAAAATGGAGAAAGAGTGGAGAAAAAGTGGAGAAAAAGTGGAGAAAAAAATGGAGAAAAAGTGGAGAAAAAGTGGAGAAAAAGTGGAGAAAAAAATGGAGAAAAAAATGGAGAAAAAGTGGAGAAAAAGTGGAGAATAAGTGGAGAAAAAGTGGAGAAAAAGTGGAGAAAAAAATGGAGAAAAAGTGGAGAAAAAGTGGAGAAAAAGTGGAGAAAAAGTGGAGAAAAAGTGGAGAAAAAAATGGAGAAAAAAATGGAGAAAAAAATGGAGAAAAAGTGGAGAATAAGTGGAGAATAAGTGGAGAAAAAGTGGAGAAAAAGTGGAGAAAAAAATGGAGAAAAAGTGGAGAAAAAGTGGAGAAAAAGTGGAGAAAAAGTAGAGAAAAAAATGGAGAAAAAAATGGAGAAAAAGTGGAGAAAAAGTGGAGAATAAGTGGAGAAAAAGTGGAGAAAAAGTGGAGAAAAAGTGTAGAAAAAATGGAGAAAAAGTGGAGAAAAAGTGGAGAAAAAGTGGAGAAAAAGTGGAGAAAAAAATGGAGAAAAAATGGAGAAAAAGTGGAGAAAAAGTGGAGAATAAGTGGAGAAAAAATGGAGAATAGGTGGAGAATAAGTGGAGAAAAAGTGGAGGAAAAAGTGGAGAAAAAGTGGAGAAAAAGTGGAGAATAAGTGGAGAAAAAAATGGAGAAAAAGTGGAGAAAAAGTGGAGAAAAAAATGGAGAAAAAGTGGAGAAAAAGTGGAGAATAAGTGGAGAAAAAAATGGAGAATAAGTGGAGAAAAAGTGGAGAAAAAGTGGAGAAAAAGTGGAGAAAAAAATGGAGAAAAAAATGGAGAAAAAGTGGAGAAAAAGTGGAGAATAAGTGGAGAAAAGGTGGAGAAAAAGTGGAGAAAAAAATGGAGAAAAAGTGGAGAAAAAGTGGAGAAAAAGTGGAGAAAAAGTGGAGAAAAAAATAGAGAAAAAAATGGAGAAAAAGTGGAGAAAAAATGGAGAAAAAAATGGAGAAAAAGTGGAGAAAAAGTGGAGAAAAAGTGGAGAAAAAAATGGAGAAAAAGTGGAGAAAAAGTGGAGAAAAAGTGGAGAATAAGTGGAGAAAAAAATGGAGAATAAGTGGAGAAAAAGTGGAGAAAAAGTGGAGAAAAAAATGGAGAAAAAAATGGAGAAAAAAATGGAGAAAAAGTGGAGAAAAAGTGGAGAATAAGTGGAGAAAAAGTGGAGAAAAAAATGGAGAAAAAGTGGAGAAAAAGTGGAGAAAAAGTGGAGAAAAAGTGGAGAAAAAGTGGAGAAAAAGTGGAGAAAAAAATGGAGAAAAAGAGGAGAATAAGTGGAGAATAAGTGGAGAAAAAGTGGAGAAAAAGTGGAGAAAAAAATGGAGAAAAAGTGGAGAAAAAGTGGAGAAAAAGTGGAGAAAAAGTAGAGAAAAAAATGGAGAAAAAAATGGAGAAAAAGTGGAGAAAAAGTGGAGAATAAGTGGAGAAAAAGTGGAGAAAAAGTGGAGAAAAAAATGGAGAAAAAGTGGAGAAAAAGTGGAGAAAAAGTGGAGAAAAAGTGGAGAAAAAGTGGAGAAAAAGTGGAGAAAAAAATGGAGAAAAAATGGAGAAAAAGTGGAGAAAAAGTGGAGAAAAAGTGGAGAATAAGTGGAGAAAAAATGGAGAATAAGTGGAGAATAAGTGGAGAAAAAGTGGAGGAAAAAGTGGAGAAAAAGTGGAGAAAAAGTGGAGAATAAGTGGAGCACCCTTTGGTGCCTTTCATGTGGCACTAAGGGGTGCTTAGCTTTGTATTTAGCCAAAAAAATGAAAAAAAAAATGACGTAGGGTTCCCCCTAGTTTTGTAGCCAGCTAGGGTAAAGCAGACGGCTGCAGCCTGCAGACCACAGCTGGCAACCTCACCTTGGCTGGTAATCCAAAACTGAGGGCACCCAACGCTGTTATTTTAAATTAAATAAATAATTAAAAAAAACACGTAGGGGTCCCCCAAAATTGGATCACCAGCCAAGGTAAAGCAGACAGCTGGGGCCTGATATTCTCAGACTAGGGAGGTCCATGGTTATTGGACTCTCCCCAGCCTAAAAATAGCAGGCCGCAGCCGCCCCAGAAGTGGCGCATCCATTAGATGCGCCAATGCTGGTGCTTCGCCCGCCTCTCATCCCGCGCCCTGGTGCGGTGGCAAACGGGGTAATATATGGGGTTAATACCAGATGTGTAATGTCACCTGGCATCAAGCCCTGGGGTTGGTGAGGTCAGGCGTCTATCAGATACCCAACATCACCAACCCAGTCAGTAATAAAAAAAAATAGACGACAAACACATTTTTATTTGAAAAAACACTCCCCAATACATTCCCTCTTTAACCAATTTATTAGAATGAAAAACAAATCCAGGTCTGGTGGAATCCAAGGGGTTGCCATGACGATCCACACTGTCCCAGTCAATGAAGAGCAGGATGTTCCCCATTGGCTGGGAGAGCAGTGCAGTGACCTGAGCTAACATCAATGGGTCAGCCCAGGTCACTGCAGGCCATGACAAGTGCTGCTGTCAGCGAGGTACATTACCTGCGCTGATCTCCTGCACTGCTGACAGCCCCTGTCACTGAGTTCAATGACCGGCGTCTTCACACCAAGTATCGCGAGAGGCCCGTGACATCACCGCTAGTCAGTCTCGGGTCGGAAGCGAGAGGTGATGTGACAAGCGGCGGCCATGGAGGAAAGTGACAGCGCTGAGGTCGGGATGGCGGGACTTCATCACCGCAGGTAAGCCGAGCGGGACCGTGTGTGTGTGTGTGTGTGTATGCCGCGGGCAGGAGGGGGCGGAGCGAGCTGAGCGGGGAAGTGTGGGCTTCCTGCACGTAACTAAGATAAACATCGGGTTACTAACCAAAGCGCTTTGCTTGGATACCCGATGTTTATCTTGGTTACCAGCTTCTGGCAGGCTACCAGCGATGGCTCCTGCACACTGTAGCTGTAAAAAGCCCTGCTTTTTGCTGCTAGAACCGTTCTCGAACGTATCTAGAACTATCGAGCTTTTGCAAAAAGCTCGAGTTCTAGTTCGATCTCGAACAGCCCCAAAAATCACTCGAGCTTAGAACTGGAGAACCTCGAACCGCGAACCGCGCTCAACTCTACTCATCACCCTGAACACATCATCCCCACTGTCAAACATGGTGGTTTGGGCCTGCTTTTCTTCAGCAGGGACAGGGAAGATGGTTAAAATTGATAGGAAGATGGATGAAGCCAAAAACAGGACCATTCTTGAAGAAAACCTGTTGGAGTCTGCAAAAGACCTGAGACTGGGAGGGAGATTTGTCTTCCAACAAGACAATGATCCCAAATATAAAGCAAAATCTACAATGGAATGGTTCCTAAATAAACGTATCCAGGTGTTAGAATGGCCAAGTTACAGTCCAGACCTGAATCCAATTGAGAATCTGTGGAAAGAGCTGAAAACTGCTGTTCACAAACGCTCTCCATCCAACCTCACTCAGCTCCAGCTGTTTGCAAAGGAAGAATGGGCAAGAATTTCAGTCTCTCGATGTGCAAAACTGATAGACTCATACCCCAAGCGACTTGCAGCTGTAATGGCAGCAAAAGGTGGTGCTACAAAGTATTAACTTAAAGGGGATGACTAATATAGCACGCCCCAATTTTCTGTTATTTATTTTTAAAAAAAGTTTAAAATAAGCAATACATTTCTTTCAACTTTACAATTGTGTCCCACTTGTTGTTGATTCTTCACCAGAACATTAACATTTTTATTTTTATGTTTGAAGCCTGAAATGTGGGATAAGGTTGAAAAATTCAAGGGAGCCGAATACTTTCGTAACGCACTGTACTGTACATTATACAAGAATATATCACATTATCAATGCTTATCACAATACAGTACAATACGTTATGCTTCACATGACACAATATGCACAAAAGATTCAAGACATTATTCACACTACACAACAATGATGCGATTGGTGTCTTTAGGAGGTGTAACGCAATAGCAACTGTCCATCAATTTTACATATGTCCAGCCATCATTATAATAAATAGGGTCTTTCACATACGTTGCATGGTCCGGTCATCAGCCTGGATCTGTCTGAAGGCTACTTTACACACTGCGATATCGGTCCCGATATCGCTAGTGTGGGTACCCGCCCCCATCTGTTGCGCGACACGGGCAAATCGCTGCCCGTGCCGCACAACATCGCCCAGAGCCATCACACATACTTACCTGTCCGGCGACGTCGCTGTGACCGGCGAACCGCCTCCTTTCTAAGGGGGTGGTCCGTGCGGCGTCACAGCGACGTCACTGAAGCGTCACTGAACCGCCGCCCAATAGCAGCAGAAGGGCGGAGATGAGCGGGACGTAACATCCCGCCCACCTCCTTCCTTCTGCATAGCAGCCGGGAGGCAAGTAAGGGGAGCTTCCTCGTTCCTGCGGCGTCACACGCAGCGATGTGTGCTGCCGCAGGAACGAGGAACAACTTCGTTACTGCTGCAGTAACGATTTTTAAGAATTGACCCCCATGTCGCCGATTAGCGATTTTGCACGTTTTTGCAACGATGCAAAATCGCTTATCGGTGTCACACGCAACGGCATCGCTAATGTGGCCGGATGTGCGTCACAAATTCCGTGACCCCAACGACTCCGCATTAGCGATGTCGCAGCGTGTAAAGCCCGCTTTAGTGCAGATACCAGGTGATATTGGGCAATGGAAGATGTGGAGGCAGATGAATTGAAGGGAACAGATTGTGAGTAAAATTTATACAGGGGAATAGTGGAATGTCAGGCTAGTGAGGAGGTGGTAGGCCTGTCTAAAGAAATGTGTTTTAACGCTTATTGGCTAGGAATAAGTCAAAATGTACATAATGTATATTATTTAATATAAATTGTTCAGAATCTGGATAATATTCTGGATCACTCTTAGCCGCATACCACATATATTGCATAGTCTTCCATTATTGGCCAAAACTTGTTGCTCAGGTTCTTTGTTGAGCCTTCCATTCATTTCCTCATGTTAGCTAAATTATATCTTAAATTAAATTAACTTCTTTTGTCCCCATGGGAAAAAAAAATGGACGAGGAGAAAATAAGCTTCTTTTCTTCAACATGGTTGTCTGGACTCTGAATGTGTCACATTAATAAACTGTAACCTGAGATCCTTTCGCATAAGATCTGCAGGGTCCTCCAGGCCTCCAATTGTTTTGCTAATCAAGATTATTGCTACCATTGAGATGTTGAAGTATAGCCAAACTGACAAAAAAAAATCAGCTTCCCATGAGATAGTTCTGTATATTTAGTCAGGGTGCCGACAGATATTAACATATAAATGAAGTCTGTCCCTTAATGGATACAGAAAATATGCAAACACACACACATACAAAACCTTATGCGCCGTAAATCAAGCAAACTTCTTTTCTCTACTATTCCATGCAAATCAACGGAAAAGGAGCAAAGAAGAAAAAAAAAGTGAAATTTGTACCAAACGATTTTATTTTAAATACTAGAGATAAAAAAACTCCCCCCCTGCTGATAGCAACAGGAGACTGATTATGCCTGGAGAAGTACAAATGGTAGAAAAAAAGCGGCACACCACCAAGTCAGCATGTCCTGTGCTCCGACATTCTGGAACACTCGTTTTCGGATGGATCTGAGGACACACAGACTAAAAGAGTTGTCTTTTACGTGAAGGTTGAACATCGGAATGTCGTATAAATTTGACCATAAATGTTAAATTGTAAAGAGGTAATTTTGATATTTTTGCTTATTCCATCTCTCCGATGTCAGGTTGTACCATATTTCTATATTATAATTATTTAATAAAAGTGAATTAAGGGTAAACTACATAATATTATATATTGAAAATATATTATTTAATGCAGGATCACACACAGACAGAAGAGGGTCACCGATTTAAGTGACACACCCCAGCAGGGCCTGTTTTGGGGGATACCCGGAACCGGACTGGTTTTGTCCTGGGATGACACGGTGGCAGGGCCCGAGTCCATGACCCTTGTGGTGTCGTTTAAATGAAGAGTGGGGGACTATATTTACATGGGATGATGATTTGTGATGCCAACTGTGGTATTCGGCCAAATATGGCCAACGCTGCTTAGATGGGACTGCTGGGGCAGATGGTGACGCAGCTGAGATGGTACAGCTCCCCACAGGTGGAGCTGGGACCTCAGGGCAACAGTAGGCAGTTTTCAGCCAGTGGGATGTTTGAATAGCGCGGGGCTAGTGGTGCAGGCAATGAGTCCAGGACACAGCGGAATGCAGTCACAAGTTCATTACTCACAGTTGTCAGTTCCAGGTTATCACGGCCGGTCAAATACTGGCCTTGGAGTTCTGAGTCCTGCGGTGATGGAATCCAGTCGAGCTCCAGGTAATTTGGAGCACAAGATCGGTGTATCTTTCTGTGTCCCTTGTCTGGTCATCTTCCTACGCTAGCTTCACCCTCTTGCCCTGCGTCTCACACATAGTGCCCTGATCGGGTGTCCGCGGACCCTGTTTTGGGAGGCTTTGCTGCCTAATTCCCTGGCCCTCTGTGGTCACTTTTTCAGTGAATTTGCATGTGGTTGTGGTTTTGGCACATGAAGTTACCTCAATCTCCGGTTTTGCTAGCTGAGCCTGGTTGTTCCCCACTAGTCTAGGGGCTGGTCCTCTTTGTGGCCAAGTCCCTCCGCACCGATGTGTCAGATGTATATGCGAGCCCATGGGTGTCTCTCTCACTTCCTGTGGCTCTAGAACCCCTTCTTCCTTTTCTTTCTTCCTTGTCCTAGGACGACCTCGCCTGCTCCAGTCCCCAGGACTTCTCCCCTCCGCTTCCTCCTTCGTTCTTCTCCTAACTCCAACTACTGTAGTTTCACTTTCTGCACTCCGTTCTAAGTTTCCACCCACTAACTAACTCCACCTCCAGACTGGGTCCGGGACTGTGCTGTCTCTAAGGTGCAACTCACCCTAACAATGACCTGATGGAGAGTGTGTGTGTACTGTGGTATGTGTGTTCTTTCTTACCAGAGATGGGGTTCCACACCTCTGGCTGAGGTGCAGTACCTCTGTGGCGACTGGACCCTCAGGGGCGCCACACTAGAACAATATATTGGCCCTTGAAAGCCCAAAAAGTCATCATAATACACAATTCCACCTGCTTTGTAGGTGGTCATGGCCTTCTAACCACTTGGGTCCCAGGTTGCACCAATAGCATGTCAGGATTTAATTTAATATATAAAACTACAAATTCTTAGATAACAACATCAATTCCTTGGTAATATTCACAAGTAATAAAATGTTAGTAGTAAAATTACATTTTATGCTTTGTTTTTTGAAACTTTCTCTTCTGTCTAACTTGAATCTTCCCCACTATGGATTGAAAAGACTTCTCCATTCATCTAGTAAATACATGTCTCCAAAAGTTCAGAGTGGGTTAAAAAAACCTCTCTTCATCAGTCTTTCACTGATCCATCTCCGACGCTTGCATGGGCCTAAGTTTCCCACCAGTCTCTACTTCCTTGTGCAGTCTCAACACATGCAATACTTGGAAATGCCCACTCTGCAAATCACTTGACAATTGTTGGAGTCACCTCATCCATTGATGGAATGACTAGCATTTCCTGGCACTTCACTTCTATGCATTTGTCGCGGGCGGAGGAGGGGTCGCCGCGCTCTCCCACTGCTCGGGTCTGGCTGCCGCTGCGGCTGCTGCGGCCTGCTGCTGCTGCTCGGTGGCTCGAGCGATGGGCCGGATCCCGGGGACTCGAGCGGCGCTCCTCGCCCGTGAGTGAAAAGGGGATTGAGTGTTTTGGGATAGTTTATTGTCCGTGACGCCACCCACGGTTGTGGTGATTTGTTGACACCACCGCTGCTCTGTATGGGGATCCCGGGAGTGATGGTATGGAGCAGCTAGATGTTACCCTCCGTGGGTAGGGGGTTGGTTGTCCCGGGGCCCAGTGATGCGGTGGGTGATGCAGGGCCTGGTGGGGTGCAGGGACGCGGGGGCAGCGCTGCGCCGCACGGCACCGTGGCACCCACTCAGCCTGAGACAATGACACAGTTCTCGGTAAAACACACGGCTGGAAAGATGGTTCCCACAGACGGCTGCACTTGCTTTTCCCCAGTAGTTGACAGTGACGGTCCCTTTTCCTGCACCTAAGATGATGATGGTTGCGATGGGTTCCCACCGGTAACCCGCTCCCCGGCTTGGATATGGGCCGGAGGAGCCCTACTTTGCCCGCAGGCGCTGGCCCTGAGAAACTGGTGCCCTGGCGGTGGCGGTGTCTCTCTGTAACGGTTGGACTGTTGCCTTCAATCGGGACTTGCTTGTTGGGAGACCCAGAGGTCCCCTTCACTAATGGATTTGGCAAATTCACGGCGACTCCTAGCCTTGCCGGGATCCGAAAGGCCCCTGCCACTGGTGCTGACTGCTCTTCGTATACCGCTCCGGTACCGCCGGGCCACCACCCGTCCGCGGTACTTCCAGCAACCTTCAAGCAGTCACCCCTGCAGACAGTCACTGCCGTCTGCTGACCTTGCTGTCTCAGTCCGGGGCACACACCCGGACCAGCTTCAGGCTTTCTTAACTGTTCCTTTTTCTGTCACTCCTCTCACTGTCCTCCTTTACCACTTCCTTCTACTTCCTCTAACTTTTCTTATCTTCCTGGTTCTCCCGCCTCCAGGGCTGTGAACTCCTCGGTGGGCGGAGCCAACCACCTGGCCCACCCCCCTGGTGTGGACATCAGCCCCTGGAGGAAGGCAACAAGGATTTTAGGTTAGCCTTGGTGTTCCTAACTGGGGTGTAGGGTGTGGTGGTGTTATGACCTGTGACCCCTGGCTGGCCCAGGGCGTTACATTCCCCCTTAGCAAAATGCAGACCGTCCGCGGGCTGCCCGTCCAACACCGGTTTTATTTTCTGAAAATATATAAAAGAAAAGGTAACATAATACAACTTATGGCATCATCCCACATCGGGAGGTTTGGTACTTAAACGTTGCTAAACATTTTAAACGGTTGCGGCTGCCGCTCTCTCCCACCCAAGTAACCTGGCCCTGATGCTGCCCCTAAAACCCAGGCAGCACTCCTTGACCCCAGTCCAGCACAAGTTACCCGAGCGGGATCTGTCCTTCCCCTCCAGAGGGTAGCCACCGGTATCTGTGGTGGCTGGGCCCCAGCCTGCTCCACTGCGGGCCCTCCCTTCAACCTGCCTCTCCGGAGGCGGTTACGGTAGCTGCACAACATATTTATTTACAACCCACTTAACGTTTGTGGTTGCCCTGCGAGTTCTCGAGCCTGTTCATAGGAGTTCCTATGCAAACAACTTTTCAAGCGGTCCCCACGGGGACAACGGTGATGGCAACGGCCAGTTTCCAATCACGGTAGACAATCAGGTCAATCTTCGGTAATCATTTTTCATTTTCAAAAACTTTTTCAAACACACACTTTTCAAAACACACATGCTTGTGGTCCCTATGGGGACGATGCAACGGTGCTCCACTGCCATTATTCAGAGTCCTCGATTTCACCTGAGGGAGGGGGCACGGCGCTCACACGGGACTCCTGGCTGCCCCTCAACTTAGCATCCAGCGCGAACCACCCCCTCTCCCCACAGTGCCGGGTGTACTGCACTATATCACCCGGCATCAGATTACGACCGGGGTGCTCCTCTGGCAGGTGAGCATTCACATCCCGCCGGGCTATAAACACTTCGGCCTCCAGGCCCGGTTCATATATAAATCCATAGCCCCGGCGGACATCAAACCGCCTCACCTGCCCTTCATACAGCGGGCCCCGGACCCGGAAGGTAGCTTGTCTCAGACTCTCCTTCTCCCGGATCGTACGGGCCACCATCTCCGCCTTCTTTCTCTCCCGTTCACCGATTTCCAGGCCCAACGGTACCGGCTCCCTGTCCCAGTATGGCGCTGCTGCGAGCTCCGGAGCACGGATCGGGCCCCGCAAGACCTGTTGGACATTGCCCACTGCTGGTACTCTGGGCGACAGGTCCCGCGGTGACTTGGCCTTAGACGCTGCTTTGCATCGGCAACCCGGCGCAACCTCAGCCGAGGTGTGGGGGATGGGCACAGGGGCTTTTCGCGGTTGGGCCTTCGGCACGGAGCGGGTCATCGGCTCCGGCTCGGGAACTTTCTCGGGGGACGCCACCGGTTCGGTTTTCGGGGCTTTCCAGGGCAGCACCTCCGGTCGACTACGGGCTCCAGCTGCAGGTCGATCCGCCTGGGCGGACATGCTGGGTATCGCTACCGGTTGTGGTGGTAGCGGGCCTCGTGGCGGGGTCATGGCTTCCGGGACGGGTGGCGAGGGAGGCAGCAGGGGGAGAGGGTTTGGACCGGGTCCCGCAGCCGCGATGACCGGCCCTTCGAGGGCATCGGAGCGTGGGTCACTCACCCTCCCTTTCTCCGCTTCCTCCTCGCGTCTCCGCACGGTCGCTATGACGTCCGCCATGTCAGTCTCCCACTCCTCCATGAGGAGCTGAATCTTGACCTGCAACCTTTGGTAGAGCTGCGCGGTCCGGATCTCCACCCACGCCGCGGTTCCAGGCGCGGGGGCTACGGTGCTGCAGGACGGCATGAACATGTTGCTGGCGGCCTCTCCCAGGAACAAGATGGCTGCAGGGTCCTGGCGTCCCTGCTTTTATAACCGCGCTCACATGCGGCCAGCCGCCATTCCGTCTCCCCTAGCCTCTTTCCGGCCCCTCCTCTATCGGGGCGGGGTTTTGGCCTTCGCGCCTCTACTACTCGAGAAGACGCTCGAGCGGGAACTCTTCGCGCCAAAGATGGTGACTTCTGAAATTTTCCGGCCGGATACCTCCGGCGGTAACAAGGCGCACCTCTACCCAACGGCAGAGCGGTAAGATCCTGTTCGTGACGCCAAGTTGTCGCGGGCGGAGGAGGGGACGCCGCGCTCTCCCACTGCTCGGGTCTGGCTGCCGCTGCGGCTGCTGCGGCCTGCTGCTGCTGCTCGGTGGCTCGAGCGATGGGTCGGATCCCGGGGACTCGAGCGGCGCTCCTCGCCCATGAATGAAAGGGGATTGGTTTTTGGGATTGTTTAATTGTCCGTGACGCCACCCACGGTTGTGGTGATTGTGTGGACACCACCGCTGCTCTGTATGGGGATCCCGGGAGCGGTGACAGGGAGCAGCAAAGTTGTTGGTTCTCCCCTTCCGTGGGTAGGGGGGTAGTTGTCCCGGGGCCCAGTGATGAGGAGGGTGATGCAGGGCTTGGTGGGGTGCAGGGACGCGGGGGCAGCGCTGTGCCGCACGGCACTGTGGTACTCACTCAGCCTGAGACGATGACACAGTTCTCGGTAAAACACACGGCTGGAAAGACGGTTCCCATTGACGGCTGCAGTTGCTATTCCCCAGTAGTTGACGGTGACGGTCCTTTTTTCTGCACCTAAGATGATATTGGTAACGATGGGTTCCCACCGGTAACCCGCTCCCCGGCTTGGATATGGGCCGGAGGAGCCCTACTTTGCCCGCAGGCACTGGCCCTGAGAAACTGGTGCCCTGGCGGTGGCGGTGTCTCTCTGTAACGGTTGGACTGTTGCCTTCAATCGGGACTTGCTTGTTGGGAGACCCAGAGGTCCCCTTCACTAACGGATTTGGCAAATTCACGGCGACTCCTAGCCTTGCCGGGATCCGAAAGGCCCCTGCCACTGGTGCTGACTGCTCTTCGTATACCGCTCCGGTACCGTCGGGCCACCACCCGTCCGCGGTCCTTCCAGCAACCTCCAAGCAGTCACCCCTGCAGAGAGTCACCGCCGTCTGCTGACCTTGCTGTCTCAGTCCGGGGCAAACACCCGGACCAGCTTTAGGCTTTCTTAACTGTTCCTTTTTCTGTCACTCCTCTCACTGTCCTCCTTTACCACTTCCTTCTACTTCCTCTAACTTTTCTTATCTGCCTGGTTCTCCCGCCTCCAGGGCTGTGAACTCCTCGGTGGGCGGAGCCAACCGCCTGGCCCACCCCCCTGGTGTGGACATCAGCCCCTGGAGGAAGACAACAAGGATTTTAGGTTAGCCTTGGTGTTCCTAACTGGGGTGTAGGGTGTGGTGGTGTTATGACCTGTGACCCCTGGCTGGCCCAGGGCGTCACACATTAAGAGGACTTCTGCATGCATTTAGTGAATACCTTTCTCTAAGAGTTCAGAATGGGTTAAAATAAACCAAACCTAAGCAACGCCTTTCATTGGTCTTTCACTGATCTATCTTCAACTTTTGCCTGGGCCTAAGTTTTCCACCAGTCTTTATGTCCTTGTATAGTCTCAAAACATGCAATGCTTGGAAATGCCCACTCTGCCAATGGTTGGAGCCACCTCATCTATTGATGGACTGAGTGGCGTATCCTAGGATTTCCTAACATTTCTCCTCTATGCATTCAAAGGACTTCTCCATCCATCTAGTAAATACATTTCTCCAAGTGTTCAAAATGGGCAAAAAAAAAAAAAAAACCCTGTCCTCAAAAGTCTTTCACTGATCCAGCTCCGACTCTTGTATGGGTCTAAGTTTCCCACCAGGTAGATGTAGAAACTTGGCACTCAAGATCAATGTGAATAGCATGGCAAACGGCATAGCTGGGTATGACACGGTGTCATACCAAGCTACACCACTTGCCACGCTACTATATTTTCTGAGGACCCTCTGCACAAACACTGATGAAGGTCTTTTGACCGAAACGTCTGTGCTTGTGCTACAAGTTCTTCACAATAAAAAACACTGTTCACATTGATCTTGAGTGCCAGGTTTCTACATCTACTTGAGACAGTTTTGGACCCTACTTGTGCAGCACCCTAGAAGTGCCATGTGTATCAAATCACTAAGTTTCCCACTAGTCTTTACTTCCTTGTGCAGTCTCAACAAGTGTAATGCTTGGAAATGCCCACTCTGCAAATCACTTGCCAATGGTTGGACCCACCTCATCCATTGATGGATTGAGGGTCATTTCCTAACATTTCCTGTGTGTGAAGATGAGAACAGGAAGTAGAAACCAGAATACGCCGAACAAGCACCACATATCAGACTTTGTGGCCAGCAGTGATGACCAGATTACGCTGGTCAAGCACCAAATGCCAGACTTCGTAGTCAAGCATCAAAGACCAGACTACTACAGTCAACTACCGCAGACTAAACTTCATTCCCAGAGCAGAATTCAAGTAAGCTGGGCTATTGCTTCCTGCTCTGCCATACAACACTAAGTAAGAAAAGTAATTTGCCAAAGTTGGACCTGTGGATGTCCATGTCCTAGATACATCCGTTTGTGGTGGCTCTTGGAGCAGTGACTCCAGCAGCAGTCCACTCCCTGTGAATCTCCCCAAAATTTTCTTAACAATTCTATCAAGGCTGACTGTGCACCTTTTTCTACCACACTTTTTCTTTCCACTCAACTTTCCATTAATTTGCTTGGATAGAGAACTCTGTGAACAGCCAGCTTGTTTAGCAATGACCTTTTGTGGCTTGCCCTCTTTGTGGAGTGTGTCAATGACTGCCTTCTGGACATCTGTCAAGTCAACAGTCTTCCCCATGATTGTGTAGCCTACTGAACCAGACTAAGGAACCATTGTAAACAGTTAGGAAGACTTTTCAGGTGTTTTGTGGTAATTATTCAAATTTTCTAAGATAATGACTTTTGGGTTTTCATTGGCTGTAAGTCGTAATCATCAAAATTAACAGAAATAAACACTCGAAATACATCACTCTCTTTGTAATGAATCTATACAATATATGTGTTTCCCTTTTGTATTGAATTACTGAAATAAATAAACTTTTTGAGGATATTCTAATTTATTGAGATACACTTGTATATATATTAAATCACTAGCATAGGAGTTTCTGTGACAACTGCAAGGGTGACACTGATGCTTCACTGATGGAAATACTGGACTGGAACCTTACCCCCACCTGAGCTGCCACCCCATCATCATCAGAGCTGCCACTTGGCCACCAATTTAACTGCTGCCTCACCACCACCAGAGCTGCCACCTTACCATTCCCTGAGCTGCCACCCCATCAATACTGGCGCTGAGACCTCACCACTAACGGAACTGCTGCCTCACCACCACTGGGGCTGCCAACTTGCCATTCCCTGAGCTGTCACCCCATCAACACTGGAACTGCCGCCTCACCACCACAGCAGCTTCCATCTTACCACCACCGAACCTGTTGCCTCACCACCACCTGAGCCAGAACCCCATCACCATGGGGCTGCCACTCCATCACCACCAGAGCTGCCATAAATTCCCCCAACCCATAATGTCATACTGTAGGATGTAAGCTCGCAAGCATAGGACCTTCTCCCCTCTGTACCAGTCAGTCATTGTTGTTTACAATAATTTATAGTTGTATTTATATATAACCCCTTCTCATGTAAAGCATTATGAAATCAATGGTTCTCTATAAATAAAAAATATATAACACATAAAATAGTAAATAATATTATTAACTTAAAATCATGCTGACATGTTCTCTTTAGAAATATAAAACAACTAAATCGCCCCTTTTCTCTCATGAAGAATGGAGAAATAGTAAAATGTCTAGAATTTAAAAAGCATATTTGGTATTGCTGAATCTGTAATACTTTGATCTATCAAAATATCATACTAATTACCTCCTATGGTAAATGCCACAAAAAAAAAAAATAATAATAATAATTTCCAACGCTCTCTAAAACAAAAAAAGGAATGCAAAGCAATCAATACTTTATACAGTATGTAACCCAAAATGTAATCAATAAAAAAAAATCAGCTCACCATGCAAAAAAAAAAAAAATTGCTTGTGAAAACTAGAGGGTTTGGTCTAAAAAAAAAAAAATCCCACAATTTTTATTTCTGATTAGTATATATCACATGCTAGTATTAATAATGTATAGGGTAAATGTGGTAAGTTTAGGCATGATAATAATAATAATAATAATAATAATAATAATAATAATAATAATAATAATAATAAAAATAATAATAAGCAGCTCCCTTATGGTAAACCAGCTTAAGCTTTAACTCAGTAAAAGACTTTACAAATAACAAGGGCTATTTCCTACAAAAAGAGCATCCACAGTAGAAATTAATAGGAACATCACTGACCAGGTCAACTTCAAAGGGAGAAACATGCCCTTGCTGTGTTTGTAGCAGTATGTGTCCACTTAAATTAGAAAGATCTAATTAATTTCTACAGTCAGCCACTTCCTGATACAGAGGTCCATGGGAGGCACATTATTTCAGAGATTAGCATGAATATAATCACCGAAGAGGATTGTCGAGATTGGCTTGGAACTTAGCTCTCACTGTAAAACACCAATCTATTTTTTTTTTTTTTATTTATTCATTCTTTTGTTTGTTTGTATTTGTTGTTTCTTATTTTTACATTTTAACATTTTACATATTAACACTATTTTTTCCCTTTCACTATTTTGTCCATTAGGAAAAGTCATTCAATACGGACTGAACTATATCTAGAAACTATGATTGTTATTATTATTGTTATTATTATTTATTATTATTATTGGGCCATTTATTCCATGGTGCTTTACAAAGTGGAAAGGGTATACATAAAAACAAGTAAAACAATCATGAACATTACAAAACAGACTGGTACAGGAGGAGAGAGGTCCCTGCCCGCGAGGGCTCACAGTCTACAGAAGATGAGTGAGGAGGTGTGCCGCCCCTGGTGCGGTCGAACCGCTCGGATCCGGGGTCTGCTGTGGCACAAGGGTCTCCGGACTCGGAGTCTCGCAGCCACTTCAAATGGAAAAGGGGGGTATGTACAGGGGATAACAGTTTGTGACGCCATCCATGGTTCGCGGTAAGGGGAGTACCGCCGCTGTCGATGGGAATACCCGGGGGCAATGGAGTGGGGGAAGCCAAATGACGTTCCCGGGACTCTGGATGTAGATGCTGTAGGGAAGAACAGTGCTGGTTGGAAGCAGGGGAGGACCATGTACTCACTCAGGCAGGGTTAGTGGTGATGCGACCGCAAAGCAGACTCTGACACAAGGGTAAACCAAGTCTCCGGGTGCCAGTGCCTCTCTGGGGGAGCTCGTCCGGGAATCCGCTACCTTTGATGTTGCGGGTGCTCGGTATGTACCTTGCCTTTATGCACTATTGTTAGATGTTCTGAGTGACCCCTCGGCCTGAAGCCCTCAGGGTCCTGCTCCCTACACTTGGGTATAGGAGCTGTGCTCTCGATGGCTGACACTTGGGATTTCAGTGGGCTGCATGGGTTGGAAAGCCCTATCCCCCTTGTTGTGTTGATGTCTTCGATCTCTGAGCTCTTGGGGACAGTTCATAGAGATACTATCCTCCACAGGTTAATTATCAGGTTGCGTGAAGCTACTCCCTGATCTAGGGTCCAGTACCCCGCCGTGCTCGGTACAGATTCGGTTACTAGGTACTCCGGTGCCAACTGTTCTCCAAAACTAAGTCTGACTTCTTTCTCTAATACCCTGCGACCGGGTCTCTGAATCCTCTGGTCCCAGACCACCGTCTGCGACCTAGCCAATTTCTCCCAGGGAACTCCAACTCCCCTAGCTCCTCACTCTCTGAGGGCTACCACTCAACTGACTCAAGTCCCTCCCACCAGTCTGTCTGACCCATAGGCGGGTGGCCCTATTCCAGCTAGACCACCCACTGGCGTGCCTGACAGGGTGTGGTGTAAGGTGACTAGGGTTTGAATGCTCATGGAGCAACATTAAAGTTTAGATCCCAGAACTATGGAGAGTGGGTTCTGCACCAGGAAGAAAAGAGGGTGCAGTTCCCTGTGTCACCCTGACTAGTTCAGGGGTGTCACAGATACAGTAGGTGAGGACAGAGCTGGTTGCGCAGTAGTGTACTGGACTGAGTGTTACTGTACGTTGTAGGCTTGTCGGAAGAGGTGGGTCTTCAGGTTCCTCTTGAAGCTTTCACCACCAAATAAATCAACAAACTTCTCAGCCTGGGTAGTATACAACTAAAACTTAGTTTTTAATTAATTTGTTAAAAAAGCTATATTAAAAACACACACAACATGAAAGACAGACAAAAAAAATCGCTCATTAGCTCTGATTCAGTATAACCCAAACGCTGATGCCTATTGGAAGACTAGTGATTACTCATCAAAATTGAAGTGACAATGGGTCAATAATTAGGTTTGGCAAGTCCACTGTCCGATTAAGAGAACTGAATAATGGAGAATTGGAACAATCTCACCAATATGCAGGCGTTGTGTAGATGTCCCATGCGAAGGGGATCCATTCCTTGAAATTCAGAAAATGATTGAGAAGCTAGTGATGAAACCACACAATACCCTCTCAGTGGACCACCATGCTAAAGAGGCTCCCTATACACGCTCTCTATGCATTTCGTCTAATGCTCATCAGGAGAGGAAGGGAATTCAGCCAGTCAGGCTATATAATGGCACTGGTTGCACCTGCAGCATTCATGCCATGCCAGGGATACCAATTTTGATGAGTAATCACTAGTCTTCCAATAGGCATTGGCGTTTGGGTTATACTGAATCAGAGCTCTAACAAGTGATTATTTTTGTCTGTCTTTCATGTTGTGTGTGTTTTTAATATAGGTTTTTTAACAATTAATTAAAAGCTAAGTTTTAGTTGTACACTACCCAGGCTGAGAAGTCCATTATGAAAAGTCACCAATCTTTGCAAATCATTTTATTAGGGTATTTTAATTCATTCCTTTAAAAAAACACATGAAAGTGGCTTCCAAACCTCGTCTTGTCCCCAGACTGTTTTCCTGCTTTCAGTGGCTTTGATATCTGAATTTACTCATTTGGAGTTCTCCAAGAGTTGTGCTTAGGCCTCACTCCCACTTGCATATAAATTGGACGAGTGCAAAGAGAGAAAAAATTGCAATGCATTTGCAATAATGTTATTCAATGAGGTAATGTTCATTTGAAAGTTTTTTTCTCAGCTACAGTTGGGCTGAGCAAAAAATTGCAGCATGCTGTGTACAGTTGTGTTTATGGCACTCATTGATGCAAGTCAATGGATGGGACAAAAAATGGGACAGCACACAAACCATCCATACATCGACAGAGTTTTGTGCAAAAATCTCAAAGAAAAAATATATAAAGCTATAGATAAATGGCAGAAGATATTAGATAGATACAGGGGGATCTCAATAAATTAGGATATCATCAGAAAGTGAATTTATTTCAGTAATGCAATACAAAAAGGGAAACGCATATATATAGAGTCATTACACACAGAAGGATCTATTCCTATATATTACATAGTCATTGCACACAGAGGGATCTATTCCTATATATTATATAGAGTCATTACACACAGAGGAGTCTATTTTTATATATTATATATAGTCATTACACACAGAGTGATCTATTCCTATATATTATATAGAGTCATTACACACAGAAGGATCTATTCCTATATATTACATAGTCATTGCACACAGAGTGATCTATTCCTATATATTATATAGAGTCATTACACACAGAGGAGTCTATTTTTATATATTATATAGAGTCATTACACACAGAGTGATCTATTTCTATATATTATATAGAGTCATTACACACCGAGGGATCTATTTCTATATATTACATAGAGTCATTACACAGAGGGATCTATTTATATATATTATATAGTCATTATGTGTCGCCCAGGAATAGGGGGTACTCAGATCCGGGACAAGGGGTCGCTTCTGAAAGTATCACGGTGGTGTGACCCGGTCTGTGATCCCAGGCACCACAACAAAAGTGTGATTATATACAGGGGAGATTTGGTAGTCTATGTTCCGTGACGCCTCCCGTGGTGTGCGGTGAGGTAATGGAGCACCGCCGCTGCCGGTCACAGGATCCCGGGGATGGTAATGGGCAGCAAGGTGGTGATTTTCCTTCCACGGGTAGGGTGTTGATGTCCCGGGACCCCGGTGTGATGGATGGGGGAGTAACGGGTGCAGTCCACGGCTTGGACCGGGTGGTGCAGGAGCACTCACAGTATAAGACAATAACTGACACGAGTCCAAGAATTAACCAAGTTGCTGGTAACTGGTGCCCACGGCTGCTGTGAGGATGGGTCCCACACCCGTGTGTGTAATTCAGGTGTTTTTCTCCTGCCTGGTGTCTGTGTCTGTGTCTTCTCCATACACAGGTCCGGACTGGGTCCCGACAGTCAGCACCGGGGGGGGCACTACCCTCTCCTGGTCCAATTCGGGTCCTACAATTTATTCTGAGCCAAATAATTTAGAAGTACATTGGTAGAAAACTAAAGAAAAAACTTCTAAAATACACAATTTTTATTAATTCAGTATTAAAAAGGGAGAAGAAAAAATCCCAACATCTAAGTCAAATAATTACAGATAAAAATCAGATATCCAAAAAGAACAAGGGAGGGGCCTGACCCTTATATCGCCCTAAGCTCACCCCTTCCTTGCCACGGAGGTTGGCACCCTAAAGCCTGCGCATTTGGCGCTCCCGCTCAGCGAAGACTATCCCTTCAGGCCCTGGAGTGACCCTAGCAGATGTGAAGGTAATAGTACTAGCAAGGATAAAAATTCAAACAATGAACCAAATCAGATCTAATATAGATAATACAAATTATTATTATTATTATTATTATTATTTATTATTATTTATTATTATAGCGCCATTTATTCCATGGCGCTTTACAAGTGAAAGGGTATACGTACAACAATCATTAACAGTACATAACAGACTGGTACAGGAGGAGAGAGGACCCTGCCCGCGAGGGCTCACAGTCTACAGGGAATGGGTGATGGTACGATAGGTGAGGACAGAGCTGGTTGCGCAGTGGTCTACTGGACTGAGGGCTATTGCAGGTTGTAGGCTTGTTGGAAGAGATGGGTCTTGAGGTTCCTCTTGAAGCTTTCCACGGTAGGGGAGAGTCTGATGTGCTGAGGTAGAGCGTTCCAGAGTAGGGGGGATGCACGGGAGAAATCTTGTACGCGATTGTGGGAAGAGGAGATAAGGGAGGGGCAGAGAAGGAGATCTTGTGAGGATCTGAGGTTGCGTGCAGGTAGGTACCGGGAGACTAGGTCACAGATGTAGGGAGGAGACAGGTTGTGCATGGCTTTGTATGTCATGGTTAGTGTTTTGAACTGGAGTCGTTGGGTGATGGGAAGCCAGTGAAGGGATTGGCAGAGTGGCGAGGCTGGGGAGTAGCGAGGGGAGAGGTGGATTAGGCGGGCCGCAGAGTTTAGGATAGATTGGAGGGGTGCAAGAGTGTTGGAAGGGAGGCCAGAGAGCAGGAGGTTGCAGTAGTCGAGGCGGGAGATGATGAGGGCATGCACTAATGTTTTTGCTGATTCTTGGTTAAGGAAAGCACGGATCCGGGAGATGTTTTTGAGTTGTAATCGGCATGAGGTGAAGAGGGCTTGGATGTGTGGCTTGAAGGATAGAGCAGAGTCGAGGGTCACTCCAAGGCAACGAGCTTGTGAGACTGGGGAGAGTAAGCAACCATCGAGTTTGATGGAAAGGCTTGTTGGAGGAGATGAGTGAGGAGGAGGAAAGACAATGAATTCTGTTTTGTCCATGTTAAGTTTTAGGAATCGCGCAGAGAAGAAGGATGAAATAGCAGACAGACATTGTGGGATTCTGGTTAGTAGAAATATACTATAGCCAATATAATTCAATTGGAAACAGAGTGGGGTACAATGACCCAAAAACCACTCAGTTATATACCAGCGGCTCCTAACGGAAACCACACTATATTAGATCTGATTTGGTTCATTGTTGGAATTTTTATCCTTGCTAGTACTATTACCTTCACATCTGCTAGGGTCACTCCAGGGCCTGAAGGGATAGTCTTCGTTGAGCGGGAGCACCAAATGCGCAGGCTTTAGGGTGCCAACCTCCGCGGCAAGGAAGGGGTGAGCTTAGGGCGATATAAGGGTCAGGCCCCTCCCTTGTACTTTTTGGATATCTGATTTTATCTGTAATTATTTGACTTAGATGTTGGGATTTTTTCTTCTCCTTTTTTAATACTGACTTAATAAAAATTGTGTATTTTAGGAGTTTTTTCTTTAGTTTTCTTCAGGTCCTACAAGCGGCTGGCCTATTCCTGAGGCCCTCACTACCACTTCTACTAGCTCCCACCAGAGCTGCTTCCAGACTTCTCCCTTCCAGCAGACTGACTGAAACTAAACTCTGCTCTCTCCAAGCTCCTCTCTCAGCCTCCCGTTTTCCTGAGGAGGGGGCGAGTGGGGCCTGATTGGCTGGTGTGTATTGGTGTGGGAAACTCCCCAAGGGAGAGTGAGCTCTGCACCATAAAGATGGATGCAGACCTCTGTGACACCCTGGTTTTGCCAGGGCGGCACAATTACACACAGAGGGATCTATTCCTATATATTTTAGAGTCATTACACACAGAGGGATCTATTTATATATATTATATAGAGTCATTACACACAGAGGGATCTATTTCTATATATTACATAGAGTCATTACACAGAGGGATCTATTTATATATATATATTATATAGAGCCTTTACACACAGAGGGATTTATTCCTATAAATTATAAAGAGTCATTACACACAGAGGGATCTATTCAAGTGTTTATTTTTGTTAATGTTGGTGACTATGGCTTATATCCAGTGGCGTACCGTCAATAGAGGCAGACCACGCTTCTGCCATGGGGCCCTTGACGTGAAGGGGGCCCAGCCCCGGCTGCCCGCTGTGTGTGCGTTCTCAATTTCATACTTCCCAGCACCAGCGGGCTGCCCCGGGGAGGTCACCAAGCAGCTGGTTATAGCCGCTTGGAGCCCGCACTGCTCATACTGCTGCAACATCAATATGCAGACACTGCACACCGCGCGGCCTCTGTGAGAGATGCCAGGAGGAAGACAGCCAATCAAGAGAGGGGACAGAGCTTATTCAGGACAGCGCGGGAGATTGAAAGATGAAAAACACAGAGCATTAGCAGAGAGCATAATGAGCAGAGAGCAGAGAAAACAGAGCAACAAGGCAGAAGCAGTAGAATCAGCACAGCAAACAGAGAGCAGAGCACATAGAGAGAAGCAGATAGCAGAAGAACCAGAAAGAAAAGCAGAGGACAGGATCTGAACACAACCAGACCCACAGGAAGTGCAGCAGAGAGGCCGAAGCCACTAATATCTCTCACAGCACAGGAGCAGGTGAGCATTATATGTACAAATGTCTGTCTGTAACACCACAGAAACTGCCCTGCACTGTCACATCCCTGTGTGTATTCTCCCTGTACTGTGACATCACTGTGTTCACTACCTCTGTACTGTGACAGCACTGCATGTTACCCCTGTACTGTGACAGCACTGTATGTTACCCCTGTACTGTGACAGCACTGCATGTTACCCCTGTACCGTGACAGCACTGCATGTTACACCTGTACTGTGACAGCACTGTATGTTACCCCTGTACTGTGACAGCACTGCATCTTACCCCTGTACTGTGACAGCACTGTGTATTACCCCTGCACTGTGACAGCACTGCATGTTACCCCTGCACTGTGACATCACTGCATGTTACCCCTGCACTGTGACATCACTGCATGTTACCCCTGTACTGTGACAGCACTGCATGTTACCCCTGTACTGTGACAGCACTGTATGTTACCCCTGTACTGTGACAGCACTGCATGTTTCCCCTGTACTGTGACAGCACTGCATGTTACCCCTGTACTGTGACAGCACTGCATGTTACCCCTGTACTGTGACAGCACTGCATGTTTCCCCTGCACTGTGACAGCACTGCATGTTACCCCTGTACTGTGACAGCACTGTGTATTACCACTGCACTGTGACATCACTGCATGTTACCCCTGTACTGTGACAGCACTGCATATTACCCCTGTATTGTGACAGCACTGCATGTTACCCCTGTACTGTGACAGCACTGCATGTTACCCCTGTACTGTGACATCACTGCATGTTACCCCTGTACTGTGACAGCACTGCATGTTACCCCTGTACTGTGACAGCACTGCATGTTACCCCTGTACTGTGACAGCACTGCATGTTACCCCTGTATTGTGACAGCACTGCATGTTACCCCTGTACTGTGACAGCACTGTGTATTACCCCTGCATTGTGACAGCACTGCAGGTTACCCTTGCACTGTGACATCACTGCATGTTACCCCTGCACTTTGACAGCACTGCATGTTACCCCTGCACTGTGACATCACTGTATGTTACCCCTGTACTGTGACAGCACTGCATGTTACCCCTGTACTGTGACAGAACTGCATGTTACCCCTGTACTGTGACATCACTGCATGTTACCCCTGTACTGTGACAGAACTGCATGTTACCCATGTACTGTGACATTGCTGTATGTATATCCCTGTACTGTGACATCACTGTGTGCAATATCCCTGTACTGTGAGATCACTGCATGTTACCCCTGTACTGTGACATCACTGCATGTTTTCTCTGTACAATGACATCACTGCATGTTATCTCTGTACTGTACATCACTGTGTGTATATCCCTGTACTGTGACATCACTGTGTGTAATATCCCTGTCCTTTGACATCACTGAATGTTATCCCTGTACTGGGACATCACTGCATGTTATCTCTGTACTGTGACATCACTGTGTGTATTATCCCTGTACTGTGACATCACTGTGTGTATTATCCCTGCAGTGTGACATCACTGTGTGTATTATCCCTGTACTGTGACATCACTGTGTGTATTATCCCTGTACTGTGACATCACTGTGTGTATTATCCCTGTACTGTGACATCACTGTGTGTATTATCCCTGTACTGTGACATCACTGTGTGTATTATCCCTGTACTGTGACATCACTGTGTGTATTATCCCTGTACTGTGACAACACTGTGTGTATTATCCCTGTGCTGTGGCATCCCTGTGTGTATTATCCCTGTACTGTGACATCACTGTGTGTATTACCCCTGTACTGTGACATCACTGTGTCTATTATCCCTGTACTGTGACATCACTGTGTGTATTATCCCTGTGCTGTGACATCACTGTGTGTATTACCCCTGTACTGTGACATCACTGTGTGTATTATCCCTGCACTGTGACATCACTGTGTGTATTATCCCTGCAGTGTGACATCACTGTGTGTATTATCCCTGTACTGTGACATCACTGTGTGTATTATCCCTGTACTGTGACATCACTGTGTGTATTATCCCTGTACTGTGACATCACTGTGTGTATTATCCCTGTACTGTGACATCACTGTGTGTATTATCCCTGTACTGTGACATCACTGTGTGTATTATCCCTGTGCTGTGGCATCCCTGTGTGTATTATCCCTGTACTGTGACATCACTGTGTGTATTACCCCTGTACTGTGACATCACTGTGTCTATTATCCCTGTACTGTGACATCACTGTGTGTATTATCCCTGTGCTGTGACATCACTGTGTGTATTACCCCTGTACTGTGACATCACTGTGTGTATTATCCCTGCACTGTGACGTCACTGTGTGTATTATCCCTGCACTGTGAAATCACTGTGTGTATTATCCCTGTACTGTGACATCACTGTGTGTATTATCCCTGTACTGTGACAGCACTGTGTGTATTATCCCTGTACTGTGACAGCACTGCATGTTACCCCTGTACTGTGACATCACTGTGTGTATTACCCCTGTACTGTGACATCACTGTGTGCATTATCCCTGTACTGTAACATCACTGTGTGTATTATCCCTGCACTGTGACATCACTGTGTGTATTATCCCTGTACTGTGACAGCACTGCAAGTTACCCCTGTACTGTGACATCACTGTGTGCATTATCCCTGTACTGTAACATCACTGTGTGTATTATTCCTGTTCTGTGACATCACTGTGTGTATTATCCCTGTACTGTGACAGCACTGCATGTTACCCCTGTACTGTAACATCACTGTGTGTATTATCCCTGCACTGTGACATCACTGTGTGTATTATCCCTGCACTGTGACATCACTGTGTGTATTATCCCTGTACTGTGACATCACTGTGTGTATTATCCCTGTACTGTGACAGCACTGTGTGTATTATCCCTGTACTGTGACATCACTGTGTGCATTATCCCTGTACTGTGACATCACTGTGTGTATTATCCCTGCACTGTGACATCACTGTGTGCATTATCCCTGTACTGTGACAGCACTGCATATTACCCCTGTACTGTGACATCACTGTACCCTGTACTATGCAGAGTTTTACTATAACTTCTAAAGCTTTAAAAAGGGTCATAATCGTTACCATTATATGGGGGAGACAGATGTGAAAATTTATATTGTGTGTGCTGAAGGGCACGAAGGAGGACATCGCTACGTTAGGCCAAGTTCACACACTGCAGATTTTTTGGGGGGGGATTTGTGGTGTGAACCCACTGGTCTTGGTGCAGTGAGCTCTGCTTATTAACTGGATGGTGGCTGTATTCAGACTCTGTGGTGATAATATTTGGTCATGGTGTGGCGGCATTATTGTGCAATGTATAGTAGTATTATTGGTTTTGATATGGTGGGTGTTGTTTAGTAACACTATATAGAATGTGTTATCTGGTAATTGTATCACTATTTTGCTGATGCATTACTACCAAGAAATGTAGATATTTATAGATTTGTATAATTGAATTATTTTTATGGCGGCAGTAAATGTATCAGTAATTACTGTGAGGCACTTTCTAGGACTATTTTTTATTAATGTTTACTCTGGAGTTCTTTGGTTTGTTGGCTGCGGCGCATTCCACTGTTTGCAGGCGCTGCGGTGCTCAGGGAACGTCGGGCACTGTTACTTTGGCTGCTTTGGTTTGAAAATCCCAGACTCCTGAGTACTTTACTCCAACAAGACAGCGCTTTCAGAAATAAATCCAGAAGGGCAGGCTCTTTTTAATAACAAACATAGGACCAAGGAGAAATATGCATCTATATAGATATATATATATATATATATATATATATATATATATATATATATATACAGTGCCTACAAGTAGTATTCAACCCCCTGCAGATTTAGCAGGTTTACACATTCGGAATTACCTTGGCATTGTGACATTTGGACTGTAGATCAGCCTGGAAGTGTGAAATGCACTGCAGCAAAAAAGAATGTTATTTCTTTTTTTTTTTTTTTTTTTTTAATTGCGAAAAGTTTATTGAGAGGGTCATTTATTATTCAACCCCTCAAACCACAAGAATTCTGTTTGGTTCCCCTAAAGTATTAAGAAGTATTTCAGGCACAAAGAACAATGAGCTTCACATGTTTGGATTAATTATCTCTTTTTCCAGCCTTTTTTGACTAATTAAGACCCTCCCCAAACTTGTGAACAGCATCATACTTGGTCAACATGGGAAAGACAAAGGAGCATTCCAAGGCCATCAGAGACAAGATCGTGGAGGGTCACAAGGCTGGCAAGGAGTACAAAACCCTTTCCAAAGAGTTGGGCCTACCTGTCTCCACTGTTGGGAGCATCATCCGGAAGTGGAAGGCTTATGGAACTACTGTTAGCCTTCCACGGCCTGGACAGCCTTTGAAAGTTTCCACCCGTGCTGAGGCCAGGCTTGTCCGAAGAGTCAAGGCTAACCCAAGGACAACAAGGAAGGAGCTCCGGGAAGATCTCATGGCAGTGCGGACATTGGTTTCAGTCAATACCATAAGTAACGTACTCCACCGCAATGGTCTCCCTTCCAGACGAGCCCGTAAGGTACCTTTACTTTCAAAGCGTCATGTCAAGGTTCGTCTATAGTCTGCTCATGATCACTTGGAGGACTCTGAGACAGACTGGTTCAAGGTTCTCTGGTCTGATGAGACCAAGATCGAGATCTTTGGTGCCAACCACACACGTGATGTTTGGAGACTGGATGGCACTGCATACAACCCCAAGAATACCATCCCTACAGTCAAGCATAGTGGTGGCAGCATCATGCTGTGGGGCTGTTTCTCAGCCAAGGGGCCTGGCCATCTGGTCCGCATCCATGGGAAGATGGATAGCACGGCCTACCTGGAGATTTTGGCCAAGAACCTCTGCTCCTCCATCAAGGATCTTAAGATGGGTCGTCATTTCATCTTCCAACAAGACAACGACCCAAAGCACACAGCCAAGAAAACCAAGGCCTGGTTCAAGAGGGAAAAAATCAAGGTGTTGCAGTGGCCTAGTCAGTCTCCTGACCTTAACCCAATTGAAAACTTGTGGAAGGAGCTCAACATTAAAGTCCACATGAGACACCCAAAGAACCTAGATAACTTGGAGAAGATCTGCATGGAGGAGTGGGCCAAGATAACTCCAGAGACCTGTGCCGGCCTGATCAGGTCTTATAAAAGACGATTATTAGCTGTAATTGCAAACAAGGGTTATTCCACAAAATATTAAACCTAGGGGTTGAATAATAATTGACCCACACTTTTATGTTGAAAATCTATTAAAATTTAACTGAGCAACATAACTTGTTGGTTTGTAAGATTTATGCATCTGTTAATAAATCCTGCTCTTGTTTGAAGTTTGCAGGCTCTAACTTATTTGCATCTTATCAAACCTGCTAAATCTGCAGGGGGTTGAATACTACTTGTAGGCACTGTATATATATATATATATATATATATATATATATATAGGTAGACAGCACCTCATCAGATAATCCTGTAAGGAAAAATTCGTGCACCAAATTCTGTCCCAATAAATAGAATTTACTCAGGAGTCTGGACATATTTTGAGTAAAGAACCTGCATCTTTGGATTGGCCCCTGAAATATTACACCACTTGAGAAGGGGTACAACAAAATTGTTTCTTTCTTGGCTATGAGAGTCCTCTGGTCCAACTAGTCATCTGCGCATTGGCGAGATTTATTTTATGTGTCATCTCTATATATCCCCTGATGATCCCCTTTTCATTTCGTTTGGAGGGGAGGGGGAACGCTTCGGAAGACTTGAGGGTGCCTATTTAGATAAGTAGGCCTGTTAACTCCCTTCCTAAACAATTTTTTTGCTCTGACTAGGGATTCAGTACTAGTTAGAAACTATATTATATTTAACACAATTTTTGTATTGTGTGTATGTGGTTGGTTTATCACCTTTTTTTTTGCACCTGTTTCGGTGGTGGTTACCTTGCTAGACAGCTATAGGGTGAGGGAGGGTCAGCCACCCGGAATGGGGGATACCCAAAAAATTATGACATCCTCCATCGGTAGGAAAGGCAATATAGGATGTGATCTAGTAATTTGAGTCTTTCCTAAAATTACTGATAATCTATCAATCCCTCACGGTATGGACCTTATACCTACCTAGCACTCACTGGCACGAAGTATGTTGTATGTTTGTTGAAAGGACACCCTATGTGTCTATTTTAAGGAGATTGTTAATAAAAGTATAATTTTAGAGGTAAATGATTGGTGGTTTTTTTCAGTAATATACCTCTTTTTTAGATCAGTTGTGGTTTGGTAAGTAAAGAACGAACAAGCAGAGACCAGCGCTATTCCCGCAAGTGACATCACTTCTGAACAGAGGCGGTGAAGGAGTGCACTTTCATTGTGCACTGAGAAGAATTGTGCACAGTGACAAGATTCTACTGAGCATCTGTTGGAATTGACAGCTGGTGCATGCAAAGTAAAACACGGATTAGCCCGGCCCCTGAAATCTAGGTCACTGATGATGCTTTGTTTCAGCAAGAGGGCAGAGGCTGCAGATTGACCAGAGTCTCTGCCCCTTAATGACGTTTGAGTATCCCAGGGTGAATTGGGGATTTTCAAACAAAGTGTCATCAGAGAGTAGAAACAATAAAGCAGAGTAGTGAGAGAATTTTTCATTAACGTATATTAGAAAAAAGATTGGATTATAACAGATTTAGAAGTAAAGTAAAATTTAGTTTTGGACCACCTTTTTAATGAATCACAACCAATAAGTATAGGTCACTTATCAGGGGTCACTGCTTTGTGCTTGCCCCCCAGGCCAAAATTTGCCAGCCAGCCCCTAATTCCCAGCCAGGCTGAGTGTCAGACTGTCAGCGTCTGCACCTCAGCGCCGCCGCGTCGTGTACACTGCAGTGTCCCAGAAGCTGCTCCTGCTCTGTTGCTCCTCTCTCTGGCTCAACTTGCTTGTACCCCTGGCTGACTTACAGCCAGAGAGAGGAGCTTTGGAGGCAGGCGGGCGGGCGGCAGCATTGGTGGTTGTACTGCTCACAGGCGGCTCAGCACGGCGTCTGCACCTGGCAGAGACTCAGAAGAACACAACACACACAGTAAAAAAACAGGAGCACAGCACTGCTTAGACTGGTGCTCTGCAGACGGATCCGTGCTCGGTAATAGTCTACTTACTGGACTGGTAGATGTAGAGCCTAGCTAGAATAAAGAATAAATCATAATGTGTATATACGCCCCTAGTAACTTGTATGCCGGCCCCCAGTAACTTATATGTCCCTCTAGTAACTTGTATGTCCCCCCCAGACGTGTGCTGTTTATTATATTAATATTTTATTGTATTTTTTTACCGGGTGGGGGGGACCTATTCAGATTTTTGCTATGGGACCCCATGATTTCTATGTACGCCCCTGCTTATAGCCAATGAAAAGAAAATTAGAATATTATATAAGACCAACTGAAAAAATGATCTTAAACTCACAAATGTTGGCACCTACTGAAATGTCTGTACAGGAAATGCCTCAATACTTGGTCGGAGCTCCTTTTGCATGAATTACTGCATCAATGCGACGTGGCATGGAGGAAATCAGCCTGTGGCACTGCTGAGGTAATATGGAAGCCCAGGTTGCTCTGATAGCAGCCTTCAGCTCGCCTGCATTGTTGGGTCTGGTGTCTCTCTCCTTCCTCTTGACAATACCCTATAAATTTTCTATGGGGTTTAGGTCCGGTGAGTTTGCTGGCCAATCAAACACAGTGATATTGTGGTTATTAAACCAGGTATTGGTACTTTTGGCAGTGTGGACAGGTGCCAATTCCTGCTTGAAAATGAAATTTCCATCTCCAAAAAGCTTGCCGACAGAGGGAAGCATGAAGTGTTCTAAAATTTCCTGGTAGACGGCTGCGCTGACTTTATTCTTGATAAAACACAGTGGACAAACCAAAACAGTGTTCCTTAAACCATCACTGATTGTAGAACCTTAACACTAGACCGCAAGCAGCTTGGATTGTGGCCTCTCCACTCTTCCTCCAGACTCTGGGACCTTGATTCACAAATGAAATGCAAAACTTACTTTCATCTGAAAACAACACTTTGAACCACTGAGCAACAGTCCAGTTCTTTTTCTCTTTGGCCCAGGTAAGACCCTTCTGGCATTGTCTATTGGTCATGAGTGGCTTGACACAAGGAATACTACAGTTGTAGCCCATATCCTGGATACGTCTGTGTGTGGTGGCTCTTGAAGCACTGACTCCAGCAGCGTCCACTCCTTGTGAACCTCCCCCAAATTTTTAATCAACTTTTCTTAACTATTCTATCAAGGCTGCAGTTATCCAGATTGCTTGAGCACCTTTTTCTACCACACTTTTCCTTCCACTCAACTTCCCATTAATATGCTTGAATACAGCTCTCTGTGAACAGCCAGCTTCTTTAGCAATGACCTTTTGTGGCTTACCCTCCTTGCGGAGTGTGTCAATAACTGACTTCTGAACATCTGTCAATTCAGCAGTCTTCTCCGTAATTGCGTAGCCTTCTGAACCAGACTAAGGGACCACTTTAAATGCTTAGGAAGCCTTTGCAAGTGTTTTGTGGTAATTATTCTAATTTTCTAAGATAAAGACTTTTCAGTTTTCCTTCGCTGCAAGCCATAATCATCACCATTACCAGAAACAAACATTTGAAATAGATCACTCTGTGTGTAATGAATGTATAATACACTGTGTGCAGAATTATTAGGCAAATGAGTATTTTGATCACATGATACTTTTTATACATGTCCTACTCCAAGCTATATAGGCTTGAGAGCCAACTACCAATTAAGTAAATCAGGTGATGTGCATCTCTGCAATGAGGACGGGTGTGGTGTAATGACATCAACACCCTATATAAGGTGTGCTTAATTATTAGGCAATTTCCTTTCCTTTGGCAAAATGGGTCAGAAGAGAGATTTGATGGGCTCTGAAAAGTCCAAAATTGTGAGATGTCTTGCAGAGGGATGCAGCAGTCTTGAAATTTCCAAACTTTTGAAGCGTGATCACCAAACAATCCAGCGTTTCATGGCAAATAGCAAACAGGGTCACAAGAAACGTGTTGGGGAAAAAAGGCGCAAAATAACTGCCCATGAATTGAGGAAAATCAAGGGTGAAGCTGCCAAAATGCCATTTGCCACCAGTTTGGCCATATTTCAGAGCTGCAACATTACTGGAGCATCAAAAAGCACAAGGTGTGCCATACTCAGGGACAGGTAAAGAAGACTGAAAATGGCTGAACAAAGAGTGACTCTTTATGGGCCAGATGGATGGGCCAGAAGCTAGATCAGTAAAGGGTAGAGAGCTCCACTCCGACTCAGACGCCAGCAAGGTGGGGGTGGGGTACTGGTATGGGCTGGTATCATCAAAGATGAACTTGTGGAATCTTTTCGGGTTGAGGATGGAGTGAAGCTTATCTCCCAGACCTACTGCCAGTTTCTGGAAGACAACTTCTTGAAGCAGTGGTACAGGAAGAAGTCGGTATCGTTCAAGAAAAGCATAATTTTCATGCAGGACAATGCTCCATCACATGCATCCAACTACTACACAACGTGACTGGCCAGTAAAGGTCTAAAAGATCAAAAAATAATGACATGGCCCCCTTGTTCACATGATCTGAACCCCATAGAGAACCTGTGGTCCCTCATAAAATGTAATATCTACAGGGAGGGAAAACAGTACACCTCTTGGAACAGTGTCTGGGAGGCTGTGGTGGCTGCTGCACGCAATGTTGATCGTAAACAGATCAAGCAATGACAGAATCTATGGATGGTAGGCTGTTGAGTGTCATCATAATGAAAGGTGGCTATATTGGTCACTAATTTTTGGGGGTTTTGTTTTTGCATGTCAGAAATGTTTATTTCTAAGTTGCGTGCAGTTATATTGGTTTACCTGGTGAAAATAAACAAGTGAGATGGGGATATATTTGTTTTTATTAAGTTGCCTAATAATTCTGCACAGTAATAGTTACCTGCACAAACAGATATCCTCCTAAGATAGCCAAATCTAAAAAAAAACCACTCCAACTTCCAAAAATATTAAGCTTTGATATTTATGAGTCTTTTGGGTTGATTGAGAACATAGTTGTTGATCAATAATAAAAAAATCCTCTAAAATACAAATTGCCTAATAATTCTGCACCCAGTGTATAGGTGTTCTACGTCAGATCTGCATTCCAAAATTACTTTCTAATAAATTGGTGAATGAAGGTCATTCTCTTATTTTTAGTTCTCTCTTTTTATCTCTTTCAATTTGTGGACTACGTCAGATTCCCTGGACAACGTTGAATACCTTGCACTACGTCGGACCTAAGTAACTTTTTAAAAATAAAAATCATTTTTACAAATAAATTGGGGAACCAATGAAAAAGTCAAGGAATGTTTTAAAATATTTTTTTCTGAGTGTCTTTTACTTTTTACTTCCTGGGTTAGTGATGGGGTGTGTGATAGATGCCTCTCCATTTCTAACACCAGGGCTTGTTGCCAGCTAACATCACACAGCTGACATCAACCCCAATTTCCATTACCCTGATTGCCACCACACCAGGGCAATTGGGAAGAGCCAAGGGAAAGCACCAGAATTGGCAGATCTAATAAATGTGTAATTTCTGGGGTGTCTGCATCCTGCTATTTTAAGGCTGGAAAAAAATGGGGTGAGATCCACTTTAGTTTTCATAACCGACCAAGATAAAGCTGACAGCTGAGGGTTGCAGCCAGCAGTTGTCTGCTGTACCTGTCCTGGTTATCAAAGCCCATTCACCTCTTCATTTTCATTTTTTCCTACCCTTTTCCAAGAGCAATAACTTTTTTATTTTTCAGTCAATTTTGCCTTATTAGGGCTTATTTTTTGCAGGACGAGTTGTACCTTTGAATGACATCATTGATTTTACCATATAGTGTACTGGAAAACAGGGAAAAAAATCCAAATGTGGAGATAGTGTAAAAAAATGTGAAATTCCATAATGGTATTGTTTTCTTTTATTCACAGTGCTCAGTATATGGTAAAACTGATGTGTCAGTGTGATGCTTCAGGTTGGTACAAGTTTGTAGATACGAAACATGTATAATTTTGTGGAAAAAAAATGCAGACGTTTGTCTAAGGCCTGAAACACACATCCGTGAAACATGTGCGTGTTTGGTCCGTTTCCGTATATACCGGAGACACGGCCAAACGTGCACCAATGTTATTTAATGTTTGAGGACACATGTGCGTTTTTCATTAAGGTCCGTGGGTCCGTGTGCGAGCTACATTTGTGTCTCCGTTTTGCACGGAAGCATGTCCGTTTTCAGCACGCAACACGCAGCACGGACCCAGTGAAAGTCAATGGGTCTGTGCGCACGTCCCAGTGACACGGACGCATCTCTGTTTGCTCCCTGTACGTTTTGTGCTTTTTTCATGTGATGTCGGTCTTTTTTCTTTTTCTGTTTCGTTCTCTCCCTCAGTCCGTCGGTCGGTCGGTCTCTCTCTATGTCTGTCGGTCGGTCTCTCTGTCTTATCTATCCCTCTCGCTGTCTATCGGTCAGTTCCCCCCCTCTCTCATACTTACCGTTCCCCAATCTCCAGCGCAGCGCTGCACAGCTGTTCTCTAAACTCCGGCGGCTTTTACTATTTTGAAAAAGCCGGCCGCTCATTAATCAAACTCGTATTCCCTGCTTTCCCCGCCCACAGGCGCCTGTGATTGATTGCAGTCACACACGCCCACCACTCTGAGTGACAGATGTGTCACTGCATCCAATCACAGCAGCCGGTGGGTGTGTCTATACTGTGCAGTAAAATAAATAATTAAAAAAAACGGCGTGCGGTCCCGCCCCCTATTTTAATACCAGCCATATAAAGCCATACAGCTGCAGGCTGGTATTCTCAGGATGGGGAGCCCCACATTATGGGGAGCCCCCCAGCCTAACAATATCAGCCAGCAGACGCTCAGAATTGCTGCATACATTATATGCGACAGTTCTGGGACTGTACCCGGCTCTTCCCGATTTACCCTGGTGTGTTGGCAATCGGGGTAATAAGGAGTTAATGGCAGCCCATAGCTGCCACTAAATCCTAGATTAATCATGTCAGGCGTCTCCCCGAGACACCTTCCATGATTAATCTGTAAGTTACAGTTAAAAAACAGACACACCCGAAAAATCCTTTATTAAAAATAAAAAACACTAACAAATTCCCTCATTCACTCCCCATAATGTGGGGCTCCCATCCTGAGAATACCAGCCTGCAGCCGTATGGCTTTATCTGGCTGGTATTAAAATAGGGGGGGGGGGGGGACCGCACGCCGTTTTTTTAAATTATTTATTTATTTATTTTACTGCACAGTATAGACACGCCCACCGGCTGCTGTGATTGGGTGCAGTGACACAGCTGTCACTCAGCGTGGTGGGCGTGTGTGACTGCAACCAATTACAGGCGCCTGTGGGCAGGGAAAGCAGGGAATACGAGATTGATTAATGAGCGGCCGGCTTTTTCAAAATAGTAAAAACCGCCGGAGTTTTTATAACAGCCGTGCAGCGCCGCGCCGGAGATCGGGGAATGGTGAGTATGAGAGAGGGCTGCTCAGTTCAGTCACTCAGGGGATTAGCGGTCACCGGTGAGTCCTTCACGGGTGACTGCTAATCAGTACGCGGCACACAGACAGAGCCGCGGCATGACAATGAAGTCGGGTGAAATTCACCCGAGTTCATTCTCATCGCGCAACTCTGTCTGCTGTCAGTCGACATGTATCAACGACATTGTGCATCACACACACACACGGAACATTTCACACGGGCAACACACACACGTCAGTTATTTCACTCACGCACACACGGACATTCCACACGCACATATGGCTAGCATACGGGATACACACGCAGGCCACATATACCATAAAAACGGACCTAAAAAACGGAAAATGGACCCGAAAAACGGCCCGTTTTACACGGACGTGGTTTTAACGGATGTGTGTTTCAGGCCTAAAAAAAGAGTTGCACTTTTGTTGCCATTTTCCGAGACCTGTAGCATTCTCATTTTTTGGAATCTGAGGGTCAGTGATGGTTTATTTTTTGCATCCCTTGCTGGCATTTTTAATTATACTCTTTTTTGTGTAGATGCCACTGTTTTAATTGCCTGTTATTGCATGTTAATACAATGTTGTGGCGACCAAAAAAATGTAAATGTGGCTTTTGGAATTTATCTTCTCACCACATCGTGTACCGATTAGGTTAATTGATTTTAGATTTTGATAGTTCAGGCATATCTGAACTCTGCGATAGCAAATATGTGTATTTTTTAATTGTTTTAATGGTTTTATTTACAATGGGGCAAAAGGGGGATGATTTGAACTTTTAGTTTTTTTATTTTTTCATATTTTTTAAAACTTTTTGTTTACATTTTTTATTGCTTTTACTAGTCCCGCTAGAGGACTTTATGACTGCAGTGTCCGATCGCTTCTCCTTATCAGTGCCATGCTTCAGCGGGGAACAGCGCAATCCCCGCTGCGATCTTTTCAACTTTTCTGCTAATTCGATTTCGGTGCACAAGGACCGGACTGTACACTTTGTCTTCTCCTTCCTGTCTGTAATTCCCCAACCCCTCCGCCTGCATCCAGTCTGTGAATGACAGATTACTGCTGAGAGTTTAAAAAGAGGAGACAGGTTATTCACACACTGGAGGCAGCTGAAGAGGTCAGGGAATCACAGATAAGGAGAAGACAAAGTGTACAGTCACAGACGGAAGGCAGTTGGAGGGATTGGGGAATCACAGATAAGGAGGAGAAGACAAAGTGTACAGTCACAGAGGGAAGACAGTTGGAGGGATTGGGGAATCACAGACAGGGAAGAGAAGGCAAATTATACAGTCACAAACTGGAGGCAGCTGAGGGATTGGAGAATCACAGATAGGGAGGAGAAGACAAAGTGTACAGTTAAAGACTGGAGGCAGCTGGAGGGATCGGGGAATCACAGATAAGGAGGAGAAACCAACATGTACAGTCACAGACTGGAGGCAGCTGGAGGGATTGGAGAATTACAGATAGGTAGGAGAAGAGAAAGTGTAAAGTTACAGACTGGAGGCAGCTGGAGGGATTGGAGAATTACAGATAGGTAGGAAAAGAGAAAGTGTAAAGTTACAGACTGGAGGCAGCTGGAGGGATTGGGGAATTACAGATAGGGAGGAGAAGACAAAGTGTACAGTTACAGACTGGAGGCAGCTGGAGGGATTGGGGAATCACAGATAGGGAGGAGAAGACAAAGTGTATAGTTACAGATGGAAGGCAGCTGGTGGGAAATCAGAGATAGGGAGGAAAAGACAAAATGAACAGTTCTGCCCCTATGCACTGAAATCTAATTAGCAATAAACTTGAAATGTGTACTAAAGAAGAACAACAATGTGTATGTCTTCCCAAAGGTATCAATTTAATCAGTATTACAGACATGTCTTCACCTAACATTACAAAATTGGATTGACAGTTCACTTTATTTAAACTTTTGAGCCCATACTTGAACCATTGCCTTTGTATCAGGACAGTATGTTACCTATGTGTTTCTGCTTAGTGAAATCGGGTGTGATATTGCAATTCAATAACATAAATAAGTCATTTTTTAGGTTGACTTCTAATATTTACTGATGTCAGTCCCATTTCCTTTGAGGGTCTGCAGAAGACCAATGCATTTTCATTTGTATTTCGAAAGCGATTATGAAATCCTGGTAGCGTGGGAGTGAGAGTTTCTAGGATTTAGGACATATTCTCCATGCACTGATATCATTGTAGGTGGGGTTCTTAATACAAGTGTAATTTAAAATCAAGTTCTTGTTAATTAGTGTTTTGATATAATTACTTGATTAATTATGTATTTTCATTCCTCACAGACAGGAAACTGTCAACCTGTCACACTGCTACATTACGGGAGCGCTTCTGTGTGTGACAAGTTACTGCGTCAAGCGTAGGCCAGGTGAACAGGTTATTATATAATATCATACTGATGAAGTACAAAAAAAGAAGAGATGATTAAAGAAAAAAATTGCATATGTGACTTCAGGCACCTAAGGATAAAACATATGTCCTAATGTAAATGATAAAGATGTTGCCATTCAACATGTATTACATTGGTTTGCTAAGTAGTAGGAAATAAAAATCTCTGAAACAATAGAAAAAAATTACCCATACATCTCACGTGATGATTCTACCAATAACCCCTGCCCACCTATATTGCTGGCGAATCCAGTTACTTTTTAATACCATGTTTTTTCCAAAAATAAGACAGGGTCTTATATTATTTTTGTTTACAAAAAAAGGGTTAGGGCTTTTTTTCGGGGGAGGGCTTATTTTTGGAAAAACACGGTAAATGACGGTGCATTAGGTAATGATAAACGTTAAAGAGCAAGTAGGAGGGTACTGTCACGGTTCCGCCTCCCCGTCCACATGGCTAGGGGGCGGAGTCTTCTCCCGAGCCTCACTTCTGGAGCTTGGATGCTTTAAACACTGACATCTCCAGTGAACCAGCACTGGCTATAAGCTTAGCGCTGCTTTGCCTGTGATTGCTGGCCCTGTAAGTGTTATCCTGATCCGTTTGGTCCTGTGCCCCCATGCCCTGTGTGTGTTCTGTCCCCTAAGTGTCCCTCCATTCCTCTATCCCCTCTCCTACCTCCCCACTCAGTTGCTTCCTCTGGTACGGACCTCGGCCTGACCTCGACTCAGCTTCTGCCCTTTCCTCCGGTCCTCCTTCTGCCCGTACTGTGTTTGACCCAGCCTGCCTGACCATTCCTCGCACGCCTCGCAGCTCTACTCCCCAGCTGTGCTGTGAGGCAGTGTACGAGCACACTGTGTATCTACTTCCTGGTTCTTGTTGCTCCGTGCACTGTCTTCTGCTGCACAGCTCCGGTTCCCCCTGGTTGCAGCTTGACAGGTACATTCCCTTTTGTGGACAAAAACCACAGCATGTCCCACCCCCGCTGTACCACAGATATCAGTTACATAGTATTAGAACATCAAAAAGACTGGGGCATGAAAAGGGGCATGAGATCTTAAATTAGGAGCTACCCTAATCCTAACCCAAAATACTTTAACAATGATCTAATAATAATCCCTTCTGGAAAAAATTGGAACAATCTGTTAGCCCCAATACAAAATATAAACTGAGTTGATACTCATAAGGTGGACTATAGGAATCATACCTTTACTGTATATATCTTTTCCACCATTGTGCAAAAAACATTTTTTTATTACCATAATTTAATTAGGCTGCTTGAGCAGATTCAGTAGACAGCTCAACTTTTTCAATTTGGATACCCCTGTCTCCCTCTTTAGTGATAGACAGTAGAGTTGAGCGCGGTTCGATGTTCTCCAGTTCGCGGCTCGAGTGATTTTGGGGGCTGTTCTAGATCGAACTAGAACTCGAGTTTTTTGCTAAAGCTCGATAGTTCTAGATACGTTCGAGAAAGGTTCTAGCAGCAAAAAGACAAGCTAATTACTAGCTGGCTTTCTGCTGTAATAGTGTAAGTCACTCTGTGACTCACACTATTATGAAATGTCAGTGTATAGTGTGCGGGAACAGCGCATTCAGATCACTGCTGTTTGGATAATGGCGATCGACATTTTTTTTTCCCTTGTCTTCCTTCCCTAAGCGCGCGCGTGTAGTGGGGCAGGCCAGCATGTCAGCCAATCCCAGACACACACACAGCTAAGTGGACTTTTAGCCAGAGAAGCAACGGCATGTGTGATAGGATGTCCATGTCACATGTCCCTGCATTATAAAAACGGACATTTTCCTCCAGCACGCCATTATCTGCCTTCTGCGTCTTGGTGTCAGTCACTGCTGGCGTAGCTCCTGTCTCCGATACTGCTGTGTACGCTCTATACACAGCGCTATACAGAATAGGGATAGAAGTTTCTTTCAGCCCTTGTAAGGGCTAATACCGGCAGAGTCAGAGCCATAGGTGACAGTCAGGTCCGTGAAAACAGATTTTAACAGCTACACAAGATGACAGCGTCTGTGTAGCTAAGGTCAGGGATTTCCTCGCTGCATTTCCCCATTAGGAGGGATAGAAAGGGAGGCTTCCTTTCCTCTACCCAGACCCACAACCCTGCCACTGTACCCTCCTGTCCTTTGCACACTCAAACTCATTGTTACTAAGTCATTATACTAGCAAATACTGAGTAAACTTAGTGGCATCCTAAAAGTGGCTGTTGGACTTCCATTAGTGTCCCACTGGTGCAAACCTATGTGCAGTACCTCTGCATTGCACACTCAAACTCATTGTTACTAAGCCATTATACTAGCAAACACTGAGGAAACTTAGTGGCATCCTAAAAGTGGCTGTTGGACTTCCATTAGTGTCCCACTGGTGCAAACCTATGTGCAGCACCTATGAATTGCACACTCAAACTCATTGTTACTAAGCCATTATACTAGCAAACACTGAGTAAACTTAGTGGCATCCTAAAAAAGTGGCTGTTGGACTTCCATTAGTGTCCCATGGGTGCAAACCTATGTGCAGCACCTCTGCATTGCACACTCAAACTCATTGTTACTAAGCCATTATACTAGCAAACACTGAGTAAACTTAGTGGCATCCTAAAAGTGGCTGTTGGACTTCCATTAGTGTCCCACTGGTGCAAACCTATGTGCAGTACCTCTGCATTGCACACTCAAACTCATTGTTACTAAGCCATTATACTAGCAAACACTGAGTAAACTTAGTGGCATCCTAAAAGTGGCTGTTGGACTTCCATTAGTGTCCCACTGGTGCAAACCTATGTGCAGCACCTCTGCATTGCACACTCAAACTCATTGTTACTAAGCCATTATACTAGCAAACACTGAGGAAACTTAGTGGCATCCTAAAAGTGGCTGTTGGACTTCCATTAGTGTCCCACTGGTGCAAACCTATGTGCAGCACCTATGCATTGCACACTCAAACTCATTGTTACTAAGCCATTATACTAGCAAACACTGAGTAAACTTAGTGGCATCCTTAAAGTGGCTGTTGGACTTCCATTAGTGTCCCACTGGTGCAAACCTATGTGCAGCACCTCTGCATTGCACACTCAAACTCATTGTTACTAAGCCATTATACTAGGAAACCCTGAGGAAACTTAGTGGCATCCTAAAAGTGGCTGTTGGACTTCCATTAGTGTCCCACTGGTGCAAACCTATGTGCAGCACCTCTGCATTGCACACTCAAACTCATTGTTACTAAGCCATTATACTAGCAATTTATGCTGCCAGTTTAAGGGCCGTAGTTGCATTGTCAGGGATATTTATTCTTTATTATTCTGCTGTTAATAAAGATAGACCACCGCTGCAATCTACACCACCTGTCAATTTTTACTACCACATTTTAAGTGCACAATCTTGTTGCAATCAAAATGAGTGGCAAAATGACAGATGCTGGTGGAAAGGGGAAGAGGCGTGTTGGAAAAGGAAAAAAAGGGTTTGTCCGTGGGGAAGGTGGCAAAGCTCCATTAACATCTGCTGAAGATTAGAGATGAGCGAAGGTTCGGCTCGAGTTTGGTTCGCCGAACGGAGGTCCCGTTCGAGTTCGTTCGACGAACCGAACTCGAACCGCATAGGAAACAATGGCAGGTATTCACAAACACATAAAAACACCTAGAAAACACCCTCAAAGGTGTCCAAAAGGTGACAAACAACTCACAACACAAACACATGGGAAAGTGACAAGGACATATACTCATGCGAAAACAAAACAGCTGGACAAGGAAAAAGAGGAGGACACACAGATATATGAGTATATGCAAGGAAACATCGATTCCATTATTGTGCAACTTGAGCCCTGCTCATTTTAGGCTTCCAATCTGGATAAATTGCCTGAGCTTGCCACGTACGCCTTGGGGATTTTGTCGTGTCCTGCAGCCAGCGTTCTCTCGGAACCTGTCTTCAGTGCTGCTGGGGGTCTGCTGGCAGATAAGCACACGTGTCTGTCCACTGACAATGTGGACATGGCTCTCAGAGGACTTTTCTTCCCCTGGGTCATCCAGGGGAGACGAAAGGCACACGTATTTTTGAGAGTGCTTCATGCAAAGCATCTGTTTCATTTTGAAAAGGGGGATCAAGTGATGCTAGTCAAGTGGGGTGTGTGTGGCCCAATTAGTGGAAACGAGGGAGACTGTGGTTGGAGTCCCCTCGCTTTTGAAAAAAGAACCAAGATGAACAAGTCATGGCTCTCAGAGGACTTTTCTTCCCCTGGGTCATCCAGGGGAGGCGAAAGGCACGCGTATTTTTGAGAGTGCTTCATGCAAAGCATCTGTTTCATTTTGAAAAGGGGGATCAAGTGATGCCAGTCAAGTGGGGTGTGTGTGGACCAATTAGTGGAAACGAGGGAGACTGTGGTTGGAGTCCCCTCGCTGTGTTTTACATGATTTTCGAAGGGCATGACATGCCTAAGAGGTTGAGTTTCATCATCTGCAACTTGTTGGCAACAGAAAGGCTGCCTTTACACCCTTTTGAGACCGAGGATTTTCGAGACCTTATGCCCATTGCAGTGCCCCAAGAGCCGATGGCCAGTCGTCACTCCTTCTCCAAGAAAGGCGTGCCCGCGCTACCACAGTAGGTTGCACACAACCTCACTGATTCCTTGAGAAACTCTGTGTGTGACAGGGTGCATATCACCACAGATACTTGGACCAGTAAGCATGGACAGGGGAGTTACATGTTGCTGACTGGGCACTGGGTAACTATGGTGAGAGATGGAGAAGGGTTTGCTGTACAAGTCTTGCCGTCCCCACGACTTGTGTGTCAATCCTTCCTCTGTATGTACAAGTTCCTCCACTGCTTCTGCCTCCTCAACCTCGTGTGGGTCCTCCACCTCGGCCCAAACCCTGTGTGGTCAGGCCACCCTTCCTTGTAACTGCGCCCAAGGAATCCCACACACCTCCTTACTATGCTGGCAGCAGAGCTCAAGGCCATCAGGCGGTCAAATGTTTACTTTGAAATGTAGGGGAAATGTGAGACACCGCTGAGGAATTGTGGACGGTTAGCTCTGGAGAGTGAGACTGAGTTTCATCAATGGTTGTCTACACTCAACCAACAGTCAGTGAAGGTCGGGTGCGACAATGATGCAAACCAGTCTGCGGCCCTTCTTCAGGGCAATGTGACACACGTGCCTTGTATGGCTCACGTGTTGAACCTGGTTGTCCAGCAAATTTTAAAACACTATCCCGGCCTACATGGCCTTCTGCAGAGGGCACGGTGTAACGCCTGCCTGGATCAACACACTCAGATGGGCTGTAAAGGATAGGCTAGAGGCAAGCCACTCACCAAGCTAGACACCCAGAACCCTGAAACCGCTTAACCCCTATACAGTGATTTGGAATTACACAGGGCCCAAGTTGATCAATACCTGTGGAAGGCTGCAGTTCCAGAGAATAGTAGTCATGCAGGGTCAAAAACATTAATTGAGGAAGAGGAACAGAATGGGATGGCCAGGACTTAATCAGAAAACAAGCAGAGGTGAAATGCGGATCGGCCAACGAGGTACATAAACAGCAAGCAGGAAAAGTAGTCAGGTAACAAGCACACAAACTCATAAAACTGAACTGGGGGTAACAGGAACAAGAGGTTCATAGCTTTGTCTGGCAGTGGTCTGCAGACAGGAGGGGCCTAAAAAAGGGTGTGGTGTCTTCCCATTGGTTGTAGCTGAATGATGGTACTTCATCTGTGAGATACCCACCACCTGCATTCAGCCTGTGGTTCTGTATCTGTCAAGGTAACGCAACCCAGTGGGTGACCATAACCTGCGTCCACCTGCGCCGCAGGCATCGACTCCTTTCCCATCATCAGCACTATGCACGAAAGGAACATGTTGTCACCTGGCGACCGGAGTACAAATTGATTGAGTGGACTACGTTGGTGACTTAACAGCCGTGTGCGGCAATGATGCAAACCTGTCTGCGGCCCTTCATCAGGGCATGTGACACACGTGCCTTGTATGGCTCACGTGTTGAATCTGATTCTCCAGCAATTTTTGAAATACCATCCCGGCCTACATAGCCTTGTGCAGCGGGCACGCTGCTATGTGCTCACTTTCATCCTTCGCACCCAGCAGCTCAACAACTTTCATCGCTCCTGAAGTCTTAGGGTCTGGCGGTTAAACGCCGGAAATGCGATGTTCCGACACGCAGGAATTGGAATCTGCACATGTTGCAGCGTTTGTGGCAGCACCGCAGAGCCCTGCTGAAATACGGTATGACGTATACCCTGGGCTAACTTGATCCAGAGGTGGTGCAGATCACGCTGCTGGAGTGGTGTCAGATCAAGGACCTATGCACCCTTCTACACAGTTTACAAATGTCGACGAAGATTTTTAGCACTGGCGATGCCATTCTCAGCGTGACAATTCTGGTCATCTACATGATGGAGCACACTGTAAGCATTATTCGGAGTCAGGTGTTGGTCCAAGAGGAAGGGGAAGAAGTGCAGGAGGAGTCATATGCAGAAGGGATAATAAGATCTACAAGGTCCATACGGTGAGTGGCACCTAGGCGGCAGTCATGGTGGGGGATAGGGATTAAAAAGGGCGCATAGTATCAGCAAAAATTGTTGAGGAAGGTGCAGGAGCCCATGAAGAAATGGAGGACGAACTTGCGATGGGCATTTAAGACTCAGCTGATGAGTGAGAGCTTGCTCACATTTTGGTTGTGCGAGGTTGGGGGGAGAGGGCAGAGGAAGGAGGCACGATTCTCACCTCTCTGCCACCAACAAACCAAGGACTTTGTCCTCCTGGATGCACAAGACACATGAGCGCCTTCTTGCTGCACTACCTACAACATGACCCTCGGATTGTACGAATTCGAAGTAATGCTAACTACTGGGTTGCCACACTGTTAGATCCCCGGTACAAGACAAAATTTGGCGAAAACATTCCTGCCATAGAAAGGGACGCACGTATACAGGAGTATCTGCAGAATGTGGTACGCAATCTTAGATCTACTTTTCCACTAAACACCAGTGCTGCACAGAGTGAATCTCAACGCTTTGTCATGGATAGGAGGAAATGGGCTTTTACTTGTCCACATCTGAGGGACCGAGGGCTGGCTGCTGTGCTGAGATGGCGTTGAGTACGGTGTCCCTGCAGAGTTGCACTTTTGGTCATATACAAAATGAGTTGAAAAAGGACAAATGCTGGTGGAAAGGGGAACAGGTGTGTTGGAAAGGGGAAAAAAGTTTTTGTCTGTGGGTTTGTTGGTTAAGCAAAAGTAACATTTGATGAAGAAACACCATCTGTTACGGTGGGACTGGCAGATTTATATAAGGTGGTATATACTATGTTACCGCTATATAACGAAAATTATTAAGAAAAGAAAGAGAAAGGTATACATCCCCATCAGCAGTCAGTGTCCACCGTACTCCCAGATGGAAAAGGAGAGGTTGGCAACTGGAAGGTTAGGTGGAGGATACAGATCTGTGTGGCTATGAAACTAATAGTAGCCTGAACCGAGTTAGACGCCACTTGGATCTGGAGACTGGGAGCCCTGTTAGCGTCAAAGGGTCCACACGCCCACCCAGCCCAGGAACTCCCTGTTAACATCACAGGGGCCATTCAGGACGCTGACCGTGTGCATTGGGGCCACACCTGTGAACAGCAGGCGCATCAGCAGCAGCAGGCCTGTTAATGCCACTGGGCTGCACAAGCAGGACTTGTAGGACAGGAGCTGGTCTTAAACGTTCTGCGTTACCAACTGTGGTGGCGGCCTGCATCGACGCCCTATCCCTGCCTACCTCTGGCCTAAAGCTGCAATGGGTTCAACACATGGAGGTGTGCTCTTTCGGAGCATAATAGAAGACTGCGCACCTCCTTGTTGGCTCCAGCCCCTTTTATAACCTGGGTCCTCCCCAAACCAGGGTGGACCACAATGCACCTCCTGGAGACAAAAGCAGAGTGACATGTCATGAGTGGCATAACTAGCGTCCTATTTGGAACCGCAACTTCAATGATGACCTCATGGCTGCCATGACCCAAACACCTCACCAGTCATCGTCTGACCATCAATAATGAGGGGACAAGTCATAGGGGCGGGCCTCTGCAAGCCATTTGGGAGTGGCCTGGCCACATCGTCAGGACACCTGATGCCCTGTGGTCTATATGGGCCCCCCCACATCAGGGGCAGGGTCAAAGAGTTCATTACCGGACCTAGTTTCTGATGCATTAAGTGCCTGAGCATGCTCAGTAGCATGAAATACAGTCTCTGAAAAAAGACTATCAGCTTTAGCATGGTGTCTAGGCACAAAACAGGACTTAGACCCGGCACGGAGTGCAAGTACCTGTGCAAAGAGGCTTTTCGCACTAAGTGTGGGAGCATGCGCTGTATCCCGAAATAAAGACTTAGCCTCAGGAATGGCACAGTCAGGCTGAGCATACTCACTAGGCGAAACACTGTAGTTAGGCTGCAGCTGGGGTAAATCGGCACACGCATGCGCACTAGCTGACTCTCCACACTTACACGTGGAGGAGAAATTGCTCTTCGGGTGTGGACTTGGAGATGCTGTCTATGAACAGAAGGAAAAGCTAAAGGAAGCCTGACTTTCTATCCCTCCGAATTATCAAATGCAGCAATGAATTCCCTGAGTTTGCTATAAAATTAGCGTAGCAAAATGTGCATGAGGGTGTCATGCCGAGGTGCTAGAAATAGCTTGGCACCAGTGGGGCAATAATGAAATACAACAGCCAGTTCTATGATGCCACTAAATGGCAGTATTCTTTGCTATCATTATAGCTTATTAAAAACAGGGCAGGAGGGTGTCATGCACAAGTGCTGCACATAGATTTGCACCAGTGGGGACTAATGGAGTGCAACAGCCACGTTTAGGATGCCACTAAGTTCACTCAGTGTTTGCTAGTATAATGGCTTAGTAAAAATGAGTTGGAGTGTGCAATGCAGGCAGACGTGCTGCAAATATCTTTGCACTAGTGGGACAATACAGAAGTCAAACAGCCACTTTTATGATGCCACTAAGTTCACTCAGTGTTTGCTAGTATAATGCCTTAGTAACAATGAGTTTGAGTGTGCAATGCAGGCAGACGTGCTGCAAATATCTTTGCACTAGTGGGACTATACAGAAGTCCAATAGCCACATTTAGAATGCCACTAAGTTCACTCAGTGTTTGCTAGTATAATGGCTCAGTAACAATGAGTTTTAGTGTGCAATGCAGGCAGACGTGCTGCAAATATCTTTGCACTCCTGGGGAAATACAGCAGTCCAACAGCCACGTTTAGGATGCCACTAAGTTCACTCAGTGTTTGCTAGTATAATGGCTTAGTAACAATGAGTTGGAGTGTGCAATGCAGGCAGACGTGCTGCAAATATCTTTGCACTAGTGGGACTATACAGAAGTCCAATAGCCACGTTTAGGATGCCACCAAGTTCACTCAGTGTTTGCTAGTATAATGGGTTAGTAACAATGAGTTTTAGTGTGCAATGCAGGCAGACGTGCTGCAAATATCTTTGCACTACTGGGGCAATACAGCAGTCCAACAGCCACGTTTAGGATGCCACAAAGTTCACTCAGTGTTTGCTAGTATAATGGCTTAATAACAATGAGTTTTGGTGTGCAATGCAGGCAGACGTGCTGCAAATATCTTTCCACTAGTGGGACTATACAGAAGTCCAACAGCCACGCTTAGGATGCCACTAAGTTCACTCAGTGTTTGCTAGTATAATGGCTTAGTAACAATGAGTTGGAGTGTGCAATGCAGGCAGACGTGCAGCAAATATCTTTGCACTAGTGGGACTAGACAAAAGTCCAACAGCCACGTTTAGGATGCCACTAAGTTCACTCAGTGTTTGCTAGTATAATGGCTTAGTAACAATGAGTTTTAGTGTGCAATGCAGGCAGACGTGCTGCAAATATCTTTGCACTACTGGGGCAATACAGCAGTCCAATAGCCACGTTTAGGATGCCACAAAGTTCACTCAGTGTTTGCTAGTATAATGGCTTAGTAACAATGAGTTGGAGTGTGCAATGCAGGCAGACGTGCAGCAAATATCTTTGCACTAGTGGGACTAGACAAAAGTCCAACAGCCACGTTTAGGATGCCACTAAGTTCACTCAGTGTTTGCTAGTATAATGGCTTAGTAACAATGAGTTTTAGTGTGCAATGCAGGCAGACGTGCTGCAAATATCTTTGCACTACTGGGGCAATACAGCAGTCCAATAGCCACGTTTAGGATGCCACTAAGTTCACTCAGTGTTTGCTAGTATAATGGCTTAGTAACAATGAGTTGGAGTGTGCAATGCAGGCAGACGTGCTGCAAATATCTTTGCACTAGTGGGACTATACAGAAGTCCAATAGCCACGTTTAGGATGCCACTAAGTTCACTCAGTGTTTGCTAGTATAATGGCTTAGTAACAATGAGTTGGAGTGTGCAATGCAGGCAGACGTGCTGCAAATATCTTTGCACTAGTGGGACTATACAGAAGTCCAATAGCCACGTTTAGGATGCCACCAAGTTCACTCAGTGTTTGCTAGTATAATGGCTTAATAACAATGAGTTTTGGTGTGCAATGCAGGCAGACGTGCTGCAAATATCTTTGCACTAGTGGGACTATACAGAAGTCCTATAGCCACGCTTAGGATGCCACTAAGTTCACTCAGTGTTTGCTAGTATAATGGCTTAGTAACAATGAGTTGGAGTGTGCAATGCAGGCAGACGTGCAGCAAATATCTTTGCACTAGTGGGACTAGACAAAAGTCCAACAGCCACGTTTAGGATGCCACTAAGTTCACTCAGTGTTTGCTAGTATAATGGCTTAGTAACAATGAGTTTTAGTGTGCAATGCAGGCAGACGTGCTGCAAATATCTTTGCACTACTGGGGCAATACAGCAGTCCAATAGCCACGTTTAGGATGCCACTAAGTTCACTCAGTGTTTGCTAGTATAATGGCTTAGTAACAATGAGTTTTAGTGTGCAATGCAGGCAGACGTGCTGCAAATATCTTTGCACTACTGGGGCAATACAGCAGTCCAACAGCCACGTTTAGGATGCCACTAAGTTCACTCAGTGTTTGCTAGTATAATGGCTTAGTAACAATGAGTTTTAGTGTGCAATGCAGGCAGACGAGCTGCAAATATCTTTGCACTACTGGGGCAATACAGCAGTCCAACAGCCACGTTTAGGATGCCACTAAGTTCACTCAGTGTTTGCTAGTATAATGGCTTAGTAACAATGAGTTTGAGTGTGCAATGCAGGCAGACGTGCTGCAAATATCTTTGCACTTGTGGGACGATACAGAAGTCCAACAGCCACGTTTAGGATGCCACTAAGTTCACTCAATGTTTGCTAGTATAATGGCTTAGTAACAATGAGTTTGAGTGTGCAATGCAGACAGAGGTACTGCAATTATCTTTGCACTTGTGGGACGATACAGAAGTCCAACAGCCACGTTTAGGATGCCACTAAGTTCACTCAGTGTTTGCTAGTATAATGGCTTAGTAACAATGAGTTTGAGTGTGCAAAGGGCAGGAGGGTACAGTGGCAGGGTTGTGGGTCTCTGGGTAGAGGAAAGAAAGCCTGCCTTTCTATCCCTCCTAATGGGGAAATGCAGCGAGGAAATCCCTGACCTTAGCTACACAGACGCTGTCATCTTGTGTAGCTGTTAAACTCTGTTTTCACGGACCTGTCACCTATGGCTCTGACCCTGCCGGTATGAGCCCTTAAAAGGACTGATAGAAAGTGCTATCCCTATGCTGTACAGCGCTGTGTATGGAGCGTACACAGCAGTATCGGCGATAGGAGCTGCGCCAGTGATGTCTGACACCAAGGACGCAGAAGGCAGATAATGGCGTGCTGGAGGAAAATGTCCGGTTTTATAATGCAGGGACATGTGACATGGACATCCTATCACACATGCCGTTGCTTATCTGGCTAAAAGTCCACTTAGCTGTGTGTGTGTCTGGGATTGGCTGACATGCTGGCCCGCCCCACTACATGCGCGCGCTTAGGGAAGGAAGACAAGGAAAAAAAAAAAAAATGGCGATCGCCATTATACATACAGCAGTGATCTGAATGCGCTGTTCCCGCACACTATACACTGAAATGTCATAATAGTGTGAGTCACAGAGTGACTTACACTATTACAGCGGAAAGCCAGCTAGGAATTAGCTGGTTTTTTTGCTGCTAGAACCGTTCTCGAACGTATCTAGAACTATCGAGCTTTAGCAAAAAGCTCGAGTTCTAGTTCGATCTAGAACATCCCCCAAAATCACTCGAGCCGCGAAATGGAGAGCCACGAACCGCGAACCGCGCTCAACTCTACTGAAGATAGACCATCTTTTAGCAAAAGTAAGATGTCTACTACTTACCGTGGACAATCCGATGTGCTCCCTTTTTTACGGACACGAACAACTAGAACAAAGGTAGATGATGGCCAAAAATAGAAAATGCTTGAATGGATCTCAAGTGGTCCAACAAGTGCCCTCTCCTCCACCTCAACTACCGCATCCAAAAAACACCAGTCCTCTGAGTTGTCATCCCAATCACACTTGCTTTCTCCCAGCTCTGAAGTCTCCACCCGCCCTGCACAGTATGGTGGAACTGAGATGGCTGAGTCTGCAGAGCTGTTCAGTCACACTATAGCCTGGGAATATGAGGTCTGCTCCCAAGCTACAGTGAGTACAGACCAGGAAATGGTCTGCAGTGATGCCCAGAACCTTTGTGACTCAGATTCAGGCCGTGATGACCAAGTTTTTGAGCATAATGTTGACCCTTATTCACAAACTGAAACACCTGTTCTAATAGACAATGAGGAACATACTGATGACGATGAGACGCAGATACCAGATTGGGATGACAACTTAAATATTCGGTCAGGGCAAGAAGAGGCTCGGTCTGGGGGTGAGGGGAGTGCAAACACAACAATTGATGAGGAAGTTCTAGATCCCACCTACTGTCAACCCACAGTCAGGCCCTCGAGGAGGTCAACAGAGACGGTGGAGGAGGATGCAACTGACGACGAAGTTACGTTGCGCCTTCCTGGACAGAGTCGGAGTACTGGTAGCACGTCTACAACTGCATCCTCAGCCACCACTGTGCCTCTGAGCACCAGTTGGGGTGGATCAGCAGGTCGCATGCCCTCTAAGTCTTGCCTAGCTTGGTCCTTTTTTGACATAGCAAAAGATCGCCCAAATTATGTGATCTGTAAAATTTGTCGTGATTCTGTTAGTAGAGGGCAAAACCTCAGCAGTTTGACAACTTCTTCCATGAATCGTCACATGAATAAATATCATATGTCCCAGTGGGAAGCTCACCGTGCTGCAATGCAGCCTAGCGGAGCGAACCATCCACCGCCTGCCCCTTCCAGTGCATCCGAGCGCTCTTCATCTTCTAGGACTGTGGGGACAGCTGTCACACCTGGTTTTCCACGCACAACTTCCACCACTGTAACCGTAACAGGCAGTTTGCTTGGGAGGTCGTCAGTTGGTTTGGAAGGGGAAACAAGTGCGTGTGTACAGCTCTCTCAGACATCGATAGCACCAACGTTGGATGAAGGCAAAATCATGTCTACGCCTGCACTTTCCTCACAAACCTGCATTTTTCCAGGGACACCCTACTCAACACCGTCTACACACAGCAGCCAGATCTCTGTCCCTCAGATGTGGACAAATAAAAGGCCATTTCCTGTGACCCATGACAAAGCTAAGAGGTTGACTTTATCCCTCTGTAAGCTCTTGGCTACCGAAATGCTGCCTTTCCGCCTGGTGGACACACAGGATTTTAGAGACCTTACGTCTGTCGCTGTGCCCCAGTACCAGATGCCCAGTCGCCACTACTTCTCTAAGAAAGGTGTGCCCGCGCTACACCAGCATGTCACACACAACATCACCGCTTCCTTGAGAAACTCTGTGTGTCAACGGGTGCATTTCACCACCGATACTTAGACCAGTAAGCATGGACAGGGACAATACATGTCGCTGACTGGGCACTGGGTAACTATGGTGATAGATGGTGAAGGGTGTGCTGCACAAGTCTTGCCGTCCCCACGACTTGTGTGTCAATCCTCTGTCTGTCCAAGTTCCGCCACAGCTTCTGCCTCCTCCACCTCATCTGGGTCCTCCATCTCCGCCCCAAATCTGCCTGGTCAGGCCACTAGCGTTCTCACTGCTCAGAAGGAATCACGCACCCCTCATTACTATGCTGGCAGCAGAGCGCAACGGCATCAGGCGGTCTTTAGCTTGACATGTCTTGGAAATAGGAGTCACACATCGGCTGAGTTGTGGGCAGCTCTGGAGACTGAGTTTAATAAATGGTTGCCTCCACTCAACCTGCAGCCTGGTAAGGCCGTGTGCGACAATGCTGCAAACCTGGGTGCGGCCCTTTGCCTGGGCAAGGTGACACACGTGCCTTGTATGGCTCACGTGTTGAACCTTGTTGTCCAGCAATTTTTAACACACTATCCCGGCCTAGATGGTCTTCTGAACAGGGCACAAAAACTCTCTGCTCATTTCCGCTGTTCAACCGCCGCAGCTGAGCGACTTGCATCGCTCCAGAAGTCTTTCGGCCTGCCGGTTCATCGCCTGAAATGTGATGTGGCGACACGCTGGAATTCGACTCTCCACATGTTACAGCGACTGTGGCAGCACCGCCGAGCCCTGGTGCAATACGTCATGACGTATAGCCTGGGCCAACGAGATGCAGAGGTGGGGCAGACCACCCTGATGGAGTGGTCTCAGATCAAGGACCTATGCACCCTTCTGCACAGTTTCGACATGGCGATGAATATGTTTAGTGCTAACAATGCCATTATCAGCATGACAATTCCAGTCATTTACATGCTGGAGCACACGCTAAACACTATTTGGAGTCAGGGGGTGGGACAACAGGAAGGGGAGGAACTACGGGAGGATTCATATAAAAGATAAAAAAAGGAGCCAGCACGATCTGAAATTGGCATGCATCATATAAAAAGTGAAAATTCACAGATTTATTCCAACTGTACTATAATAAAAAAAAATGAGATTTTTAGCAAATAATTTATCAATTTTTTGAGCCACCCCTGCCAACGTCACGGCAAATCTCAATAGGGGGGTCCTACTCTATTCTGTATTTCATGTGCCATGCGGCCTCCTGGATAAAGTTAAAAGCAGAACCATAGTGGAGCACACATACCTGTAACCTGTATATAGCCGTTTTCATGTTGCTAAAAAGGCAATTGTGGATAGAGACCAGCCCAGGTCCCAGCATGTGGAGCAAGCTCTACACATACCAGGACTATATCAGAACTGATCCTCCCAGTGCCAAACAGCAACCATTGATAAAGGCGGACCAGATCCAAGAAGGAGGATTCATATGCGCAAGACACAACAACATCACCAAGGTCCAGACGTTCATCATCACCAACGCGGCAGGCATGGGACCATGGGGGACAGGGATCAACAAGGGCGCATGGTAGCAGGCGAAATGTTGAGGAAGGTGCAGGAGAACATGAAGAAATGGAGGACGAACTGTCCATGGACATGGAAGACTCAGCGGATGAGGGAGACCTTGGTCAAATTTCAGTTGAAAGAGGTTTTTGGGGAGATGTCAGAGGAAGAAAGAACGGTTAGCACCTCTATGCCACAAACACAGCGTGGACTTGGTCCGCATGGCTGCGCAAGACACATGAGTGCCTTCTTGCTGCACTACCTCCAACATGACCCTCGTATTGTCAAAATTAGAAGTGATGATTACTACTGGCTTGCCACACTATTAGATCCCCGGTACAAGTCCAAATTTTGTGACATAATTCCAGCCATAGAAAGGGACGCACGTATGCAGGAGTATCAGCAGAAGCTGTTACTCGATCTTAGCTCGGCTTTTCCACCAAACAACCGTGCAGGTGCAGGGAGTGAAACTCCCAGTTGTAACTTGACAAACATGGGACGGTCTCGTCATCTTCAACAGTCTACCCGTACCAGTAGCACCGTATCTGGTGCTGGTAACAGCAATTTTATTGAATGTTTTCATAATTTTTTTAGACCCTCCTTTGCAAGGCCACCAGAGACAACAAGTCTGACACATAGTCAACGGCTGGAGAGGATGATACAGGAGTATCTCCAAATGAACATCGATGCCATGACTTTGCAAATGGAGCCTTGCTCATTTTGGGCTTCAAATCTTGAAAAATGGCCAGAGCTCTCCACTTACGCCTTGAAGATTTTGTCGTGTCCAGCTGCCAGCGTTGCCTCTGACGTGTCTTCAGTTTTGCTGGGTGTGTGCTGACAGATAAGCGCACGCGTCTGTCCAGTGACAATGTGGACAGACTAACGTTCATCAAAATGAACAAGTCATGGATCCACAAGGAATTTACTACCCCTGTGTCATCCTGGGGAGAGTAAATGCTTGTGGATCTTGAATGTGCTTGATGCAAATCTAGCTGTGAAGTGTACAACTAGGGCACAAGTGCTGCCACTGATGGGGTGTCTGTGTGGCCCAATTTTTGGAAAAAAGGGAGACTCTTCTTGGAGTAATCCTTGCTTACATTGTTTTTAAAAATGATCCAAGATGCACAGCGCTGGGATCAGGAAAGACTTTCCTACCTACCCCGGGGTCATCCTGGGAACGGTTAAGTATGGCGTATTTTTGAATGTGCTTGATGCAAATCTAGCTGTGAAGTGTACAACTAGGGCACAAGTGCTGCCACTGAAGGGGTGGGTGTGTGTGTGGCCCAATTTTTGGAAAAAAAGGGAGACTCCGCTCGGAGTAACCCTTGCTTGCTGTGTTTTTTAAAAGGAGCCAAGATGAACAAGTCATGTTTCAGCAAAGACTTTGCTACCTACCCCGGGGTCATCCTGGGGATGGTTAAGGATGGCGTATTTTTGAATGTGCTTGATGAAAATCTAACTGTGAAGTGTACAACTGGGGCACAAGTGCTGCCACTGAATGGGTGGGTGTGTGTGGGGCCCAATTTTTGGAAAAAAAGGGAGACTCCACTTGGAGTAACACTTGCTTACATTGTTTTTAAAAATGATCCAAGATGAACAGAGCTGGGATCAGGAAAGACTTTGCTACCTACCCCGGTGTCATCCTGGGGACGGTTAAGTATGGCGTATTTTTGAATGTGCTTGATGCAAATCTAGCTGTGAAGTGTACAACTGGGGCACAAGTGCTGCCACTGAAGGGGTGGGTGTGTGTGTGGCCCAATTTTTGGAAAAAAGGGAGACTCCGCTTGGAGTCACCTTGCGGTGTTTTACATGATTTTAGAAGGGCGTGCCATGCCTATATCTGTGTCTCCTTCTCTTTTTCCTTGTCCTGCTCTTTTGTTTTCGCATGAGTATATGTCCTTGTCACTTTCCCATGTGTTTGTGTTGTGTTGTGAGTTGTTTGTCACCTTTTGGACACATTTCACTTGTAAAGCGCCATGGAATAAATGGCGCTATAATAATAAATAATAATAAATAAATAAATAATTTGAGGGTGTTTTCTAGGTGTTTTTATGTGTTTTTGATTGCCTGCCATTGTTTACTATGCGGTTCGAGTTCGGTTCGTCGAACGTTCGCCGAACCGAACTCGAACGAGACGTCCGTTCGGCGAACCGAACTCGAGCCGAACCGCGACCGGTTCGCTCATCTCTAATAGACAGCTCTTGTATGCCAAAAGTCATTGATGTCTTAGGTAAAATCTGGTGCCTGCGCTCACTCACTCTCAGGACTCATGCAGACCACCATATTTTCAGAGTGCTATTCAACAGCACATTAGATCACACTCGAACCAATTCTTTTTGATATTTTTCCTTGGGTCATGTGGTACGAGGAAAGAATTGTCAGCATGCACATTTTGCCTTGGAGACTCAGATGGCTCTCACTGATTCAAGTCTTTAGGTTCTTGGAAAAAATAGGATGGTACTCTGAGGACATCTGATATTTTCACAAACTGAAATAATGGAGAAGGTGGAGAAACCTATATTTTTTTATTCTCCACCTCCGAGAAAAACAGATCCCACTTTTATCTGAGTCAAATTAGGATAATCAGACCATTTTTCTCGAAAGGAGAAAATAAAATGGTGTTAACCTGCCTCAAAATTCCTAGATTGCAGTGCATGTGTGCAACTATCTCCTCTTTGCTGTAAATACTCCATGACACTGTGTGTACGACCACAGCAGAGAGGAGAGAGCTTTGTTGTCTCCAATCTAGGAACTTTGACAGTGATTGACTGCAGGCTATCTCCTGAGACAATCCAACGCTCATCATAAAAGATGACCGAACCTTTGGAGGTTCGGTTCGCACGGCACATTTGTACCAGGTTTGTGACACTGACTTGAACCGAACCTTTGGAAGTCAGTTTCCGAACCTCAGGTTCATTCATCTATACTCATCATCATCAGTGAAGGAAGAAGGGTATCCAAATTCAGGGGGTGGAGCAGTGCACTAAAGCCGCTTGACCAGGCCAAGAACGCTCTGAGCGACCATATTAGCATAAAAGGAGCAAAAAGGGTTTTTGCACAATGGAGGAAAAGATTTCTACAGGAAACGTATGATTTTTATACAGGCTTTCACCTATATGACTTATGCATTTAAATTGTGTTTGAAGGTGAGAGACTCCCTAGAAGACTTGGGCACAAAGATTGAATGCTTTGGAAAGTGATGATAATGGCATGGTCTGCATTGAAGATAACTCCAATCCTGCTGATTAAATTTCTTAGATACTACAGTTAAATAATTACAGTTAGGTCCAGAAATATTTGGACAGTGACACAATTTTCGCGAGTTGGGCTCTGCATGCCACCACATTGGATTTGAAATGAAACCTCTACAACAGAATTCAAGTGCAGATTGTAACGTTTAATTTGAAGGTTTGAACAAAAATATCTGATAGAAATTGTAGGAATTGTACACATTTCTTTACAAACACTCCACATTTTAGGAGGTCAAAAGTAATTGGACAAATAAACCAAACCCAAAAAAAAATTTTTTATTTTCAATATTTTGTTGCGAATCCTTTGGAGGCAATCACTGCCTTAAGACTGGAACCCATGGACATCACCAAACGCTGGGTTTCCTCCTTCTTAATGCTTTGCCAGGCCTTTACAGCCGCAGCCTTCAGGTCTTGCTTGTTTGTGGGTCTTTCCGTCTTAAGTCTGGATTTGAGCAAGTGAAATGCATGCTCAAAAGATCTGGTGATTGACTTGGCCATTGCAGAATATTCCACTTTTTTGCACTCATGAACTCCTGGGTAGCTTTGGCTGTATGCTTGGGGTCATTGTCCATCTGTACTACGAAGCGCCGTCCGATCAACTTTGCGGCATTTGGCTGAATCTGGGCTGAAAGTATATCCCGGTACACTTCAGAATTCATCCGGCTACTCTTGTCTGCTGTTATGTCATCAATAAACACAAGTGACCCAGTGCCATTGAAAGCCATGCATGCCCATGCCATCACGTTGCCTCCACCATGTTTTACAGAGGATGTGGTGTGCCTTGGATCATGTGCCGTTCCCTTTCTTCTCCAAACTTTTTTCTTCCCATCATTCTGGTACAGGTTGATCTTGGTCTCATCTGTCCATAGAATACTTTTCCAGAACTGAGCTGGCTTCAAGAGGTGTTTTTCAGCAAATTTAACTCTGGCCTGTCTATTTTTGGAATTGATGAATGGTTTGCATCTAGATGTGAACCCTTTGTATTTACTTTCATGGAGTTTTCTCTTTACTGTTGACTTAGAGACAGATACACCTACTTCACTGAGAGTGTTCTGGACTTCAGTTGATGTTGTGAACGGGTTCTTCTTCACCAAAGAAAGTATGCGGCGATCATCCACCACTGTTGCCATCCGTGGACGCCCAGGCCTTTTTGAGTTCCCAAGCTCACCAGTCAATTCCTTTTCTCTCAGAATGTACCCGACTGTTGATTTTGCTACTCCAAGCATGTCTGCTATCTCTCTGATGGATTTTTTCTTTTTTTTCAGCCTCAGGATGTTCTGCTTCACCTCAATTGAGAGTTCCTTAGACCGCATGTTGTCTGGTCACAGCAACAGCTTCCAAATGCAAAACCACACACCTGTAATCAACCCCAGACCTTTTAACTACTTCATTGATTACAGGTTAACGAGGGAGACGCCTTCAGAGTTAATTGCAGCTCTTAGAGTCCCTTGTCCAATTACTTTTGGTCCCTTGAAAAAGAGGAGGCTATGCATTACAGAGCTATTATTCCTAAACCCTTTCTCCGATTTGGATGTGAAAACTCTCATATTGCAGCTGGGAGTGTGCACTTTCAGCCCATATTATATATATAATTGTATTTCTGAACATGTTTTTGTAAACAGCTAAAATAACAAAACTTGTGTCACTGTCCAAATATTTCTGGACCTAACTGTAATGCCTCCAAACTGCAGAGGGCAACAAGGCTACCTACCATTCATCCAGGGATATCGAAACGGCCTCTAAACTTTCAATAGCTAAGGGTGTTATCTTCTTCTTTTTCTGGATCAATATGAGTTTGTAAGTCTAAAAACGTAATCTTTATCAATATTTATTATGATTTAACTACTTATCGATATATACACTTAAAACAGCCTTAAAAAGGAACGGTAGTTTCATCAAACTTTGCATAAATCAGATTTGCAGGTGAATATAGGAAATATTGTAATATATCTTAATGGTAAAATCTGTTTCCTTGTACATTTAGTATCTATTTTCCCTTCTCTCCCTTATGTCCTGAACTTGTCATCCACTCTAAAAATTACGTCTCTATTCATTCCCACGTAGACAGACTGCAGGATTTCTGTGTTGTCATGTAACACAGTCTATTATTCTCTATGGAAAGTGGAGAAAAAGTGAGGAGCAGGGTGAGGAAACAGGCAGAGGGAGACACAGAAAGATCATGCTGACCTCTCTATCACGATTTTTACCTTGTACAAAACCTGGATTCACCGTTTAGAGTGCTCATCTCTGCTGTACATTGCCCTCATGCTGCTGCTTCTCTTTGTGTGCTAAAAAGGAATGAAGTTTTCTGAAATGTTTGTAAGAGACATCATAGCAGCTAGTTTTGTTTCCCCTCCAGTTCACAGATGATTGCAAATTAAGAAATAGAACAAAAGGGAACATTTGTGACAATGCAGTATGCAAGTCATATAATGGCCAAAGCTAGTACCAATCCTCATCTACACCCACAAGACAGTTGATTCAGGAAATACCCTTAAAATACAGACTGAGAAAAATGTTAACAGAGTTGGTGTGTTTCTATGCATCTCTTCTATGCATCTCTACTGCAAGGAATATTGCACCATTGTTGGTATGTATCTACTTCTGTGTGGTTAAAAGTAATATTATGCGTCAAGCTATTGATTGTCCATGTCTCAATCTTAAAGATATTGTCCATGATTAGAGATGAGTGAACCCAAGGTTTGGTGTTTACTGTTCATACCAAACAAAGATTACAAAAAAATACAGTTCGGAGTCGGAGTTTGGGTGCTTTACGTATGAACACCACTCACGGGAGAATCGCTGTGCTTGGGTTCGCTCTTGCAGCATTTGAATGGCTCACACTGGAGGTAAGAACAATGTGATCAGATGTAGTATGTACCAAAAAAATGGAAAAGCCCACCCTTCCCTGGAAGTGATCTGTTTATGGCTGGCTGCATGTGAGCGGAGAGAGACCAAAATTGCCCCATTAGTGACTTCCATTGGGGTTCAGGTCAAGTTTGGGTCCCAAACTGAATTTTAGCTAAAGTCCGGTTGAACCTGCCGAACCGAACTTCCAAGGGTTCTCTCATCTCAATCACCGACTGTAACATTGTTGGTCTGTTCTTAGGATAGGTCATCAACGTCTGATTCGTGGGGGTTAGTGATGAGTAAATAGTAGCTATTTGTGTTCGGATTATTTGTAACAAATCCCAAAGTACTGTTCCGGAATTCATTACAAATAACGAACCTAATGAAAGTCAATGGTGGACCTGAGCATTTTTCTGGGAAACCTGAGAAATTCTTGGGTTCCCCATCGTTATTCATGATAAATACCAGAATAATATTTTGGGATTTTTTACAAATAATCCAAACACTAATAGTTATTATTTGCTCATCACTAGTGGTGGGGCCATTAATGAGTTGTGGACACCCTCTTTAAAGAAGCCTACATGTCCAATGGACATTCCCATGCTGTATAGACGTGGAAGCTGAGGCGTTACAACTCGCAGAAAAAAGTTTATTTAGTGACTGGGATTCTGCGAAAGAAAATGTAACACCTTGTGTTGTTCTTCGGTTCAAAAGGCGCTGTCACTCGAGCTAAAGAAGAAGACTATAATTCATATGCAAAGTAGAGAGGGAAATTTCACCATTTCATAATAAAATGTTGAAGCGCTTTGATCGCAACTGTAAAGAGGTGTGAAACAGTGTTTCAGAAACAGACAGATATTTGTATAATAAGCCTTTATGTATTGCCAGTTGAGAATAATAACATATAAAAAGTCTCAACTTACCTCATCTAACTGGTACAGCCTAGGCATAAATAAAAGAGAACAATACAATTACTATTACGTACTGGCTGATCTGGAGCTGCATCACTGTGCATTCTGTATAATTGCTGGCAAGAAGATTAATGTTTTGCTACATATCAGAGGAAGGTCACAAGGGGACTTGCTGCGATGTCTAAACATCTAGTCTTTAAGCTCCCTTCTTTTTCCCCCTCACGGAAATGAACTTGCAACACTCCCTCTAATTATGGAGATTTCTTTCTGTGCATTGTGGAAAAGTCTCCATATTGTGTCTTCATGGCAGAAACTAGCTTCTGTGTTTGTAGAAATATTAGAAAAGGTTAATACTGATAAGGTTGATAACATTAGTGTATATTCACCCCTTCTCGTTGGCGTAAGTCTGTCTTCACGATGGTCATTATAATGGACATCTAGGTTTTTTCAGCTACATATTTATGTATATATGTATATCATACCATGTTTACTTTTCACTGCTATTATTTTGGAAACCAATATCAGATGCAGTCCATAGATAATCTGTAGCATTGTTTCTAGAAGAAGGAAATAAATGAGATTTTAGCTGGACCTAGGGCTTTTAGATATGCCTAGGTCTTTTAGATGGACTTAGGTATTTTTAGATGGACTTAGGTATTTTTCCAACCTATAATAACTATGTAACGATATCGGTAGAAGAAGGTTAACCTAGATTAATCTTGGTCTTTATATGGACTTAGTTCTTTTTAGATGGACTTAGGTCTTTTTAGATGGACCTAGGGCTTTTAGATGAACTTAGGTCTTTTTAGAGGAACCTAGGTCTTTTTAGATTGACCTCGGGCTTTTAGATGTACCTAGATCTTATTAGATGGACTTAGGTATTTTTAGATGGACTTAGGTCTTTTTAGATGGACCTAGGTCTTTTTAGATGGACCTAGGTATTTTTAGATGGATTTAGGTTTTTTTAGATGGACCTAGGTTTTTTTTTTATATAGACCTAGGTCTTTTAGATAGACTTAGGTACTTTTAGATGGACTTAGGTCTTTTTAGATAGACTTAGGAATTTTTAGATGGACTTAGGTCTTTTTAGATGGACCTAGGTCTTTTTAGATGGACCTAGGTATTTTTATATGAATTTAGGTTTTTTTAGATGGACCTAGGTTTTTTTTTAGATAGACCTAGATCTTTTAGATAGACTTAGGTACTTTTAGATGGACTTTGGTCTTTTTAGATGGACCTAGGGCATTTAGATGGACCTAGGTCTTTTTAGATGTACCTAGGTCTTTTAGATGGATTTAGGTCTTTTTAGATGGACCTCGGACTTTTTAGATGGACCTAGGTCTTTTAGATGGACTTAGGTATTTTTAGATGGACCTAGGACTTCAACCTAAGTAAATATGTAACAATATTGGTAGAGGAAGGTTATACTAGATGGACCTAGATCTTTTAGCTGGGCTTAGGTCATTTTAGATGGACCTAGGTCTTTTTTCAAGCTATGTAGCTAATGATGCAGGGGACAAGAAATGCAGTGTGACTTAGGAAGAATCAGTGAGGCAGTGGTTATGATGTAGGAAGGGAAAAACTAAGATATTGTAGGGTTAAAGTAGGTAATCCACTTAATCCATGTGTTACCTCTTCATAGGATATGTGATTAATGTATTATAGCTGTGGTTTGTATTGTTGGGAACTCCAGAATCCTGAGAAGGGGGCTTTTTAATTCCTCTGTACAAATGAAACAGATGTTTCACATACCTGACCCAAAGTTGCTGAAATATGGGACAATATGCACATTTTCCCTCCAATCAAGGGAGAAGTAACAGGTTCTTCTCTGGGGTGTGAGACTGTGACCGGGGTTATCTATGACGGCCGGTACGTCTCGCCCCGGTTGCGCTCACTCCATGTATAGAAAGCAACTCCACTCCAGGGTTAATGTTTTCCCTGCAGGCTGAAAGGAGGGTTAAAAGGAAACAGGAACATGGGCGTGGGGCCCTAGTGTGAGGGAGTGAACACAACTCCCTGAGTTTCTGCCAGGGGAACACATGTGTATTGTTTTTGGACTTTTGGTTTGTGCAATAAACCGTGTGCTGTGACCATTGGTGCCTGGATCCCGTGTCTTCTGCCGTGCAGCCGACCACGCTACCTCACAGATGGTGGAGAACGGCGGGCATGCCAGCCCGGTGAGGTGTAGCATCCATCCCTGGTGACCCGGTAGCACATGTCCTGGATTCGAGCGGCTATACTACAGCCCAAACCCGGCGACGCCATGGAGGACATACTAAAGCAGCTGGCTCAGGCTAATGCACAGCAACAACAGGCTAATGCACAGCAGCAACAGACCAATGCACACCTGCTCCGGTCGTTGGATCGTCAGCAGCAATCCTTGCAATTGCAGGAACAAAGACACCAAGAACAGATGGTTCTCCTGGCCAAGTCGATCCGTGCCGGACCGGCAGCAACAACCCCGGGACCGGGTGACGACGGCAGCGTCCGGAAAGTGGTGAGACAAGCGTTGCAAAAGATGACCCCGGGGGATGATGTGGAAGCGTTCCTGGCGGTGTTTGAGCGGGTGGCCGAGCGGGAGAAGCTTCCGACCCCCCAGTGGGCTGAGGTATTGTCGCCCTATCTGACGGGGGAGCCCCAAAAAGCGTACCTGGACCTCTGTACCGAGGACGCCATAGAATATGCGACCCTGAAAGCCGAAATACTTGCTCGGTTGGGGGTAAATACCTATGTACGGGCTCAGCGGGTAAATCAGTGGTTCTATGAGGAAGCCAAACCCGTACGCTCCCAGGCCTATGACTTATTGCATCTGGTAAAGAAGTGGTTGCAGCCTGACTCTCTGAGCCCTGCGCAAATGGTGGAAAGGGTAGTAGTTGATCGCTTTGTGCGCACTTTACCCGTCACCATTCAACGGTGGGTAGGACAGGGCGACCCAAGTACCCTGGTGGAGCGGCATGTGGCTACGCAGGACTTGATACGGGACACTGAGACTTTGCGTACTGCCCGTCGGTCCGGCCCCTCCAAGCCTAGGGCCAAGGACCCACCGCTGACACCGGTGCGGGAGTCCGCTACCGTCCCGTCTGAGGCCGCGCCCGCCGTCCCTGAGGTCCGGAAGGCTATGTACCCTAAACGACAACTCGTCAAGGGGGTTTCCTTCCCTATTAGATGTTGGCGGTGCCAGCGGGTGGGACATATGGAAGCCCAGTGTCCCCTCACCACGGAGCCCATGGATTGTGGGGTTACCCGGCGGGGTTCAATGTATGCTCAGGTGGTGTGTACCGCTGACCTTGTCTCCCCGGAGACTGCACCCCACTTGTGCCAAATACAGGTGAATGGATGTCCGGTTACAGGCTTGTTGGATTCCGGAAGCTTAGTGACCCTTGTGCGTTCAACCCTAAGGGCTGAAGTAAAGGCCACAGGACGTACCGTGGGAGTGGTTTGCATACATGGGGACCGCCGAGACTATCCCACAGGGATTGTCACCATCACAGCACCCTGCGGTCAGGTGCAACATGAGGTGGGACTTATTAACACTCTTCCCTATGACGTGATCCTAGGAAGGGATCTGCCCTATTTTTGGACTCTATGGAAGGGGCCTCCTAAGTCCCCTCAGATATTGGACAGTCCGCGACCTGAGCCCGACAATACCGAATCCGGGACGCCTGCCGTAGGGGTCCCCATGATAGGGACAGAATGTGAACCCGATAGGTCGCCCCTAGAGGTATTGGCAGGAGAGGCTGAGATGGTCGAGCCCATCCCAGAGTTGGAGGCGTCCCCGGATACGTTTGGGACAGCCCAACTCCAGGACCCTACATTAATACATGCCCGGAGTCGGGTGACAGTGGTTGACGGGGTGGCACAGCTGCCCGGTGCCCAGGTAAGGTACCCCCATTTCACTCTTAAGCAGGATTTACTCTACCGGGTAGATGAAATACGGGGCGTGGGGGTAGAGCAGTTGGTGGTGCCCCAGCCATATCGCCGGCGGGTCCTCGACTTGGCTCATAAACACCTGATGAGTGGCCACCTAGGGGTCAAGAAAACGCAGGAGCGAATATTGCAAAGGTTCTATTGGCCCGGGGTCTTTGGGGAGGTAAAACGGTTCTGCGAAACCTGCCCGGAGTGTCAGCTTACCGCACCCCTGGCCCACTTTCGCAGTCCGTTGGTACCATTACCCATTATAGAAGTCCCTTTTGAACGGATAGGGATGGATCTGGTGGGGCCCCTCGTAAAGTCCGCTCGAGGGCACCAACACATCCTAGTGATCGTTGACTATGCCACCCGGTATCCAGAGGCGATACCTCTCAGACATACTGCGGCGAAGCTTATAGCTCGGGAGTTGTTTGCTGTGTTCTGCCGGGTGGGGCTGCCCAAGGAGATCTTTACGGATCAGGGGACCCCGTTCATGTCTAAAGTGACCAAAGAGCTATGCCGGCTACTCCAGATCAAGCAGTTGCGTACGTCTGTGTATCATCCTCAGACGGACGGTTTAGTGGAACGATTCAATAAAACCCTGAAAACCATGCTCAAAAGGGTGATTTCCAAAGACGGGAAAGACTGGGATATGATGCTTCCCTATTTGATGTTTGCCATACGAGAGGTGCCACAGGCATCCACGGGGTTTTCGCCTTTTGAGTTGTTATACGGGCGACATCCCCGGGGATTGTTGGACCTGGCAAAGGAAACATGGGAGCAAGAGCCCACCCCTCATAAAAGTGTGATTGAACACATTTTAGGAATGCAGAACCGCATAAGCGCGGTCATGCCAATTGTGAAGGAGCATTTACAGGAGGCTCAGGCCGCGCAAAGTGGCCGCTACAATAGACAAGCCACCGTGCGGACCTTTAAACCCAGGGATCGGGTGTTGGTATTGATCCCCACGGCGGAGAGTAAATTCCTGGCTCAGTGGCAAGGCCCCTATGAGATAAAGGAAAGAGTTGGGGTGGTCAACTATAAGGTATTGCAGCCCGGTAGGCGGAAACCTGAACAAATATACCATGTCAACCTATTAAAACCTTGGCAGGAACGTGAAAGCCTGATGGTTGCTTTTTCCCCATCTCCCTCCTCTTCGGGTCGTTCAAACCCGGCTCCAGCGACCTCCGGAGAGGACGAACCAGAAGTAAGGATTGGAGAAGCCCTCACCAAGCAACAGAGGCGAGAGGCCAGACGGCTGGTTCAGCAGAACCCCGATGTCTTCTCCGAGCTGCCTGGTAGGACCAGTCTGATACGATATGACATTGTCACCGAGCCTCACCTGAAGGTACGCCTGAAGCCATACCGGGTGCCGGAGGCTCGAAGACAAGCCATATCAGAGGAAGTGAAGACAATGCTACGCCTGGGGGTCATCGAAAAATCCCGGAGTGAATGGGCTAGTCCCATTGTCCTAATACCAAAACCCGATGGCTCCTTAAGGTTCTGCAATGACTTTAGGAGATTGAACGAAGTATCCAAGTTCGATCTCTACCCCATGCCCCGGGTGGATGAGCTGATTGATAGGCTGGGACAGGCGCGATATTTCACCACGCTCGACCTGACCAAGGGGTACTGGCAGGTGCCACTGACGGAGTCCGCCAAGGAGAAAACCGCTTTTGTTACGCCGGAGGGTCTCTTCCACTATGTTGTCTTGCCTTTTGGGTTACATGGCGCTCCGGCCACGTTCCAGAGGTTGATGGACTTGGTGCTGGAACCCCACCAGGCGTATGCATCAGCGTACCTTGATGACATCATTATTTACAGCTCTGAGTGGCAGACCCACTTGGAACAGGTACAAGCGGTGGTGAACGCGCTCCGAACAGCCGGATTGACAGCCAATCCCAAGAAATGTGCGTTGGGGCTCACGGAAGCCCGCTACTTGGGCTACGTAATAGGCCAAGGAGTGATTAAGCCCCAAATTAACAAAGTTGAGGCGATCCAGAAGTGGCCTAGACCCCCTGACCACGAAGCAGGTTAGGGCCTTCCTGGGTATCGTGGGGTACTACAGGAGGTTTGTAAAAATTTTTGCGGGACTATCAGCCCCCTTGACGGACCTTCTCAAAGGCAAGAAGGCCGTCATGGTGCGCTGGACACCGCAGGCCGAGGACTCCTTCCGGGCCCTGAAGGGGGTCCTGTGCGGACAGCCCGTTCTTGTCAACCCTGATTTCCGGAAGGAGTTCATAGTACAGACTGACGCCTCGGAGGTCGGCCTGGGAGCAGTGCTGTCTCAGGTGGTTCAGGGGGAGGAACACCCCGTCACCTTCTTAAGTAGGAAGCTCACCCCTCCCGAGCGGAATTATAGCGTAGTGGAGAAGGCGTGCCTGGCGATCAAGTGGGCCTTGGAGTCCCTACGCTATTACCTGCTGGGACGACAGTTTTGCTTGGTGACTGATCACTCTCCGCTGGTCTGGATGAGGTCCGCCAAGGAACGGAATGCCAGGGTTACCCGGTGGTTCCTTTCTCTGCAGAACTTCTGGTTTACGGTTGAACACCGGGCCGGTAGGTTGCAGGGCAACGCCGATGCCTTGTCCCGCGGCCCGTGTTTGATGGCAGGAGTTCAACCCCGCTCGCTTGAACTGAGGGGGGGGTATGTGAGACTGTGACCGGGGTTATCTATGACAGCCGGTACGTCTCGCCCCGGTTGCGCTCACTCCATGTATAGAAAGCAACTCCACTCCAGGGTTAATGTTTTCCCTGCAGGCTGAAAGGAGGGTTAAAAGGAAACAGGAACATGGGCATGGGGCCCTAGTGTGAGGGAGTGAACACAACTCCCTGAGTTTCTGCCAGGGGAACACATGTGTATTGTTTTTGGACTTTTGGTTTGTGCAATAAACCGTGTGCTGTGACCATTGGTGCCTGGATCCCGTGTCTTCTGCCGTGCAGCCGACCACGCTACCTCACAGGGGGTATTTCCTTTTTTGCTCCATGACACTGAACAATCATAAAAAGGTAACGTCACAGAGGGGACAAAAAGCTAATACCCATGGAACAGTCAAAACAGGCATTTTCAACGTGTTTCTGCCCTGTTATGATAGCACAGGGAAAGGAGGAGAGGTGCAGCTTGATAAAGCCATGAGAAATGAGATAATTGTGCACCTACTGCTTGTATTGGAGCGCTCAACCAAATGACTGCTCCTACGTATGACCGAGCCAGCCGAATGATTGGCTGAACCATCATTGGTCCAACAGCTATAAATTTAGTTACGGCAGGCTTAATTCAATGATAGTTGTTGAAGAAAATGAGGATTGAGCATGTTTGATTACTGTACGTAGCTTACAGGTTCCACAGAATTAAATGCTGGATCATATATATGGAGGGGTCATGCAAGATAGCTATTAAAACATATAAAGGCATAATGACTAGGGCTGAGCAGACCCGGACTGTAAAAGTCCGGATTCGCGTTTCAAAGTTGCCCTGGTGCCAGACCCAGGCCTTGGATTCCAAGTGTTTGATCCAGATCTGGCACTCGAGAAAATAAAAACAATAAAGGAAAAATCAAGTAAATAAAAATGAAGCAAGAGCTTCATACTTACCCAGGATCCGGCCTGGCTGTATGCTGCTCCTGCTGCCGCCCTGTGCCGCTCATTTCATATGAACGGCTTTCCGCCCATCGGCCGGCCTGATGTCTGTGATTGGTGCAGTCAGATGCGCCCCTAGCCTTTGTGACAGCATTTGACTGCTTCCGCTCACAGACGCTGTCTGCGAGTCATTGCCGGCATGGCTCATTCTGTGCCTCCCGGTGCACGATTCATGCAATAGCAAGCGCAGGCTGAACAGAGGGAGAAATATTGCTGGTGCAGCTCACTCTGGGCCTCCCGCTGCACGATTCACGCACTAGGAGGTGCAGGCTGAGCAATTGGGGAAACATTACCGGCGCGACTCATCCTGGGCCTCCCGGTGCATGATTCATGTACCGGGAGGCCCAGGCTGAGCAGAGGAAGAAACATCGCCGGTGCGGCTCATCCTGGGCTGGCTGCTTCATGAAGCAGGCCGCTCAGGCTGACCAGATGAGCACACATTGCGGGCGTAGCTCATCCTGGGCTTCCTGTATGATGCCCTGGTCTATTCGGGTAGTTACAGGGTTCTGCAAAATCTGCCCTCCCCATGCAAGACTCAAACCCCCAAGGTTCTGGGTCTCCATCCTGCAGTACTGCCTCCACCACCATTCACAAATCCTAGATACACTTTGCACCACATCTGTCAGGCACACCAGTGGGCTACTTAAACAGGAATAGGGCTGCCCACCTAGGGGTCAGGCAGGGAGGTGGGAGGTGTCAAGTTTAGTTCAGTGGTAGCCCTCAAGCTGTGAGGAGCTCTGAGGAAGCTGGGAGTTGGAGTTCCCAGGGGAGAAGTAAACTACGTCGCAGACGGTGGTCTGGACCTAGAGGAGTCGTACCCCCGGTTGCAGGGGATTCAGGCTAGGTGGAACCTGTCAAGGAGGACGGTCAGCAGCCTGGTCCTATCACCAGTCCGGGACTGTTCCCACTAAGCTCAGAGATCAGGGGCACTAGAGCAACGAGGGGGATAGGGCTTTCCTAGCAAGCGGCCCACTGAAATCCCAAGCGTGAGCTCCTGAGAGCAGGCTCCTTCACCTAGCCATAGTGGGGAGCGGGGCCCGGGAAGCTCCAAGCTACCGGGCCACAACGGACAATCTAAACTTTTGTGCCAGGAGGCAGGTTACAGACCACCGGCAGTGCTGCAGGGGACGGGACCCAGACAAGCTCCCCTCGAGAGGCAACGGCAGTCAGAGACTTGGTTTACCCTGTTGTCAACATCTGCTTCATTGCTGAGTGAGTACCCGACTGACCCCTGCACTGCGTCACCGCATCACCATCCAGAGTCCCGGGACCTACCCCAATCCATGGAGGGTAACGTCATCTAGCTGCCCCACTCCATCACCCCGGGTACTCCCAAGAACAATGGTGGTACTCCCAATTACCATACACCATGGGTGGCGTCACAAACTATACCAAATCCCCTGTAAAGAAACCCCTTTTCCATTTGAGTGTGGCCCCTAGCCCCCGGGTCCGGAGACCCTTGAGCCACGAGTAATCACCACCCCCGGATCCGAGTGGTTCGATCCGCTGAAGGGGCGGCACACCTGCTTCATGAAGCAGGCCACTCAGGCTGAACAGAGGAGTACACATCGCAGGCGCAGCTCATCCTGGGCTACCTACTTCATGAAGTAAGCCGCTCAGGCTGAACAAAGGAGTATACATTGTGGGCGCATCTCATCCTGAACTGTCTGCTTCATGATGCATGGAGTAGAGTTGAGCGCGGTTCGTGGTTCGTGGTTCTCCAGTTCGCGGCTCGAGTGATTTTGGGGCATGTTCTAGATCGAACTAGAACTCGAGCTTTTAGCAAAAGCACGATAGTTCTAGAAACGTTCGAGAACGGTTCTAGCAGCCAAAAAACAGCTAAATCCTAGCTTGGTTTCTGCTGTAATAGTGTAAGTCACTCTGTGAATCAAACTATTATCACATTTCAGTGTATAGTGTGCGTGAACAGCGCCTTCAGATCACTGCTGTTTCTATAATGGCGATCGCCATTTTTTTTTTCTTGTCTTCCTTCCCTAAGCGCGCGCGTCCTGTGGAGCGGGCCAGCATGTCAGCCAATCACAGACACACACACACCTAAGTGGACTTTGAGCCAGAGAAGCAACGGCATGTGTGATAGGATCTGCATGTCACATGTCCCTGCATTATAAAACCGGACATTTTCTTCACGAACGCCATTATCTGCCTTCTGCGTCTTTGGTGTCAGACATCAGTGTCGCAGCTCCGTCCTCCTGAGTCCTATAGCCGATACAGCTGTATGCGCTGCATACACAGCGTTAGACAGCTTAGGGAGAGCACATTCTAGCAGTCCTTTTAAGGGCTCAAAGCGGCAGGGTCAGAGAGCCATAAGTGACAGGTCCTGCAAACAGCAACAGCGTCTGTGTAGCCCAGGTCAGGGATTTCCTCCCTGCATTTCACCATTAGGAGGGAATAGAAAGGCAGGCTTCCATTCCTCTACCCAGAGCACCACAATCCTGCCACTGTACCCTCTTGTCCTCTGCACACTCCAACTCATTCTAAGTAAGCCATTATACTAGCAAACACTCAGTGTACCTAGTGGCATCCTAAACGTGGCTATTGGACTTTGCTATAGTCCCACTAGTGCAAAGACATTAGCAGAGCACGTCTGCCTGCATTGCACACTCCAACTCATTCTAAGTAAGCCATTATACTAGCAAACACTCAGTGTACCTAGTGGCATCCTATACGTGGCTATTGGACTTTGCTATAGTCCCACTAGTGCAAAGACATTTGCAGAGCACGTCTGCCTGCATTGCACACTACAACTTTTTTAAACTAAGCAATTTTACTAGCAAACACTCAGTGTACCTAGTGGCATCCTATACGTGGCTATTGGACTTTGCTATAGTCCCACTAGTGCCAAGACATTTGCAGAGCGCATCTGCCTGCGTTGCACACTCCAACGAATTATAACTAAGCCATTATACTAGCACACACTCAGTGTACCTAGTGGCATCCTATACGTGGCTATTGGACTTTGCTATAGTCCCACTAGTGCAAAGACATTAGCAGAGCACATCTGCCTGCATTGCACACTTCAAGTTTTTTAAACTAAGCAATTTTACTAGCAAACACTCAGTGTACCTAGTGGCATCCTATACGTGGCTATTGGACTTTGCTATAGTCCCACTAGTGCAAAGACATTTGCAGAGCACGTCTGCCTGCATTGCACACTACAACTTTTTTAAACTAAGCAATTTTACTAGCAAACACTCAGTGTACCTAGTGGCATCCTATACGTGGCTATTGGACTTTGCTATAGTCCCACTAGTGCCAAGACATTTGCAGAGCGCATCTGCCTGCGTTGCACACTCCAACTAATTATAACTAAGCCATTATACTAGCACACACTCAGTGTACCTAGTGGCATCCTATACGTGGCTATTGGACTTTGCTATAGTCCCACTAGTGCCAAGACATTTGCAGCACGTCTGCCTGCGTTGCACACTCCAACTAATTATAACTAAGCCATTATACTAGCACACACTCAGTGTACCTAGTGGCATCCTATACGTGGCTATTGGACTTTGCTATAGTCCCACTAGTGCCAAGACATTTGCAGCACGTCTGCCTGCGTTGCACACTCCAACTAATTATAACTAAGCCATTATACTAGCACACACTCAGTGTACCTAGTGGCATCCTATACGTGGCTATTGGACTTTGCTATAGTCCCACTAGTGCCAAGACATTTGCAGCACGTTTGCCTGCGTTGCACACTCCAACTAATTATAACTAAGCCATTATACTAGCACACACTCAGTGTACCTAGTGGCATCCTATACGTGGCTATTGGACTTTGCTATAGTCCCACTAGTGCCAAGACATTTGCAGCACGTCTGCCTGCGTTGCACACTCCAACTAATTATAACTAAGCCATTATACTAGCACACACTCAGTGTACCTAGTGGCATCCTATACGTGGCTATTGGACTTTGCTATAGTCCCACTAGTGCCAAGACATTTGCAGCACGTCTGCCTGCGTTGCACACTCCAACTAATTATAACTAAGCCATTATACTAGCACACACTCAGTGTACCTAGTGGCATCCTATACGTGGCTATTGGACTTTGCTATAGTCCCACTAGTGCCAAGACATTTGCAGCACGTCTGCCTGCGTTGCACACTCCAACTAATTATAACTAAGCCATTATACTAGCACACACTCAGTGTACCTAGTGGCATCCTATACGTGGCTATTGGACTTTGCTATAGTCCCACTAGTGCCAAGACATTTGCAGCACGTCTGCCTGCGTTGCACACTCCAACTAATTATAACTAAGCCATTATACTAGCACACACTCAGTGTACCTAGTGGCATCCTATACGTGGCTATTGGACTTTGCTATAGTCCCACTAGTGCCAAGACATTTGCAGCACGTCTGCCTGCGTTGCACACTCCAACTAATTATAACTAAGCCATTATACTAGCACACACTCAGTGTACCTAGTGGCATCCTATACGTGGCTATTGGACTTTGCTATAGTCCCACTAGTGCCAAGACATTTGCAGCACGTCTGCCTGCGTTGCACACTCCAACTAATTATAACTAAGCCATTATACTAGCACACACTCAGTGTACCTAGTGGCATCCTATACGTGGCTATTGGACTTTGCTATAGTCCCACTAGTGCCAAGACATTTGCAGCACGTCTGCCTGCGTTGCACACTCCAACTAATTATAACTAAGCCATTATACTAGCACACACTCAGTGTACCTAGTGGCATCCTATACGTGGCTATTGGACTTTGCTATAGTCCCACTAGTGCCAAGACATTTGCAGCACGTCTGCCTGCGTTGCACACTCCAACTAATTATAACTAAGCCATTATACTAGCACACACTCAGTGTACCTAGTGGCATCCTATACGTGGCTATTGGACTTTGCTATAGTCCCACTAGTGCAAGACATTTGCAGCACGTCTGCCTGCGTTGCACACTCCAACTAATTATAACTAAGCCATTATACTAGCACACACTCAGTGTACCTAGTGGCATCCTATACGTGGCTATTGGACTTTGCTATAGTCCCACTAGTGCCAAGACATTTGCAGCACGTCTGCCTGCGTTGCACACTCCAACTAATTATAACTAAGCCATTATACTAGCACACACTCAGTGTACCTAGTGGCATCCTATACGTGGCTATTGGACTTTGCTATAGTCCCACTAGTGCCAAGACATTTGCAGCACGTCTGCCTGCGTTGCACACTCCAACTAATTATAACTAAGCCATTATACTAGCACACACTCAGTGTACCTAGTGGCATCCTATACGTGGCTATTGGACTTTGCTATAGTCCCACTAGTGCCAAGACATTTGCAGCACGTCTGCCTGCGTTGCACACTCCAACTAATTATAACTAAGCCATTATACTAGCACACACTCAGTGTACCTAGTGGCATCCTATACGTGGCTATTGGACTTTGCTATAGTCCCACTAGTGCCAAGACATTTGCAGCACGTCTGCCTGCGTTGCACACTCCAACTAATTATAACTAAGCCATTATACTAGCACACACTCAGTGTACCTAGTGGCATCCTATACGTGGCTATTGGACTTTGCTATAGTCCCACTAGTGCCAAGACATTTGCAGCACGTCTGCCTGCGTTGCACACTCCAACTAATTATAACTAAGCCATTATACTAGCACACACTCAGTGTACCTAGTGGCATCCTATACGTGGCTATTGGACTTTGCTATAGTCCCACTAGTGCCAAGACATTTGCAGCACGTCTGCCTGCGTTGCACACTCCAACGAATTATAACTAAGTTACATTGTCAGGGATATTTATTCTTTATTATTCTGCTGTTAATAAAGCTAGACCACCACTGCAATCTTCACCACCTCTCAATTTTTACTACCACATTTTCAGTCCACAATCTTGTCGCAATCAACATGAGTGGCAAAATGACAGATGCTGGTGGAAAGGGGAAGAGGCGTGGTGGAAAAGGCAAAAAAGGTTTTGTCAGTGGGGAAGGTGCCAAAGCTCCATTATCATCTGCTGAAGATAGACCATCTACTAGCAAAAGTAAGATGTCTACTACTTATTGTGGACAATCCGATGTGCTCCCTTTTTTACGGACACGAACAAGAGGAACAAAGGTAGATGATGGGCAAAAAAGGAAAATGCTTGAATGGATCTCAAGTGGTCCAACAAGTGCCCTCTCAGCCACTTCAAGTACCGCATCCAAAAAACACCATTCCTCTGAGTTGTCATCCCAATCACACTTGATTTCTCCCAGCTCTGAAGTCTCCATCAGCCCTGCACAGTATGGTGGAACTGAGATGGCTGAGTCTGCAGAGCTGTTCAGTCACACTATAGCCTGGGAATCAGAGGTCTGCTCCCAAGCTACAGTGAGTACAGAACAGGAAATGGTCTGCAGTGATGCCCAGAACCTTTGTGACTCAGATTCAGGCCGTGAGGACCAAGTTTCTGAGCATAATGTTGACCCTTTGTCACAAACTGTAACACCTGTGGTTATAGACAATGAGGAACATACTGATGAAGATGAGACGCAGATACCCGATTGGGATGACAACTTAAATATTCGGTCAGGGCAAGAAGAGGCTCGGTCTGAGGGGGAGGGGAGTGCGAACACAACAATTGATGATGACGTTCTAGATCCCACCTACTGTCAACCCCCAGTCAGGCACTCGAGGAGGTCAACAGAGGCGGTGGAGGAGGATGCAACCGACGACGAAGTTACCTTGCGCCTTCCTGGACAGAGTCGGAGCACTGGTAGCACGTCTACAACTGCATCCTCAGCCACCACTCTGCCTATGAGCATTATTCGGGGTGGATCAACAGGTCGCATGGCCTCTAAGCCTTGCCTAGCCTGGGCCTTTTTTCACATCGAAAAAGATCGCCCAACTCATGTGATATGTAACATTTGTCATGATTCTGTTAGTAGAGGTCAAAACCTCAGCAGTTTGACAACTTCTTCCATGAATCGTCACATGAATAAATATCATAAGTCCCGGTGGGAAGCTCACCGTGCTGCAATGCCGGCTAGCGGAGCGAACCATCCACCGCCCGCCCCTTCCAGTGCATCCGCGCGCTCTTCATCTTCTAGGACTGTGGGGACAGCTGTCACACCTGTTTTTCCACGCAAAACTTCCACCACTGTAACCGCAACAGGCAGTTTGCTTGTAAGGTCGTCAGTTGGTTTGGAAGGGGAAACAAGTGAGTGTGTACAGCTCTCTCAGACATCGATAGCACCAACGTTGGATGAAGGCAACATCATGTCTCCGCCTGCACTTTCCTCACAAACCTGCATTTTTCCAGGGACACCCTACTCAACACCGTCTACACACAGCAGCCAGATCTCTGTCCCTCAGATGTGGTCAAATAAAAGGCCACTTCCTCCGACCCATGACAAAGCTAAGAGGTTGACTCTATCCCTCTGTAAGCTGTTGGCTACCGAAATGCTGCCTTTCCGCCTAGTGGACACACAGGATTTTAGAGACCTTATGTCTGTCGCTGTGCCCCAGTACCAGATGCCTAGTCGCCACTACTTCTCTAAGAAAGGTGTGCCCGCGCTACACCAGCATGTAACTATGGTGATAGATGGTGAAGGGTCTGCTGCACAAGTCTTGCCGTCCCCACGACTTGTGTGTCAATCCTCTGTCTGTCCAAGTTCCGCCACAGCTTCTGCATCCTCCACCTCATCTGGGTCCTCCACCTCCGCCCCAAGCCTGCCTGGTCAGGCCACCAGCGTTCTCACTGCGCAGAAGGAATCACGCACGCCTCATTACTATGCTGGCAGCCGAGCGCAACGGCATCAGGCGGTCTTTAGCTTGACATGTCTTGGTAATAAGAGTCACACAGCTGAGGAGTTGTGATCAGCTCTGCGGTCCGAGTTTAATAAATGGTTGTCTCCACTCAACCTGCAGCCTGGTAAGGCCGTGTGCGACAATGCTGCAAACCTGGGTGCGGCCCTTCGCCTGGGCAAGGTGACACACGTACCTTGTATGGCTCACGTGTTGAACCTTGTCGTGCAGCAATTTTTAACACACTATCCCGGCCTAGATGGCCTTCTGAACAGGGCACGAAAACTGTCTGCTCACTTCCGGCGTTCAAGCGCCGCAGCTGAGCGACTTGCATTGCTACAGAAGTCTTTCGGCCTGCCGGTTCATCGCCTGAAATGCGATGTGGCGACACGCTGGAATTCAACTCTCCACATGTTACAGCGACTGTGGCAGCACCGCAGAGCCCTGGTGCAATACGTCATGACGTATAGCCTGGGCCAACGAGATGCAGAGGTGGGGCAGATCACCCTGATGGAGTGGTCTCAGATCAAGGACCTATGCACCCTTCTGCACAGTTTCGACATGGCGACGAATATGTTTAGCTCTGACAATGCCATTATCAGCATGACGATTCCAGTCATTTACATGCTGGAGCACACGCTAAACACTATTCGGAGTCAGGGGGTGGGACAACATGAAGGGGAGGAACTACAGGAGGATTCATATGTGCAAGGGACAACAACATCACCAAGGTCCAGACGTTCATCATCACCAACGCAGCAGGCATGGGACCATGGGGAACAGGGATCGACAAGGGCGCATAGTAGCAGGCGAAATGTTGAGCAAGGTGCAGGAGAACATGAAGAAATGGAGGACGAACTGTCCATGGACATGGAAGACTCAGCGGATGAGGGAGACCTTGGTCAAATTTCAGTTGAAAGAGGTTGGGGGGAGATGTCAGAGGAAGAAAGAACGGGTAGCACCTCTATGCCACAAACACAGCGTGGACTTGGTCCGCATGGCTGCGCAAGACACATGAGTGCCTTTTTGTTGCACTACCTCCAACATGACAGTCGTATTGTCAAAATTAGAAGTGATGATGACTACTGGATTGCCACACTATTAGATCCCCGGTACAAGTCCAAATTTTGTGACATAATTCCAGCCATAGAAAGGGACGCACGTATGCAGGAGTATCAGCAGAAGCTGTTACTCGATCTTAGCTCGGCTTTTCCACCAAACAACCGTGCAGGTGCAGGGAGGGAATCTCCCAGTTGTAACTTGACAAACATGGGACGGTCTCGTCATCTTCACCAGTCTACCCGTACCAGTAGGACCGTATCTGGTGCCGGTAACAGCAATTTTATGGAATCTTTTCATAATTTTTTTAGACCCTCTTTTGCAAGGCCACCAGAGACAACAAGTCTGACACATACTCAACGGCTGGAGAGGATGATACAGGAGTATCTCCAAATGAACATCGATGCCATGACTGTGCAACTGGAGCCTTGCTCCTTTTGGGCTTCAAACATAGAAAAATGGCCAGAGCTCTCCAGTTACGCCTTGGAGATTTTGTCGTGTCCAGCTGCCAGCGTTGTCTCTGAACGTGTATTCAGTGCTGCTGGGTGTGTGCTGACAGATAAGCGCACGCGTCTGTCCAGTGACAATGTGGACAGACTGACGTTCATCAAAATGAACAAGTCATGGATCCAGAAGGAATTTACTACCCCTGTGTCATCCTGGGGAGAGTAAATGCTTGTGGATTTGGAATGTGCTTGATGCAAATCAAAACATCCTGTTTGCAACTAGGGCCCAAGTGCTGCCACTGATGGGGTGGGTGTCTGTGTGGCCCAATTTTTGGAAAAAAGGGAGACTCCGCTTGGAGTAACCCTTGCTTACATTGTTTTTAAAAGAAGCCAAGATGAACAAGTCATGGGTCAGCAAAGACTTTGCTACCTACCCCGGTGTCATCCTGGGGACGGTTAATTATGGGGTATTTTTGAATGTGATTGATGCAAATGTAGCTGTGAAGTGTACAACTAGGGCCCAAGTGCTGCCACTGATGGGGTGGGTGTCTGTGTGGCCCAATTTTTGGAAAAAAAGGGAGACTCCGCTTGGATTAACCCTTGCTTACATTGTTTTTAAAAGAAGCCAAGATGAACAAGTCATGGGTCAGCAAAGACTTTGCTACCTACCCCGGTGTCATCCTGGGGACGGTTAATTATGGGGTATTTTTGAATGTGATTGATGCAAATGTAGCTGTGAAGTGTACAACTAGGGCCCAAGTGCTGCCACTGATGGGGTGGGTGTGTGTGTGGCCCAATTTTTGGAAAAAAAGGGAGACTCCGCTTGGAGTAACCCTTGCTTGATGTGTTTTTAAAAGAAGCCAAGATGAACAGAGCTGGGATCAGCAAAGACTTTGCTACCTACCCCGGTGTCATCCTGGGGACGGATAAGAATGGCGTATTTTTGAATGTGCTTGATGCAAATCAAAACATCCTGTTTGCAACTAGGGCCCAAGTGCTGCCACTGATGGGGTGGGTGTCTGTGTGGCCCAATTTTTGGAAAAAAAGGGAGACTCCGCTTGGAGTAACCCTTGCTTGATGTGTTTTTAAAAGAAGCCAAGATGAACAGAGCTGGGATCAGCAAAGACTTTGCTACCTACCCCGGTGTCATCCTGGGGACGGATAAGAATGGCGTATTTTTGAATGTGCTTGATGCAAATCAAAACATCCTGTTTGCAACTAGGGCCCAAGTGCTGCCACTGATGGGGTGGGTGTCTGTGTGGCCCAATTTTTGGAAAAAAGGGAGACTCCGCTTGGAGTAACCCTTGCTTGATGTGTTTTTAAAAGAAGCCAAGATGAACAGAGCTGGGATCAGGAAATACTTTGCTACCTACCCCGGTGTCATCCTGGGGACGGATAAGAATGGCGTATTTTTGAATGTGCTTGATGCAAATCAAAACATCCTGTTTGCAACTAGGGCCCAAGTGCTGCCACTGATGGGGTGGGTGTCTGTGTGGCCCAATTTTTGGAAAAAAAGGGAGACTCCGCTTGGAGTAACCCTTGCTTGATGTGTTTTTAAAAGAAGCCAAGATGAACAGAGCTGGGATCAGCAAAGACTTTGCTACCTACCCCGGTGTCATCCTGGGGACGGATAAGAATGGCGTATTTTTGAATGTGCTTGATGCAAATCAAAACATCCTGTTTGCAACTAGGGCCCAAGTGCTGCCACTGATGGGGTGGGTGTCTGTGTGGCCCAATTTTTGGAAAAAAGGGAGACTCCGCTTGGAGTAACCCTTGCTTACATTGTTTTTAAAAGAAGCCAAGATGAACAAGTCATGGGTCAGCAAAGACTTTGCTACCTACCCCGGTGTCATCCTGGGGACGGTTAATTATGGGGTATTTTTGAATGTGATTGATGCAAATGTAGCTGTGAAGTGTACAACTAGGGCCCAAGTGCTGCCACTGATGGGGTGGGTGTCTGTGTGGCCCAATTTTTGGAAAAAAAGGGAGACTCCGCTTGGAGTAACCCTTGCTTGATGTGTTTTTAAAAGAAGCCAAGATGAACAGAGCTGGGATCAGGAAAGACTTTGCTACCTACCCCGGTGTCATCCTGGGGACGGATAAGAATGGCGTATTTTTGAATGTGCTTGATGCAAATCAAAACATCCTGTTTGCAACTAGGGCCCAAGTGCTGCCACTGATGGGGTGGGTGTCTGTGTGGCCCAATTTTTGGAAAAAAGGGAGACTCCGCTTGGAGTAACCCTTGCTTGATGTGTTTTTAAAAGAAGCCAAGATGAACAGAGCTGGGATCAGGAAAGACTTTGCTACCTACCCCGGTGTCATCCTGGGGACGGATAAGAATGGCGTATTTTTGAATGTGCTTGATGCAAATCAAAACATCCTGTTTGCAACTAGGGCCCAAGTGCTGCCACTGATGGGGTGGGTGTCTGTGTGGCCCAATTTTTGGAAAAAAGGGAGACTCCGCTTGGAGTAACCCTTGCTTACATTGTTTTTAAAAGAAGCCAAGATGAACAAGTCATGGGTCAGCAAAGACTTTGCTACCTACCCCGGTGTCATCCTGGGGATGGATAAGAATGGCGTATTTTTGAATGTGCTTGATGCAAATGTAGCTGTGAAGTGTACAACTGGGGCACAACTGCTGCCACTGAAGGGGTGGGTGTGTGTGTGGCCCAATTTTTGGAAAAAATGGAGACTCCGCTTGGAGTCACCTTGCGGTGTTTTACATGATTTTAGAAGGGCGTGCCATGCCTATATCTGTGTGTCCTCCTCTTTTTCCTTGTCCAGCTGTTTTGTTTTCGCATGAGTATATGTCCTTGTCACTTTCCAATGTGTTTGAGTTGTTTGTCACCTTTAGGACACCTTTGAGGGTGTTTTCTAGGTGTTTTTCTGTGTTTGTGATTGCCTGCCATTGTTTCCTATGCAGTTCGAGTTCGGTTCGTCGAACGTTCGACGAACCGAACTCGAACGGGAGGTCCGTTCGGCGAACCAACCTCGAGCCGAACCGCGACCGGTTCGCTCATCTCTAGCATGGAGCTCAGGCTGAGCAGAGCAGGACACATTGTGGGCTGCATTTTGAACATGTCCCCCTATCACGTGACAAATTACATCATACCTGGAAGAAACCCATACATTCTTAGATCTACCTTTACTTTTAGTGCATGATCTAGACCCACGCAGCTCCAGAAGTGAATGCGTGAGCCGGAAGCAGCTTGCCTCTATGACACAGAGCATGGGTGAATACACCACATGCGCTTCTATCCCCCTATCCCTTCCACCAACATTTTTAATCCCCGGATTCTGGTTCATCCCCGAATTCTGGTTCCCATAGACTTATATGGGTACCAAATTCCATATTGGATCTGGATTTTTTAAGAAAATGAGCAGGGACCCATCAGTCCTGTTTTTTTGTGAGTCCACTCAGCTCTAATAATAACAGTTTTAAAGTAAGCATCATGGTTGGTTAAAGAGGTTTTCCACTACTTTAAAATTAATGGCCTATGCTTAGGATAAGTCATCAATGTCTGATCAGCTGGTGGTCCAATACCAGACACCATTGCTGATCAGCTTTTTTTGGTGCTTGCGGTAGCAGGCAGCTGAAAATGCTCAGTTTCTTAGTTGGCTCGTCTTCTGATAGTGGATGCGTGTTATGCGTCGGAGTCTGCCTCCTTCGCGGATTAGACTCCGAGTGCCCATGGGTGCTTCTGTTTCATCACCCAAGATGCCCCTTGCGGCAACTGCTCCACCTAGGCGCCGGTCTCAACATCTTAGCTAACCTAGTGGCGTTCTGCTCGCTGCTCGCCTGTAAGATTCTAAGTGCAGTAATCGGACCACTGCGCATGCACAGGCTGAAGGTACTCAGCCAGGATCTAAATCCCAAAATCGGGCCACTGAGCATGCTCGGCTTGTTTGTGTTCTGCCAGAGGCTAAGGGGTACTTTACACGTTGTGACGTTGTCCAGCGTGATAGCACTCGCCCATGTCGCACATGCAATATGTGGTGATTGCTGCCGTAGCGAACATTATCGCTACGGCAGCTTCACACGCACAAACCTGGTCGGCGACGTCGCTGTGACTGCCGAAAAATCTCTCCTTCAAGGGGGAGGTGCGTTCGGCGTCACCGCAACGTCACTAATCGGCCGGCCAATAGAAGCAGAGGGGCGGAGATGAGCGGGACATAACATCCCGCCCACCTTCTCCCTTCCGCATTGCCGTCGGGACGCAAGTAAGGAGATGTTTGTTGCTCCTGCGAGTTTACACACAGCGATGTTTGGAGCTGCAGGAACGACAAACAACATCGTACCTGCGGTCGAACTGACATTATGGAAATGAACAACGTTACACAGATCAGCGATATTGTACGTTTCTGTGCTCGTTCATCGTCGCACCTAGGATTTACATGTTGCGATGTCGCTACAGGTGCCAGATGTGCGTCACTAACGACGTGACCCCGATGATATATCAGTAGCGATGTCGCAACGTGTAAAGCCCCCCTAATGCGGGCTTTTACACGAGACGAGCTATCGTGCGATGAATCGTCAGGGTCATGGTTTTCGTGATGCACATCCGGCATCGTTCACAACGTCGTCTTGTGTGACACCTCCGAGCGACGCAGTATCGCTCACAAATCTTGAGTCGAGTACTCGTCGCTCAGTTTTAAAAATTTGTTTAATTAAAATGGCGCCGGTTGTTCATCGTACCCGGTGCAGCACACATCGCTCCGTGTGACACCCCGGGAGTCATGAACACAGCATACTTGCGTCCAGCTGCACCTGCCGGCTATGCGGAAGGAAGGAGGTGGGCGGGATGTTTACGTACCACTCATCTCCGCCCCTCCGCTTCTATTGGCCGATGGCTGTGTGACGTCACTGTGACGCCGAACGTCCCTCCCTCTTCAGGAAGTGGATGTTCACCGCCCACAGCAAGGTCGCTCAGCAGGTAAGAATGTGTGACGGGGGTTTCACAACTTTGTGCGACACGGGCAGCGATTTGCCCATGACGCACAAACTACGGGGGCGGGTATGATCGATCGTGAAATCGCACGATCGGTCGACTTGTGTAAAGCAGGCATTAGTCCGGAAAACGAACAACTCGGCATGATCGGACTAAATCTGCTCTGTCTGAGACTAGGTCCAGAAAATGGGCTACTGAGCATGCTTGGACTGAATCTGCTCTGTCTGAGACTAATGCGGGCTTCACACGGTACAATCTATCGTGCGATTGCACGAGCAATCGTACCCGCCCCTGTCGTTTGTGCATCACGGGCAATTTGTTGCCCGTGGCGCACAAAGTTGTTAAACCTCCATCACACGTACTTACCTGCTGAGCAACGTCGCTGTGGGCGGCAAGCATCCACTTCCTGAAGGGGGAGGGACGTTCGGCGTCACAGCGACATCACACAGCGGCCGGCCAATAGAAGCGGAGGGGCGGAGATGAGCGGGACGTAAACATCACGCCCACCTCCTTCCTTCCACATTGCCGGCGGGAGCCGCGGGACACAGGTAAGCTGTGTTCATCATTCCCGGGGTGTCACACGGAGCGATGTGTGCTGCCCCGGGTACGATGAACAACCGGCGCCATTAAAAACAAACAATATTTTAAAAATAAGCGACGAGTACACGACTCACAATTTGTGAGCGATTCTCTGTCGCTCAGAGGTGTCACACGAAACGACGTCGCAAGCGATGCCGGATGTGCGTCACGAAAACCGTGACCCCGATGATGTATCGCGCGATAGCTCGTCTCGTGTGACGCCCGCATAAGTCCAGAGAACGGGCTGCTGAGCATGGGCGTGAGGTGGCCGTTGGACGTTAGCTTTCCTGATGACAAGGAATCCCAGAATTGGCCATTGGAGTTCAGCTGTCCTGATGACATCGACTGTCCTGATGATGTGGCGTCCCTGGATTGGCCTGTGGTCTACACCCATGCCGACTGGAAGTGAGACTGTTTGGGGCAGCCCTTAGGTTAAATAAGGACGCTGCCCATGCCAGTCAGCATGCAGTCGTAGTCGTCACATAACTACATTGTGTATGGGTGTCTGGACGCTAGTACTGCTTCCTGGTGTCTTGGTGAGTATGCTGGTTAAGCGAGTTATGTACCACTTAAACACGTACTTGTAGAGCGTCTTCCTTTTCTAGTTTAGGTGTGTGCACGGGGCAGCATGCTACACACAATCTATCAGAGACAGTTGCTTGAGTTTGCGTCTTTTCTGTCTTCTTTTATGGCAGCACGGCTCGTGACCTGTCATACTATCCTATTAGTTTAATTTTAGTTATTCTATCGAATCTCTGAATAGTTCTATGTGAACTTAACAAAGGCTACTGTATGCATTGTCTATGTGTAGGGAATATAGGCCACTATAAGCATTGCCTGTGTATAGCCAACAGAGAATATAGCGCGTTCCATCTTATTTAACTGCAGCTGTTGAGTCCGCTAGGTCCTCTGAGCTCTTCGCAGCAGACTACCATCTCTGCACGGTGGACTGCGGGTTGCAATTGGGATTGACTATTTTCTTCCTAAGTCGCCAACCCCGTAACATTGTAACTGGGTACTACACATCTGCTTCCTATTGATTTTGCCACAAGGAGGCATTTTCAAGCATTTCCGACTGTCATGGCAACGTCAGGATTTGAGTACATTCTTGTACTCTGCATGCTAACTTTTCTGATGTCTGTAATCAGTGCAGGGAGACTCGGCATTGACCAACAGACTTTTAATTCATAAGCAGGCTAGCAAGAGTTAATCTCTGCTGGTATGCTTGTTAATCTTCTTTAGTCACATTCACTCCCCTCCTATATATGCTGGCTGCATACTTCCATTAGTGCCAGCTATAGCTTATTTATACTAGTCTGGAGAGGTGGTTTGATCCAGACTAAGGGGTACTTTGCACGCTGCGACATCGCTAGCCGATTGTAGTGATACCAAGCGCGATAGTCCCTGCCCCCATCGCAGATGTTATATCTTGTGATAGCTGCCGTAGCGAACATTATCGCTACAGCAGCTTCACATGCACTTACCTGCTCTGCGACGTCGCTCTGGCCGGCGACCCGCCTCCTTCCTAAGGGGGCGGGTCGTGCGGCATCACAGCGTCGTCACACGGCAGGCGGCCAATAGAAGCGGAGGGGCAGAGATGAGTGGGACGTAAACATCCCGTCCACCTCCTTCATTCCTCATTGCAGGTGGGACGCAGGTAAGGAGATGTTTCTCGCTCCTGCAGCATCATACACAGTGATGTGTGCTGCCGCAGGAACGAGGAACAACATCGTACCTGTCGCTGCAGCGAAATTATGGAAATGACCGACACTACACAGATCACCGATTTTCGACGCTTTTGCGATCGTTTATCGGTGCTCCTAGGCTTTACACGTTGCGACGTCGTTACCGGTGCCGGATGTGCGTGACTTTCGATTTGACCCCGATGAGATTGCAGTAGCGATGTCATTGTGGCGCCCCTGACCTGGTCAGCCACCACTGAGTACTGCACCCATGCTGGGAGCAGTACAATACAGGTAATCCAGAAGGCTGACCGAGGTGTGATTACACAGGCGCATAGTAATCAGGTCTCCCACATCTACCTTTGATAGGGACCCCTGGGGAATCCAGGAGGGGGCGTGGCCTCCATGTCCACTCAAGGGGTGTGGTAGAGAGTCTGGTTGCTAAGTTGCGTAGGCAGGCACAGTGGGGAGTAGTGAGCCAGTTAGTGAGTGCAGCTCAGGGAGAGCAGATGCAGAAAGCAGACCCTGGAACCTGACACAATCTGACAACACACGTGCATCGTGGGGGAGATTGGTCACCTGGTAGTGCCGCCCGAAATCCACCCAAGGCTAGAAAGAGCAGAGGGGTGGCTGAGTATGGGGACTGCCAGGGAGGTACCAGGCCCGTAAGGGTTACAGGTCCCAGTGCAGAGATTCATTCAATTTTCCCTGCCAAACGTACCGGAGGGGGCATTTCAGACCCTTACCATAACACCAGAGTCCGCAGCCACGTAGCAAAGAGAGGGCCCATAGCTCACAGGAGGCAAGCAGCCGGAGTGACCTGGTCCAGGCTACAAGCAAACGGGCCGAAACTAGGGGAGAATAGGCAGAAGCAACTTCACTGGGCAACCACAGCAGGACTACAAGTCGGGGTCATCCCAAAAACGCCAGGGCTAGGAGGGCGAGTGGGTAGTGACCCTCAAAAGTCAGCCTGAAGGAGTGCCTGGTTTCCTCTGGTTCATCCCAGCTACGCCTGGGTACTCGCCCTGCCATCAATTGTGAGTAAAAACCCTGAAAGACTGTCTGGACTATGCCTGAGTCATTCTGCTACTTGTGGTTCCACACACACTCCAACCGGACTTTGGGGCCTGCCTCACTCTCGGGAGGCCACGACACCCAGCTACACACAACACCAGCCCCAGGCGTCCCCTAACCTGCAGCGGCAGTCCCCTGACCGCAATACCGAGAGTGGCGTCACGAAAATCCAAAGACGATAACTTACCAGTGACCAGACCATCTCGCGTGGAGTCCCTGAAGGTAATGCTACACAAGACCTGTGGGGCTTCACATTGCAACGTGCAAAGTACCCCTTACTGGTGGTTGTTAAGCATTATTGATGTGAGCTTTTGTGGTGTTATCATTGTTGTCCTTTTGTTGCTGCTTTACTTCTCTTGCTTTTCTCCTTAGTTTCTTACCGTTTGTTCCTGTGAGTTTGCAGTGAGTCTGAGTTTCCGTTTTTTCCTGTCTACATCTGGGTTTCCAGCACACTTCTGTCTGTTCCTTCCCTGGGAGGAACAAATTAGCTCTGGTCAGGAGTATAGAAAGCCATGAGACTCAGGCATCTCCACTATAAGGGGTATCCTTGCGGACAGGGATAGCCTAGGGACCACTAGTATTAGGGACAGTATAGGAGCCTACTGTTCCTTGCTAGCATGCAGTCACATCGTGACAGATTTGAATTGGAGGTGGAAGTGCAGTATCCAGTTGCAGTCAATATTAATTGACGTGGCAGCTCCGGAACTGAGCATTCTGGCCACCGCCGCCACTAGAAACAACTGTTCGACGCTGGTGCGGGGTGTCTGATCTTGATATATCAGACATTAATGACCTATCCTAAGGATAAGCCATCAATCTAAAAGTAATGGACAATTGCTTTAATGTGTGAAAAGCGTAGACAAGTTAATAGATACAAATGGATGTTTAAAGGCCCCGTCACACGCGACGATATATCGTGCGATTGCACCCGCCCCCGTCATTTGTGTGTCACGGGCAATTCGTTGCCCGTGGCGCACAATGTTGTTAACCCCCATCACATGTACTTACCTCACTAACAACGTCGCTGTGGGCAGCCCTCGTGCCAGCGGCCGATCCGCTCGGATCCGGAGCCGCGGTGGCTCGAGGGGTCTCCGGACCCGGGGGTTCACGCAGACACTTGAGTTTAAAGAAGGGGGTATATACAGAGGAGTTAAAAGTTCGTGACGTCACCCATGGTGTGTGGTAATGTGTAATACCATCGCTGATGTTGAGGAGGGGGGAGCCCGGTGGCGGTGTTGTAGCAGCAAGATGTGTTAAACCCTCCGTGGGTAGGGGGTTTGTGCCGTTGGGAAGAGGAAAAGGATTTTTCAGCGTACTCACTCAGTCCAGGAATAATGACATCGACAGCTTGTAAAACAGAATTCTGAGCACCGCTGCAGCAGGGAGAGAGCACGCTTGGATCCGTGCCCTTGGTGTTGCTGTTAGCCTGTGGCCTTTTCCGTGGCCCCTTCTCACTATTGGACTCTCAAGTTTGGAACTATTCGGGTCCCGCTCACCCGTATGGCTAACGGAGTGAACTTGCTCTCAGGGTTCACGCGTAGGATTTCTTTGGACTGTAATTTGGGAAAGTCCTATCCCATCGGTGCACTAGTACCCAGATTTTGGAGCGGGTTGGGGATGAATCTTGAAGTCTTTACCCCTGTCGAGTAAATTACCGGGACGCGGGAAGCTACTTCCCGGCCTAGGGTCCACGTACCCCGTCGTGACCTGGCCCCTGCCCGGTGATGGTTAAAGGCCGGCTGCCCTCCTCGGCAGTCCGTGCTCCTTGACACGATCCCCTGCGACCGGGGTTCCAGCTCCTACCAGGTCCAAACCAACGTTCGCCACCTAGTAACTTCAGGAGCCCTGCTCCAGACCGGTGACCTCTCCCTCACAGAGAGTCACCTTCCACCTCCTTCTCCTTCCACTCATTTTTACTTCTCCTCTCACATTTTCACTTTCCCTACCACATCCCCCATGTGGGCAGCCGTATTCCCTTCAGGCCCCCCAATGGTGTGACTGGTGGGAATGGTGCAAAGTGTTCCTAGGGTATTGACTGGCTAAGCTGTTAGCAACACCAAAGGACCAGGATCCGTAACCAAGGAGGAGTGGATATCGTGGAGAAGGGCAGGTTGCACAATACCCTGTGACGACCTGATAGGCCAGGGCGTCACATCTCTGCCTCTCCTTTGCCGGCGCCCAGCGCTTCGGCGCCAATGTGGACTACCACCACTCCAGTCATCCTTCCCGTGGTAACCCCACTCCGCCTGGGGGAGCGACACCATCCTGGCTGCGACTTTCACCATCAGCCCCGGAGAGCAGCCCCCACAGCGGCAGTCCATCTCTGGCCGCAGACTACAGGTGGCATCACAATCTAAACAGACTTTCCCCACCTTCACTACCACCCCCATCCTCCGTCCTTCCTCCTGTCCACCGCCTTCCCTCCCTCCTGTATGCCTCGGGGTCACGAAACCGGGTCAGGCCAGCCCTTGACGACACAGAGGATCTGCAACGCCCGACACGGCGACGAGACTGGTGAAAACCTCTCTACCCCAGGGTGTTACAATGCCCTGCCAAGAATGATGATCATTTCACCTTACAAGCAAGAATATGGCTCATTCATTGGGTGATCATGCAGGATAGTTATTATGGCATGTAAAGGCATAATGACAGGTTTAGAGTAGACATCATGGCTGGTTAATGTATGAATGGCATAGACAAGTGTATACAGTGTGTCCACCCATATCCTGTCCACCGCCATTAACTTAATAACGGCGGTAGCTATAGGAATAGAAGTGGCGTCTAGGTGTAGTAAAGTAGCCATGCGCTACGCAATGAAACCACCCATAGCGCCACCTGGTGGAAAACAACGGAGTTATCATTTTTTTCTTGAAAATGGAACGAGATAGAGAAAAAAAGAGAATTAAAAAACTGCAGGGCATCATCAATTCAATACGAATTGACACCTTGTATACAGAAATGCTATGATTAGAACGTGTAAAACTCACAAGGCTGCGGACGTGAAGCGATACTTCATGGAGACCTTCCTACAAGTCATTGGGTATGGAGGCTGCGTGGAGTGGCCTCCACGCTCACCTGACCTGACCCCATTGGACTTCTTTCTGTGAGGTCACATCAAACAGCAGGTATATGCGACCCCTCCACCAACATTGTAGAACCTACAACGACGTAAGACAGATGCTTGTGCAAACGTGTCATCTACCATATTGCACAACATGCAGCAAAATATAGTATGCTGTCCAGAGACCAGATGTGCATTGCAGCTGACGGTGGCCACTTTGAGCATCAAAGTTAAATGACCCCATATGCGTGACCAGCATTCAATGTTTTGGGGGGGGTCATGGGTTTCATACCGTAGCATTTCTGTATACAAGGTGTTGATTCGTATTGAATTGATGATGCCCTTCAATTTTTTAATTCATTTTTTTCTCTATCTCGTTCCATTTTCAAGATAAAAATGATAACTCCGTTGTTTTCCACCAGGTGGCGCTATGGGTGGTTTCATTGCGTAGCACATGGCTACTTTACTATACCTAGACACCACTTCTATTCCTATAGCTGCCGCCGTTCTCAAGTTAATGGCGGTGGACAGGATATGGGTGGACACACTGTAGATAAAAATGGATGTCTAAGGGCCTGTTTGTACGGACTGATTGGTTGCTGATTGGTAAACATTTAATAGCCAGTTTACACGGACAGACTGCGGTAAGTCAAGCGCACTGCACAATATGTATTACATTGTTAAAGACGCATAGGCTGTCATAGTTCCTAACAGCATGACTTCTATTTACAAAAACAATGATCGTTTCACCTGACTAACGAGCATAAAACTCATTCATTGGGTGATCAGCAACCTATTTATACTAAAAGATTATTGTGAAGAACACTCGGATATGACAATCTGTCAGTAGAAATGTATTTCATACTCTTAATATATGAAGTTGAATAGTTTATAACCATAATACATGGAGAGTTTATCACCCACTGTTATGAACATTTCTCCAAATTGTCAATTTACTTCAAAGTTTATTCCGGAAAAAATATAATTTTAGGTAGACGTCAGCCATTATATTACTGGGATAATTTAACATTATTGTATAGTTGCTGTTTTGTTCTCACCACATCAATGCTTAACCCTGTCCGTTTATTCTTAGACATCATTTCATGCATATAATGTAAAAATAGCCATAATAATTATGCTCATTTTGTGTTTCTTTAATTGTTGACTGTAATAGGTTTTCTTCCTTCCTTTTATTTGAAATCTCTACTTTGAGGCCCTAGAATTACTCAGCTCCTCCGTGCTAATCATCGACAAGGGCTTGCATTTAAAGATAGATTGTAAACTTCCTAATTAAAGCTTTGCATCACAGGAGCCCAAAAAAGGCCCTGCTAGAGGTTAGGAGCTGTCAATGTGTGTGAGCTGAATATTCTGGGGACTCATTGACCTTAGCGCACAAACCAGCGTAACATGTGTGAATCAGATTAACCCTTTATAAGGACAAAACTATCAAGTAAACACAAGCACTGATGATATGAAATATGATTGTACACAACGTTAATACTTTCAGGTCCTCCGACTTAATTTACAGAGTAACTGTCATTTTAACTTTTTACTAATAAATCAATAGTGCACGTGAAAATAAGCAACTTTAAAATAAATTATATTTCAGAAATCTGCTTCTTTCTCCTTTTGGACTGAGTTTTCTCTCTCCAAAATCTCAATTTACCTGTAAAATCTGTTTTCAGTGAATAGAGATTTTCTACTTACTGAATTAACATTGGTGCACATTAAATTCTATTGAACTTGAGACCAAATATCCTCCTGAATTGTAAAATGCTGCGGAATATATATACAGAAGGCCAAAATTAAAAACTTGATCAAAATCGAAGGTCAGTCTAGTCGCAGGTCCCACATAGTCCTCCATACAAAAAAATGGGTCCCACATAGTCCTCCATATAGAATAATGAGCCAAACATAGTCCTCCATACAGAATAATGGGCTCCACATAGCTCTCCATACAGAATAATGTGTCCCACATAGTCCTCCGTACAGAATAATGTGCCCCACATAGTCCTCCATGTAGAATAATGGGCCCCACATAGTCCTCCATACAGAATAATGGGCCCCACATAGTCCTCCGTACAGAATAATGTGCCCCACATAGTCCTCCGTGCAGAATAATGGGCCCCACGTAGTCCTCCATACAGAATAATGTGTCCCACATAGTTCTCCATAGAGAATAATGGGCACAACATAGTTCTCCATACTGAATAATAGGTCCCACATAGTCCTCGATACAGAATATTGGGCCCCACATAGTCCTCCATACCAAATAATGTACCCCACATAGCTTCATACTGAATAATGGGCCACACATAGTTCTCAATACAGAATAATGGGCCCCACATAGTCCTACATACAGAATGTGCCCCACATAGCCCTCTATGCAGAATAATGTGCCCCACATAGTCCTCCATACAGAATAATGTGCCCCACATAGTCCTCCATACAGAATAATGTGCCCCACATAGTCCTCCATACAGAATAATGTGCCCCACATAGTCCTCCATACAGAATAATGTGCCCCACATAGTCCTCCATACAGAATAATGTACTCCACATAGTCCTGCATACAGAATAATGTGCCCCACATAGTCCTCCATACAGAATAATGGGCCCAACATAGTCCTCCATACAGAATAATGGGCCCCAAAAAAGGACTCCATACAGAATAACGTACTCCACATATTTCTGTATACAGTATTATGGTCCCCACCTAGTCCTCCATAGAGAACAATGTGCTCCACACAGCCCCCCATACAGAATAATGCGCCCCACATAGTCCTCCACACAGAATAATGTGCCCCACATAGTTCTCCATACAGAATAATGGGCCCCACATAGCCCTCCATACAAAATTATAGGCCCGACTTAGTCCTCCATACAGAATAATGTGCCCCACATAGTTCTCCATACAGAATAATGGGCCCCACATAGCCCTCCATACAAAATTATAGGCCCCACACAGTCCTCCATACAGAATAATGTGCCCCATATAGTTCTCCATACAGAATAATGGGCCCCACATAGCCCTCAATACAGAATAATGGGCCCCACAAATCATCTCCTGGTTTGACCCTGCCTGACTACTACTCTCATCGGACTGTAGCCTTCCACAGGTAGTGACCTCCGGGGCCCTGTGTATTTCCAAATGTCTGTATAGGGTTTGAAGGGTTTCGGGGTTGTTGGGGTCCGGCTTTGTGAGTGGCTTTCATCTAGCCTGTCTGTGACAGCCAGTCCGAGTCTGTGGTTGCAAGCAGGCATTACATATAGACCATCAATGTAAAAGGAGTGGACAACCCTTTTAAGTAAATGTAAAGAACATTGTTTAAAGGGTGCTTTACACGCTGCGACATCGCTAGTGATAGCTAGTGTGACACCCTGGACTAGTCAGGTCGTCCCAGGTAGTCCCAAGCACACACACCCCCTCCCTAAAAAGGTGACAGCAGCCAAACTTCAAAACCTTGTTACCTCCCTCCAGGTTTGATGTCCACACCAGGGGGGTGGAGCCAGGTGGTTGGCTCCGCCCCCTGAGAAGTTCACAGGCCTGGAGGTGGGAAAAACAGTAGTTCTAAGTAGATTAGTTTGGACAGTAGAGGAGAGAAGTCAAGTTCAGGGGCAGACCTGTGACCAGGCCTGCCATAGTCTACCAGGTGTCTGGGTTGGAGCCCAGTCACCTCTGGCAAGGAGGAAGGCGGTGGTGGCCGCCTTCAGGAGCTGGGATTACAGCCGGCGGAACCGTAGGGACCGGGGTCGGGCGGTGGCCCGCCGGTACCGAACCGGGGAGACGATTGGAAACCGGAGCACCAGGAGAGGTACTCAGACCCAGTATGAAGCCCCGAACCAACAGGGCTGAGTCGAATCAACTGATTGAGGACTGGACTTTAGGACCTTTCCCACACAAGACCCGACTGAAGACAACAGCCCCACCATTAGGGTAAAGCCACCGCCAAGGCATAGAGACCCAAGGGGCAAACGGGGTCTCCCGACACACAGCAATCCGGGGAGTGGACTACCGTTGCTTAGGCATAGGAGTCATAACGTTCACATTAAAGAGGAGCAGGAGAAAGGCGGAAACCACCAACCTGTTAAGGAGAAGCTGCAGCCGGTTGCGGGCACCATTCATCATCCCCTTTGGTTTACCAGAGACTCCAGTGTGTTGTATCATAGTGAGTACACCAGTGCCTTCGGGCCGCACACCGCGCCACACCGCACCGACACGCCAGCACCATCCATCCCCCCGCCTCAGCACCTCCCTCGGGACCCCCAAGACCATCACTCCCATACCCACGGAGGGGTCAACACCAAGCTGTGCAACACCGTCCCCGGGAGGCCTAGTCAATGGCAGCGGTGGTGTCCATCCATTCACCACAACCCGTGGGTGGCGACATGAACTTAAATCCCCTACAAACCACCGCGGCCCTGGCCGTTGAACTCCCCACCGAAGTCCCTGCGTGTAGCGCCAACCCCCTTGCAGAGTGACGTGACCCCCGGGTCCGTGAGGAGCTCGAGCCACCCACCGTACAAGCACGGATCCGAGTGGCACGGCAGGCAGCCGAGTCCACGGCGCGGTACACTAGCGATGTCGCGGGCGATAGCACCCGCCCCTGTTATTCGTGCGACATGTGGTGATAGCTACCATAGCGAACAATATCGCTATGGCAGCGTCATATGCACATACCTGTTCAGCAACGTCGCTGTTGCTGCCGAACAATCCCTCCTTCAAGGGGGAGGTGCGTTCGGCGTCACAGCGACGTCACAGCGGCGTCACAAAACGGCCACCCAATAGAATAGGAGGGGAGGACATGAGTGGCCGGAACATGCCGCCACCTCCTTCCTTCCTCCTTTCCAATGGACGCAGGTAGGATGATGTTCATCATTCCTGCGGTGTCACACACAGCAATGTGTGGTGCCACAGGAACGACGAACAACCTGCGGAATGAAATGTGGCGCCCTGACCTGGTCAGGCACCAGAGAGTAGAGATGTGCGAACCGGTACCGGTTCGGCTCGAGGTCGGTTCGCCGAACGGAGGTCCCGTTCGAGTTCGGTTCGTCGAACGTTCGACGAACCGAACTCGAACCGCATAGGAAACAATGGCAGGCATTCACAAACACATAAAAACACCTAGAAAACACCCTCAAAGGTGTCCAAAAGGTGACAAACAACTCACAACACAACACAAACACATGGGAAAGTGACAAGGACATATACTCATGCGAAAACAAAAGAGCAGGACAAGGAAAAAGAGGAGGACACACAGATATATGAGTATATGCAAGGAAACGTCGATGCCATTACTGTGCAACTTGAGCCCTGCTCATTTTAGGCTTCCAATCTGGATAAATTGCCTGAGCTTGCTACGTACGCCTTGGGGATCTTGTCGTGTCCTGCAGCCTGCGTTCTCTCGGAACCTGTCTTCAGTGCTGCTGGGGGTCTGCTGGCAGATAAGCACACGTGTCTGTCCACTGACAATGTGGACATGGCTCTCAGAGGACTTTTCTTCCCCTGGGTCATCCAGGGGAGGCGAAAGGCACACGTATTTTTGAGAGTGCTTCATGCAAAGCATCTTTGTAAGCTTGAAAATGGGGGTCAACTGATGCCAGTCAAGTGGGGTGTGTGTGGCCCAGTTAGTGGAAACGAGGGAGACTGTGGTTGGAGTCCCCTCGCTTTTGAAAAAAGAACCAAGATGAACAAGTCATGGCTCTCAGAGGACTTTTCTTCCCCTGGGTCATCCAGGGGAGGCGAAAGGCACGCGTATTTTTGAGAGTGCTTCATGCAAAGCATCTTTGTAAGCTTGAAAATGGGGGTCAACTGATGCCAGTCAAGTGGGGTGTGTGTGGCCCAGTTAGTGGAAACGAGGGAGACTGTGGTTGGAGTCCCCTCTCTGTGTTTTACATGCTTTTAGAAGGGCATGACATGGCTTAGAGGTTGACTTTCAGCATCTGGAAACTGTTTGCTACCAAAATGCTGCCTTTCCAACCTTTTTAACCGAGGATTTTCGAGACCTTATGCCCATTGCAGTGCCCCAAGAGCCGATGCCCAGGCGCCACTCCTTCTCCAACAAAGGCGTGCACGCGCTACACCAGCATGTCACACTAAACATCACTGATTCCTTGAGAAACTCTGTGTGACAGGGTGCATTTCACCACAGATAATTGGCCCAGTAAGCATGGACAGGGGCGTTACATGTCGCTGACTGGGCAATGGGTTACTGTGGGGAGAGATGGAGAAGGGTCTGCTGTACAAGTCTTGCCGTCCCCACGAGTTGTGTCAATCCTTCTTCTGTATGTAGAAGTTAATACACTGCTTCTGCCTCTTCAACCTCGTGTGGGTCCTCCACCTTGGCCCAAACCCTGTGTGGTCAGGCCACCCTTCCTTGTAACTGTGCACAAGGAATACCACACACCTCCTTACTATGCTAGCAGCAGAGCTCAATGCCATCAGGCGGTCAAAGGTTTACTTTGAAATGTATGGGAAATGTGAGTCACACCGCTGAGAAGTTGTGGACGGTTAGCTCTGGAGCGCGAGTTTCATCAATGGTTGTCTCCACTCAACCAGCAGCCAGGGAAGGCCGGGTGCGACAATGATGCAAACATGGGTGCGGCCCTTCGCTGTGACAATGGGACACACGTGCCTTGTGTGGCTCACATGTTGAACCTGGTTGTCCAGCAATTTTTAGTGCACTATCCTGGCCCACATGGCCTTCTGCAGAGAGCACGGTGTAACGCCTTCCTTGATCCACACACTCAGATGGGCTATAAATGATAGGCTAGAGGGAAGCCACTCACCAAGCAGGACCCCTAGAACCCTAGAATTACACAGGGCCCAAGGTGATCAATAACTGTGGAAGGCTGCAGTTCCAGAGAATAGTAGTCAGGCAGGGTCAAAACATTAATTGAGGAACAGAATGGGACGGCCAGGACTTAATCAGAAAACAAGCAGAGGTGAAATGTGGATCGGCCAACAAGGTACATAAACAGCAAGCAGGAAAAGTAGTCAGGTAACAAGCACACAAAATCATAAAACTGAACTGGGGGTAAAAGTAACCAGAGGTTCATAGCTATGTCTGGCAGTGGTCTGCAGACAGGATGGGCATAAAAAAGGGTGTGGTGTCTTCCCATTGGTTGTAGCTGAATGATGGTACTTCATCTGTGAGATACCCACCAGCTACATTCAGCCAGAGATTCTGCACCTGTCAAAGTAATGCAGCCCAGTGGGTGAGCATAACCTGCGTCCACCTGCGCCGCTGGCATCGACACCTTTCCCATCATCAGCACTATGCATGAAAGGAACACGTTGTCACCTGGCGACCGGAGTACAAATTGACGGAGCGGACTCCGTTGGTGACTTAACAGCCGTGTGCGGCAATGATGCAAACCTGGCTGCGGGCCATCGTCAGGGCAATGTGACACACGTGCCTTGTATGGCTCACGTGTTGAACCTAATTCTCCAGCAATTTTTAAAACACCATCCCGGCCTACATGGCCTTGTGCAGCGGGCACGCTCGCTATGTGCTCACTTCCATCGTGCGCACACAGCAGCTCAACAACTTTCGTCGCTACAGAAGTCTTTAGGTCTGGTGGTTAAACGCCTGAAATGCGATGTGCCGACACGCAGGAATTTGAATCTGCACATGTTGCAGCGTGTGTGGCAGCACCGCAGAGCCCTGCTGCAATACGTTATGACATATAGCCTGGGATAACTTGATCCAGAGGTGGTGCAGATCATGCTGCTGGAGTGGTGTCAGATCAAGGACCTATGCACCCTTCTACACAGTTTACAAATGTCGACGAAGATGTTTAGCACTGGCAATGCCATTCTCAGCGTGACAATTCTGGTCATCTACATGATGGAGCACACTGTAATTATTATTCGGAGTCAGGTGTTGGGACAAGAGGAAGGGGAGGAAGTACAGGAGGAGTCATAAGCGGAAGGGATAATAAGATCTACGAGGTCCAGATGGTCAGCGGCACCTAGGCGGCAGTCATGGTGAGGGAGAGGGATTAACAAGGCCGCATAGGATCAGCAAAAAGTGTTGAGGAAGGTGCAGGAGCCCATGAAGAAATGGAGGACGAACTGGTGATGGGCATGGAAGACTCAGCAGATGAGTGAGAGCTTGCTCACATTTCGGTTGTGCGAGGTTGTGGGGAGAGGGCAGAGGAAGGAGGCACGATTCTCACCTCTCTGCCACCAACACACCAAGGACTTGGTCCTCCTGGATGCACAAGACACATGAGCGCCTTCTTGCTGCACTACCTACATGACCCTCGGATTGTACGAATTCAAAGTAATCCAGAATACTGGGTTGCCACACTGTTAGATCCCCGATACAAGACAAAATTTGGCAAAATAATTCCTGCCATAGAAATGGACGCACGTATACAGGAGTATCTGCAGAATGTGGTACGCAATCTTAGATCTGCTTTTCCACTAAACACCACTGCTGCACAGAGTGAATCTCAACGCTTTGTCATGGATAGGAGGAAATGGTCTTTTACTTGTCCACATCTGAGGGACCGAGGGCTGGCTGCTGTGCTGAGATGGCGTTGAGTACGGTGTCCCTGCAGAGTTGCACTTTTGGTCATATACCAAAATGAGTTGAAAAAGGACAGATGCTGGTGGAAAGGGGAACAGGTGTGTTGGAAAGGGGAAAAAAGTTTTTGTCCGTGGATTTGGTGGTTAAGCAACAGTAACATTTGCTGAAGAAACACCATCTGTTACAGTGGGACTGGCAGATTTGGATAAGGTGGTATATACTATGTTACCGCTATATAACAAAAATTAATAAGAAAAGAAAGAGAAAGGTATATATCCCCATCAGCAGTCAGTGTCCACCGTGCTCCCAGATGGAAAAGGAGAGGTTGGCAACTGGAAGGTTTGGTGGAGGATAACTAATAGTAGCCTGAACCGAGTTAGACGCCATTCGGATCTGGAGACTGGGAGCCCTGTTAGCGCCACAGGGTCCACATGCCCACCCAGCCCAGCAACTCCCTGTTAACAACACAGGGGCCATTGAGTATGCTGATCGTGTGCGTAGGGGCCACACCTGTGGACAGCAGGTGCATCAGCAGCAGCAGGACTGTTAATGCCACTGGGCTGCACAAGCAGGACTGGTAGCACAGGAGCTGGTCTTAACGATTCTGCGTTACCAACTGTGGTGGTGGCCTGCATCGACACCCTATCCTTGCCTACCTCTGGCCTAAAGCCGCAATGGGTTCAACACATGGAGGTGTGCTCTTTCGGAGCATAATAGAAGACTGCGCACCTCCTTGTTGGCTCCAGCCCCTTTTATAACCTGGGTCCGCCCCAAACCAGGGTGAACCACAATGCACCTCCTGGAGACAAAAGCAGAGTGACACGTCATGAGTGGCATAACTAGCGTCCTATTTGGAACCGCAACTTCAATGATGACCTCATGGCTGCCATGACCCAAACACCTCACCAGTCATCATCTGACCATCAATAATGCGGTGACAAGTCATAGGGGCGGGCCTCTGCAAGCCATTTGGGAGTGGCCTGGCCACATCGTCAGGACACCTGATGCCCTGTGGTCTATATGGGACCCCCACATCAGGGGCAGGGACAAAGAGTTCATTACTGGACATAGTCTCTGATGCAGTAAGTGCTTGAGCATGCTCAGTAGTATGAAATACAGTGTCTGAAAAAAGACTATCAGCTTTAGCATGGTGTCTAGGCATAACACAGGACCTAGACCCGGCACAAGTGCAAGTACCTGTGCAAAGAGGCTTTTCGCACTAAGTGTGGGAGCATGCGCTGTATCCCGAAATGAAGACTTAGCCTCAGCAATGGCACAGTCAGGCTGAGCATACTCACTAGGCGAAACACTGTAGTTAGGCTGCGGCTGGGGTAAATCGGCACACGCATGCGCACTAGCTGCCTCTCCACACTTAGACGTGGAGGAGAAAGCAGCCAGCTGGACAACCCAAGGCACATCCCTAAATGGCAGCTGACGCCTGGGCGCAAATGAAACCGCAGCAGGCTTCAGGTTACAGGTTTTGTAACAACAAATACCATCCAAAAGAACAGGTGTACTTCTTCCCATGGATAATCTGATATGATCCTTTTTTTCACGGACACAACCATCGCTAACAAATGTAGATGAGGCCAAAACAGCAGCTGCTTCAATGGATCTGAATTGCTCCATAAAGTGGCCTCTCCTCCACCCTAATTTCAAGATCCCAAATGCTCCATTCCTCTGTGGTGTCAATCCAATCGCACTTGCTTCCTAACAGCTCTCAAGTTTCCACCAGCCCTGCTGAGTATGGGGTAACAGAGATGGTTGAGTTTGCATAGCTGTTCAGTCGCACTATAGCCTGGGAATCAGAGGTCTGCTCCAAAGCTGCAATGAGTAAAGACAAGGAAGTTATTATTATTTTTATTATTATTGATTTATAGAGCACCATTGATTCCATGGTGCTGTACATGAGAAGGGGGTTACATACAGAATACATATACAAGTAACTATAGACAGACTGGTACAGAGGGAAGAGGGCCCTGCCCTTGTGGGATTACATTCTAAAGGATTTTTGGGAGGAGACAGTAGGAGTGGTGTAGGTTGAGCGTCAAGTATGTATGGTGGTGGTGTCATTGAAGGTTATAGTCATTTCTGAACAGATGAGTTTTCAGATTCAGTTTGAAGCTTGTGGGTGTAGCAGATAATCTGACGTGTTGAGGTAGCGAGTTCCATGAGACAGGGGAAATGATCTGCGCAGATGGCCAGAAGCTTTGTGAGTGGGATCCAGGCCCCGATGAAGAAGGTGCTGAGCCTAATCTACACCCTCATTTCCAAAAAGTAAATCCTCCTGGTGGAGACAATGGGGAACATGATGAGGAGCACAGATACCTGATTGGAATGACAACTTTACTATTCGGTCAGGGCAGGAAGAGGTTGTCTTGGAGGACTCAGGACGAGGGGAATGAAAACACACAGGGTTATTGATGAGGTTGGAGACCACACTTACTGTCAAACCAAAGTCAGCCAGTCGATGAGGTCAGCAGAGGAGGTGGAGGAGGATGCTACTGACGACGAGGTTACGTTGCGTCTTCCTGGCCAGAGACAAAGTACTGGAAGCACGTCAACAACTGAATCCTGGACCACAACTTTGACTCTGAGCAGAAGTCGTGTTGGCTATGCAGGTCGCATGGGCTGTAAGCCTTGCCTAGCCTGTGAATTTTTGGACATCGCAAAGGATCACCCAAGTCATGGAATCTGTAAGATTTGTCAACAATCTGTAAGTAGAAGGCAAAAACTCACACCTTTGAGTAGTTCCTCCATGAAGTGTCACATGGATATGAATTGATAGCGTGAAGGTGTATTGCTCAGCTTTAGCCACTGTCAATGCAACATGCTTATTTGCCATTGCATGCATTGTTGCAGACTATACACAAGGGGCTGCTGTTTTTTTGGATCTGCCTTTGTTTGGTCACTATAGCAATATCAAATTGCTCTTCGGATGTGGACTTGGAGATGCTGTCTATGAACAGAAGGAAAAGCTAAAGGTGTGTGTTACAGCAAGGAGCCACCGCGGAAACACTTCGTTCAATTGTGAGGGGAGTCATGTTGTACTTTGATGATGAGCCCCGTAATGCCAGTGAGCAGCATCCTGTGCCACAGATCAACATTCTTACAGTGCTGTCTATACTGTTTACCGTGAGAGGAGCGTAAAGTCTGTATTTCTGGAAACTGGACATCAGAGTACCCGGGTACGGTAGGCTGTGCCCAGACAATAATGCGGGTACGCAACACTTTGTTTTATTAGCAAAACACATATCTGTTCTGGGTAGGCCGACTATATAGACAATAAGACTTGCTGCCTCTGCACTGTCAAATTGTCACGTACAGTTTAAATCATAGAGGGACAGCGACACATGTTTGCATTGACTGTTGCTTTTCAAGATTTCCATGACTGTGTTGCAGAGCTGTGTGGTTTTCATTCACACTGTTATCATCTGCATTATCTGTGAGGCTTCAGCTAACAAGGGTATTCAGGGGGGGTAATGTGTTTTGACTATGTTTAGGTAGATAACTTGGAAGCTCTTGTGATGCGCCACTGGTAAGTCGTGTTCAAACACACACACACGCACAAACACACAATTACTGCTACACAGAGGGATTAGCAGGTAGTAGGCAACAGAATAGATTGTTCAATTATTTAAATTGTATGCATGGTTCTTATTGTTTGTTTTGTTAAAGTTAAACAATCATTTAGCAACCCAACTGCCTAGAGTCCTTTTCCTGTTGCCTGGTTTAGCTGCATACTGGGTAGCCCACCTTGTACACAACTTAAAATGAAGCATAAGTCGCAATGTGAATTTCACTGTGCTACAATGCGGCCTAGCGTGACTGTGCAACCACTGCCTGCCCCATCAAGTGCATCTGCGTGCTCTTCATCCTCTGTGACTGTGGGGACAGCAGTCACACATGGTTCTTCACACTGAACTTCCACTCCTTTACCCGCAACAGGGAGTGTGATTGGCAGGTCATCACTTGTTTTGGAAGTGGAAACAGAAGGTATTGTTGAGCTGTCAGACATCGAGAGAACCATCATTGGATGCAGGCTACATTATATCCATGCCTGCACCTTCGTCACATATTGGCTGGACTACCTGCAGTTAATAATTGCATTCCAGAAATGGAAAGGAGTGTAGAATGCACATGTGTTGTACCTTGCTTGGCAGCAAAGGAACACTAACTTAGTATTCCAGACAATTTTAGGATGGCAGAAAAAGAGTCAGCTCTTTGGGCAAATTAAATAGCGTGGCAAAAGTGGACAGATGGGTACAGTGGCCGTGTTCTGTGGGTACCAGGACAGTAAAAGAAGCCTCACTTTCTATCCCTCCTAATGATCAAATGCAGCAAGGAATTCCCTGAGTTTGCTATAAAATTAGCATAGCTAAATGTGCATGAGGGTAGAATGCAGAGTTGCTTGAGATTGCTTGGCACAAGTGGCACAATAAAGGAGTCCAACAGCCACTTTTTGTATGCCACTAAATGGCAGTATTTTTTGCTATCATTATAGCTTATTAAAAACAGAGCAGGAGGGTGTCCTGCACAGGTGCTAGAAATAGCTTGGCACCAGTGGGGCACTAATGGAGTACAACAGCCACTTCTTGTATGCCACTAAGTTTACTCAATTTTTGGTATTATAACGTCTTAGTAAGTAACAATGAGTTTGAGTGTGCAATGCAGGCAGACGTGCTGCAAATATCTTTCCACTAGTGGAACTATACAGAAGTCCAATAGCCACGTTTAGGATGCCACTAGGTTCAATCAGTGTTTGCTAGTATAATGGCTTAGCTACAATGGGTTTGAGTGTGCAATGCAGGCAGACGTGCTGCAAATATCTTTGCACTACTGGGGCAATACAGCAGTCCAACAGCCACGTTAAGGATGTCACTAAGTTCACTCAGTGTTTGCTAGTATAATGGCTTAGTAACAATGAGTTGGAGTGTGCAATGCAGGCAGACGTGCTGCAAATATCTTTGCACTAGTGGGACTATACAGAAGTCCAATAGCCACGTTTAGGATGCCACTAGGTTCAATCAGTGTTTGCTAGTATAATGGCTTAGTAACAATGAGTTTGAGTGTGCAATGCAGGCAGAGGTGCTGCAAATATCTTTGCACTAGTGTGACTATACAGAAGTCCAATAGCCACGTTTAGGATGCCACTAGGTTCAATCAGTGTTTGCTAGTATAATGGCTTAGTTATAATGAGTTTGAGTGTGCAATGCAGGCAGACGTGCTGCAAATATCTTTGCACTAGTGGGACTATACAGAAGTCCAATAGCCACGTTTAGGATGCCACTAGGTTCAATCAGTGTTTGCTAGTATAATGGCTTAGTAACAATGAGTTGGAGTGTGCAATGCAGGCAGAGGTGCTGCAAATATCTTTGCACTAGTGTGACTATACAGAAGTCCAATAGCCACGTTTAGGATGCCACTAGGTACACTCAGTGTTTGCTAGTATAATGGCTTAGTAACAATGAGTTGGAGTGTGCAATGCAGGCAGAGGTGCTGCAAATATCTTTGCACTAGTGGAAATAGACAGAAGTCCAATAGCCACATTTAGGATGCCACTAGGGTCAATCAGTGTTTGCTAGTATAATGGCTTAGTAACAATGAGTTTGAGTGTGCAATGCAGGCAGAGGTGCTGCAAATATCTTTGCACTAGTGGGACTATACAGAAGTCCAATAGCCACGTTTAGGATGCCACTAGGTTCACTCAGTGTTTGCTAGTATAATGGCTTAGCTACAATGAGTTTGAGTGTGCAATGCAAGCAGACGTGCTGCAAATATCTTTGCACTACTGGGACAATACAGCAGTCCAACAGCCACGTTAAGGATGCCACTAAGTTCACTCAGTGTTTGCTAGTATAATGGCTTAGTTATCATGAGTTTGAGTGTGCAATGCAGGCAGAGGTGCTGCAAATATCTTTGCACTAGTGGGACTATACAGAAGTCCAATAGCCACGTTTAGGATGCCACTAGGTTCAATCAGTGTTTGCTAGTATAATGGCTTAGTAACAATGAGTTGGAGTGTGCAATGCAGGCAGAGGTGCTGCAAATATCTTTGCACTAGTGGGACTATACAGAAGTCCAATAGCCACGTTTAGGATGCCACTAGGTACACTCAGTGTTTGCTAGTATAATGGCTTAGTAACAATGAGTTTGAGTATGCAATGCAGGCAGAGGTGCTGCAAATATCTTTGCACTAGTGGGACTATACAGAAGTCCAATAGCCACGTTTAGGATGCCACTAGGTTCACTCAGTGTTTGCTAGTATAATGGCTTAGCTACAATGAGTTTGAGTGTGCAATGCAGGCAGACGTGCTGCAAATATCTTTGCACTACTGGGACAATACAGCAGTCCAACAGCCACGTTAAGGATGCCACTAAGTTCACTCAGTGTTTGCTAGTATAATGGCTTAGTTATAATGAGTTGGAGTGTGCAATGCAGGCAGAGGTGCTGCAAATATCTTTGCACTAGTGGGACTATACAGAAGTCCAATAGCCACGTTTAGGATGCCACTAGGTTCAATCAGTGTTTGCTAGTATAATGGCTTAGTAACAATGAGTTTGAGTGTGCAATGCAGGCAGAGGTGCTGCAAATATCTTTGCACTAGTGGGACTATACAGAAGTCCAATAGCCACGTTTAGGATGCCACTAGGTACACTCAGTGTTTGCTAGTATAATGGCTTAGTAACAATGAGTTGGAGTGTACAATGCAGGCAGAGGTGCTGCAAATATCTTTGCACTAGTGGGACTATACAGAAGTCCAATAGCCACGTTTAGGATGCCACTAGGGTCAATCAGTGTTTGCTAGTATAATGGCTTAGTAACAATGAGTTTGAGTGTGCAATGCAGGCAGAGGTGCTGCAAATATCTTTGCACTAGTGGGACTATACAGAAGTCCAATAGCCACGTTTAGGATGACACTAGGTACACTCAGTGTTTGCTAGTATAATGGCTTAGTTATAATGAGTTGGAGTGTGCAGAGGACAGGAGGGTACAGTGGCAGGGTTGTGGGTCTCTGGGTAGAGGAAAGGAAGCCTGCCTTTCTATCCCTCCTAATGGGGAAATGCAGCGAGGAAATCCCTGACCTTAGCTACACAGACGCTGTCATCTTGTGTAGCTGTTAAACTCTGTTTTCAGGACCTGTCACCTATGGCTCTGACCCTACCGGTTTGAGCCCTTAAAAGGACTGATAGAAAGTGCTATCCCTATGCTGTACAGCGCTGTGTATGGAGCGTATACAGCTGTATCGGCGATAGGAGCTGCGCCAGTGGTGTCTGACACCAAGGACGCAGAAGAGATAATGCCGTCCGGACGGGCAGATACTCGTTTTTATAATGCAGGGACATGTGACATGGACATCCTATCACACATGCCGTTGCTTCTCTGGCTAAAAGTCCACTTAGCTGTGTGTGTGTCTGGGATTGGCTGACATGCTGGCCCTCCCCACTACACGCGCGCGCTTAGGGAAGGAAGACAAGGAAAAAAAAAAAAATGGCGATCGCCATTATCCAAACAGCAGTGATCTGAATGCGCTGTTCCCGCACACTATACACTGAAATTTCATAATAGTGTGAGTCACAGAGTGACTTACACTATTACAGCGGAAAGCCAGCTAGGAATTAGCTGGTTTTTTTGCTGCTAGAACCGTTCTCGAACGTATCTAGAACTATCGAGCTTTTGCAAAAAGCTCGAGTTCTAGTTCAATTTAGAACAGCCCCCAAAATCACTCGAGCCTAAAACTGGAGAACCTCGAACCGCGAACCGCGCTCAACTCTACCAGAGAGTATTGCAAACATGCTGGGGCAGTGCTTCCAGGTAATCTCCAAAGGCCAGGATGAGTTACACACACAAACACATAGTGACCAGGTATCCCACACCATTAGAAGGGACCCTTGGGTAGCCAGAAGGAGTTAACTTTCAATTCCCATCAAGGGGTGTGCTCTGAGGCTGGTTGCTAGGAAGCAGGGCAGACAGGAAGAGAAGGAGGAGCGAGGAGTCTGGAGCAGAGTGTTGAGGAGTGTGGAAGGGAGCAAAGGGTCTCTCATGCTATCCAGGCCCTGCGGAGTGCAGTAGCTGAAAACGGGGGAGAACGGGTACCTGTGGGTCAGCCTGAAAGACACCCAGAGAAAGGTGGCCAAGTAAAAGGATCACTGGTATTCCAGCACGCAAGGGGAGACAGGTCCCCAGAGCAGACAGCTAATCATCCCAGAGCTGCTCAACCTACAGGTGGGGGTACTTCACGCCCTCACCACCACAACACAGAGTCCGAGCCCAAGCAGCAACCAGGAGGCCCATAAGGGGATAGGGCCAGAAGCCATCCCACCAAGGTCTACGCTGCCGGCAGACGGGCCAGAGAGGGGAGCGGGGGTCAGAAACAGCTTCCCTGGAGGAATCCTACCATACTTCATGTAAGGGGTCCTCCCAAACAAGAGGAGTGCAAGGAGGGCGAGTGCACAACTACCCTCAGAACGGTCTTCTGGGATTCCTGGTTCCACCTGGTTATTACAGTGTCGCCCGGGCATCTCACCGTAACCACCAAACAGTGAGTAAACATGTTAAAAGACTCCCTGGATTGTGTTTGAGTCATTCTGCGTCTTGTGGTTCCACCCACTCAAAACGGGCCCTGGGGCCGGCCCTACTCTCGGGGGGCCACAACATCTAACTGCACCTACCAACAACCCCAGGCGTCCCTTAACCTGCAGTGGCGGTCCCCTGACCGCAATACCGAGAGTGGCGCCACGAAAATCCTAAAGAGAAGGTTCCCTACCTGTGACCAGACCATCCCACGTGGAGTCCTTGAAGGTAATGCACCGACACAACACCTGTGGGGCTTCACAGAAACACCAACGACATTATGATTTGGAGCAACGTGTCAGCAATCAACAATTTTTGCCGTTTTTGCAATCGTTGATCGTCGCTCCTAGCTGTCACACGTTGCGATGTCGCTAACGACGCCGGATGTGCGTCACTAATGACGTGACCCCGACGATATATCGTTAGCGATGTCGCAGCGTGTAAAGCACCCTTAAGTCTATCAAAACCTTCATTTTAACCTCCATCTTTTACTTATAAACTGGAAAAATAACCTTGATGCTACTTTCCCTTTAGCAAGAAAAAAAACCCATTTCCTCTGCCAAATGGTCTTTGTGTAAATAATTCTCCCCCGATCATCTCTTTCAAGTGAAATATAAATTCTGAAGACCCTTCAAATTATGAAAGGTGAAGGAGGAGACGGGAGCAGCGAGTAAAAGTTATATTCAACAAGGCTTTAATCCTCGCGGTTATTACAAGAGAACATCTGCTTAAATCAACCGCCCAAAAAATACAATGTAAAAAAAAAACGGCCTTTGTCATGACTGGATGGTGACATTCTACCGCAAAAAGCTAATTAGTGCTTTGAGATCCGTCCTAGGGAAAGAAATCCGATCTGTTTACTAAAAAAATAATTATGACACCTCATTCATAAATCATTGGCACTACCTGCTTTGGACTGATGGAATTATGATTTCCCAGTACAAATTGTCTGACCTGTTTTATGTTCCCCAGCACATAATTAAGGTGGTGTGTTAAAGGAAGTAATTTTGTTCAAAGCTTTGGCACCAGGAGTGTAATGTCTTTTCTCATATTACTTGTAGCTACTAAGCAACCTCCAGATTTGTACCATGTTGAGGTCTAGTGCAAACAGCAGTAGGATCTCTGTTGTTTAATGCAGAATTCGCGGGATGTTGTTAGGCCCATGTTGGAGGTTGTAGAAGGAGCCTCGGCCCACCCTGTCTGTCCATCTCACAACTGCTCCTGTTAATCCTTAATCTTTTTGTGTATTTACAAAGTGCTCTTTACCCCTGTCACTTCTTAAGAAAACTAGGCCTGTGGATTCTCTACTTTCCTCGGGAACTAACTTGCTCATATTTCCTCTTAACCTGTGAAGTCACCCTCAGGATACTAGAGTTATGTTACGCTTGTAAAAGTAGATATATGACTTTACCATCCAAATTAGATTAAAGTAGTAGACCACACTATAATTTGTATAACCTGCCTTTAAATCACATATAATTTTTAGAAAAGTAATGTAGCGCACCTGAGCCACTCAGGGCACTATAGGGAACTGCATCCTCCCGGGGATGCAGGGCCTACCCTCTCGGTCCTGTAACACCAGTACCAGCAACAGCAACACACACCTAAGTTCCCAGTAGCCACTCACACCAGGGCATAGAGGGTTAACCACGTAAGGGGATGGTCGCCATAGGAACGAGTTTCTGGGATTAGCCAGCATGGTGAGAGGGGACAGGAGGAACAGGGAGCAGTCTGCAGAAATGTAGTGAAGGGAGTAGACGTGCCTCAAGCTGGGTCTGTGTAACGGTGACCAGGGGGCACGGAAGTCAGGTTGCCAGCAGAGAGCAAACGAGTACCTCTGGGCTGAAGTCAAGACCCCAGGGACGGTACGAGGGAGCACCACTGGAATCTGGGCACAGGGCCCTAGGTCAGGCATCAGTTTCATACGGCCTCGCAATTACCTACACAGTGATAGCTCTCCAGGGAACTCACTGACCTTACAAATTCGGGAGCATCAGCAGTAAACTAGAATTGGGGTTCAGACACTTACATCCCAGCAGGGTCCGCACTGCCAGCCGAACGGACAGACCGCTGTATCACAGCTGGGGGATCCCCAAAGTTCCAGGCTTTGGGGTCTCAACTAAACTGAGAGTGCTGGGGATAGAGCACCCAGGTCACCAACTGACACTGGCAATACTGGGACCGGAACCAGCACCCGAGGGTCCACAGTGAGTAAGGACTGTTTAATACAATCTAGAGACTGGTCTCCGTTATTGCCCCATTACATCTCCCAGGCACAGCCCTATCTGCGGAGAGCTTACCATCACAGCTGTCACTACCACCAGCCCTTGGAGTACCCACATTGAGCAGCGGCGGTTCTCCATCATTAACCGCAACATGCAGGTGGCGTCGCATGACAAAAACTATTATCTCCCCTGTAAATACCCCACATTAAAAAAAGGGGGCCAGAGCACGGGAACGGGCAGCGGCCAACAGAGTGACATTCCCATTTGTTACTACCCGGGACTGAGTACCCCCTTCTCTGGGCGTTACAGTAACTTACCCTTTAGTAATATTTAGGAACTGATTTTTAGCCTTAGGGTGTATTTACACCAATTTTTTAGTCTTAAAAGGGAATCTGTCAGCAATTTTTTGCTATTTAATCTGAATATAGCATAAAATAGGTCATGAGATCCTGATTTCAGAGATGTGTCACTTGTAAGACAGTTTGTTGTAGTTTCATTATAATCAGTATTTTAACAGCAGGAGATTATCACTGCTGAACTACAGTGAACATGCAGAGCAGGCCAGCTAATCTATGTAACCCCACCCACACTACTGATTGGTGTTCATAATGGAGAAACTACACATGAAGCTGCAAATCAGGGGTGTGGGCAGGGTTATTGAAGCACCCACGGGGTCTTGGGGGGTTACTCGTTGCCGGGCTGGTGCAGGTTTGGGATGTCACAGTGGCCTGGCCCGGTTCCGTGACTCCGGCAATGTCAATAATAGGGGGGATGGGGTGTGGAGTTTGTGTTCATGACGCCACCTGTGGTGTGCGGCCAGTATTAGCCGCTGCTGTGGGAGATATTCTCTGGGGTGAATGATAACGCAGCTCGGATGGTACAGCTCTCTACAGGCAGAGATTAGGCCGCAGGGAGGATGTTAGGAGTAGTAGTTGTGACGCCCCTGACTCTATCAGGGTGTCACAGGGTACTGCACCCCTGTCTTTTATGGTGCAGAATTCACCCTCCATGGTTCTGGGTTCCTACACACTGGTATTGCTTCCATCAGCACTCAAATACTAACCACACCTCACACCACACCCTGTCAGGCCAACCAGTGGGTGGTCTAGCTGGAAAAGGGCCACCCACATAGGGGTCAGGCAGACTGGTGGGAGGGAGAAAGTGGAAGTTTTAGAGTATCCCTCAGAGAGTGAGTAGCTGAGGGAGTTGTAGCTCCCTGTGTGACCTTGGTTGGGGTGCAGACGATGGTCTGGGACCGGAGGAGTTGGAGATCCCGTCGCAGGGTATTGGAAAAGGGTGTACTGACTTACTTTTGGAGAATGGTCAGCACCGGAAAGTCTAGTAACCGGACCGGTACCGAGCACGGCGGGGTACAGGACCCTAGATCAGGGAATAGCTTCACGCAACCTGATAATTCACCTGTGGAGGATAGTCTCTTTATGAACTTTCTCCAAGAGCTCAGAGATCGAAGGCACCAACACAACGAGGAGGATAGAGTTTTCCAGCTTATGCGGCCTATAGAAATCCCAAGTGTCAGCCATCGAGAGCACAGCTCCACTATATCACTATAGGGAGCGGGACCCTGGCAGCTTCAGGCCGAAGGGTCACTTAGGGAAATCTACAAAATTTTGCATGGAGGCAGGCTCCAGCCCACTAAGCAGTACCAGTGGGGACAGATACCAGGACGAGCTCCCCCGAGTGGCAGCAGCACCCAGAGACTTGGTTTACTTCTGTGTCAGAGTCTGCTTAATGATTGCACGAACGTCTACACAGCCTGAGTGAGTACACTGCACACCCTGCGTCCTGCGTGCTTGCATAGCCTGAACAACGCTATCAGCCACTGATCTCTAGAGTCCCGGGGTCTCTCCTACCTGAGTAGGGATCACCATCTGGCTGCCCCACTCCATCTCCCCCGGGTACTCCCATCGGCAGCGGCGGTACTCCCCTTACCGTGAACCACGGGTGGCTTCATGAACTCTCCCTTGTGAATAACTCCCTCTTCACATTTTAAGTGTTCGCAAGCCCCCGGGTCCGGAGACCCTCGAGCCACAGCAACCCCAGATCCTAGCAGTTCAACAGCTGCAGGGATGACACATAGTCGCCTATGGTGCTTTAATATTGGGGTGCAGGACTGAGGACACCGGTAATAACTGGACAACACCGAAGCTGTAGTTTCCTTTACCTTTACTTGACAGTTGTTATTACAGGCACGAGAGTCTGGTCCAGAAGATAATGAGGGTCCGGTCAGCCTGGAAGCAATGAGGGGATTTACCTTGGCAGGTGGGTTGGAGGTCTTCCTTGTTGCGCTAAGTGTGTGAGTCTCTGTGGCTTGGAGCCATTCCTATTTGTTGTTGTTTGTCCTTTCCCTTATGGTGGGCAGCGCGAGACGGTCATGGATATCACCTGTGTAGCCATGGCCCCGTGCTCTATTGTGCGGCTTTACCTTTGGGCTTTCTTTGGGCCTGGGGACTTGAAATCTCCTGCCCTCTGGGCTTCACTAATCTGGCTTTAGTACCCAAGAGTCTAGGACCCCGGTGTCCTGCTTGCTGCGCCTGGTCCTGGTAGAGCTAGGTGAGACAGCTCTCTTTCAGCGACCGTCTGTACTGCTCGCCTCTGATGGTCTGAAGTGTTTTTCTTTCTGTTCCTATGTGTGTGTATAAGTAACCCCTCCTCCAGGCCAGTATGCTTAGGGAAGCTTTCCTCAAAACAGGTCCTTGAGCTCCCCTTACTGGCCTAGAGTTAGGAAATGTTGAATGTTGGTATACCTAATATGGGAGTCCCCCCACCTTACTTCCAGGCATAGCATCACCCCCGGTGAAGTGGGCAACACTACTGTGGCTCCCGGACACTGGGGTGCCACATTATACACAGCCAAGAAGTCTTACCTCTGCTACATCTACATCAGATGTGGCGCCCTGGACTAGCCAGGTAGCCACAGACAAAACACACACACAGCCCCACTCTCGGACAGTTACATTAGTCAGACACAAAACCCTTGTTGCCTCCCTCCAGGGTCTGATGTCCACACCAGGTGGGGCAGAGCCAGGCGGTTGGCCCCACCCACCAAGGAGTTCACAGGCCTGGAGGTGGGAAAGCAGATGTGGCGCCCCTGAGGCTTCCGTCGCCACAGGAACATTGCACCCCATCCAGCGGTGTGATGTACCATTCTGGGTAAGGAAAGGAGTGAACGCCGGTCCCCAGGCAAATTTACACTACACCCATTGTTAGGTACACACTGGGACCAGGGACAGTGGCAGTAACCCTCCCATGCTGCATGCTGGGAGGGGCCATAAGACCCATCCCTGCTCCTATAGGGTAGAGCTGAGCAACTGGGGAGGTGGGAGGAGCCACCAGAGAGCAGACCGGGAAAGGAAGGTCAAGTTTAGTCGGAGAGAGAGAGAGAGGGAGGAAGGAGGAGGAGGTCTGTGGGAGGCAGACGAGAAGGAGAAGCAGAAAGAAAGCTCTAGTCAGGCAGGAGCTAAGAGAAGAAACTGACGCTTCCTGGTGAAGAACCTGGGACTCAGAGGGTCCAGGTGACACCAAGCAGAGGAAGAGAAGGGATTCCAGGGCCACAGAGAGCTTTTGAGCTGGTGGCCTGTTCCACAGGAACATCGGTGGAGGGATCAAGCTGCAACAGGGGACGGTCCCTAGAAACCGGAGGAGTGAAAAATCATCTCCAACAGTAAAAACCGAGGCCCAGGGAAAGTTGCAAACTCCCAGGGCCACAGCCCACCGCAGAACCTCTAGAAAGGGGGCAAATAACCGTCAGGCGAGCTCCCAGCCCGGAGGCTGTTGTGGAGGCCGAGCCAGGTTCATCCTACAAAGGCAAGGTTTAAGGAGACAGCTGCAGACAGAGATACTTGAGAGAAGGGTACCGGCTTTCATTCCAGGAATAACCCAGGATCGGCGGAGGTCCCTGACAGGGGGTCTCAGCAGTCCAGAGGCACCAGTGTGCTTAAGCCAAGGAAGTGTGAGTAAAGACCTTGGAATTGCACTCTCTGGTGTTGTCTCAGTCATTGTCGCCTGCATAGACTTTCATCACACCATAGACTCTCACGAGCACCAACTGTGCCCCGGGGTATTGCTCCACCTGTGGGGAGCAGTACCATCATTGCTGCCATTCCATCACCCCGGAGGCCTCATACAGCAGCGGCGGCTTAATAGCCGCATACCACAGGTGGCGTCACGAACACAAACTTTATTCACCTCCAACACTGCAGCCATACTTAATTGACACCCACCAGGGCCACGGAGTCGGGCCCCGCCACCACTGACGACCCCCGGACTAGTCCGGCCCGGCACCGGGTGTCCCATAGCCCTGGGGTGGGCGAGTCACAGACAGTTCAGTTTAGGAGGTGAAAGTGAGAGGTTACGTACTGCGAGTGTCTGGGTCGGAGCCCAGACACTGAGAGCAAAGTTGGCAGACGGTGGTGGCCGTCTGCAGGAGTTGGTGGAACTCCTCAGAGCCATAAGGACCGGGGCTGGGCGGTTGCCCACCGGTACCGGACCGGGGAACGGAGTGAAGTTAAGCACACCCAGGCAGGGCCATCGGACCCCGACCAGGCTTGGAGCCGCCGACAATAGTCAAATCCGAATGTGACAGGAACCCCCGGGGTTCCCTAACAACCAAGTCCCGATTGAAGGCAACCGCTCACACCGTGAGGACATACAGCCACCGCCACTAGCTAGAAGTCCAAGGGCCAGCGCCTGTGGGCAAAACGGGCTCCTCCGGTATCTATACACCGGGGAGCGGACTACCGTTGGGAAGCCATTGGAGTCAACACAGTACACAAAGGTGCAGGGAGAGACAGCCACCATCACCTGTCCGAGGAGAGACACTGCAGCTGGCTGTGGAACCCGTCCATCCAGCCGTTTGGTTTACCGGAGAGTTTGTGCCTCTTTTGCTGAGTGAGTACACCCGTGCCATCCGGCACCGCGCCGCACTGTCCCTGCAACCCTGCACCTCACCAACCCTGCCTCCCCGTCAAACCACCGGGCCCCGAGACCACCAACCGCTACCCACGGAGGGGCATCGCTCCCGGGATCCCCGTCACCAGCAGCGGTGGTGCCAGTCTTCACCACAACCCGTGGGTGGCGTCACGGACTAAATCCCCAAAACAAACCAACCCCCTTTTCACTCACGGGCGAGGAGCGCCGCTCACCCTGCTGCCTCCCCCGCTATCTGTCCCAGCTGCTTCTGCCCCGCCACTAGGCCCGCTATCCCCACCACCGGTAGCGGAGCTCCGCCCGTCCGCCCTGGAGGACCAGCCTGTGAGCAATGTCCGCAGACGACCCGCACCACTGCCATGGAAGATCCAGCGGGAGGTGTCCGTCCGTGAAGAAGAGCCATTGGCACCGGAAGTGGCCGCACCTAGGTCCGTCCCGGCTCCGGTAGTCCGTCCGGTCCAGAAGGAGGCGGAGGTCCAGCCGGTAAGGATCCCTGTCCCCAAACCCCAAACCTCGGCTGAGGCTGTGCCGGGTCGCCGCTGTGAGGCAGCACCCCAGGCCACGTCACCGCGGGACCTTCCAAAAAGGGCGCCAGTTGTGGGCAGCGTGAAGGAAGTCCCGCGGGGCCCGACCCGCGCGCAGGGGCATGCAGTCGCCCCTTACTGGGACAGGGAACCAACCCCGCTGGGCCGGGAAATCGCTGAGAGAGAGCACCAGAGAGCCGAGATGGTGGCACGTACTATCCGTGAAAAGGACCACCTCCGAAATGCCACCTTCCGGGTACGAGGCCCGGTGTGCGAGGGGCAGGTCCGGAGATTTGACCCTCACCGGGGGGATAGGCTTCATATACGAACTGGGCCTGGAGGCCGAAGTATCTGTAGCCTGCCGGGATGTACATGCCCAACTGCCGACGGGCCACCTGGGTCGAGACCTGCTGCCGGGAGACCTGGTGGCCTACACTCGATACTGCGGGGAGAGGGGCTGGTATGCTCTCGATGTGAAGGTGAGGGAAGGCCACAGTTTCCAGGCGCAGTCCCAGTCCCCTCCCCCACTTTGCTGCCAGGATGTCGAGGTGGAGAAGGTCTATGAGGAGGTCAACCTAAAGTGAAGGCAGCGGTCCACCGTTGCACCCTGTTGTCCCCCGTTGGGACACTCAGCACAATTAATCAATCCAAAAAAATCACCAGATTACCGTCCGAGAAGAGAACCGTCCCCGTTGGGACTGGAGTTGCCCTGTTGTTAAGTTCATTCCCATACCCACATGAGAAACTGCTCATGAACATGGCCGAGAACTGGCAGGCCACCCACGAACTTGTGGGCCTGTAAATAATGTTGTGGGATGGATACCGTTGCCACCTCCGGAGAGACAGATTGGAGGAAGGGCCTGCAGCAGAGCAGGCTGGGGCCCGGCCACCACCAGGACTGGTGGCCATCCTCCGGGGGTCAGGGGTCCCCCTTGGATGTGGGGTCCCCTGAAGTGACAGTCGGGTGCGAGATACCGTACCTGTTCCCGCTCGGGCAGCCTGAACCTGGACTGGGGTAAAGGGGTGCTGCCCACTTTTTAGAGGCAGCATCAGGGCTAGGTTGCTTGAGTGGGAGAGCGGAAGACATCCGTCCGTCCCTTATTAAAAATGTCTATATGTGTTGCAACGTTTAAGAAGACCTAAAGTATGCTTATGTTTTATGCTTTACCGTTTTACCATGTTATTTATCTTTTTCAGTTTGAAAAATAAAACCGGTGATGGACGGGCAACCCGCGGACGGTCTGCATTTTACCAAGGGGGAATGTGGCGCCCTGGACTAGCCAGGTAGCCACAGACAAAACACACACACACTCCCGGACAGTTACATTAGTCAGACACAAAACCCTTGTTCCCTCTCTCCAGGGTCTGATGTCCACACCAGGTGGGGCGGAGCCAGGCAGTTGGCCCCACCCACCGAGGAGTTCACAGGCCTAGAGGCGGGAAAGCAGACAGTTCAGTTCAGGAGGTGAAAGTGAGAGGTCACGTACTGCGAGTGTCTGGGTCGGAGCCCAGACACTGAGAAGCAAGGCTGGCAGACGGTGGTGGCCGTCTGCAGGAGTTGATGGAACTCCGCAGAGCCGTAAGAACCGGGGCTGGGCGGTGGCCCACTGGTACCGGACCGGGGAACGGAGTGAAGCTAAGCACACCCAGGCAGGGCCATCGGACCCCGACCAGACTTGGAGCCGCCGTTAATAGTCAAATCCGAATGTGACAGGAACCCCAGGGGTTCCCTAACAACCAAGTCCCGATTGAAGGCAACCGCTCACACCGTGAGGACATACAGCCACCACCGGCTAGAAGTCCAAGGGCCAGCGCCTGTGTGCAAAACGGGCTCCTCCGGTATCTATACACCGGGGAGCGGACTACCGTTGGGAAGCCATTGGAGTCAACACAGTACACAAAGGTGCAGGGAGAGACAGCCACCATCACCTGTCCGAGGAGAGACACTGCAGCTGGCTGTGGAACCCGTCCATCCAGCCGTTTGGTTTACCGGAGAGTTTGTGCCTCTTTTGCTGAGTGAGTACACCCGTGCCATCCGGCACCGCGCCGCACTGTCCCTGCAACCCTGCACCTCACCAACCCTGCCTCCCCGTCAAACCACCGGGCCCCGAGACCACCAACCGCTACCCACGGAGGGGCATCGCTCCCGGGATCCCCGTCACCAGCAGCGGTGGTGCCAGTCTTCACCACAACCCGTGGGTGGCGTCACGGACTAAATCCCCAAAACAAACCAACCCCCTTTTCACTCACGGGCGAGGAGCGCCGCTCACCCTGCTGCCTCCCCCGCTATCTGTCCCAGCTGCTTCTGCCCCGCCACTAGACCCGCTATCCCCACCACCGGTAGCGGAGCTCCGCCCGTCCGCCCTGGAGGACCAGCCTGTGAGCAATGTCCGCAGACGACCCGCACCACTGCCATGGAAGATCCAGCGGGAGGTGTCCGTCCGTGAAGAAGAGCCATTGGCACCGGAAGTGGCCGCACCTAGGTCCGTCCCGGCTCCGGTAGTCCGTCCGGTCCAGAAGGAGGCGGAGGTCCAGCCGGTAAGGATCCCTGTCCCCAAACCCCAAACCTCGGCTGAGGCTGTGCCGGGTCGCCGCTGTGAGGCAGCACCCCAGGCCACGTCACCGCGGGACCTTCCAAAAAGGGCGCCAGTTGTGGGCAGCGTGAAGGAAGTCCCGCGGGGCCCGACCCGCGCGCAGGGGCATGCAGTCGCCCCTTACTGGGACAGGGAACCAACCCCGCTGGGCCGGGAAATCGCTGAGAGAGAGCACCAGAGAGCCGAGATGGTGGCACGTACTATCCGTGAAAAGGACCACCTCCGAAATGCCACCTTCCGGGTACGAGGCCCGGTGTGCGAGGGGCAGGTCCGGAGATTTGACCCTCACCGGGGGGGTATGGCTTCATATACGAACTGGGCCTGGAGGCCGAAGTATCTGTAGCCTGCCGGGATGTACATGCCCAACTGCCGACGGGCCACCTGGGTCGAGACCTGCTGCCGGGAGACCTGGTGGCCTACACTCGATACTGCGGGGAGAGGGGCTGGTATGCTCTCGATGTGAAGGTGAGGGAAGGCCACAGTTTCCAGGCGCAGTCCCAGTCCCCTCCCCCACTTTGCTGCCAGGATGTCGAGGTGGAGAAGGTCTATGAGGAGGTCAACCTAAAGTGAAGGCAGCGGTCCACCGTTGCACCCTGTTGTCCCCCGTTGGGACACTCAGCACAATTAATCAATCCAAAAAATCACCAGATTACCGTCCGAGAAGAGAACCGTCCCCGTTGGGACTGGAGTTGCCCTGTTGTTAAGTTAATTCCCATACCCACATGAGAAACTGCTCATGAACATGGCCGAGAACTGGCAGGCCACCCACGAACTTGTGGGCCTGTAAATAATGTTGTGGGATGGATACCGTTGCCACCTCCGGAGAGACAGATTGGAGGAAGGGCCTGCAGCAGAGCAGGCTGGGGCCCGGCCACCACCAGGACTGGTGGCCATCCTCCGGGGGTCAGGGGTCCCCCTTGGATGTGGGGTCCCCTGAAGTGACAGTCGGGTGCGAGATACCGTACCTGTTCCCGCTCGGGCAGCCTGAACCTGGACTGGGGTAAAGGGGTGCTGCCCACTTTTTAGAGGCAGCATCAGGGCTAGGTTGCTTGAGTGGGAGAGCGGAAGACATCCGTCCGTCCCTTATTAAAAATGTCTATATGTGTTGCAACGTTTAAGAAGACCTAAAGTATGCTTATGTTTTATGCTTTACCGTTTTACCATGTTATTTATCTTTTTTAGTTTGAAAAATAAAACCGGTGATGGACGGGCAACCCGCGGACGGTCTGCATTTTACCAAGGGGGAATGTGGCGCCCTGGACTAGCCAGGTAGCCACAGACAAAACACACACACACTCCCGGACAGTTACATTAGTCAGACACAAAACCCTTGTTCCCTCCCTCCAGGGTCTGATGTCCACACCAGGTGGGGCGGAGCCAGGCAGTTGGCCCCACCCACCGAGGAGTTCACAGGCCTAGAGGCGGGAAAGCAGACAGTTCAGTTCAGGAGGTGAAAGTGAGAGGTCACGTACTGCGAGTGTCTGGGTCGGAGCCCAGACACTGAGAAGCAAGGCTGGCAGACGGTGGTGGCCGTCTGCAGGAGTTGATGGAACTCCGCAGAGCCGTAAGAACCGGGGCTGGGCGGTGGCCCACTGGTACCGGACCGGGGAACGGAGTGAAGCTAAGCACACCCAGGCAGGGCCATCGGACCCCGACCAGACTTGGAGCCGCCGTTAATAGTCAAATCCGAATGTGACAGGAACCCCAGGGGTTCCCTAACAACCAAGTCCCGATTGAAGGCAACCGCTCACACCGTGAGGACATACAGCCACCACCGGCTAGAAGTCCAAGGGCCAGCGCCTGCGGGCAAAACAGGCTCCTCCGGTATCTATACACCGGAGAGCGGACTACCGTTGGGAAGCCATTGGAGTCAACACAGTACACAAAGGTGCAGGGAGAGACAGCCACCATCACCTGTCCGGGGAGAGACACTGCAACCGGCTGCGGGACCCGTTCATCCAGCCGTTTGGTTTACCGGAGACTTTGTGCCTCTTTTGCTGAGTGAGTACACCCGTGCCACCTCACCGACCCTGCCTCCCCGTCACACCACCGGGCCCACCAACCCCTACCCACGGAGGGGGGAAATAACATCCCAGCTGCTCCCTACCATTGCTACCGGGATCTCCGTCACCAGCAGCGGTGGTGCCCATCTTCACCACAACCCGTGAGTGGCGTCACCGACTAAATCCCCAAAACAAACCAACCCCCTTTTCACTCACGGGTGAGGAGCTCCGCTTGAGTCCCCGAATCCGGCCCACCGCTCGAGCCACCGAGCAGCAGCAGCAGCGCCGGACCTGAGCGTTAGCGAGCGCAGCGCCCCACCGCCCGCGACACATACAAAACAGGGATTCTATGAACACTACACTAAGCAGCCCAGTAAGTGATACATCCCTGGAATCAGGTTTTTGCCCTATGTTATGCTGTTGTCAGATTATAAAGCAAAAATCTGCTGACAGATTCCATTTAAATGAATATATACCATTCAACGGGTGCTGAAAGGAAATCAATAACCAGTTTTTCATCAACTATTCTCAGAGCAGAATGATGTGGGGCAGCGACCCTGATTCAAGAGTCACAAGTCACTTATTGGGCTGTATTCTGTAGTTTTAATAAAATCACATTTTATCTGTGCGAGTTCTGCCAGATCTGTGCTTCACACAATCCTGCCCACACCACAGATTAGCAGCTTTTTGTGTACACAGTGCATAGCCAGAGCACTGCCGGTCAGTGGGGAATGAGGGTGTTAAAGAAATCATGAATATGGAGGATGGAGGACTACAAGGCAACAGGTTTTTAGTCCTCTTGTGATAACCTTTGGTGATAAGAGTGATTTTATCAAAACTAAAGCAGGCAGCCCAGTAAAGGACACATTTCTGGGCTTTTGTCGCTATATAATGCTGCTTTCAGATTAGTCGACAGTTTCCATTTGTCGCGGGCAGGGACGCCGCCGCTGCTGGTCGCTCTCTAAGGCTCGGATCCGGTGCTGCTGCGGCTGCTCGGTGGCTCGAGCGGTGGGCCGGATCCGGGGACTCGAGCGGCGCACCTCGCCCGTGAGTGAAAGGGGTGGTTGGTTTGGGGGATTTAGTCCGTGACGCCACCCACGGGTCGTGGTGAAGATGGGCACGACTTCAGCCTGCTCCTCCATCTCAGCGGTCTTACTCACAGCAAGTTGGGCTGCAGTGTGTACATCGCCCAGGCCAAAAGCTAATGCTCTACCAGGATACAGCCAAACCCCCACTAATGTGGAAGCATCACAGATGCAGGAGAAGCAGATCACACACACACCTCCATGGAATGGAGGGGAGGCGAATGCTAGATGATAAAACTGCACACTGGTGACTTGCATAGAGCGCTGTTCACATGCAGATGGCACAGTCACAAACCCGCAGCCTATTAGGTGACGCCCTTCTATTAGATCAGGCGGGCTGCCAAGCCGTACCCCACTGTGTATCATGCACGGACAGACACTCTACAATGCAAGGCCCAACAAGGCCTGTTTGTACAGGATACAGCCAGGCCCCTTTCTGTTGGGCCTTGCATTGTAGAGTGTCTGTCCGTGCATGATACACAGTGGGGTAGGGCTTGGCAGCCCGCCTGATCTAATAGAAGGGCGTCACCTAATAGGCTGCGGGTTTGTGACTGTGCCATCTGCATGTGAACAGCGCTCTATGCAAGTCACCAGTGTGCAGTTTTATCATCTAGCATTCGCCTCCCCTCCATTCCATGGAGGTGTGTGTGTGATCTGCTTCTCCTGCACCTGTGACGCTTCCACATTAGTGGGGGTTTGGCTGTATCCTGGTAGAGCATTAGCTTTTGGCCTGGGCGATGTACACACTGCAGCCCAACTTGCTGTGAGTAATACTTGATTTTTGGAGGACATTGTCCTCTTTTTGTTGCTATTTCTCCATCTCAGCGGTCCAGCGATCTAGCAGGTCCCGTACTTGGGCCCAGTTACGGCAGCACAGCAGCATCACTTGGGTATTCAGCCAAGCCGCCGTCCCCGGGGCAGGCTCCGGAGACTCAGGTCTCTCAGGTGGTGCGGACATGTTCCAAGCGGCTTCCAGGAACCGGGTAGCTTTGCAGAGTCCTGGCGTCCCCGCTTTTATAGCCTCGGCTACATTAGGCAGACACACACCCGCCCCCCCTTGGTTCTCTTCAGCACTTCCGTTTGTTGGGAGCGGGGCTTCGCTTTCACGCCTTCCCTGCTTGGAGAAGACGCTCGAGTGGGAGATTTTCGCGCCAAGATGGTGGCGCTTCAAAATTTTCGGCCGGACACCGCCGGCGGAGATCACAAGGCGCACTTCTACTGGTAAGTAGATGGGTTCAATCCTGTTCGTGATGCCAAGTTGTTGTGGGCAGGGAGGACGCCGCCGCTGCTGGTCGCTCGCTAACGCTCGGGTCCGGCGCTGCTGCTGCTGCTCGGTGGCTCGAGCGGTGGGCCGGATCCGGGGACTCGAGCGGCGCCCCTCGCACGTGAGTGAAAGGGGTGGTTGGTTTGGAGGATTTAGTCCGTGACGCCACCCACAGGTCGTGGTGAAAATGGGCACCACCACTGCTGGTGACGGGGATCCCGGGAGCGATGGTAGGGAGAAGCTGGGATGTTGTTTTCCCCCTCCGTGGGTAGGGGTCGGTGGTCCTGGGGCCCGGTGATGTGACGGGGAGGCAGGGTTGGTGAGGTGCAGGGTTGCAGAGACAGCGCAGCGCCTTGCCGGATGGCACGGGTGTACTCACTCAGTAAGAGATGCACAAAGTCCTCAGTAAACCAAATGGCTGGATGGACGGGTCCCGCAGCCAGCTGCAGTGTCTCTCTGCCCGGACAGGTGATGGCGGCTGTCTTTCCCTGCACCTTGATGTACTTGTTTGACTACTATGAATCCCCAACGGTAGTCCGCTCCCCGGTGTATGAATGCCGGAGGAGCCCGTTTGCCCGCAGGCGCTGGCCCTTGGGTCTCTAGCCTTAGGCGGTAGCTGTATACCCTCACGGTGTGGGCGGTTGCCTTCTATCGGGTCTTAGGTTGTTAGGAAACCCCTGGGGTTCCGGTCACACTCGGATTTGACTATTGTCGGCGGCTCCAAGCCTGGTCGGGGTCTGATGGCCTTGTCTGTGTGTGCTGGCTTCACTTCGCTCCCCGGTCGGTAGCGGCGGGCCAACGCCCGGTCCTACGGTTCCGCGTTGCTTCACCACTCCTGCAAACGGCCACCACCATCTGCCAATCTTGCTGTCAGTGCCTGGGCAGTTATAGCAAATAACAGATGGCAACTCTCTCAGTGCAAAAAAAATTTTTTTAAAAATTTAAAAATTAACCTTTAATATTTCCACTAAAATGGTCGATGACCATAGACAAACAACACTAATAGATAGGTTTAACCCCTCCTGCCTCTTAGGGGATATATATAAACCGAAGTGAGTTTCAACCTCAGTACTAGATTAGACCCATCTCACCAATTCATGGGTACCTTTAAAGTCCACTAGTAATGATCATAATAAATTGGATTCATCTCACCAAATTAATACAGGTGCCGCTTATCACAGAAAATGGGGTCCAAGTTATTCCATAATGGAGCCCTTAGGAAATTGGATTTATCTCACCAAATTTATAAAGGTGCCACTCTTCATGAGGATATTGGGGTCCAATTCATTCCAAATGGAACCCTTAAGAATGTTTTCTCCCGACGCGTTTCATTCAAAATTCACTCTTCAGGGGAGTCAGAAATCCATCTCAGGTCTCATTCAATATGTACCTGTGAGCTGCACAATATGCCAGAATATACAGAATGACAAAAAAATAATAATAACGGCAAACCTGCAAGCCCTGTTTAAATTCATAAAAAGCACTCACCAGTCAGCCTAGACCCATCAAGGAGTCATAGATGCAGCGGACCCACTCTTAGTCCCAAGATACATGGACCAGATACCTAAATGACACGCCGAAAAATGCACAGTAACAACAAAAATCAGCAATTCAGCGGTCCTCAAAGATCCCACATACAGATGTAGGTAGACGGGGAACTTACCACGTGGCAGGAGCGGCCGTAACTCTCGCTCTCTCAAGGAGCCGCCGCATAATGCCAGGTTTTAAATGTTCCCCCTCATCCGGCCATGTGACGCTGTTTCCGCCCATTCAGTCACATGACAACGGCCGGATGCCGCGTCATGTTGTTTACAATAACTAAGGCAACCAAGTGCCGTCCCCTCACTGCCCGGTCACGTGAATACCACGTCACACAGGCTGAGTATAGGATTACATCAGTCTCAAAACAGAGACAGCACTCTCATTTAATTCATTAGGGCGAACAGCACAATGTGGTCATTCTTCCAATAAATGGATGTGACCATCATACTAAACAGGAGGAGATTTCATAAAAAGTAGCTAAAATAGCATACAGTATTATTATTGTTAGATTGTTTGTAGCATGGAATGTTCACACCGCTGTAAAAGACGGTTCAACCAACGATTGCCACAAACAGTTTTAAGGTGACTGCATATTGTATTACAAATTATAGCCATGTCACCAAATTATTAGGACACACCTCTTAAACAAACATCAGAAGTGTGTCACCCATATGTATGGCAGTGTCATTATCATCCAAAAATCAATATTAAAACTCAAAGAATCCCAATAAGACAAAAGACATCTCCAAGAGAAACATTTTTTTATATATATATATTTTATCATTAAAGAGATCCCATATGTGATGACAATATATGGGGGACTATCCCAAAAACTGACTATGATCTAGAAAGGTGAAAAAGATGAAAAGGAGGGTAAAGAAGGAATGGAAGAAAAGAGTGGAATGAAAGGGACTGCCCTTGCCCTAAATAAACTAGCTGTAAATTCTGACCCTACCTATCATGTGGGGGTTGGCGCCCTAAGATAGAACGGTGTGTGGGCGCCCCCACTCGGCCGACGTGTGTCCCTCCTCTCTACCACTGACCCTGCACCACCACTAGATAAAGGGTGCAAAGGAAATTTCCTCATTTAGTCCATTAGGGTGTAGAGTCTTTAACCAATAAATCCATCTGGACTCTTGTTGCAACAACCTCCTGTCCCAATTTCCTCCTCTAGGTAGTGGCTTAACGTGATCAATACCCTGAAATACAATAACAGTGAGGTCCCCATTATGCATGCGATTTATATGTCTTGCCAGTGGTGTATCGTTGTTCAGTCTGATATCCCTGAGGTGTTCACCTATCCGCCGTCTGAACTCCCTGCGGGTCTTACCCACATATTCCATTCCACAGACACAGGTCGCCTTATAGATTACCCCCTGTGTCTTACAGTTGATGAAGGATCGAATATCATATTCCTTCTTCGTCACCTGACTTGTAAACTTTTTGCCAACAAGTATCGAATTGCAGGCTATACAACCGCTACATTTGTAGCAGCCCTTCAGGGTTGGAAAACTGACGAAAGGATTTTTCGGATTGAGATAACTATGGACTAGTCGATCTTTAAGTGACCTTGCTCGTTTATATGTAATGGAAGGCCTATCGGTAAGCAAACTCCCAACATCGCCATCCATCTTCAAAATAGGCCAATATTTCTCAAGGATTTTCCTCACCTCATACGCCCCGTTATCAAAAGTCGTTATGAATCTAATCGTGTCCTTTCCATCATCCTTTGCCATGTTCTTAGGGGGATAAAGAAGGTCTGTTCTTCTGACCTTCCTGATGTCAGCAGCCGCCTCTTTTATTACCTTCATTGGATATCCTCTTTCTAAAAATCTCCTTTCCAGATCGCCTGACTGATCCATAAAGTGCCTCTCATTAGAACAGTTCCTCCGAATTCTTGCGAACTGTCCCTTTGGGATGCCTTTTTTTAGACTGAGTGGATGACTACTCTCCCACCTCAAGAGTGAATTTGTTGAGGTGGGCTTCCGGTAGGTACTTGTTATCAGATTACCCCTCTCGTCTTTTTCAATCAATAGATCCAGAAAGGATAGTTTAGACCTGTCCATTTCAAATGTAAAAAACAGACCCAGGTTATTCGTGTTCAGATCGTTCATGAACAACTTCAATTCATTTTCACTGCCTTTCCACACTAAAAAAATATCATCAATGAATCTGTACCAGATTCCGATGTTCTCATTGGCAGAATCACGATCCTCTCTGAAGACGACCGTTTCCTCCCACCAGCCCAGGAGTAGGTTAGCGTACGATGGGGCACATGGACTCCCCATCGCTGTACCCCTGAGTTGGTGGAAGGTGTGGCCATCAAAAGAGAAGATATTGTGTGTCAAGCAGAAATTGAGGATATCCAAGACAAAGTTGGTGTGTTCCTCACACTGTATCCCCCTGCCTTTCAAAAAATATTTTGTTGCTGTCAAACCCAGATCATGGCGTATGGATGAATACAAGGATTCAACATCAATTCCAACCAAAATTGTCTCTTCATCAAAAGAAAGTCCCTCCAGTTTTTTCAACAGATCAGTCGTATCAGCTATATAGGAACCCAAACCTAATACAAATGGTTTCAAGATGTCATCCAAATAGACCCCCAAATTCTGTGTTAGATTGTTCACACCAGAAATTATGGGCCTGCCCTTCAAAGGATCAACACCCTTATGCAACTTAGGTAGACTATAAAAAGTTGCCATAGTCGGATGTTTAGGGAAGAGAAAATCAAATTCAGATTTACCTATCAAATTTTTATCCAATGCGGCAAGGAGGATGGATTTTAACTCCTTCGAATACTGCTGTGATGGATTAGACCTCAATTTTGCATAACTATTCTGGTCTCCAAGTATATTATAACACATAGTTAAATATTTGTCACAATCCATCACAACAGTATTCCCCCCCTTATCCGATTGCTTGATAATAATATCTGTAGCTCTCCCCAAAGTGTCAAGGCTCTCCATCTCCTCCCTAGTCAGATTAAATTTCGTCCTATGTTTGGGTTTCAAATCCTCCAGTTCATGAGACACAAGATTACAAAAAACATCAATTGCACTGAGGTCACTCTGGATTGGTGGCATCTTCGTGCTCTTCAACCTGAGATCTGTAAAGGGACCTTGACCAGTTAGGTCAGGCCCCATGACATCCAGATTATATAGAAGTCTGACATCTTCAAGGATGTCATCTGGGATCCCCATATCCGTACATATTTTCTTATTGTCTCTAATGAAGAATTTCTTCCATTTTAGTTTTCTGATGAAGAGATTGAGATCCTTGACACTTTCAAAATCATTATAATCCGTTGTGGGCACAAAAGAGAGACCCTTGCTTAATACACTCATCTCTGACATAGACAGAGTCCTACTTGAGAGGTTCACTACTTGTTGGTATCCTGAGGATTTTGAAAGCCCCCCCTGTTCATTCGATTTCTGAGGAAGTGTTCCCTTGGTTCTAAAAAATGATTACTCTGATAGGGTTGGTTAAACCTGCCTCTACCATTCCCAAAGTTCTTCTTCTTCCTACCTCTTGCTCCTATATTTCTCCCCTCAGAATCAGACACATCTGTGTCCGTTGTGGAGCACTCAGTTTCGCTAGGTCTCACAAAACGCGGGGGGACAAAATTGTAGATCTTATTTTCTCTGAAATCTTGCATATCCCTATTATAAAATTTGTGTTTTTTATCTTTCAGATGGTACTGATATTTTTCAATCGTGTTTTGCAGAGTTTTTTCTTTCCCCTGAAAGTCTGGATCTTTCGAGAAAGTATTGGTCATGTCTATCTGCTCTTTAAGCGATTTTTCTAGGTCTGCAAGGTTCTTTTTTTCTTCCTCCAGGAGCAACGTCATGAGTCGAAGGGAACTCTCAGTTGCTTCCTTCTCCCATTTAGCAGCTAATTCCTGACTTCTATAACGATAGCCAGGCTGTAGGGAGATTCTCAAATGCCTCGGTACTATCCTATCACGCAAGTAAACCTCTAAGGACTGCACCTCCCACCAGGAGGCTGTCCTATTTTTATAAATTTTAGTTAATTCTCGAAAAGCACCATTCAAAGTAGGGGTGTACTTTTTTTGAATAAATGTTTTCTCTGAAAATACGTCCCTCGCCTCATTAGCCCAAGAGCCCGTATCAAAACTTGTGCTCAAAAAACCTGCCATATTCATCAATTTGAGCGCAAATAGCCAATGGGAAAATTTCAATATTCAACAGTTATAGCAAATAACAGATGGCAACTCTCTCAGTGCAAAAAAAATTTTTTTAAAAATTTAAAAATTAACCTTTAATATTTCCACTAAAATGGTCGATGACCATAGACAAACAACACTAATAGATAGGTTTAACCCCTCCTGCCTCTTAGGGGATATATATAAACCGAAGTGAGTTTCAACCTCAGTACTAGATTAGACCCATCTCACCAATTCATGGGTACCTTTAAAGTCCACTAGTAATGATCATAATAAATTGGATTCATCTCACCAAATTAATACAGGTGCCGCTTATCACAGAAAATGGGGTCCAAGTTATTCCATAATGGAGCCCTTAGGAAATTGGAAATATCTCACCAAATTTATAAAGGTGCCACTCTTCATGAGGATATTGGGGTCCAATTCATTCCAAATGGAACCCTTAAGAATGTTTTCTCCCGACGCGTTTCATTCAAAATTCACTCTTCAGGGGAGTCAGAAATCCATCTCAGGTCTCATTCAATATGTACCTGTGAGCTGCACAATATGCCAGAATATACAGAATGACAAAAAAATAATAATAACGGCAAACCTGCAAGCCCTGTTTAAATTCATAAAAAGCACTCACCAGTCAGCCTAGACCCATCAAGGAGTCATAGATGCAGCGGACCCACTCTTAGTCCCAAGATACATGGACCAGATACCTAAATGACACGCCGAAAAATGCACAGTAACAACAAAAATCAGCAATTCAGCGGTCCTCAAAGATCCCACATACAGATGTAGGTAGACGGGGAACTTACCACGTGGCAGGAGCGGCCGTAACTCTCGCTCTCTCAAGGAGCCGCCGCATAATGCCAGGTTTTAAACGTTCCCCCTCATCCGGCCATGTGACGCTGTTTCCGCCCATTCAGTCACATGACAACGGCCGGATGCCGCGTCATGTTGTTTACAATAACTAAGGCAACCAAGTGCCGTCCCCTCACTGCCCGGTCACGTGAATACCACGTCACACAGGCTGAGTATAGGATTACATCAGTCTCAAAACAGAGACAGCACTCTCATTTAATTCATTAGGGCGAACAGCACAATGTGGTCATTCTTCCAATAAATGGATGTGACCATCATACTAAACAGGAGGAGATTTCATAAAAAGTAGCTAAAATAGCATACAGTATTATTATTGTTAGATTGTTTGTAGCATGGAATGTTCACACCGCTGTAAAAGACGGTTCAACCAACGATTGCCACAAACAGTTTTAAGGTGACTGCATATTGTATTACAAATTATAGCCATGTCACCAAATTATTAGGACACACCTCTTAAACAAACATCAGAAGTGTGTCACCCATATATATGGCAGTGTCATTATCATCCAAAAATCAATATTGAAACTCAAAGAATCCCAATAAGACAAAAGACATCTCCAAGAGAAACAATGATAATATATATATATGTTTCTCTTGGAGATGTCTTTTGTCTTATTGGGATTCTTTGAGTTTTAATATTGATTTTTGGATGATAATGACACTGCCATACATATGGGTGACACACTTCTGATGTTTGTTTAAGAGGTGTGTCCTAATAATTTGGTGACATGGCTATAATTTGTGTACAACAGTGGGAGGGGAGGGCACCAAAACAGATTAATGAAAAATATGAGGGGATCAAAGCCACTTAGCACATTAGAAAACTAGTATGCATCAACAAGAGAAAAGAATGTGCGAAAAAAGTGGGATCACCACAATGAATAAATATACAAAAATATCTTTATTATAGAAATAGGCACAAATACCAACAACCGATTAAAATCAATTAAAAAAGCAAAACAGCTTATGGGAAACACACATACTGAGAGTGCCAATGGTCTGACACCCAAAGAATACCTCACACCCTCAAAGAGCCCCAACCCCACAAACATATAATAATGCAATGATTTAAGACACAGTGTCCATAAACTGGGACCACCAAATAAGCAGATGGAAAATGCAAAATCAATCAGACAGATCAGAGTCCCAGTAGATGCCGTGGTGGTTTGGCAATGCAGCAATGTCGCCACCAATAAGCATGATTTAAAGCAAAAATAGCCCATACAATACCACCTACGGATGGACACACAACGGGGTGCAGGCAAGGAGTGGAGGGGTGAGGTATGAGCCCCACGCGTATCGCTACAAACAAGGTGTAGCTTCCTCAGGGGAGATGTGCAATGATGGAAGCAATGTGCCTTTTTATTTAGTACAACATAATTAGAACATAATTACTAAATTGCCTACCAGCGTGTGGAGAAAGAGGCAAGGAAAGGTTGCTGTGGAAATGGAAGACGCCCGATGGAAGCTGCCATTTTGCCACGTGATCACAGTCATGTGAATGGGAAAGAGCCACAGGAAATGTAGTATGCGCATGCGTTCGCAACATCAAATAGCAAGCGGCGTAGATAATCATGCTAGCAGCGTAAAGCATCGTAGCCGGCGCGTGCGCAATAAGCAGATGCTGAAATAGATGGTCCCCACACATATTCCACCAACTAGTGTGAAGAATACCACTAGTTGCGCAAATATCGTAACCGGCGCATGCGCAATAAGCTGAAACGCCGAAAACAAGCAGAATGCCAAGATAAGTTGTTACTGCGCATATTCAACCACCCACGAACTATATTTAGATTTAAACACAGGTGCCATATAGGCTATTGTTTTACATTATTTGGGAGAAGAAACAAAAATCAAAAATACAAATGGATCAATACAAATAATATGTAATATCAACAAAATATAACTCAGTGGTTAATAAAACATGGAATAAATCACCTTTTTTTTTTTTTTTTTTTTTTCTCCCTTTTTCCTTTCTCTTTCCTGCCATATAAAGCCCACCAAATCTTATCATATGGTGCAACCATGGTCATATTATAGGCACTAAAGGGCCATTAAGCAGCATGTAATGCTATATAGAACCATATAATGTACCAATGACAGAGAGATATGAAAATATGTACAAGCCTGCACCCTTTCTGCATACAGGACCAGGCAAACCGGAAAATCAAGCAGTTTGTTTACATACATAGGCTGCTGCACATACATGCATTACCCAAAATATATATAATGTACCGGATCACGTGGCAAAAGACAAACAGGGGGTGAAGGGGGTATATATACAGACAAAGCATTACAGATACAGTAATACAAAAAAATATATACAAAAAAAAAAAAAAAAAAAAAAAAATGAAGGTCAAACAAGAAGACTCAATCCAATTCCTTTCTTCTTAACGTTGTAACCATGGAAATGTCAAGATGCAGGCGATCCAGCAATCCATCCTATCGATTTTTAAACAGGAAAACTGCCAACTAGGATAGAATGTAAGAATAATTTAGTAAAGCTGGAACAAGAAAACAACAAGAAGAGGCCAACAATGGAGACCCCCAAAAAATTTTTTTTCGAAGAAAAAGAAAGAGAAAGGCGCCCCGACCACCCTGGATAGAATAAGATAACCAGAGAAACCCATCCAATCATGTGGAGATGGGCCATACCCGAAGGCCAGAAAAGAACACCGAAACCCAAACTGAGCGTTGAACCAATGCTGCAAAACAATGTGGCAACGTGGACAAAGGCCCAATAATCAAATAATGTATAAAAAGGCCCCTTGTCCACGGTGCCGTCCATGAAAAAATCACAGACGCCATTCTTATTTCTTATAGAAGCCTGTGAACAGAAGCTCCTCATTTAGTCCGTTAGGAGAAAGGCTCCGTAATTGGTAGATCCATCTTGCCTCTCTTCTCAACAATTCATCCGACAATCTACCTCCACGAATGTTAGAGGGCACGGACTCCAACACCAAAATCCGGACACCCTGTAGCGAGCCATTATGCATTTCCAAAAAATGTTTTGCCACTGATGTGATAGGCTTACCTTGGGCCTGATCTTTCTTTGCTCGTCCAATATCCGAGAAATGGTGCTGTATCCGCCGTCGAAGCTCCTGAGTGGTCTGCCCCACATATAGTTTCGGACAACCACATGTGAAGACATATACCACGTTCCTCGTCCGGCAATTGGAATAAATCTTAGTCGTTATGGACCCTGGAAAGATGGAAATTTCAATGCGTCTATTGGCAGCCATAAAGGGACAAATAGTACAATCTCCACAGGGAAAAGAGCCAATCAATCTGTGCCCTCGACCCAAGGAGACGGTAGGCCTAAGAAAATGGCTGGAGGAGAGGATATCTTTTAAATTCTTGGCCCGTTTTGCGGTAAGCTTAGGGCGGGTACTGATAAATGGAACCAACCTGGGTTCGCTCAGTAGTATATCCCAATTCTTCTCCAAAATCCGCCAAATCTTATCCCAATGGTTGTTATACGCAGTGGTGAGATTGATGGTGCAAGGCTCACTGCGTTGTTTGCCCCGAAAGGTATCAGACCTCGGAATATTGGCAGAATGTTCAAAAGCCTTTGTAACCACTTTGCGGGGATAGCCTCTTTGAAGAAAGCGTGTGGTGAGTGCCTGAGCTTCGTTCCTGAAAGTGATGGAATTAGTACAATTGCGGCGTACCCTGAGGAATTGACCCCTGGGTATGCCATCACGTACATGCCTGGGGTGGAAAGATGAATAGTGTAATACACTATTGGTCGCAGTCTGTTTCCGAAACAGGGAGGTAACAACACGATTTCCTTCCAAGGAGATCTTCAAGTCAAGAAAGTCCACAGAAATGGTCGAAATACTCGATGAGAGCCTAATGTGCCATGGATTATCATTGAGTTGAGCGATGAATTCTTCACAGGATGATCGATCACCTGTCCAAAAAAACAAGACATCGTCTATATAACGAAACCATTTCACCACGTTGTGCTGGAAGGGGGCGGTGAGTGCCACATGTGTCCCCTCCCACCAACCCAGAAAAAGGTTGGCATAGGAGGGGGCACAACGGGCACCCATCGCGGTCCCAGAAACCTGCTTGTAGAAAACACGATCAAAAACAAAAAAACTATTGTGTAGGACAAGTTGTAACAAATCCAAAAGAAAAGAATCATGCTTTCTGTCACCTGTGGACCGTCGATCAAAGAAGTAGGTGACTGCCTGAAGCCCCAAGTCATGTTCGATGCAGGTGTACAATGACTCGACGTCCATGGTGACCAATAAAGTACCAGCATTCAGTTCAACTTGTTCCAATTGGGTGATGAGATGTGAAGAGTCCCTGACGTAAGAGTCGAGAGCAAAAACATAAGGCTGCAAATAAAAATCCAGGTAAACACACACACGTTCATAAAGTCCCCCTATGCCCGAAATTATTGGCCTACCAGGTGGGTCCACCAAGGACTTGTGCACCTTGGGGAGCATATAAAATGTGGGTGTGATGGGAAAACGTGTTGTGAGAAATTCTCTTTCACGTTTAGAAATTATGCCCAAATCAAAAGCTCGACCCAATAGTCTGTCCAACCGTTTTTTATAGGAATCAGTGGGATCCGAAGGGAGAACCGCATAGGAGGTTGAGTTCTTAAGCTGCCTATGGGCTTCCTTGGTATATAGATCAACAGGCCACAACACCACATTTCCTCCTTTATCAGCCTCTCTTACAATGAAGGTGTTATTCTTTTTAAGATCAGACAAGGCTCTCTGTTCAGCAGCAGTAAGATTGTTCTGCTGGAAAGGAACAATCTTAAGTTTCTGTATGTCACGACATGTTGTCTCATAGAAAATTTGTACTGCTGGGAACAGAGAGAAGGAGGGTGTGGCTTGTGATGGTAAGCGGGATGTAAACGGGATCTTCTTACCTCCTAGGTCCCCACTTTCTTCCAACAGATCCAGCAAATCACGGAAGACTTGTCTATCCTCTGCAGGTAGAGTATCAACGACACCTGGTTGATGATATAAAAGTTTGAAGACCAATTGCCTGCAGAAGAGGTATACATCCTTGGTGAGCTCAAATTTGTCAAGCACTTTAGTGGGCGAAAAGGAAAGGCCTTTGGATAGAAGGCTGACTTCATCAACAGACAAATGGTAATCAGTCAAATTAATGATCTGCAAGTTACCTTGTGGATCAATCTCTGGGTCAGCACACAAAGTGCTTGATTCCATCACCATTTCTTCCTGGTATTGTGCCTGGTCACCCTGTTGGACGATGGAAGCCACTGTTTGCGTTTCGTTTGGTTCAACACAGCACCTGATGGATTTGCTGGATTTGCGTCTGCCTCGTCGGGTGGGCCTTCTCGATCGCTGGTGTCCGAGGACAAAAAATCACTGGAGGACAAGTCCCTAGATGACATATTGGAAGGAGTGTGACCCATTCCACCAGGCCTCCGGGACCTCTGGTTGCCATGGTGTGTCCACCTGAAGGCGGAGCCATTCTCAAAATCTTTCTTATCCCTGAAAAACTTTTGTTTTTTGCCCTTGATAATATCCCTTTCATACTTATCGACAGATTCCTTAAGTTGTTGTTGGAAGGGAAGAACCTGCACATTTAAGTCAAAGGTTTTAAGCTTGGATTCGCTGGTTCTAATCTTATCCTTGATGTTATTAAGGATAACCCTATCATGCTCAATGAGCATGTTGAGAATAATAGCTGAGCATTTTAAAAGTCCAGCTTCCCAAATACTCTTGAACTCCCCATCGGGCTCCCATGCTGGAAAGATTTGCACCCGTAAACCCCTGGGCACAATCCCCATCTTCAAATACTCCTCAAGAGTCTTAATATTCCACCAAATTTTGGTGACTGATTTATGCAAATTAGTAAGTTCAATAGTGAGCTGCTGGAAAGAATCCTGAACAACCACGTCAGGAGCTGACCCAAATAAATCAACAGACTGATTGTTCCAAGCAGCCTCCCTAGCCTCTAAATCCATGCTGTACAAAAGGCAAATACAACAATCAACAACACATGTGCCACACTCCCAGGAAAGAAGGAGAAAGACCTTCACAGCTAAAACTGTGTACAACAGTGGGAGGGGAGGGCACCAAAACAGATTAATGAAAAATATGAGGGGATCAAAGCCACTTAGCACATTAGAAAACTAGTATGCATCAACAAGAGAAAAGAATGTGCGAAAAAAGTGGGATCACCACAATGAATAAATATACAAAAATATCTTTATTATAGAAATAGGCACAAATACCAACAACCGATTAAAATCAATTAAAAAAGCAAAACAGCTTATGGGAAACACACATACTGAGAGTGCCAATGGTCTGACACCCAAAGAATACCTCACACCCTCAAAGAGCCCCAACCCCACAAACATATAATAATGCAATGATTTAAGACACAGTGTCCATAAACTGGGACCACCAAATAAGCAGATGGAAAATGCAAAATCAATCAGACAGATCAGAGTCCCAGTAGATGCCGTGGTGGTTTGGCAATGCAGCAATGTCGCCACCAATAAGCATGATTTAAAGCAAAAATAGCCCATACAATACCACCTACGGATGGACACACAACGGGGTGCAGGCAAGGAGTGGAGGGGTGAGGTATGAGCCCCACGCGTATCGCTACAAACAAGGTGTAGCTTCCTCAGGGGAGATGTGCAATGATGGAAGCAATGTGCCTTTTTATTTAGTACAACATAATTAGAACATAATTACTAAATTGCCTACCAGCGTGTGGAGAAAGAGGCAAGGAAAGGTTGCTGTGGAAATGGAAGACGCCCGATGGAAGCTGCCATTTTGCCACGTGATCACAGTCATGTGAATGGGAAAGAGCCACAGGAAATGTAGTATGCGCATGCGTTCGCAACATCAAATAGCAAGCGGCGTAGATAATCATGCTAGCAGCGTAAAGCATCGTAGCCGGCGCGTGCGCAATAAGCAGATGCTGAAATAGATGGTCCCCACACATATTCCACCAACTAGTGTGAAGAATACCACTAGTTGCGCAAATATCGTAACCGGCGCATGCGCAATAAGCTGAAACGCCGAAAACAAGCAGAATGCCAAGATAAGTTGTTACTGCGCATATTCAACCACCCACGAACTATATTTAGATTTAAACACAGGTGCCATATAGGCTATTGTTTTACATTATTTGGGAGAAGAAACAAAAATCAAAAATACAAATGGATCAATACAAATAATATGTAATATCAACAAAATATAACTCAGTGGTTAATAAAACATGGAATAAATCACCTTTTTTTTTTTTTTTTTTCTCCCTTTTTCCTTTCTCTTTCCTGCCATATAAAGCCCACCAAATCTTATCATATGGTGCAACCATGGTCATATTATAGGCACTAAAGGGCCATTAAGCAGCATGTAATGCTATATAGAACCATATAATGTACCAATGACAGAGAGATATGAAAATATGTACAAGCCTGCACCCTTTCTGCATACAGGACCAGGCAAACCGGAAAATCAAGCAGTTTGTTTACATACATAGGCTGCTGCACATACATGCATTACCCAAAATATATATAATGTACCGGATCACGTGGCAAAAGACAAACAGGGGGTGAAGGGGGTATATATACAGACAAAGCATTACAGATACAGTAATACAAAAAAATATATACAAAAAAAAAAAAAAAAAAAAAAAAAAAAAAAAAAAAATGAAGGTCTGATACCTTTCGGGGCAAACAACGCAGTGAGCCTTGCACCATCAATCTCACCACTGCGTATAACAACCATTGGGATAAGATTTGGCGGATTTTGGAGAAGAATTGGGATATACTACTGAGCGAACCCAGGTTGGTTCCATTTATCAGTACCCGCCCTAAGCTTACCGCAAAACGGGCCAAGAATTTAAAAGATATCCTCTCCTCCAGCCATTTTCTTAGGCCTACCGTCTCCTTGGGTCGAGGGCACAGATTGATTGGCTCTTTTCCCTGTGGAGATTGTACTATTTGTCCCTTTATGGCTGCCAATAGACGCATTGAAATTTCCATCTTTCCAGGGTCCATAACGACTAAGATTTATTCCAATTGCCGGACGAGGAACGTGGTATATGTCTTCACATGTGGTTGTCCGAAACTATATGTGGGGCAGACCACTCAGGAGCTTCGACGGCGGATACAGCACCATTTCTCGGATATTGGACGAGCAAAGAAAGATCAGGCCCAAGGTAAGCCTATCACATCAGTGGCAAAACATTTTTTGGAAATGCATAATGGCTCGCTACAGGGTGTCCGGATTTTGGTGTTGGAGTCCGTGCCCTCTAACATTCGTGGAGGTAGATTGTCGGATGAATTGTTGAGAAGAGAGGCAAGATGGATCTACCAATTACGGAGCCTTTCTCCTAACGGACTAAATGAGGAGCTTCTGTTCACAGGCTTCTATAAGAAATAAGAATGGCGTCTGTGATTTTTTCATGGACGGCACCGTGGACAAGGGGCCTTTTTATACATTATTTGATTATTGGGCCTTTGTCCACGTTGCCACATTGTTTTGCAGCATTGGTTCAACGCTCAGTTTGGGTTTCGGTGTTCTTTTCTGGCCTTCGGGTATGGCCCATCTCCACATGATTGGATGGGTTTCTCTGGTTATCTTATTCTATCCAGGGTGGTCGGGGCGCCTTTCTCTTTCTTTTTCTTCGAAAAAAAATTTTTTGGGGGTCTCCATTGTTGGCCTCTTCTTGTTGTTTTCTTGTTCCAGCTTTACTAAATTATTCTTACATTCTATCCTAGTTGGCAGTTTTCCTGTTTAAAAATCGATAGGATGGATTGCTGGATCGCCTGCATCTTGACATTTCCATGGTTACAACGTTAAGAAGAAAGGAATTGGATTGAGTCTTCTTGTTTGACCTTCATTTTTTTTTTTTTTTTTGTATATATTTTTTTGTATTACTGTATCTGTAATGCTTTGTCTGTATATATACCCCCTTCACCCCCTGTTTGTCTTTTGCCACGTGATCCGGTACATTATATATATTTTGGGTAATGCATGTATGTGCAGCAGCCTATGTATGTAAACAAACTGCTTGATTTTCCGGTTTGCCTGGTCCTGTATGCAGAAAGGGTGCAGGCTTGTACATATTTTCATATCTCTCTGTCATTGGTACATTATATGGTTCTATATAGCATTACATGCTGCTTAATGGCCCTTTAGTGCCTATAATATGACCATGGTTGCACCATATGATAAGATTTGGTGGGCTTTATATGGCAGGAAAGAGAAAGGAAAAAGGGAGAAAAAAAAAAAAAAAAAAAAAAAAAAAAAAAAAAAAAAAAAGGTGATTTATTCCATGTTTTATTAACCACTGAGTTATATTTTGTTGATATTACATATTATTTGTATTGATCCATTTGTATTTTTGATTTTTGTTTCTTCTCCCAAATAATGTAAAACAATAGCCTATATGGCACCTGTGTTTAAATCTAAATATAGTTCGTGGGTGGTTGAATATGCGCAGTAACAACTTATCTTGGCATTCTGCTTGTTTTCGGCGTTTCAGCTTATTGCGCATGCGCCGGTTACGATATTTGCGCAACTAGTGGTATTCTTCACACTAGTTGGTGGAATATGTGTGGGGACCATCTATTTCAGCATCTGCTTATTGCGCACGCGCCGGCTACGATGCTTTACGCTGCTAGCATGATTATCTACGCCGCTTGCTATTTGATGTTGCGAACGCATGCGCATACTACATTTCCTGTGGCTCTTTCCCATTCACATGACTGTGATCACGTGGCAAAATGGCAGCTTCCATCGGGCGTCTTCCATTTCCACAGCAACCTTTCCTTGCCTCTTTCTCCACACGCTGGTAGGCAATTTAGTAATTATGTTCTAATTATGTTGTACTAAATAAAAAGGCACATTGCTTCCATCATTGCACATCTCCCCTGAGGAAGCTACACCTTGTTTGTAGCGATACGCGTGGGGCTCATACCTCACCCCTCCACTCCTTGCCTGCACCCCGTTGTGTGTCCATCCGTAGGTGGTATTGTATGGGCTATTTTTGCTTTAAATCATGCTTATTGGTGGCGACATTGCTGCATTGCCAAACCACCACGGCATCTACTGGGACTCTGATCTGTCTGATTGATTTTGCATTTTCCATCTGCTTATTTGGTGGTCCCAGTTTATGGACACTGTGTCTTAAATCATTGCATTATTATATGTTTGTGGGGTTGGGGCTCTTTGAGGGTGTGAGGTATTCTTTGGGTGTCAGACCATTGGCACTCTCAGTATGTGTGTTTCCCATAAGCTGTTTTGCTTTTTTAATTGATTTTAATCGGTTGTTGGTATTTGTGCCTATTTCTATAATAAAGATATTTTTGTATATTTATTCATTGTGGTGATCCCACTTTTTTCGCACATTCTTTTCTCTTGTTGATGCATGGCTATAATTTGTAATACAATATGCAGTCACCTTAAAACTGTTTGTGGCAATCGTTGGTTGAACCGTCTTTTACAGCGGTGTGAACATTCCATGCTACAAACAATCTAACAATAATAATACTGTATGCTATTTTAGCTACTTTTTATGAAATCTCCTCCTGTTTAGTATGATGGTCACATCCATTTATTGGAAGAATGACCACATTGTGCTGTTCGCCCTAATGAATTAAATGAGAGTGCTGTCTCTGTTTTGAGACTGATGTAATCCTATACTCAGCCTGTGTGACGTGGTATTCACGTGACCGGGCAGTGAGGGGACGGCACTTGGTTGCCTTAGTTATTGTAAACAACATGACGCGGCATCCGGCCGTTGTCATGTGACTGAATGGGTGGAAACAGCGTCACATGGCCGGATGAGGGGGAACGTTTAAAACCTGGCATTATGCGGCGGCTCCTTGAGAGAGCGAGAGTTACGGCCGCTCCTGCCACGTGGTAAGTTCCCCGTCTACCTACATCTGTATGTGGGATCTTTGAGGACCGCTGAATTGCTGATTTTTGTTGTTACTGTGCATTTTTCGGCGTGTCATTTAGGTATCTGGTCCATGTATCTTGGGACTAAGAGTGGGTCCGCTGCATCTATGACTCCTTGATGGGTCTAGGCTGACTGGTGAGTGCTTTTTATGAATTTAAACAGGGCTTGCAGGTTTGCCGTTATTATTATTTTTTTGTCATTCTGTATATTCTGGCATATTGTGCAGCTCACAGGTACATATTGAATGAGACCTGAGATGGATTTCTGACTCCCCTGAAGAGTGAATTTTGAATGAAACGCGTCGGGAGAAAACATTCTTAAGGGTTCCATTTGGAATGAATTGGACCCCAATATCCTCATGAAGAGTGGCACCTTTATAAATTTGGTGAGATAAATCCAATTTCCTAAGGGCTCCATTATGGAATAACTTGGACCCCATTTTCTGTGATAAGCGGCACCTGTATTAATTTGGTGAGATGAATCCAATTTATTATGATCATTACTAGTGGACTTTAAAGGTACCCATGAATTGGTGAGATGGGTCTAATCTAGTACTGAGGTTGAAACTCACTTCGGTTTATATATATCCCCTAAGAGGCAGGAGGGGTTAAACCTATCTATTAGTGTTGTTTGTCTATGGTCATCGACCATTTTAGTGGAAATATTAAAGGTTAATTTTAAATTTTTAAAAAAATTTTTTTTGCACTGAGAGAGTTGCCATCTGTTATTTGCTATAACTGTTGAATATTGAAATTTTCCCATTGGCTATTTGCGTGTCAGTGCCTGGGCCACAAACCCAGACACCCAAGTGTTTACTCCTCACTCTTCAAACTCCAACACTCAACTCCCACTTTTCCCGCCTCCAGGCCTGTGAACTCCTCGGTGGGTGGTGCCAACCGCTTGGCTCCACCCCACCTGGTGTGGACATCAGACCCTGGAGGGTGGCAACAAGGGTTTTGTTTGGCTAATGTTACTGTCTAGTGGGGGTGGGGGTGTTTGAGTGTTACCTGTGACGACCTGGCTAGTCCAGGGCGCCACACATTAATAGTCAGTTTACAAAGGTAGACTCTTTTATTCTTTAAATGAGCACTGAACAATCACTAATTGATTATTCGGTGCACATAATCTGCCTTTGAAAAAACAAAGAAATGAGCTGAAGCAGAGGTTGGTATATGTGCAATGTGTAGGAGCATGTTCACACTGTGGCCATTTAACAGACAAAAACAAAATACCCTCCTTGTAGTATGTAAGTAAACAAGCACGGTTGAGGAGTTGGTTTGCTCCTGTCTGATAACTGTTCCTTCTCCCCAGTTCCACTTGCACCCTCTGTTACTCTCCCTTCTCTTGAGGTGTACTCCGTCCACATCTACTCCCCCTCTAACCTCTAACTGTCTGTCATTTACCGACCCCCTGGGCCAGTCACCACCTTTTTTGACCATTTCAGCACCTGGCTATTACATTTCCTTTCCACTGACATCCCCACTATCATCATGGGCAATTTCAACATCTCCATTGACACCTCCCACTCATCTGACTCTAAACTTTTAACACAAAAAGGAATTAGTTCAGCTCAACACTCCAAAGCAAGTCTCTCCAGCTTCTGGTCCAGTGCACGGAACAAGTGGCTTGGCTTCCACAGCTGTATCATCAGTCACATCAGAGGGAGGAGGGGGGAGAAGGAGGTAATCGAGCACCGACATAATAAAATATGCCATTTACAATGAATATTGCTTATGAATAAGGAGTCCATCTTCTCCGAAACACGTAAAGCGTATTATATACCTTGCACTATGGTTGGAATCAATTTTTAATGATTTTCTGAATAAATGACATATTTTATTATGTTGGTGCTGGATTACCTCCTTCTTCCCCCTCCTCCCTCCGATGTGTCTAAACTTTTAACACTTACTTCCTCCTTTGTCCTCCCCCAAAGGTCCTCAGCAGCTACTCACAAAGATGACCACCCGCTGGACCTCATCTTCACTCGCCTCTGTTCCCTATGTAACCTCTCTAACTCACCTCTCCCCCTGTCTGACCACAACCTACTCTCATTCTCTTCCCTTTCTTCTACAAATACACAACTCCCCTCTACAAACTTTCCCACCCT